>NC_079489.1:117274511-117926987 GCF_020520425.1 Spinacia oleracea | reverse complement strand
GAAAACCCTGGATATGTAATTTTGGATGAATTCATGGACGGAATTTGTGGAAAATTGCAAAATCAATTGAACGACAATACAGAGGAGAAATTGGGAAGAAGATGAACAATGATGCTCATGGTTTTTTTGGGAAGTAGAAGATGCTTCTAGAAAGGAGGAGAGATAACGAGAGGTGGAAAGTGGGTTTTGTATATTGTATAAATAAAAATAAAGCAGGGTGGGTTAAGGGGTGGCGGGTGGGGGGTTGGGGAGTTGGGGGTTGAATTTTTAAATGGATTTTTAGGTAGTAGGGTTGTAGGTGGGTCAATAGGTAAATGTGAGAAATAATACTTCCTCCGATCATAAATAGCCGCAACGTTTAGAAATGGCACGGAGTTTAATGATTAAATGGAGGTGGGGTTTTTTCCAATTATGCTCATGTGATTACTTAAAGTAAAAGGGAGAGAGAGAATATTGATTAAATTAAAATAAGAGATGTGGAAAGTTATTTTCTGGAATTTGCAAATGAGGACCAAAATGGCCCATGTGAACGTTAAAATGAGAGAGAGAGAGAGAGAGAGAGAGAGAGAGAGAGAGAGAGAGAGAGAGAGAGAGAGAGAGAGAGAGAGAGAGAGAGAGAGAGTATTAATTAAATAAAAATAAGAACAACGTGAAAAGTAATTTTCTGGAATTGAAAGTGGTGACCAAAATTGTCACTGTTGTAACTTTCCCTCTAAAAGTCTCAATAATCCCTCCAAAATTTTAACAGCAAGTACAAACCTTTTCTGGATTTCACGAAAACTGAAGGATGAAAAATGTTCAAACTTCCGTCCAAAATTTTCAACAGTAAGTACAAACATTTTTCATCTATAAAAACAAGCAAAAGTCTAAATATCAGATAACATTACACATCTAGAAAAACACTACTACAAACTAACACTTAAATGTAATTCTTCCACTTGCACAAACAACACTCCCAGACAAAATTCCGGACTAGAGGAAGCGCAGAACATCAAAAGGCAATTCATGCGCGAAGTGGTAGAAACATCGACAACAACAAATGGACGATTATTTGGCTGAGGAACTTCTTGAACTAGAGGAACTACTCGAGTTTGATCCGGACATGGAGGTATGGTATTCTGATGAAGAGATAGAAAATTTAGCAGTTTTACATAATGGTAATCATAGACTTATTTGTAACTTAGGGCGTAGAAGAACACAATCACATGAAATAGACGACGTCCAAAGAAAACACATGATTGACAAATTTCTTTTTCTTACAAATCACTACACTTATAAAAGAGAGGACTTGATATTACTATTTCAAAAATAGTTAGATTACGAAATTGTCCTCATTTTTCTTCTTATAATTTTTTTGTCTTTATTCTTACAGACAGTGTAATTACCGTACTGCCCCCACCCTTTGATGTTGCCACGTGGCCAAAAAACTCCCTGTTGATTCTTTCTTGTTCGTCCCTTACCCTTTCCCTGATCCCCTTTCTCTTTCCTTTCCCACGCTATTGAAAGTTTGAAACTCTCCTCTCTCCTCTCTGCTCTATTTTCTCTCTCCTCCATTGCTTTGCGCTGCTACATCCATCTCATCCAACAATAATTGAACTTGCTGGTTGATATCCTTGATCGTGGCTAGGGTTTTCTCGGTTTTCTTCTTTCAAGGTTATCTCTCTTTTGGTTTTGAAAACTTCTTTAATTGATTACTTCTCCTTATTTGTTTGTGGTTTTAATTCCTGATTTAATTTGCGTGTTTTTGATGGTTTTGGTTAGATAATTCGTTTGTTGCTTCTAAATTTATGCATAGGTTCTTTGAAACACACATAGAAGATTAAGGTTTTGCCTAGGTTCTTTGAAACACAAACGGAGGCCGAGTTTTTAATTTTTTCTGATTTTGATTTAGGTTTTGCTAGCTTTCAATTTTTCTGGGTTTAGTTTCAATTATTTAACCCCAATTTTCCTTTTTTTTGATTCTTAATTGACCACGAATTGGGGATTTCAGAATGAAAGCAAAAAAATTAGAGTAAAATTTTTAGGGTTTATTATTTATATGTAGTGTATGATTTATTTTCAGTGCGGATTTGATTGAAGCCATATATTAAGACATTAGTGACGAGCCATGGAAAGAATATTAGTGTGATTGTTTATTCTAGATTCTTATGATTGAGGAGGACCTACATTGTTTGTAGGGGGAAAAAAAGGTTATTGAAGAAGGATGCAGTTTTCCGAGAACAATCTCTTATCTAATGGAGATCCCTGACATTGGAGATTATACATTGGGTGACATTGCCTTTATTGCATTCAATAAATGAGTGTTTGTGATTTTTATTTACTTATTACGAAGTATATGTCACTGTATGTTTCTCCTATCTCAGGTTGTGCCTGTTGTAGATGGCAATGGATGAATTGCTCTTCTCTGTTATGCCATGCTACTTTTATCTGGTTTTCTTCAAGGTAAGATGATTGTTATGATTAAATGTAACAGTCTAATGTTTTAGTAAATTGAAAGTGTTTTAAATTGTGAAGCATAGTATTGATTAGGGGCGCGCATATGGACAGTTTATATGAAACAATACTAATAGTACACCAATTTGACATACTAACTACTCTGTATAAGCTTAAATGTTATTAAAATTGGGAAGAAAAAAAACTTTAATTGTATGTGACTCTATGCAGAACTGATCAATTGGCATAGAGATGTTCTTTTAGCATTTGCCTCCAGCTCATAGTTTTGGTTCTAACCTTGTGATTGACCATTGTTTTGTTTACTTTTATAATTGTTGCAATAAACTTCAATTTTTTTTTCGTGCAGTGGCCTATTACTATTACTTTTCAAGCCAAGTACATAGGAGTATCATTTATGGACATAAACCAAAATATAGGTATATCTTTACTTTATATTATTGCTATTATTTGGTTTCGAGAAGTGTGCCGACAAATTTAATAATATTGTTAATGGAAGTACCTTGTGCAGTATGCTCAACTAAGAAAAAATGAATCTTAGGACTAATATGCATTATTACCATTTATCCTACTTATTTCTTAATAATATGGTACTAGATGATTGTAATTGTCACTATGTTGTGCAGGTTAGACCTTTATTTGCCGTTGGATCCTAATGGAAAGAAGCCGATTGTGATATTTGTAAATTGTAATAGGAGGAGCCAGGTTAGCTAGGGATTTAGTACGCACTTGAAACTAAATGAGTGATTTCTATCATTTTTTGAAGAGTAAGATGATCGTTTTGTTGCATTTTTGGGTTGTCACATTGATGGTTTTGTTGTGGTTATTATACAGACTCTTGTAATTCAAGAAAGACCTGTAACAGGTGGGAGACAAGCTGATGTTCTTGCGGCTTCCAACATTGCTGCTAAAGTTTCTTTAAGGCTCATGAGGCCTAGGAAGAAGGTATATGATCTTTGAATTATGGTTTGTTTATTGCTTGTGATTGTTGAATTTGTTGAGTTAGGGCTCATTTTAATTGAATTGAAAAATTGATTTGGCGTTTTTTTTGTATGAATTTGTAAATTTTATGATGAGATCGAATCATTTTGATTTGAATATATTCCACTTTTGGTTCTAGTTTTCTTTGTTCAAGAGATTTTGAGTTGAAGGTGATTGTTCATTTTAGCTCATAGTTTTGTACCTACGATTAGCAAATGGACAAGCAGGTAATTGTGTTTGATTTTCCCATTTGATTTTTTCTGTTTTCCTTCAGTAAAATGTAATTTTTTTTAGTGCATGTGTGCTGTAGTTTGAGATTGGATTTCTTCATGGGATTACCATGCTGGCTAAGATAACATGTGAAAGGGGTGATACATTAAGGTAGCATAATTATTTATCAATTAATTAATTTGTTCAAAAAAGGTTGCAGATTTATTATGTTTCAAAATTTGACATGTATGAGTATGACAACAATAACTCATGTGGAAAATTGATGAAAAAAGAGTTGAAAATTCTTAGGTGGGTTGTTTGCCCTTCAACTTTGATTCAATCTTGAGCAGGTATCAAATCATGCAATGGGTTGTAATTTGAATCGATAAGCTGCTTTAGTCATCAGGGAATGATATGGGATCATTGTTAGTGATACAGTTATATAACTATATGTTGCAACTACATTTCTGAAAAATTGAAGGTGACTTGATCAATTTGTTAATATGAATTGCATACAACAATGCTCAATATTCTGTACAAAACATTTCTGATAACACCTACTTAACGGCAGGACCTATTCACAGAAAAAGCATCCTGTTTTCAAAAACTCATGTCCGGTAGCATTAGAACAATATGAAACCGGAGAGAGACAATAGGAAATTCAGCTACAATATAGAAAAGGAGCGTAAGGTCCCAAGCAGTGAACATGATCACCCGGGAAAGACTCAAGGTCTCATCTTCTGAAATACGATCACAGGCTGTTAAATTCTTGAGTGTTGTCATCTTGAGAAGTATTAGATTTCTCCTTCTCATCTTATGTTTCATCTGCTTCTGTTGCTTCCTTGTTTCTATCTGTATTAGCTGCAAACAACCCTTCACCATCATATGTAATGGCTGGCCCTTTGGACTCGTAACCAGCAGTTAGTGGAACTAGGACCACACATGGTTCTTTCAACCAGCTTATTGGAAGGCACTTTTTCATTATTCGGATCACTTAAAGACCTCAGTCCCTCTAGGTTTTCTACTTTGTTTTCTCCATCTTGATAACTGACTTCCTTTACTGTAGACAGAACATTAGTAGTAGAAGGCATTGCATCAACCGAAGGAATATACTTCCCTGATTTGCCTACATCTGTTGCCTTCCCGGCCGAATCACACCTTGTGTCATCATCTGCAATTTGTCCCTCTGATGTGTTCATGTTATTTAACCGAGTCTCCAGCAGTAAAAAGCTTGATTTGATTTTAGCTGAACTATATTGAACTTGCGTTGCAGCGGGATTTCCATAAAAATCATGATTATAGAAGATGAGTAAGCCACTGGAGCAATGACAATGTTCCTCTTGGAAGTTAAAAGTTGAATATAATTTTGTCGTCTGATTTTTGTTCTCTCTGCCATATTTCAATTTTGTTTAGGTTAAAGTCAGTTTGTATAAAAAGCTATATTTTTCAAGATTTATGGAATTATTTGATGTATATTATTTATTGATAATTATTTTGGTAAGAATGATACTTTGTATATGTATCGCTTGAAATTAGGTTTAAAATGTAATTGTATTTAATGAAATGCGACGTTCAAAATGGCTATGGAATGAAGGATGGATTTAAGTACACTTTTCAATTTCATACAAATTAAGTGTTTTTGTGTGACTACATATATATACATATTAAGTGGTTTTGCGTGTGACTACATATATAAAGTAACTTAACAAAACGTAATTTCACAAATTATACTAATCATGATTTTACAAAATAATTTTTACACAACGCGCGCCGACCAAAAACTAGTGATGAATTAAAAATACCTCCACGTGCACAATTTGAAATTTCTCAAGAGTTTGATGTGTATAGAAATACTGATTGGAGGTATTGGTCAAAAGCAAAAAAAAAAAAAGCAAATTAGAATGATAGATGTGAAGAAGCAGAAACCTGGTAAGGTGGGAAGGAAGTGTAAGGATTGAGACTTAGATCGACTACATGTTATACTAGTAGAAACAAGAACCACAATCAGAGGAATAGAAGATGCACTTGAAATGAATCCATGAACAATTTATAAACTAATTAAATCAGAGAAAATACGAGCATGTAGCAGCAGCCTTAAACCTTCGGTCACACCTATTCACACGATAAATAGAATTGCACATGTTTTGAGGCAAATTATTCCTAGAAATGTGAACACACCACCTAAATTTTCAGCAATGTACAATGTCATTCACATTGATGAGAAATGGTTTTACATGAGCCAAGCAATCAAAAGTTTTATCTGTTTCCATGGGAAGACGAACCTTATAGAGCATAAACAAAAACTATATACCAAAGATGATGTGCATGGGTTGCTTAGCCAGACTTATCCTAGGAACAAATGGAGAAATATTGTGGGATGGGAATATTGGTATGTTTCCTTTCACTTAAACTGTCGAAGCACAACGTAACCCAAAAAACATAGACAGGGGCACACCAGAAAATGTAAGTATCACTAAGGAGGTTATCAGAGCAAAACTCATTGAAGAAGTGCTGCCAAATGGCCAAATGGCTTGCTAATGCATGCAAGGAGATATGGATTTAGCAAGATAATTCTAATCCACACATAAGTGTCGATGATGTAGAATTTAGAGCAACAACTACTAAAAACGGTTTTAATATCAGACTAACATGCCAACCAGCACAGAGCCCAGATTTGAATGTGTTAGACTTGGGGGTTTTTCAGAGCTATTAAATCACTTCAACACAAGACCTTTCCTAAGGATACAAAGGAACTTTTGAAATCAGTGGAATATGCTTTTCACGCTTATGAACCAAGACTCGTGAACTACAATTGGTTACATCTTCAATATTGCATGTTGGAGATACTGAAAGTTGAAGGGGAAAATAAATACAAAACCCTTATAACAAAAAGCAAGAAATGGACAGGTTGGTTATTCTTGCAACTCAAGTGGAGGTTCCAAGAGTGCTGATAGAAGAAAGCAGGAAGATTTTAGCAAGGGACCCTACCAATTGAAGAAGAAAGCAAATTTTTTGGAAAAACCCGGAGTGAAGAAGAACAACTTTTTGTGAAGATTCAAAGTTTATGCAAACACACTTTGTGAAGATCAAATAATCTTTGTAATTAATTTAAAGACATTAACATTTTGTGAAGATGTTGAGAACTTTTACTTTTTGTGATAAAATTAGAGGTAAACCAGTTGGTAAATGAATGTAAATCTAACAACTTTTGTAAAAAACTAGTTGGTAAATGAATGGAATGAAACACCTTATTAGCCATTGTTGATTGCATATTATTCCTACTTATGATCCACACTTATGTTTAATAACAAAGCTCTCAGGATTCCATTATTAAGCATCACATAATGGATGTGAGCATAACAAAAGTGTTGCCTCGCGTAAATTGGGAACACCAATCTAACTCATGTGGCGATCACACAATTTAGAAGTAGGTGCACCAATTTGCTAGCAACCACCTTGATCCCTCAAACATCCATTCAATATTTTTATTTTGTTTCATCATTTAACCTCCCTGTGACTCGGGCAACTAACAACAGGCAACTAACAACACACAACTAACAATAACATGGAAGCCAACAACAGGCAGCAGCAACATCAACCCAACAAGAAACATAACATGATGCAGACCAACAGGAAACCCAACAAGCAACAGGAACATGCAACCCAACCAGCAACACCAACCAACAAGAAACATAACATGAGGCAGACCAACAGGAAACCTAACAAGCAACAGGAACAGGCAACCTAACCAGCAACACCAACCAACAAGAAACAACACAAGGTAACATAATACCCAACCAACATCGAACCAACAGGCAACTCAACCAACAACACAACCCAACCAGCATCAACCAAACATGCAACCCAACCAACAAGAAATAACACAAGGCAACATAATACCCAATAACAACGATCAATTATAAAGTAGGTTAGAAATCCGGACTTAGCTGGATTTGAAGCGCTCACAATACCAGATCAAGTAGACCGATTCTCATCGGAATCATAATCATCTGGTGGAGGTGAAGGTGAGGGGCTATCTCATGATTACTCACTCCAAATCTGGGGTTCCTTTCACGTGATTGATCAGTAGACCAGATTATATGATCAGGCGCCTTTGGCGCAACTAAATTTTCATCGTTCATTAGAGCATCTTGTGGAGGGGAAGTTGGCGTTGCACTCTTAAATAAAACGACGGGAGTTGTGAGATAGAAAAACGGAAGCCTCCTTGGCCTCATTGGCCAACAGGTGATGGTTGTTGTTGAGTTGTTGTAGAGGTGGTTGGTTTAGGTTCCACCTTCTTTGAAGAACTTAATCCCTGAGCGGGGTTGTGGTAAGCACGCATCTTCCCTTTCAAATACTTTAAATAGCCGTATGGATTAATTTTCGGGTCAGGCAAATCTTGACCTAAAAGACATGAAACATCTTAGACATCGTTACATAGCTATAGCATTGTATACTAACAATCATTGTAAAACTGAAAAGAGTTCAATCAGAAACTACTCAAACAAATTGATGCTACAAATAGACAACTTAAAATTGAAAAACTCAATCAGAAAGTATCAAACTGGAGCACTACTACCTAGACAACATTTTTACAACACTAACATCATTCAAAAAGTTCAATCTTGGGAAATTCCTGAATTCACAAAGCTCAGTCACAAGAGATAAATGGAATAAACAATAATGCAACATAAATATCATAACATTTTACTAAATCGTGATATTATTTTTAGACAAGAATTAACTATATAATCAAGTTGATAATTTGAGAATAAAAGCTAGTGGGAATCATAATTTGAGAATTTTTCTTTTCAAGATCAAAACACCATTTTTTTATCCCTAATATTTCACAGATCGTATTAAACAACAAATTATAAATTAAACAACAATTTAACCAACAATTTAAACAAACAATTAAACAACAAAAATCAAGGTTAAGAATAATCAAGAATGTAATTGCATTTTTTCACTCACCTTCATCGTCTGTGTTAGGGATGAAGTCGTCAAATTCTTCAGAAGATGATGTAGAATCTGGTTCAGCCTTCCGATTTCTCGATCTCTTAGCCCTTTCCGATCTCCTAACCCACCTGCACAGGATCTTGCCCCGACACATATTTTATTCAGATGAAGGCATAATCGATCCAAGATGACAATGTACTAGATAGGGGTTGGATTGAATTATCCTAATCACCACGCCTATCGGCTACTCCGGTGATACAGCTCTCCAATTCCTAGATACATAAACACCACTAGGAAGTAGTATAGAAGGGAGCCTTGGATACATTAACACTACCAAGGGAACGGAGATTATACTCAACCTAAAGAACACTCAAAGTTTTTGATAAATTTCTCATATGAAGGCTTGTGTTCTCCCGATTACAACCGTGGCTATTTATAGCCTTAATTCAAGTACTATTACAACTACAAAATTAATCCAATAAAATGTAAGGGATGCATAAGTCAACATTTTTGTGCTAAGGGATGAAGTTTTCTACCGTCTACATATATAGGGTTACTATAGGGGGTGGCAGTAGAGTTAGGGTGAGCATGGGTCGGGTACTCGAACCAATAGCATTATCGGATCGGGTAACCGATAACCAATAAGGCTAAAACTGATATCCATTAATCGAACCGTTAAGTTCGGGTACCCGTATTTCGGGTACCCAAACTTTTGGGTCGGATATTGGGTACCCATTATGATATTCAATTGGAAAAAATAGACTTTATAACTAGATTATTGTAATATCATTTAACACTAAACACCAACATTAACACATGATTTTGACTACATTACTAATGAAATTAGAATTTACATAAATTATATATTGATTATTAACATTTAGGATTTTGAGCTCTTGGGAAAAAATATTTAAATTTGGAAAACTTAATAAAAGTGCTTATCGGATCGTTATCGGGTACCCACTTTTTTGGATCGGATACCGGTTCGGGTTTCGGGTTTTTGGTTTTTCGGATAGTTTTGCTCTGCCCTAAGTAGAGTGGTGCTTCTTGTCAAATATTGCATTCTAATGTAGGAATTTTTAAACTCCCCCTGTTAGAGAAGACTCGACCTCGAGTATTTTCTCTTCCTCATCCTTGTAATATGGGGACAAATCATCAACATTGAAAGTAGCAGATACATTGTATTCTCCTGGAAGCTCAATCTTGTATGCATTTTCTCCAATCCTCTCTAGAACTTTGAATGGTCCATCGGCCCTGGGCTTCAACTTACCATGTGTTCCTCGTGGGAACCTTTCTTTCCTTAAGTGAATCCAAACCAAATCTCCTTCTTTAAATGTGGTTGGTTTGCGAAACGTATTCGCTTGCTCTTGATAACGTTGATTCTTCCTTGTGATTTGAGCTCGAACTTTCTCATAAAGCTTCTTGATTTCGCTAGCTCGTTCATCACCAACACCACTAAAGTTGTTAGGAGAAGGTAGTGAGCAAGATCAACTGGTGTGGTCGGATTTTTACCATAAACTATCTTGAACGGGGTTTCACCAATAGTTTGACTTGGAGAACAATTATAGGAATATTTTGCTTGAGCTATCATCAAATCCCATTGTCGAAGGTTCTTGTTTACAAGACTTCTCAACATGTTTCCAAGAGTCCTGTTGACAACTTCAGTTTGACCATCAGTTTGAGGATGCGTCGCAGAGCTAAATTGCAACCGTGTTCCCAATTTGCGCCATAGAGTACGCCAAAAGTGATTCATGAATTTGACATCTCTATTAGAAGTGACCGTCTTTGGAATTCCATGTAGACGCACAATTTCTCGAAAATAAAGATCAACAACTTGTGTGGCATCATTAGTCTTGTTGCATGGAAGGAAGTGTGCTATCTATGAGAATCGATCAACAAAAACCATGATGGAATCTTTGTTGCGCTGGGTATGAGGTAACCCAACAACAAAATCCATACTCACATCTTCCCAGGGAGCATCAGGAACAGGCAATGGAGTGTAAAGACCTTTGTTTTGACTATGAGCTTTTGCAATATGACATGCTCGACAACTTTTGACATATAGATTGACGTCACGACCATGTGTGGCCAATAGAAGTTCTCTGCAACAATTCTCAATGTCTTATCTCTTCCAAAATGTCCAGCAAGACCACCGGCATGACACTCATGTAGTATTCATATCACGCAAGGAACATCTTGGTATGCACAACTGATTTCCCTTGAATAAGTAACCATCTTGACGATGAAACTAGCGGTGAGGACCTTCAACACATTTCTTCCATATTTCTCCAAGGTCTTCATCATCTTCATACAAATCCTTGAGAACTTCAAAACAATTACTTTGACTTGAAGAATGGAGAGAAAAGCATGATGTCTACTTAAAGCATCAACAACTTTATTTTGAGTTTGTAGACACCTACTTTTGTCCCCATTCCCGAAAGGGAAAGGTTCGATGATGAAAACGTAAATCTCCACTTGACAACACATCTCCTATAAAATAAACGAATCTCAATTCCCCTTTTCATTTCACCCGAAATCTGCTATTTATAGAAACCTGCTAAAAATAATAACTGCCGTAAAGGGTAGCTTCTAAAAGTGGCAAGTCATAAAAGATAGAAACCTGTCAGAATAAGGTGTTGCATTCCAAAATAAATCCTAAATGAGATAGAAAACTGCGAGAATCCTATTCCTAATATGATTCGGAAATAAAAGTTACGTATTAATTAAAATCCTAACGAGCCTAGAGTTTGTAACGGGCCCAGACGCATTCCGTCATAAAATTGATACGCGCTAAAAGACTCGAATTAATCTCAAACTCTACGTATTTCAGGAATCCGAATCTGACTAAAGAAAACAGCCCAGACCCTATTTTCAACGCCTGGCTCTGGGCGCCGAAATCTTCGGCGCCCAGGCCTGGGCGCTGAAAATACCTGGGTACGTGTTTTTTTCCTAATTCTTTGTGGATTAGAACTCTGCAATTCTATCTTTCCACGAACTCTTCCCTATAAATACAGCCCCAAATTCGACGTGAAAGGGACACACAACACACAATTCATATTCTGAGTATTGACTCCAACCCTTAGCCTAAGCCTTACGCTACGAAATTGTTCACGCGTTATGTCGCAATCGATCCATAAATCGAACAGAACGTATCCTGTCCCGTAATTGAGATTCGTTAAATAAAAAGGAGAAATAGCAAATTCAAAGTGGTTAGTTTTCTGAGAACCGTGACGCACCTCTCAAGGGTGCGTCGTAATGTGTCCCTTTTCGATGATTTAATTGCTTTCCTCGCCCTTTTTATGAACTGTTAAACTAACTAAATCTGATTGTTCTATCACGCCTAACAAATATAATATTTTTGGGAAATTGGATTATCATGCTAGGTCCCTTAATACTATTTAAATCAGATAATCACGATCGATCTAGTATTATATGTTGCATATTGCTAAAATCAACTCAGATTAGTTTAATAGTTAACGCATGTCCCTTCAATTATTTATGCTGAGCTAGTAAGGATATCCTGCCTCTGGAGTTATCGACGAGCGAAGTACTCCTCTCGGTAGTTACAGTCCCCCGAACCCTCAATCTCTACCTTGCGGGTGTATGTTGAGAGATCCCCACACCCGGGATCACAAGGGAACCTACGGCCTTCGTGGTCAAACATAATTGCACTCCCTTTATGTCATGATAACCGGGTTTTGTCAGTTTTTCTCATTGTTGTTAAAAACTGAATGACGACTCCTATATTACTAGTCAATTGGGTGTATACTCACAGGAAATCCAATTACACTTGATTGAATAAAAAAGAATCGTCACACCCACGAGGGACGAGGTCACGCATTAGCCTCGCGCTTTTTCGACCCCCTCACAGTGGCGACTCCGCTGGGGATAGTGAAGGAAATACTCGTGCTTGTAGGTAATGAAAATAGCCGAAGGGTGAAACGATCCTACCCCGCGTTTATTTCCCCATCAAGTTGGGACGACCTAAAATCAGCATATTAATGTGAATGGGCAGAACCGCATAACAAATCTCGGCTCCCTCGGGAGTTGGTACTAAGGATACCTTTTTTCGCCAATAGGGGGGTGCATACGCCGCGCATGTTGCCCACCTGGTACTTGTGCAGGTAGTACACCTATCCTGAACCCAATCGCTCGCTCATTAGGTCCCTCTCGCCTGCATGCCCCCTTGGCTTGCACTTGCGGGTTGGCTTCTTGAGCGAAATTCGTCTGTTGAAGACACTACCTCGACCGGGGCATGTGTTGGATCTACGATAGAAGCGGTACCAAGCCAGGCGCAAATAACTACCCATAGAAGCCTATCATAAACTACATGACATGTTATTATCGCCTCATGATGAATGTTAGTTATGTGTAGCAAAATATGTGATTGTGTGTGACAAACTATCCTAGAAAACCAACGACCTTAAAAATTGCCCCAAACATTCATAGACTAATTTGCCAAAGAGTTATACCGAAATACGTGTTCCGCAAACCCGAATGATCGCCACAAAAATAAGCGACGCTCGGGATGGCCTGTAACGAATCCCACAAACGCTGCTACGCGTAAAGGACGTTATTAGGCAAGCACGCAAATCGAAGTCGCATAAACAGAAGACAGAAAAGGAGAACCAGCCAGGGACGCATTTTCAACGCCCCTCGCCGGGGGCCAGAATTTCTCAAGCCCCTCGCTGGGCGCTGAAGTCGCTGCTTGGCCTTCTGGTCAGGCGCAGCAGCCTCGGTGCCCGCGCAATAGGAAAATACGTAGCACAAAAAATGTTCGTAAAAAGAATTGCTACGAGGGCGTAAGAAAAGCACTCGATTTCAAAAGCGGCTCGTAAAAAACTCTTTGCGTCGTTGTTAGGCCTCCTACGACGGCAATGCTCGGCACTAAAAAACGAACATGCTAACAACTATGAATGTCACACGGGCAAGCGTTTCGAAAATCCAAAGAATGACCAAAAGAAAAAAAAGACCAAAAAGTGTACCAACAAAAGAAAGAGTGAAAAACCAATAGAGAGAGTCGAAGTCTAGACTAAGTAATGCTTGAAACTTTGGGAACCTAAACTTTAGCTTATCTTATGCCTATGACTGGTCCTGCCACTTGGTGCCGATCAGGGAATCAACGGTTAGTGCGTCTCGAAGATACATCGCCAACATCAGGTTTAGTGACTCCAAGCTCCGCCCGTCATCCCTCATTTCAAGGATCTCCGCTTCCCCAACCTCGATTCGCACCTTCAAACATGTCCATCGAAGATTTGCAAGAGCAGATGGCTCAAATGACCCGACTCATGGGCCAACTGAAAATGGAAAATGAAGCTTTAGCGGCTGCGCAAGCCAAAAATGACCTCGATAACGAGAAGAGTGTGAGGGGGGTCAAAAAAGCACGAGGCTAATGCGTGACCTCGTCCTTCGTGGGTGTGACGATTCTTTTATTCAATCAAGTGTAATTGGATTTCCTGTGAGTATACACCCAATTGACTAGTAATATAGGAGTCGCCATTCAGTTTTTAACGACAATGAGAAAAACTGACAAAACCCGGTTATCGTGACATAAAGGGAGTGCAATTATGTTTGACCACGACCGCCGTAGGTTCCCTTGTGATCCCTGGTGTGGGGATCTCTCAACATACACCCGCAAGGTAGAGATTGAGGGTTCGGGGGACTGTAACTACCGAGAGGAGTACTTCGCTCGTCGATAACTCCAGAGGCAGGATATCCTTACTAGCTCAGCATAAATAATTGAAGGGACATGCGTTAACTATTAAACTAATCTGAGTTGATTTTAGCAATATGCAACATATAATACTAGATCGATCGTGATTATCTGATTTAAGTAGTATTAAGGGACCTAGCATGATAATCCAATTTCCCGAAAATATTATATTTGTTAGGCGTGATAGAACAATCAAATTTAGTTAGTTTAACAGTTCTTAAAAAGGGCGAGGAAAGCAGTTAAATCATCGAAAAGGGACACATTACGACGCATCCTTGAGAGGTGCGTCACGGTTCTCAGAAAACTAACCACTTTGACTTTGCTATTTCTCCTTTTTATTTAACGAATCTCAATTATGGGACAGGATACATTCTGTTCGATTTATGGATCGATTGCGACAGAACGCGTGAACAGTTTTGCAGCGTGAGGCTTAGGCTAAGGGTTGGAGTCAATACTCAGAATATGAATTGTGTGTTGTGTGTTCTTTCACGTCGAATTTAGGGGCCTATTTATAGGGAAGAGTTCGTGGAAAGATAGAATTGCAGAGTTCTAATCCACAAAGAATTAGGAAAAAAACACGTACCCAGGTATTTTCAGCGCCCAGGCCTGGGCGCCGAAGATTTCGGCGCCCAGAGCCAGGCGTTGAAAATAGGGTCTGGGCTGTTTTCTTTAGTCATATTCGGATTCCTGAAATACGTAGAGTTTGAGATTAATTCGAGTCTTTTAGCGCGTATCAATTTTATGACGGAATGCGTCTGGGCCCGTTACAAACTCTAGGCTCGTTAGGATTTTAATTAATACGTAACTCTTATTTCTGAATCATATATGGAATAGGATTCTCGCAGCTTTCTATATCATTTAGGATTTATGTTGGAATGCAACACCTAATTCTGACAGGTTTCTATCTTTTATGATTTGCCACTTTTAGAAGCTACCTTTTACGACAGTTACTATTTTAGCAGGTTTCCATAAATAGCAGGTTTCGGGTGAAATGAAATGGGGAATCGAGATTCGTTTATTTTATAGGAGATGCGTTGTCAAGTGGAGATTTACGTTTTCATCATCGAACCTTTCCCTTGCGGGAACGGGGACAAAATTAGGTGTCTACAGTTAGCCCCCACTTTGACTGAGTCTTGGAGTAAGACGATGGTCAAAGTATTAGACGGAGTGCGTTACACAAGCCATGGTGTATGTGACCTGTTTCGCGAGGGTCTCACGAGCCCCCGAGTGATAACATTTGACTTAAGGGTCATCACTTGAAGTGTCGACATATCCCTCACGTGTCATTGGGATTTGTCAACTGATAGTATAGAAAATTCCTCACTTTGTCATTGGAAGGATCTAAAGGTGCGTAGAAACTCCCTTACTTTGTCATTGGGAGTAGCTACAGATGTTTTCGAAATTAAAGCTGTAAAGTGTAATTCGGCCTGGCCAAGCCAAATCACGAGGTAAAACGTTTTTAAAGATTCTCATTTTCAGGGCTAGCTAAACGAGAAAACCCCCTTGTTTTTATAGGACGTAAAACGAAGGAAAATCCAGCACATCGTTCTTTTTTGGAAAAACGGAAAACCAATCCTTTAATTTTTGGAAAAAGGGAAAACCGAAAAAGGTTATCGTTGCAGCGACTAAGGACCTGCGCGGTTAGTGACGCAGACCCCGCCCGCTGAAGGTGGGCAAGCCTGTCTGCTGAGGGTGGACGCCCCGTCCGATAGAAGTGGACGAATCTGTTTTGATGTTTTAAAAATAAGGACCTACGCGGTTTGTGACGTAGACCCCGCCGGATGAAGATGGCGAACCTGTCCGCTAAGGGTGGACACCCCGTCCGATAGAAGTGGACGAATCTGTTTTTGAAATTTGAAAATAAGGACCTACGCGGTTTGTGACGTAGACCCCGCCGGCTGAAGATGGCAAACCTTGTCCGCTGAGGGTGGACACCCCGTCCGATAGAAGTGGACGAATCTATTTTGAAATTTGTTTTGCTTTTTTGAAAATAAGGACCTACGCAGTTTGTGACGTAGACCCCGCCGGCTGAAGATGGCGAGCCTGTTTTAATTTTGAAGACTTTATTTTTTCGAAAACTAAGGACCTACGCGGCTAGTGACGCAGACCCCGCCCACTGAAGGTGGGCGAGTCCTGTCCGCTGAGGGTGGACGTCCCTGAATTCGTTTTTTTCTATTTGGAACTCGCACAGTTCGTGGCGCGATCTTGCCCGATTGAGGTGGGCAAGTCCCTATTTCATTTGTTCTTGTGATTTCTTTGAGAATTTCTTTTATTCATTCTTGCAAGAGCGAATTCTTTCGAGGGATGCTCGGATTTAGTTGTAACCTGAATGTGGGTTGACAACGTGCTTAGACGGACCATTGTCTCGTGGTCATCATCTTTTCATGGTTTTGAGCTAGTCTTTTCAGCTCAATCTTGCCACTACCTGAGTCCTTGATTAGGGGACTATGTATAAGTGTCAATGGCGACCTTTGTCTTGAGGTCGTAAACCGGTTTTATTTTTTTTAGACATCCAAACACGGGACTTTGTACAGCGTAGTCTGGGAATATTGTTTTAACTTTGCATACTTTACTTTTTTTTTTTTTTTTTGAAATATATATTTTCTTTCGAGCCCCCAAGCATTCGTGCTTGACGGTCATTTCTTGTCAAAGAGGTTCCTTGGGGATACGCATTTTGTAATGTCCTTGATCGTGTTTTGGGATCGTGCTCGTAAGTGCGATCGATCTTTGTAGTGGTGCTATTCTTGACAAAGCCGTGAGGTGCGACTTTCAGTAAAGGAATCGGCAATTTTCAAGTCGAATAAATATGGCAGGACCCTATAGAAGTCAGAGCCTTTTTTGAGCCTGGGTTCATTTTCGGCGCCCATGCCTGGGTGTTGAAATAATTCACGCCCAGGTGGGGCGTTGAAAGTGTTGTTTGGGCTGGTCTTTTGATGACACAGTCGGCCTCTTGTTCATTCGTTTATTTCACTTGGAAGTTCTATGTATTCTCTTCTCTTTTGTTTTTTCTTTATTTTTAGAACGTGATGATTTTCTTGAGAAGCCGTAGCCGATTGGTGGACTACGGTGCTTGTCGCTTTGGGGCGATTATTTTAAGGAACTGTTGCTCTTTAAGGCGTACAGTTATTGCAACAGTTGGGCGAGTCTATATGGCCCGAGGAACATACCTTGAGGCGTAAGACTTTGATCGCTCTTGTATATATTTTTTTCTTTTGAATGCGTTCGTGAATGATGACATGTATGTGCGAACGAGTGTTCATAGAATGGCCGTTGTGTGCGGTCCATTAATCAGTTTGCTTGAATCATTTTTTTTTTTTTGAGCAATGAGTGATTGTGAATAGTTTGCTTAGAAGCTTGATAGGGTTCAGGCCCATTCATGAAGTGGGCTCAAACATCGTACCCTTTCGATTGTTCAACATTTTCTTCGAGATTTTTTTTATTTTGCTATGGTTGTTTCGTAGCTTGGAGCCCCCAAGTATGCATGTTGGGATGCTTTCTTTTGGCGTACGATTTTCGTAGGTTTTTTCGAGAAAGGTGCTTTGGGGTTCCGCTCGTGTAGGTGCGAGCTATCCCTTCCGTGGTAGGTAATATTTTGCTACCTTTAATCCTTAATGTAGAAGTCGTGTGGCTTGCATTTTGAATTTGGGCGATAAGTAGTTTTTCGCCTCTTTTACACATGCCCTTGGTCGTGCCTACATTAGTGCAATGTGCCTTACCTTTTTTTAGACTTGTACTGTGGGATTATGGTGCAACGCAGGCTTGTGTGGCCTAACGGCATGTCTTAGAACATTCCTCCAAGTGTTGGGATATCATTATTTGGAGTACTTCATCGTGCTGAATCGTTCAGGTGCTCGAACAAGTGTAGCACCTTCTGCGTGGGTTTGCACGGCTTATTACTTCGTTCGATGCGATGATTCATAGGTGTTTCTTTCTTTTTTTTGTATCTGGGCAAAATTTAGCAAGCAGAGATATTCAGCGCCCAGGCTGGGGCGTTAAAGATATCGGCGCCCAGCTCTGGGCGTTGAAAATGTTTTCTGGGTATATTTTGACAGTTCTTATCCTTGATTTTTTTTCTTTCGCTTTTGCTTTGGAACGAGGTAGACCGTGTAACGGGCGCTTGTAGGGCGAGCGTTATGTGCAGTAGTTTGATCGGAGTTTTGGTGACTCGCGATTTTCAGTTACCTTTGTTAGTGGGGTGACTTTATATACTCTAAGTAGTGTTTAGAATTTGGGAGGGGTTGTAGCCATTCTAAGGTTCGTTTTACATTATTAAAGCTTAGGATTGTGCCCCTATGACATATGTATAACATTAGCGTCGAGAATTTGCGATAAAATCATCATTTCGAGCATTTTTAGAGTGTTTTTCTCAAGCCCCCAATTGTAGCTACGGGATTGGCTTGGTGCTATAATGCTTGGCATACGTTTTTATGCATTCATGGTGACACGGATCATGAATAGTTTGAACCAGACTCGTTTAGTGCGAGGTACGTTCGAGTAGTGACCTGCTACTTCTCTTGTAAATGTCGTATTGTGCGACGTTGTCGTGGTCAAGGTAGTCACATGTTGAAGTGTGCCTTTGACCAAAAGCTAGGTGCCTTTCTTTACCCATAATCATATTTAGAAATCTTTTGACTCAGTTGCAACATTGAGATAAACGCATACTTAAACCAACGACACTTTATTATGTTCGAAAAAGTCTTTGAAAATTATTTGAAAATTATTTAAAATCCGAATCCTACTGTGTACAATCCGAGGTGTCCTAAGTAGGTTGACTTATAGAAGGGTTCGTACAGGATTACATGAGTGAATCAAAATACTGTTACGATTTTTGGAATGCTGTCTAAGGATTTGCTGGAAGCCAGGGTGCAGGCGTCAAGATATACTTGTGCCCGTTCGGCATATGCTTTAGGCTTTTAGGGCCGTCTTTTCCAGAATTGCGGGAATATAAACCGTTTTTAAATTGACTTAGATTTACTTGGTGTATGTCTGCACAAAAGGTCAAGGTATACTTAGTTCTTTCCCTAGCTCTTTCATTTCAATTTTTAGCCCCCAGTTGCTATTATGTCTTCCCTTTAATGATACTTTTAGATTTCGATTTTAGATGCCCGTGTCATATGTCTGAGTAGGGTGAGCCTTGGTTAAGTTCCAAGTCCTATTGACAAAGTCTGATTTTTTTAAAGGAGATTAGCAAGCATTCGAATTACCATGAACGGGTGCCCTGAGTTCGAAGGAACGATGGGGCGATGCTGTAGAACAATCTTTTTCATTGCAAGCTTACTGCCTTTACTACTTGTTGGCGATCATGACTGTGTCTAGTGGTGAAAGAAAGTCTTTAGGTGAGTTAGTTCTCTTTAGGGAGGGTCAAGTCGAGTACTTTAGAGGTCATGGACGCTTGCGCTAGCCCCCATTCAATTGTGGCAAAGCGATTTTTTTTTTTTGAGTCTTGGCTAAGTGCCTAGGAGTGTGAGTGCTCCTTCTGGCAAGGGTATGTGCCCTTATTATTTTTCGATGTGTGCTTATTTTGGCATTTTGATGGCTTGGATTTTTGCTTTAACTTAAATTTTTCTTTCGACTTGGGTTGTAAGTAATTAAATTTCAATAAGGGACTCTATTTCTTATTCTTGTTATTCTATAGGCTTTAATATTTTTGCAAATTGGTTGGACCGAATCATGGATTGCCTACGTATCCGCCTTAAATAGATTTAATTTGGAATCAGGTCTTGCGTAGTTCTTAGCTTAGAAAATGGTTTCTTCGAATGCCGATTCTAAACAAGTACGCTCTGAGGTGGAAACATATTATTTGAAACGGTAGAATAAGTGAAGTTTATTTTTATTTTAATCTGCTGCTTTGCCGTAAGCCAAAAATTTGTTTTATATTTTTTTTTTTTGAGTACATTTTTTGGTGGTACGTATACCTGAATACGTGCTGTACCCCTCCAAGTGTTCGTTATTTTTCCGTGCATGTGCGGATAAAATGACGAGCACTTCTGGACAAAATTTGGCGAGCATAGAGAATCAGCGCCCAGGCTGGGGCGTTAAAGATTTCGGCGCCCAGCTGTGGGCGCTGAAAATGACTTCTGGGCGGATCTTTTTTGGTGCGCTAAATGCTCCTTTTTCTTTTTAGACTAACTTTAGAGGCGCTTTGCAAAGTTCTTTTTTATTATTTATTACTTTTTCGTACTTTTCGTTTGTCTTCTTTTTTTTACTCGTGACTCAAGACGGTTTGAAAGACGGGTCGAATGACATAGGATGATTTGTATAGGTATTGGTCAAGCATGAGGATCACATCTATTAGGACTCGCAATTTGCAGCCCCAAGCTAGTGTCACGAGTTTACATCAACCAAGGCCAATGAGTAGCATGGGGACGGCTCAAGGGTATATCAACAGGATGTATCCACACAAGTGATATGGTCATTATGCTAATGGTGGTGTAAGAACAGGTTTGGAAATAATAGGTATGACGCACGTGTCAATGGCCGTGCGTGGTTTGCAGTTGACAACAAGTTCAAGAACAAGAGTCGAGGTAGTGGTTTCTTGGGTTATGGCAATGAGAGCATGTATGGGTTAAATGAGCTGAACAGGGACCCCAGAGCGAAGGCGTCTAAGAGCATAAGGATTGGAAAGGGTAGACATCGTAGAATTTTATGATTTGGATTGGTTGACTCAATTCTTTTCCTTCGTGTACTTGGGTAAATGTTGCACTTTGGGAGGTATGGGCTAAGTATTTCATGGCTCGCTCTTTTCGCTCTCCCTTTTCTCTTTCTATTTTTTCTTTTTGCTCGGGATTTCTCCCCAACATAATTTTTTTATTTGGGCTAAAAGGTAGATGGTTGTGGTCTTTGAGTCACGAGGCGAGACTGAGTGAGCCTCGTTTGGTAGGCCTATAGTGGACCTTTAATTTTAGTAGGCCTAGGGTGGACTTTTAATTTTAGTAGGCCTAGGGTGGACCTTTTAATTGTCTTTCTTTGCAAGCGTATTTAGTCGTTTCTTAAAATGTGCAAATAGCGTTGATTCAAAATGTTGTTTTTACCTTATTGAAATTTAAAGAAAGAATTGGATCGAAAATAATTTTTTGCTTCTTTTTAGATTCCATTTTCTGGGATTTAACTGGAAGTTGTGATTTAGACTCGAACTTTCATTAATCTTTCTGATTATAACCCGTGTATGAATACAAGGAGGTGGCCTAGACTCAAAATGATGATGTGGCGTAAGCCTATAATACTTGACCAAGCGACTCTCAGACTTAGGTTAACTGGACCATAACTTTCGTTGGTTGACACTTTAAATTTTAACCCTTGGGTGTTCATTTGTCATGCGCCATTTTGTTTAATGTTGGCAAGGTAGTTAATTGGGGAGATCGAATTTTTATTTTTGCAAGACTAGAATCATTAGTGCGGCTTCTCTCTTAGTGTGTATTGCTTTACCCCAATGGTAGCCTTATGGTATGCCGATTTGGGTATTTTCATGGTTGGTCATGTTGCATTCATGGAAAATATTTTAGTCCGTACTTAGTAGTATTTCAAGGAGCGAGTGACTCGAGAGGACTATGATAGTCGTGACCCAATGTGATTATAAGCCGTGGGGCCATTAATTTTTTTCTTTGCCAATGGTATTAACACCTTAGGTTCACTTTGGGGGTTGTGCGACTACGGGGAAATGATTTTCAGAATGTGACTGTTTCCATTTTGCAAATACTATAATATATTATTTTTATTGGTGAGAGAGGGTATTGAGGCCGTGGATTCTTAGCAAGGGATGAAAATTACATATGGGTGCTCATTGATTTAAATGTTAGGAAGGGAGACTCAATATGGTTTAACCTTTTGACTTGCAGAATGACACCAAGCATTAGGACCGATTCTATGGATAAGACAACTAAGACTTAGGATTTAGATTGTACTTTGGCATAGCCTAGTCTAGACTCGGATTTACTTTTTATTCGAACATTATTTTTCCTTAAAAACTTCATTTGAACATTATTTTTGAATACTTTTCCCATGTGACATTCATAATTATTAGCATGTTCGGTTTTGATGTCGAGCATTGTCGTCGTAGGAGGCCTAACAACGACATAAAGAGTTATTAATTTTTTTACGAGTCGCTTTTGAAATCGAGTGCTTTTCTTACGCCCTCGTAGCAATTATTTTTTACGAACGTTTTTTTTGTGCTACGTATTTTCCTTTTGCGCGGGCACCGAGGCTGCTGCGCCTGACCAGAAGGCCAAGCAGCAACTTCAGCGCCCAGCGTAGGGCGTGAGAAATTCTGGCGCCCAGCCAGGGGCGTTGAAAATGCGACCCTGGCTGGTTCTCGTTTTCTGTTTGCGTCTACTTTTGTTTATGCGACTTCGATTTTGCGTGCTTGCCTAATAACGTCCTTTACGCGTTGTACAGCGTTTGTGGGATTCGTTACAGGCCATCCCGAACGTCGCTTATTCTTGTGGCGATCATTCGGGTTTGCGGAACACGTATTTCGGTATAACTCTTTGGCAAATTAGTCTATGAATGTTTGGGCAATTTTTAAGGTCGTTGGTTTTATAATTTCTAGGATAGTTTGTCTAGCATTATTCGTACACACAATCATAACATAGTCACATAGTTCGCTACACATAACTACATTACAAACATGGATTTGAAAATTAAATATGTCACGTAGTTTATGATAGGCTTCTATGGGTAGTATTTGCGCCTGGCTTGGTACCGCTTCTATCGTAGATCCAACACATGCCCTGGTCGAGGTAGTGTCTTCAACAGACGAATTTCGCCCAAGAGGCCAACCCGCAAGTGCAAGCCAAGGGGGCATGCAGGCGAGAGGGGCCTAATGAGCGAGCGATTGGGTTCGGGATAGGTGTACTACCTGCACAAGTACCGAGTGGGCAACATGCGCGGCGTATGCACCCCCCTACTGGCGAAAAAAGGTATCCTTAGTCCCAACTCCCGAGGGAGCCGAGATTCGTTATGCTGTTCTGCCCGTTCACATTAATGTGCTGATTTTCAGGTCGTCCCAACTTGATGGGGAAATAAACGCGGGGTAGGATCGTTTCACCCTTCGGCTATTTTGATTACCTACAAGCACGAGTATTTCCTTCACTATCCCCAGTGGAGTCGCCACTGTGAGGGGGGGTCGAAAAAGCACGAGGCTAATGCGTGACCTCGTCCCTCGTGGGTGTGACGATTCTTTTATTCAATCAAGAGTAATTGGATTTCCTGTGAGTATACACCCAATTGACTAGTAATATAGGAGTCGCCATTCAGTTTTTAACGACAATGAGAAAAACTGACAAAACCTGGTTATCGTGACATAAAGGGAGTGCAATTATGTTTGACCACGACGGCCGTAGGTTCCCTTGTGATCCCTGGTGTGGGGATCTCTCAACATACACCCGCAAGGTAGAG
Organism: Spinacia oleracea; assembly: GCF_020520425.1. Taxonomy (NCBI): domain Eukaryota; kingdom Viridiplantae; phylum Streptophyta; class Magnoliopsida; order Caryophyllales; family Amaranthaceae; genus Spinacia; species Spinacia oleracea. The sequence continues at coordinate 117,903,280 of NC_079489.1, read as the reverse complement.
ATTGAGGGTTCGGGGGACTGTAACTACCGAGAGGAGTACTTCGCTCGTCGATAACTCCAGAGGCAGGATATCCTTACTAGCTCAGCATAAATAATTGAAGGGACATGCGTTAACTATTAAACTAATCTGAGTTGATTTTAGCAATATGCAACATATAATACTAGATCGATCGTGATTATCTGATTTAAGTAGTATTAAGGGACCTAGCATGATAATCCAATTTCCCGAAAATATTATATTTGTTAGGCGTGATAGAACAATCAGATTTAGTTAGTTTAACAGTTCATAAAAAGGGCGAGGAAAGCAGTTAAATCATCGAAAAGGGACACATTACGACGCACCCTTGAGAGGTGCGTCACGGTTCTCAGAAAACTAACCACTTTGACTTTGCTATTTCTCCTTCTTATTTAACGAATCTCAATTATGGGACAGGATACATTCTGTTCGATTTATGGATCGATTGCGACAGAACGCGTGAAAAGTTTCGCAGCGTGAGGCTTAGGCTAAGGGTTGGAGTCAATACTCAGAATATGAATTGTGTGTTGTGTGTTCTTTCACGTCGAATTTAGGGGCCTATTTATAGGGAAGAGTTCGTGGAAAGATAGAATTGCAGAGTTCTAATCCACAAAGAATTAGGAAAAAAACACGTACCCAGGTATTTTCAGCGCCCAGGCCTGGGCGCCGAAGATTTCGGCGCCCAGAGCCAGGCGTTGAAAATAGGGTCTGGGTTGTTTTCTTTAGTCAGATTCGGATTCCTGAAATGCGTAGAGTTTGAGATTAATTCGAGTCTTTTAGCGCGTATCAATTTTATGACGGAATGCGTCTGGGCCCGGTACGAACTCTAGGCTCGTTAGGATTTTAATTAATACGTAACTCTTATTTCTGAATCATATTAGGAATAGGATTCTCGCAGCTTTCTATCTCATTTAGGATTTATGTTGGAATGCAACACCTAATTCTGACAGGTTTCTATCTTTTATGATTTGCCACTTTTAGAAGCTACCTTTTACGGCAGTTACTATTTTTAGCAGGTTTCCATAAATAGCAGGTTTCGGGTGAAATGAAATGGGGAATCGAGATTCGTTTATTTTATAGGAGATGCGTTGTCAAGTGGAGATTTACGTTTTCATCATCGAACCTTTCCCTTGCGGGAACGGGGACAAAAGTAGGTGTCTACAAAGAGGATTGAAAAAATGGTCCTACAGCAAACCATGGGGAGCAAATACTTCTTCCTCGATCCTGAACCTTTTCCTGGAAAACTACCAGAAAAGTTCAGTTCATCTGACTTACCAAAGTTCAAGGCCACGGACAACCCCTGTGATCATCTACTGAGCTTTGCGAATGCCATGAACTTGAAAGGCGTGGACAAGTCCATGTATTTACCTGCCTTTCCTTTGTCCTTGGAACCTGTGCCGCTCAAATGGTACTATCACCAGGACCCTAAACTCTTCCCCACTTGGGAAGACTTTGTCAATGTCTTCATCAAGCAATACTCGTCGAACATGGATTTCCAAGTCACCATGCGCGAGCTGGAAGTTCTCTTCCAAAAGAAAAATGAGGGTTTCACGACCTACTTTGCTAGATGGAGGGACCAGGCGGCCCAGCTAATCAATAGGCCTCCAGAAACAGAATTGGTCCAAAAATTCATTGACAACCTGGACCCGGCTTACAGACAACACCTTAGGTACCTGGGACTTGACACTTTCAAAAGAGTTTATGATGTGGGAATAAAGATCGAGGACGACCTCGCTAAAACCATACAAAGAAAACCCACATATAAAAACAACACCTATAATCGGGGTAACACATCCCAAGCCCAAGAAGTCCATGCTGTAGAAGAGACTCCCGCCCGAAGAAGCCCTGGAAGATGGGTCCGAGACCGAAAGTTTGCCCCACTCGGGTCGACTTTGGTACAAGCCTTTGAAAGACTAACCAATCAAGGAAAGTTGAGACCTATAGGCCCCACCCGTGACCCTCCTGTCAAAAGCAAATATTGGGTCGAAGGTACTTACTGCAAATTCCATCAAGGAAATGGGCATGACACTGAAAACTGCTGGAATCTAAAACATACGATCCAGGACATGATAGAGGATGAAGTGATACCTCTCCCTAACGTTGGCAAACCCAACAACAACAAGAGCCCACTCGGCTCTTGTCACATCTCTCTCGACCAACCGGAGAACTTCGACCCCACGGTATACATCACGCCTCAACGTGCACCACTCGCTGTGGTCCCTATGGATCGAATCGAGAGAGAAGTGTGCGGTGTGTGGAATGATGATGCTGAAGATATTTACCTATCTCAAGTATCGGGCCAGGACCTCTTCACTGAAACTTGGCCCGGGTATGCTCTCATTGACACCAGCCCTCAGGAGCCCGAGGTCGACAACCTCACCTGATCCGGAAGAATATACCAAACGGATATACACCCACCTCCTATGGACGACATCCCGGTTAGGCAAACTCCTGAGAATGGACGGCACGCCACCGTCGCAGAAGTCATTGAAAATCCTCTCCTGAAACAACTAAAAAGAACCAAGGCCGAGATTACCATCTGGGATCTCATGTGTACTTCAAAGGAACATCGCGAAAAGCTTATTCGCTCACTCGACCTCATCTCAGTACCTACAGATATCACACCTGACTCATTGGTTAGCCATGTCACGAGAGATGCCGGAGAAAAAGCCATAGTTTTCACTGACAAAGACTTGCCCAAAGAGGGGGGTGCTCACAATAAAGCCCTTTACCTAGTGGTTGGATGCAAAGGACAAAACATCCCCCTAGCGCTCGTAGATAATGGTTCGGCGGTTAATGTCTGCCCATTGCGAACCGCCCATTGCTTGGGGCTAGGAAACGATGACTTCCAAACCTCCACGCAACGGGTACGAGCTTATGATAACTCCCGAAGGCCTGTATTGGGAAAAATCAACCTTACCATACAAACCGGGCCTGTGGCACGCACCACGGAGTTTCAAATAATCGACATCAAGCCCACTTTCAACCTCCTATTGGGGCGACCTTGGCTCCAAGACTTAGGAGGTGTGGCTTCTACCTTGCATCAAATGGTTAAACTTAACCATAACGGGGTAATACTAGAAATCCGCGCCCCTCCTCTCGACGTCAGTTGCACTATGGTTGGAACGGCCGAAACTGCAGACGACCTTTACGGGTTTCAAATGGAAGAAACAATCCAGTTCATCGAAGATTATAATCCAGCATTCCTAGACCCGCATGCATCCCGAGTCATCCCTAGAATGCTGTTAGCTCAAGGTTATTTCCCAGGAACCCCATTGGGCATAAGGAAGAAGGAATACACATTCCATCCTTTTCCCAACAAATCTACTCCCTTTGGCTTAGGCTATGAACCAACGGAGGAAGATATTGCTGACCGCCTGTCTAGGCTACGCCTTAACAAAACCAAACAAACCACCCTCCTTCCCCCGTATCAAAGGACCCTTAACGGGATGTTCGTTCGGGAAGGAGAAGAACACCCATGCTGTGATTTCCCTGAGCCCTTCGTTCAGGATGGCTTGCTAAAGCCCGGATTTGAAATTTTCCATGACTGCCACACCTTGGATGAGGCACCCCACCTCACCAAGACTAAAACAGCTGAAATATTGGACAACCAGGCTCTATGGACATTGTTTAACGAATCGAGGCCTATGGAGAACGAGACTGTGATGACTACCCTAGCTTTACAAGATGAAGGTTTCGATCCAACCCGGTTAATCTCTCCTGCATCAACACTAGAAGAGGTCGAGAACGGATGGGTGAAGACATATCAGTGGGTCAATGCAAAAGGAATGGAATTCAAGATGAGCACCGGTGAAGGACCGAAGTTTTATGAGACTAAACCCCAGGCTTGAGCCACATAGAGCACCATTAGTAAAAAGCGCCTACTAGTTCTTTAGATTGATAGAAAAAAATAATAGAGACTTTAGATGGTCCTAAGGCCCCTTAGAATATAGGTCAGTTTTATCTCAGTGTGTTTTCCTTACTTTCCGAGTCAATAAAGCGTAATATTTCTCCTAAAAAAATTTCAAACACTAAATGAACACCAAATGTACTTGCAAAATACAAAAAAAAAAAGGCGGCCCACTCTAGGCCCAACAAACAAAGCCCACTCGGTTTTGAAATAGTGCGATGGGAACCAATTCCCGAAACCCACAAAATAAACCACACTATCCCATTCATATCCCCAAAACCTAAAAAGCCAACCAGTGTCATCATAAGAGTCAATCCATGCAACCCAAAATCAAAGGAAATCAAAATCCAAAACAATGCAAATATTACAAAAAAAAACAGATTCATAAAACATAATTCCATCATACCCTTCACTAACGACACGCACTTCAACCCACCTCAAAAGTCTACACAAAGATCTTCATAACTTTCGCACCCTAACCCCATTTTCAAAACTGTTTCGGGTCACGAATAGAAAAAATTAATCCGGACAAAAACGCATTTCACGCTAACGGTCAAAAAAGCCTCCAAAATAGCCTCAAAATTGACTTTAAATACGAGCAAAATATCAAGGCACAAAAAAAGAAATAAATGCAAGAACATGTGAAGCAAAGCATCCAAAATTGACCGCCCAAGTCATTTTCAGCGCCCAGGGCTGGGCGCCGAAATTTCTGACGCCCCAGCCTAGGCGTTGAAACTCTCTGCCTGACAAAAATTTTCTTTTCAGAAGTGCTCGTCATTTTATCCGCACACAACGGAAAAATAACGAACACTTGGGGGGTACAGTACGTATCCAAATAGGCTTACCAAGAATATAGCCATACAAATTAGTCGAATTTCGAATTTCATATTTTACGCGACTTATGGCAAAAAAAAAACGGCAGATGAAAATAATGATAATACTTCACTCATTTGACCGATTAAGTAATATGCTTCCACCTCAGGGCATATCTACCGAAATTCGGCATACTAGAACTTATTCTAAAGCTAGAACTACGCGCGACCTGATTCTGACAAGATACGTAGGCAATCCTTACCAAGGATTCGGTCCAATAAAAAAAAACATATTCTTTGTACAAAAGTGTTAGACATATAAATACATAAAAAAGAGGAGAAACAAAAATAAATGAAAATGAAAAATAAAAATACGCCTTTATTGAGAAATAATAAGAAGGAAAACAAAGTGCTAAGAACAAAAACAAACACAACTGAAATAAATAGAGGGCACCTACACCCTAGCAAGAACTACACTACTCTAGTTCTTCCGGATCATCAAATAAAGTCTTGTAGAGGGCAATGTTCGCAGGATCCACCCCCACAGTCTTCTGCGCTGCCCCAATATCAATCTCCATAAGAACCGGCTCCTGGACACTAACTTCCAAAGATGCCAAGGCTTCAGAAACATTCTCAGTTATAGCCCGCTCAGCCTCAAGGGCACAGACAATGGTGGGAGAAGGATTATTATCATCAACTAGACTAGCCACTGTTTCTACAGGCGGCTGAACCTTCCTAACCCATACATTGTTCCAGCGACGATCTCCGCGAGAGCTTGCATTTCTTTTAACAATAGCAGGCCCCTTCATGTTAGGCATCTTTTTAGGCCTGAAACTGGAACGGGGAGGAACTTCCTTTCGCTTTCGATCAGGACGAGCTTTCACAGTCTTAATACTATAGGTACGAGGTTTCGCAGAATCAGGACCCTCATACTTAACACGAATACGAGGTATCAAAAGCTCAGCCGGCTCCCCATTACGAGCCTCGGCCCTCACATCTTTATCATCGGAGCTCATCCACAACTTGTAGTTTTCAGAAAGACCCACAAAGCCATTTGTAGCTACGGCCCAACGCGGGAGACCATCATAATACTTAGCCCACGCTAGGACCCGTGTTTGTGAAAAGGCCGCTACCTTAGGTGGTACCATATCAGAAAAGGGGATAGTCTGCCTTAAACCATATTGACGCATGACTCGGTAAGGGAAAATATAAATGGGACGAGATAGCCCCAACAAGGAAACATAAACTGATACATCAGAACCCCCCGTCATAGTAGTCAAACCCCACCACGGTACCACCCACTTAATAAAACAGATGCCATAAGTAAAAAAGGAGGTCCATTCGGCCTCGTCCTGGCCTTGGTGCAAGTATTTTCGGTTACCCAAGGCTATAGGGCGATAATGTTTAGGATCGGCAGGAGCTTCCAAAAGTCTAAGCCGTTCCGCAAGCCAAATCTGCAAAAAACAGGTACGATCGAATCAAAAGAATGAAAAAAAAAAACGGTCCCTGAGGCGCAGTTTCAACGCCCAGGACCAGGCGCCGAAAACTCCAGCGCCCAGCCCTGGGCGCTGAAACTAAGCCCCAGGAAAAAGAAATATATGCAAAAAGGGCGTATGCGTGCGCAAAGAAGAAAATCGATTACCTGCAGTAATAGGGGGCTTCCCTTAAAATGTTCAGATTTGGCACCCTTCTTCAACTCATCCGCACTCAGCAAAGTCTCGGCAACAACCAACGGCATAATAGAATAGCAACTTTCCATCTGGCTAATCAAGGGGATCAACCTTATGTCACCGAACTCACCATTGTTATTCGACAGCAAAAAATGATTCAACAAACAAAATACAAGAGCTCGAATGTTCAATTTCTGTTCGGTCATATTCTTACTAGGCCTAAAGTGATGATTTACAAGTTTTGCCAAGTTAACCTCGTCACCTACAACAATTTCAGCAAACATGTTATCATCTAGTCCTAGGAAAGCCCCTATGGTTGTTTTACCCTCTTCAATAGTGCCAGGGGTAACAGGAGTAGCATTAGTAGGATAACCAAGGATCGCAGCAAACTCATCTGGCAAAGGACATATTTCGTTGCCCCGAAAGGCAAAAACATGATGATCGGAGTCCCAAAAGCTTAGGGCAGCATGCAGAAAGTTATAATCAATATTAATTTGTTGTAAGCCTAAAAGTGCCTTTAAGTGGTATTCTTTTAACAAAGCCTTTTCTGTGGGAGTAAGGGCCCGTAGCCAACGCCTAACAGTCCGTTGGAGTGAGAAAGTAGGGATCGACATGTCAAAAGCAATGAGTAATTAAAACACAGCAAAAAAGAGAGAAAGAATTTGAGAGTGGTGGAAAATAGGGACGTACCTAGCCCCTATATATAGCTGGACGCACCCAGTGACATCCTGATCCCATTCGGAAACGTGTTAGGAAATCCGAGAGTCAAATATCACCAGGAAAAGACTTTCAGCGCCCACGGCTGGGCGCCGAAATGTATAACGCCTGGCCTTGGGCGCTGAAAATGCAGCCCAAGGCCCAGATTTCACAAAACGCGGAACAGGAAAGGACTTAAGACCGTGTTGCTAAACACGAGGCCCTATTGCAAGTAGGATCAAGCCCAAAGCACCTTTAGCTCCCAAATAAGCAAAAAAAAACATTAAAACTTGGTCGAAACTTAGACTCGTCTCAGAAGATGCTTATGTACACTTTTCAAAAAACAAGTTAAATATCATGGTCATTTTTCGAAACACCATAAATGTGTATCGTTAAGTCGTTGGTTTTCCAAATAAAAAATTTTTGTCTGTCAAAGGATTAATCCGGGCCAAGCTAAAACCGGATGTCGCCTGAAAACTAAAGTCGCACTCCACGGCTTCGCTAAAATAGCACGCTACTATAAAAAGTCGCTCGCACATACGAGCATGACCCCAAACATGATTACAAGATGCAAAAAACGACCGACGAGCCCCAGTGCTTGGGGGCTCGCGAAAAATAGACTCCAACAAGGAGCGCACGATTTAAATCGCATTCCCGGACTGCGCCATACACCATATCATGTTTGGATATCTCAAAAAAACAACAGGTTCAACCTCAGGGAAAGGTCGTCATTGACACTTGTGCATGGTCCTCTGATCAAAGACCAAATAGTGGCAAAAATCGAGCCGTAAAGACTAGCTCAAACCACGAAACCAAACGGTCGCAAGACAAAGGTCCGTCTGAACACGTTGTCAGCCCACGTTCAGGTTACAACTAAATTCGAGCATCCCTCGAAAGAATTCGCTCTTGCAAGAATGAATAAAAAGAAATTCTCAAAGAAATCACAAAAAACCAAAGAAAATAGGAACTTGCCCATCTTCAGTTGGCAAGACCGCGGCACGCGAATCCCAAATCAAAAAGACGAATTCAGGTTCGCTCACCTCCAGCGAGCGGGGCGTCCACCCTTAGCGGACAGGGCTCGCCCACCTTCAGCGGGCGGGGTCTGCGTCACTAGCCGCGCAGGTCCTCAGTTTTCGAAAAATAGAATCTTCAAAAAACAAAATGAAACAGGCTCGCCATCTTCAGCTGGCGGGGTCTACGTCACAAACCACGTAGGTCCTTATTTTCAATAAACACAAAACAAATTTCAAAATAGATTCGTCCACTTCTATCGGACGGGGTGTCCACCCTTAGCGGACTGGTTCACCATCTTTAGCCGGCGGGGTCTACGTCACAAGCCGCGTAGGTCCTTATTTTCAAAAAGAGCAAACAAACTTCAAAACAGATTCGTCCACTTCTATCGGACGGGGTGTCCACCCTTAGCGGACAGGTTCGCCATCTTTAGCCGGCGGGGTCTACGTCACAAACAGCGTAGGTCCTTATTTTCAAAATTCAAAAACAGATTCGTCCACTTCTATCGGACGGGGTGTCCACCCTTAGCGGACAGGCTCGCCATCTTTAGCCGGCGGGGTCTGCGTCACTAACCGCGCAGGTCCTTAGTCGCTGCAGCGATAACTTTTTCTGGTTTTCCCTTTTCCAAAAATTAAAAGGATTGGTTTTCCGTTTTTTCCAAAAAAGAGCGATGTGCTGGATTTTCCTTCGTTTTACGTCCCATAAAAACAAGGGGGTTTTCTCGTTTAGCTAGCCCTGAAAATGAGAATCTTTAAAAACATTTTTACCTCGTGATTGGGCTTGGCCAGGCCCAACTACACTTTATAGCTTTGATTTCGAAAACATCTGTAGATACTTCCAATGACAAAGTGAGGGAGTTTCTACGCCTCTTTAGATACTTCCAATGACAAAGTGAGGGAGTATTCTATACTATCCGTTGATAAATCCCAATGACACGTGAGGGATATGTCGACATTTCAAGTGATGACCCTTAAGTCAAATGTTATCACTCGGGGGCTCGTGAGACCCTCGCAAACAAGTCACATACAACATGGCTTGTGTGACGCACTCCGTCTAATACTTTGACCATCGTCTCATCCCGAGACTCAGTCGAAGTGGGGGCTAACTGTAGACACCTACTTTTGTCCCCATTCCCGAAAGAGAAAGGTTCGATGATGAAAACGTAAATCTCCACTTGACAACGCATCTCCTATAAAATAAACGAATCTCAATTCCCCTTTTCATTTCACCCGAAACCTGCTATTTATAGAAACCTGCTAAAAATAGTAACTTCCATAAAGGGTAGCTTCTAAAAGTGGCAAGTCATAAAAGATAGAAACCTGTCAGAATTAGGTGTTGCATTCCAACATAAATCCTAAATTAGATAGAAAACTGCGAGAATCCTATTCCTAATATGATTCGGAAATAAGAGTTACATATTAATAAAAATCCTAACGAGCCTAGAGTTCGTAACGGGCCCAGACGCATTCCGTCATGAAATTGATACGCACTAAAAGACTCGACTAAGTCTCAAACACTACGGATTTCAGGAATCCGAATCTGACTAAGAAAACAGCCCAGACCCTATTTTCAACGCTTGGCTCTGGGCGCCAAAATCTTCGGCGCCCAGGCCTGGTCGCTGAAAATACCTGGGTACGTGTTTTTTTCCTAATTCTTTGTGGATTAGAACTCTGTAATTCTATCTTTCCACGAACTCTTCCCTATAAATACAGCCCCAAATTCGACGTGAGGGACATACAACACACAATTCATATTCTGAGTATTGACTCCAACCCTTAGCCTAAGCCTCACGCTGCGAAATTGTTCACGCGTTCTGTCGCAATCGATCCATAAATCGAACAGAACGTATCCTGTCCCGTAATTGAGATTCGTTAAATAAAAAGGAGAAATAGCAAAGTCAAAGTGGTTAGTTTTCTGAGAACCGTGACGCACCTCTCAAGGGTGCATCGTAATGTGTCCCTTTTCGATGATTTAATTGCTTTCCTCGCCCTTTTTATGAACTGTTAAACTAACTAAATCTGATTGTTCTATCACGCCTAACAAATATAATATTTTTGGGAAATTGGATTATCATGCTAGGTCCCTTAATATTATTTAAATCAGATAATCACGATCGATCTAGTATTATATGTTGCATATTGCTAAAATCAACTCAGATTAGTTTAATAGTTAACGCATGTCCCTTCAATTATTTATGCTGAGCTAGTAAGGATATCCTTCCTCTGGAGTTATCGACGAGCGAAGTACTCCTCTCGGTAGTTACAATCCCCCGAACCCTTAATCTCTACCTTGCGGGTGTATGTTGAGAGATCCCCACACCAGGGATCACAAGGGAACCTACGGCCGTCGTGGTCAAACATAATTGCACTCCCTTTATGTCACGATAACCGGGTTTTGTCAGTTTTTCTCATTGTTGTTAAAAACTGAATGGCGACTCCTATATTACTAGTCAATTGGGTGTATACTCACAGGAAATCCAATTACACTTGATTGAATAAAAAAGAATCGTCACACCCACGAGGGACGAGGTCACGCATTAGCCTCGCGCTTTTTCGACCCCCTCACAGAGTTTCAGACTTATGCTTAAGGAAAAAGTGAAAAATAGATAAAAACTCACTCCATTTTGCATGACGACGTTGGAGCTTTTGTTAGCCGTGAAGATACTTGAGCGACTCGTGATCAGAATATAGCACAAATTCCTTAGCTAGCAAATAGTGACTCCAATAGATACTTGAGTGACTCGTGATCAGAATATAGCATAAAATTCCTTCTCGTACGTTGAGTACTTACGCCTTGACTCATTGAGTTTCTCACTAAAGAAGGCAATTGGTCGACCTTCTTGAATGAGAACTACACCTATACCAACTCCTGAAGCGTCATAGTCTACTTCATAAAGCTTATCAAAATCTGGCAAAGCTAGAGTTGGTGCTCTTGTGCTCATTTCTTTGAGTTCTTCAAAGCTTTGTTGGGCTGCTCGGGTCCACTCAAACTTATCTTTCTTCAATACTTCAGTGAGTGGGCAACAATAGTGCTGAAATTATTAATGAAGCGGCGATAGAAAAATGCGAGGCCATGACAACTACGAACATCATGTATTGATTGAGGAATTGGCTAGCTAGTAATTGCCTCAATTTTTCTAGGATCCATCTCAATCCCATTTCTTGATACAACGTACCCAAGAAATACCACCTTATCGGTCAAGAAGTGACATTTCTTCAGATTTGCATACAACGTTTGTTCACGAAGAACTTGAAAAAGTTATCTCAAATTCTCCAAGTGTTCTTCAGAATTTCGACTATACACAAGGATGTCATCAAAATAAACAACCACGAATTTTCCAATGAAAGGGCAGAACACCTGATTCATCAGTCGCATAAAAGTGCTCAGTGCATTTGAAAGGCCAAATGGCATGACCATCCACTCGTATAATCCATCTCTAGTCTTGAATGCAGTCTTCCACTCATCTTCAGGTCGCATTCGAATCTGTCGATACCCACTTCGTAGATCAATTTTGGAAAACACAAAAGCATTATGCAATTGATCTAGTAGGTCATCAGGTGAGGAATAGGAAATATATATTTGATAGTGATCCGATTGACAGCACGACTATCGATGCACATACGCCATGATCCGTCTTTCTTTGGCACAAGGAGTGCTAAAACTGCGAAAGGACTCACACTTTCATGAACCAACCCTTTCTGCATAAGCTCGGTGAATTGTCTCTAAAGTTCTTCATGCTCTTTTGGACTCATCCGATATGCATCTTTGTTTGGAATCACTGCACCTGGAACAAAATCAATGCAATGTTGAATGTCACGTATTGGAGGTAGACTGGCTGGGATTTCTGCAGGCACAATGTCAATGAATTCACTAAGAAGAGGCTTGATCTCGACAGGAATCCCTTGATCTTCTTTATTTTCTTCGAGCATGACAAGGACACAAGAAACTCTGGATTCTTCTAACGCCATAGTAAACATTAACATATCCCTTTTAAATGGAGCTAAACCAATTTTAACACCATCTTTTTCAAAGGAATAAGTATTTTTAAAGCCATCATGAATTGCATGACAGTCATATTGCCATGGAAGACCCAAAAGTAAGTGACAAGCATCCATAGAAATGACATCACACCATACCTTATATTGATATTTCTTACCAATGGAGAAATCAATTAGGCATCATTTAGTGACCTTGACATCATTCCCCTTCTTCAACCATGTGAGCTTGTAAGGATAAGGGTGATCCTTTGTAGGAAACTTCAATTTCTTGACCATTGTCGCGGCAACAACATTTTCACAACTGGCACTATTGATGATAATGTTGCATATATTCCCATGAGATGTACACCGAGTGTGAAAGATGTTGTGGCGCAACCATTCATCTTCTTCAATAGGATCTGCCTTGAGGATACGTCGAATAACTAAAGATTCACCTTCGTCTGCGTGTAAGACCTCTCAATCAGCTTCATCTTCTTGGTTTTCCTTATCATGATCTTCTTCCAATAATTCTTCTTCGACAAAAGAGATTATTCTAGAATTTGGACATTCTGAAGCAATATAATGTGTCAATCCTTGACACTTAAAACATCTCCTCGAAGTAGGATTACTTACTTGCTTGAAAGGCTTTCTAGTTGCGACGGGATTCTCAACCTTTGTCACTGTGGTGTTGGAGTTAGCTTTTTGTGGAAACCTTGTTGAAGGGTTACCATGATAAGGTGTCTCCTTCGTGAAAGTTTTAATACGGTCTTTTCTTTTGCTTGTTGGCCTTCAACTTTTAAGGCTAGTTTGGTGACGTCGTTGACTGACCAATATTGCTAGAGTTGTACAACTTTAGATATCTTCGGGTCCAGGTCTGTCAAGAATCTTGTAATGGTCTTCTCTTCAGGCTCGGCATTGTCGCACTTCATTGATAAATCTTCAAATTCAGCAATATACTCTGCCACAGCTTTACTTCCTTGTTCCAGGTGATGGAACTTAAGAAATATATCTTGGCGATAATGACTGGGCAAAATTTTACGCTTGAGTTCACGCTTCATTTTATCCCATGTGCGAATTTCTCTATGGCCTTCTCTTTCTCGTTTCCTCTTAAGATTCTCCCACCAAATAGATGCATGCTTCTTGAACTTGATTGCAACTAACTTGACCTTGCGATCATCTAGAATATCCTTGAAATCAATGACACGTTTAACCATGTGGAGCCATTCAATAAACTCGCCGAGATGAACACCTCCTTCAAAATCAGGAATATCAACTTTTATTCCCAATCCCTTTTCTCGGAGTTGGGGATGACGGGTTCGCCTGGTATTGGATGTTTCTTCACTTGATGATTCACCGTAAGGTTGGTGAAATGCATTGACTTCTTCATCTTCACCATCTGATTGTTCGTCATCTGACTGATGGGATGGACCAGCGGAAGCTTCATAACGTGTAAGACGTTGTTGGGGTCTTTGGATTTCTCTTTGCATATCGGCTATTATTGTATCATAAACAGGACGTGGTTGATGATTTCCACCACAACGTGTTCTTGGAGACATTTTATAAATCAAACAATAAAAACTTTTTTTTCTCTTCTTTCTTTTTTTTTTCTTTTTCTTAAAGGAGAACAAGAGGTACGAAATATGATACATGTGATAATTAAACAAAGTAACAAAATATCAAAATAAATGCCCTTGAGGTTTCACGAAATGCACCAAATACACCTGCGCGTTTCAAATACATAATATACCCCTATTTCTTAAAAAAATGCACCAAATGCCCTTGAATATCTTTAATGGCTAACGGCCGTTAACTCCGTTAGTATTAACCTCTAATTGCCTCTAATTAACTCTAGCTAACAAATACAATTGAATTTGAAGCCCAAAATTGAAGAACAATAAATCTGAAAATTCAAGAACAAAACCCAAAAAGTTGAAGAAGAGAATATGAAAATTTGAGAGTTTAATACCTAAAATCGAAAATCTAATTTACAAATTGGAATTCTAGTGGCTCTAATCTCTCTCTAATTTACCCAAATTCTGCTGTTTTTCGCCCTTTGTTGTTGTTGTTGCTGCTATTATATACTCACGAAGAACCCAGCTGCAAAATCTAAAATAGGAAAACCAACAAAAATCAAAATCTGAAAAACATAAAACAATTCCTGCTGCGCTATTCTCTATCTCCTCTAATCGCAGCTGCTCCCTCGAACCAAAAAGAAGAACATAAATGCTGAAGAACAAATTCTAGAACGAAGTTCTAATTTGTATTGGGCGAGGTAGAATAACAGCTGGGAAAGAGAATAGCGCAGGGTAGTTAGAATTAGATTAGAGAATCAGAAACACTTCGTAGATTAGAATGAATTTCGTCTTCAAATTTTAATTTCTTTTTCGATTTTGTTTTCTTATTTTCGTTCTTGGGGTTGAGTTCTTCTGCAGGAAGAGATATATAGCAGCAGTAGCAGCAAATAGGAGAGTAGAATAGCAGCGATTGGAATCGAGGGCAGCCAAATCAATGTCTGTGAACTTGACTTTCCATTCACGAGAGCAGCAAGCACAAATACAACCACCACCAGCAATGGAGGTCCAATCACCCATCAACACCACCTCCGCTTTCAACACTGTCTCTCCTCTTCCGCCGCCCTCAAAGCCTGAAACCACCCCTCCGCCCTTAAATCCTGAAACCACCCCTCAGCCGCCACATCCTAAAAAATTCGCTCCTGAACCTCCCGATTTTGTCACCGTCCCAAGCTACTCAAGTAACCAACATATATCATGAAGTACATATCTATATGAGTTAGCAATTGATGTTTGATGAAGATGGTTTGAAGAAGGAAATATTGTGGTTGGGTTCACCATTTTAATACCCAGAAAAAGGCGTGAGATTGAGAGGATAGAGGAGAGTGAGAGGAGAGAGGGGAGTTAGAGTTGATTAAGGTTCATTAGGTGTTAATTAGGATTAATTAGACTAATCGGTATTTAATTATGGTTTAATTAGGATTAGTTAGATTAATTAAGAGTTAATGTTAACGGAGTTAGACTTCCGTTAATTCTAGGGGCATTTGGTGCAAATAAGTTTAAATAGGGGTATATTATGTATTTTGAAACGCGCGGGTGTATTTGATGCATTTCGTGAAACCTCAGGGGCATTTCATGAAAAAACCGAAATAAATATTCTAATTGAATGTTGACTAAAATAATTACTACTCCATGCTAGTAAAGTAGTAAGTAGTAACAAGTGGGTTGCCTCCTCAATGACACAAAACGTGTCACACGGTGTAGGTGTACAACAATCCACAGATAAGAGCTTTTTCCTTTTCCTTTTAATTTTGTTACTACTTTTATAATAAACTAAACAATATTAAACTAAGTCAAATGTTTGAATAAAAGGAGCCATAGGTTGCGTATAAACAGAAAGCAAGAACAGAGTACCCAACTCAATATACCATGAGAGAGAAAGCAAGATCAGAGTACCCGAATTAAGGGAGCAGCTCACCGAAGATATATGGCTCACCTTGAAAGTAACCTGATTGACTTGAGATTCAGCTGATGGTGGCGATCGGTGAGGCGGTGGAGGTAGGTCAGTGTTCACGGTGGAGGTAAGTTAATTATTATATTGAGTTTTTATTCATTCTTTAACAGAAAGGATGGGCTATATTTTTGAGGGTTACGTTGAAGGATATGATGGAAGGTGTGGTTAGTTTGTTTTGTGGGGGGTTGAACTGAAGTGATGGGTACTTGAAGCGACGTCGGTTTTTGCAAGATGATAGCTTCAATGGAGGGTGCCTGAAAGGTGAGTGGGGCCTTGGCTCTGGTACCAGTATCAATAAAGTTTTCATTAAAAGAAAAAATAGCCTTTTTGGTAAATTATTGGATTTTCAAGCTTTGAGGAAGTAAGCTAGTAATCTATATACATTTGCAGTTTCTTATAGAATATTTCTTATAATTTGTGCTTAGTATGCTCTATGTTTACAGAGAATACAATGTTCATAGCTCCAAGTCATTCTTAAGGTTTTGCTGGGATACAGGCCCCATTACCCCAACATATAGGGTAACAATGACTCTGGAAGTCAGGAGTCTTTATTTCTTGAATAAATGATCTATGGTATCTTCTACCTAATCTCTTTTGATCATTGCTATTTCTTCTTCCCTAGGTATTCTCTTTTTCCTTTCAAATCATCCCTTTTTTTTTGGCAACAAAGTATAAGGAGAAAACTACAGCCCTTTTCTAGCTTTAATCGCAAGATTATTGGCTTTCATAATAGCTACTCTAGAAAGTTTAATAATTTTACAGAAACTTAGGCCCATGGTGACTTGTTTGATGTCTCTCACAATACCTCTGCAGTCCTTGTTGCCCATCTGTTCATCTTGAAAAGCCTTTACCAAGTTCAACGAGTCAGTATGAATGGTTAGGTTTTCAACACCTGGTGGGATGTTCTCTACTGCCTTCAGTACTGCATACGCCTATGTTTGGTCAGGAGTTAGAGTAATAATTTTGATGCCTTGCTCTGCTATAATACTCCTGTGCTGAGTAAATACCCATCCCACCGCTGCTGCCCATGAGGGTTTTCCCCCTTTAATGTTCTTTTTCCATGCCCCATCTACCAGTAGAATTGTATCTTCTCCACCATTTTTCTCTCCTCTAGTCCATGAAGTGGCCTCTCTCGAGATTGAGGCCGCTGTTTGTGGTTCGACAATAATAATATTGTCACTTCTTGGTAAACTTGCAGCCTATCTGTTCTTCCAGCTTTTGATACAAGACAAGATAGCTAGGGGGTCTGCCCCGTGGCCTCTAAAAATGCATTCGTTTCTATGCAACCATATACTCCACATAGTGCACACGAATTCAGCCAGTTTAGATTTATCGTTTCGATCTTCTTTGATGAAATAAGAGATGAAGTTTTTTATCCAGTCACTCAGATTGATAGACTCCATGCCTTGGGTTTTGATGCCTAGGTCTCCCGATTTCCATATTGTACGGGATCATATCCAGAGAGGGCAGAACATAAATGACAGAGCAAACCCTGACACCCAGGGCACACCCAAGTCAAAGAAAGACTCTAGACCCCAAGCCAAGTATATGCAGCCCAGGCAGATCAAACCTCCCCAGATCACGTGTAAAGATACAGAGCAGAGCTAGGCAAAGCTGCATCAGTCCAAGAAGGGACCTGCAGGCTAAACGACAACGACAAGGAATAAAGTACATCGCCGTCATACACGTGGCGGCATCTGAGTAGGCCAAAGTACAGAATAGTACGCCTATAAATAGCACCCACATCATTCATGATGGGACAGATTCTTACACACGGTACTTGCTCCACCTTCTCTCTATACTCTCTCTCTAAAGACTTCTTACCTATTTGCTGACTTAGGCATCGGAGGGGGTTTCCTCGGTTAAACCCCCGAGGTTAGCTCACGTTTGCTCTGCTTGACAGGGCCAAGGCACTCCGGAACGTCCTCCCAGTTCCACACCCGGAACAAGTGGCGCTAGAAGGAGGGGACTTCCCAGACCTTGCCTCTAAAAGACCTACCCTCCCACAAAATGACTGAGTCAAGCGAACCAATAATCCAGCAAATAGAACCACCCACCTCTAGAAACAACCAGAGAACCACAAATGTACCCTTGTTCGGCATGCCTCAGAGTCTTGGTCCTCCAAGAGAGACACCACAACCCAGAGCTATGGCAACCCCTAGCCAGGGCCAGGGTATCCCAATTCCAACCAGTGCTTCACTAGCACGATTGGGGGCACAGTTCTCACCCGACCAGATGCGCACAGCAATAGAAGTCCTGACATTCCTTACTCAAACAACCCCACAAGCCCAGGTCATGAGAACAGCCCCAGAGGTTGAGGTTGAGCAGAGGAGAAAGCGTCCCAGACCCCAGCATAGTCCGAATGTTTGGAGGAGGAATCTTCAGCAGGACATGGAAGGGGCTGATAATCAAGAGTATGAAGCAGAGAGTATCACACCAAGCAGAGCTCAACCCCGGGCAAGGACTGAACAAGCACCCAGTCAAAGACACCATTCCATGTCAGGTATGCCCAATCCCATCCGAGCAGTAGTTAAACCTGATAATTCTCCCTTCTGCGATGAAATACTCTCTGAAGGAATGGAAAAGATAAAAATGCCCACCTGCAAATACTCCGGAAAGACAGACCCAACGAATCACCTCTCTGCCTTTGGGGGACACATGATGCTATATACCAACACAGACTCTATGTGGTGTAAGGTCTTTCCTTCCACTCTGGAGGGGATGGCACAGAGCTGGTTTGGTAAAATACCCAAAGGCACCATAACATCTTTCCGGCAGCTAGCTATCTTGTTTCGCACCCAATACGTGGCAAACATTGCCAGAGAAAGGATGACAGGGGAGCTGATGTCAGTCATCCAGGGGCCTCAGGAATCTCTGAGGGAATACATATCCAGATTCAATATGGAGGCGTCAAATATACCCAAGTTGCAGCAAGAGGTAGCAGTCCTGGCCATGATGACTGGTCTGCGGGATGGAGAGTTCAAGAGTTATCTGGGCAGAAAATCTTTCACAACCCTGGCAGAGGTACTGGGAAAGGCGAATGAATTTATAAAGAGTGAAGAAATTGGCAGAGCAACCTCACGTCGATATGTGGCAAGTGAGAACAATTACGGTAGTCAGAGCAAGAAAGAGCCATACAAAAAAGAATACTCAGACAGAAGAGAAAACCCACAGCCAAGAAGAGACTGGCAGGGACCAGGCAGAGGCAAAGGTAACGAGTTTAAAACTGAGAAAAGGGGGAAGTTTAATGAGTATACCCCCTTAGTGGCATCCAGAACTCAAATTTTTGCCATCAGCAAAGAAGACGAGAAGTGGCAGAGACCTCCCAAAATGTACAACAAGTACAGGGACCCAAAAAAGTACTGTGACTTTCACAGAGACCATGGCCACCTCACAGAAGAGTGCACTCATTTGAAGGATAATATCGAAGATCTGATCCGGAGGGGATACTTGACTCAATTCAAAGCAAAAAGCTCGTATAGCAGGACCTATGAGAACAGAGATAATGATAACAGGTCCGACAATAAGAAGGCGGAACCCAAGCAGAGCTACCCAGCAGACCAAAAGAGAATGGGCGACATCTTGGTCATAACAGGAGGGCCAGTTTACGCGGGAACCACTGTTAGCGGGGCCAAGGCCAGTGTGAGCGAATTCAAACACCAGGTTAATTACCATAATTCTGGCAGGTGGCCCGCCCCTCCAAAAATCCCGCAGTGCACTTTCACAGAGGAGGACTGTAAAGGCATAATATACCCCCATGACGACCCCATGGTGCTAGCCCTGAATGTAGCAAACAGAAAAATCCACCGTATTCTGATAGACGGAGGTAGCTCTGCGAACATCTTATTCTGGCCTGCTTTCCAAGAGTTGCAAATTGATGAGAAATATGTAAAACCAGTCAATTACCCAGTAATCGGATTCACAGGAGCCACAGTGATACCAGAGGGGATAGTCAGTCTGCCGGTGCAGATTGGCCAAGGGAAGGATATCAAGGATATCATGGTAGACTTCATGATTGTGAAAGTCCCCGCAGCCTACAACGTCATTCTTGGCAGACCATTCATCCATGACGCAGGGGCTGTAGTCTCCACTTATCACCTTACCATGATGTATACGACAAATGATGGCCGCTCAGCCAAGGTAAAAGGCAGTCAGGAGCAGGCCAAGAAGTGCTACCACACTGCGCTAAAACAACCACCCAGACCCCCACCACTGGCAGAAGAAGAACTTCCCCAATCTCGAAAAAGAAAGAGAGCAGAGCGCAAAAAAGACAAGTTGTTAAGCATGGAAAACTTCGAGCATCGGGAGGAAGGTCTGTTGGAACCTACGCCAACTGACGAAACTGAGGAGATAGAATTAGAGGAAGGGTTGACAGACCGGACGGTTCGAATTGGCACAGACGTAGACCTATCCCTCAGAGTGAACCTCATCGGTCTGCTGAGAGAGCACGCAGACATATTTGCTTTCTCAGCGGACGAAATGCCAGGGATTGACCCCAGTGTTATGGTCCATAGACTGAATGTCAGCAGAGAAGTTAGGCCAGTGAAACAGAAGAAAAGAAATTTTTCGACAGAGAAGAATGTGGCCATCCAAGAAGAAATCAACAAATTGCTAGCAGCCAAGTTCATAGAAGAGTGCGATTACCCAGAATGGCTGGCTAACGTTGTGATGGTAAAGAAAGCAAACGGTCAATGGAGGATGTGTGTAGACTTCACGGACCTAAACAAGGCCTGTCCGAAAGACTGTTACCCATTGCCCAGAATAGACCAGCTGGTTGATTCCACCAGTGGACACGCTCTCTTGAGTTTCATGGATGCATTTTCCGGCTACCATCAGATCAGTTTACTCGAATCAGATCGTAAGAAAGCTGCTTTCATCACAGATGCTGGAGTTTATAACTACAAAGCCATGCCATTCGGCCTGAAAAATGCGGGTGCAACCTACCAAAAGCTCGTAGATAAGATATTCGCACAACAAAAGGGCCGGAATGTGGAAGTATATGTGGATGATTCCATAGTCAAGAGCAAAAAAGAGGCCAATCACATCGCAGACCTGCGAGAAACATTTGCTACGTTGAGACAGTATGGCATGAAACTAAACCCAAAGAAATGTGTGTTCGGTGTTAAGTCAGGAAAGTTCCTGGGATTTCTGGTCAGTGAAAGGGGAATAGATGCCAACCCAGAGAAGGTGGAGGCCATACTCAACTTGCCAGAGCCAAAGAACATACGAGATGTGCAGAGATTAACGGGAAAGATGGCAGCACTCACTCGTTTTATCAGTAAATCCGCAGATAGATCCCTCCCATTTTTTCAGGTACTGAAAGGCAACAAAACATTCAAGTGGGAAACAGAGCAAAAAAAGGCATTCGCAGAGGTAAAGAATCACCTAAAGAGCCTCCCAACAATAGCCAGACCAGAAGTAGGAGATGTTTTGCAGTTGTACATCTCGGCCTCCAAAAAGACTGTAGCAGCAGCCTTAATAGTGGAAAAGGACAAAGCCCAACAACCAGTATATTTCGTCAGTCACATTCTCAACCCCGCAGAGCAGAGGTACCCACTGATCGAAAAAATGGCCTTCGCAATTATGATAGCTGCCAGGAAGCTGAAACCATACTTCGACGCTCACAAGGTACAAGTATTGACAAATCAGCCTTTGGAGAAATCATTGCGAAGGCTGGATACCTCAGGCAGGTTGCTGAAATGGGCGGTAGAACTCTCAGAGTACGATATTGAATACAGGCCAAGAACGGCCATAAAGGCACAGGCATTAGCAGACTTCATAGCTGAGGCATCGTACGAAGAGGAAGAAGAACCTCTGGGGACCTGGCAGATATATGTAGATGGCTCAGCCGCAGTAACAGGGTCAGGAGCAGGCATTATAATGACTTCACCAGAAGGTAATGTCTTTGAATATGCCATAAAGTTCAAATTCAAAGCCTCAAATAATGAAGCAGAGTACGAAGCAGCGATCGCAGGCATTCAAATGTGCAAGGCAGCGGATGCTAAGAAAATCGTGTTGAAAACAGATTCCCAATTAGTGGCCAGTCAGTATAAAGGCGAGTATGAAGCTCGAGAACCGTCCATGCAGAGGTATCTGGCACTGATGAAAGAAGCAGTAGCCCAGTTGGAAAGCTTCGAGATCCAATTGGTCCCCAGGGCAGAGAATAGCCAAGCAGATGCTCTCTCAAAATTAGCAAGCTCTTCGCTGCAAGACCTGGAAAGAACAGTGATGGTGGAAGTACAGGAAGAGAAGAGTATCGATAAGAGACCCATGGTAAATGCCATCAGCACAGAGCCTCAGTGGTACGACAGTATAGTATCATACAAGCTTGGCAGGGGTCTCCCCACAACAGAGCCAGAACAGAAAAGATAAAGCGAAATGAGCACTGGTTTGTGATCTACCAGGGCAGATTGTACAAAAAATCCTTCTCCCTACCCCTGCTGAGATGCGTCTCAACGGAGGAATCACAGAGAATCATTGAAGAAATTCATGAGGGCATATGCGGTAATCATATTGGGGGAAGAACATTAGCTTTGAAAGCCCTCAGGGCAGGGTACTATTGGCCAACTATGGTGAGTGACTCGCAATCATACGTGAAGAAATGCGACAAATGCCAAAAGTTCGCTCCAGTAATCAATCAGCCCTCAAATGATCTGCAACCAATCGTCAATCCCATACCATTCGCTCAGTGGGGAATGGACATCCTGGGTCCGTTTACAGCCGCGAGTGGGGGAAGAAGATACCTGATCGTGGCAGTGGATTATTTCACCAAATGGATAGAAGCAGAGCCCACAAAAAGCATAACAGCGAAACGAATGAAAGACTTCATCTGGAGAAACATCATCACAAGATTTGGCATCCCAGAAAGTTTGGTCTTTGATCACGGGACACAATTCGATTGCACACCGGTAAAAGATTATTGCGCAGAGCTAAGAATCAAATTTGCTTACGCATCAGTATGCCACCCACAGAGCAATGGACAGGCCGAGGCGGCGAACAAACAGATCCTTGGAGCTCTGCGAAAGAAAATAGAGGATTTTAAGGGTGCATGGGCAGACCTCATACCAGAAATTTTGTGGTCCAATAGAACAACTGAGAAGGAGGCGACAGGAGAAAGTCCCTACAAGTTAGCCTTTGGAACAGAAGCAGTATTACCGGTGGAGGTCGGCCTGCCCAGTTTCAGAGTGCAGTACTATGATGAAACCACTAATGAACAACTCATGAGGGAATCGTTAGACCTTCTGCCAGAGGTAAGGTTGCTAGCAGAGCTGAGGCTCACAGCAAACAAAGAGAGAATGAGCAGAGCTTACAATAAAAGAGTCAAGCACAGGCCTATGCATGTGGGAGACCTGGTACTTAGACGAACAGCAGCTACAGGAAAGGGCAAGGCAGAGGGGAAATTCACTGCAAATTGGGAAGGACCATACCAGATCACAAGGGAGATAGCCCCTGGCTCATATCATCTTATGACAATGGATGGAAAAGAGCTAAAGAATAGTTGGAACGCCAACATGCTCAAAAAATACTATGTTTAGTACAGATGACCTATATAATGATAAGGCAGGATAAGCCAAAATTATCCCTCTTTGTACTCCTTCTTACAGAATACATATAATAAAATGAGCTTGGCGGTTCCAAGAAAAGATAAGGTAATAAGCAAAGCACGACGTAACTTAGAAATACGTCATGATACACACATTCAACAGATGACTTGACTTGATCACTCAAGTCAGCTGAAGAACAGTGTCATGATGAATTTCTAAGTTAGAATATCGCAGAGCAATTTCTGAGTTTTGCCTTGGCTAGAACCAAGACAATTCAAAATTGGAAACAGCCCAAAAGGCTAGTTAGAATACCGCAGAGCAATTTCTGAGTTTTGTCCTGGCCAAAGCCAGGACAATCCAATTATACGCAGCCAAAGTAGGCTGGAATAAATATGAAGATACCTTGTGAGTTTTGTCCTGACCAAAGCCAGGACAATTCAATCATACTCAGCCCAAAGAAGGCTGAAGTAAATACGAAAACACTTCTCGAGTTTTGTCCTGGCCAAAGCCAGGACAATTCAATAAGGCACAGCCAAAATAGGCTGAAGCAAATGCGAAAACACTTCTCAGTTTTTGTCCCGGCCAAAGCCAGGACAACTCAACAATACACAGTCCAAAACAGGTCGAGACGAATATAGAAATACTTTTTGAATTTTGCCCTGGCCAAAGCCAGGACAATCAAGCATGCAAAGTGGGCCAAATGGAAATATGGGGGAAACAAAACAATAAAAAGAAATTTTGCAAGCAAAAAGCAACAAGGTAAAAGACAACATAAGCATGACGAGTTAACAAACAACGGGACCGGCGGCTATACCTCAAAAACTTATGCAATGTACAGCCCTACAAAAATGGCCACTGTTGATCAAAACTAAAAACGATAAAAATTATCCCAGAAACAAATTCTTACTCTCCACGCAGGGAGGACAAAAACAACCAGAAAATAAACTACGCATTGGCTGAGGTAGTGCAAGATGAACATGGGGACAGCCGCCTGTGCCATTATTGCCCAACATCATCTTCAGCATCAGACAGAGGCAATTCCCCAGGGTGTATATTCTCAACACAATGATCAGGCACCCCATCATCTTCTGGCACCGCACCGCCCGCAGCTAGAGACGCTTGCTCGGCCTCCCTCTTCTTTCTCAAAAGCTCAACATGGAGCCCAGCCAACCAAGCAGCTTCGATTGGAGACCAGTCAAGATCAGGATGCTTCTCTTGCACTATCAGCGAAGCAGCCTTCCACCCGCCATCATAGCTCTGAGTGCGCAGAGCATACTGCTCATCTGACCGACGGAAGTCGCGAACGGCAGCCGCAAGCTGATCTTCGATGGAGTTCTGCAGTTGGGCCATCTCATTGTCATGAGACTGCTCAACAGAGAGAAAGTCTTGCTGGAGAGCCTCAATTTTCTGCTGTCCGGTGACCAGATCAATTTGGGCCTGAGAAAAGCTAGCCTGCAGCTGATCACGCTCTTCAGTAACAAGCTTCAATTGATCATTAGCCGAAGTAAGACAAGTCGAAGATAACTCCAGATCAGCAGTGAGCTCCTCAATTCTCTTCTTTTGGCCTTCTATGTGAGCAACGTTGGCAGCAAGTCGTTTTTGGTAGACTATGAAGACTTCTGTCAACTCACGAACAGCGTTGCCACACTAAGAACGCAGAAAAAGAGACAAGCATTATAAGTTGGTGCATAACAAAAGAAACAAACCAATGTACCAAAGGAGAAGAGAAGTAAACCAAGTATACCTCCATAACCTTCTGGCAGGCATTCGCCCCAGGAGTATACAAACGCTCTTTCGGCAGGTCGCTGGGCAACTGCAGACCTCTTAACATCCTTAGGGCAAGCGTCCCGCCTTTCTCAGGGTAGTTCCCATATAAGCTTTCTGACTCGGACACATCCCAGCGCGGGACAAAAGTACGATCCAAAGCAGCAGGACCAGAGAAGATAGCAGCCAACTCGGGGTCGGCCTGGGGGCGAATGTCGAGAAATTCTTTCTCAACAAACTCCTTATGCCGACCCGTGATATGCAGGTCAAGATCATCAGCAGCCAGATCACTTCCTTGAAGCTCGTGCTCCAAAAACTGTCGAAGAGAGCTACCAGAAGTGTTGCTACGATGGGGATCAGCCGCAGAAGGGGAGGCTCGAAGTTGCTCAGCTCCGCTATCAAACCTAGGTTGTTTCCCAGGACGCTGAACAAAAGGTGGCTCCTCAGCTTCGATATCCACAGGCTCCGACGCAGAGCCCGAACAACCTGGCTGGTCACATACCTCACCAGCCACCTCCCCAAAATCATGGCCTGCATCCTCTGTCGGAGCTGCGAGCCCAGCCTCGAAGTCGGCTCGGTCACGACGAGAGCCTGACAGAGCACCACGATGGGAAGCTCCGCGAGAGGTCTGCCCTCGACGAACAGGAGTGCTCGCAGAAACAGTGTTTGTAGAGGAAACCACTCGAGACACTCTGGGAACGATCCCAGAACCGCCACCCCGACCAGAACGGCGTGTAGAACTTCTCCTGCTGCCCTCTATTTGGTCAGCCAAAATTTGATACCCATTCGCAGCAGGATCGGGGGGAGCAGCGCAGATGAAAGAGCCATCAGCCCGAACACCCAATTCCTCAAGATTCAAGAATTGACGACCTAAAAAAAAAAAAAAAAAAAAAAAAAAAAAAAAAAAAAAAAGGAGTAAGCAAAAAAAAAAAAAAAAAAAAAAAAAACTCGCACAAAGGGAAAAGAAAACGTGAAGTGAAAAAGTAACACAGAACTAACCTTGAGGGTGAGTAGAACAAAGAAACATAGCGGACAGCACGTCATTCCGCAGAACATAACTTGAATGCGGAAGCCAAACACGAGGCAACCGCCCAACCTCTTTACCAGCAGCATTGAACTTGGGCTCAGATGAAAAATGCTCAAAAGCCCTCTCCTCCAAGACAGCACCATCCAAAATCTCGACTCCCTCTAGCCGGGTCCGAGGTCTAACAAAGCCCCGAGCAACAGGAAAGTCAGCAGGGACAGCGAGCCAGTAAAACCTATCCTTCCACTCTTTTTGGCCAGTAGGCATCCCATGGCAGGTCAATCTTCCACGATTGCAATAGATGGAAAACCAGCCAATCTTGTTCCCAGTACCGCTGTTGCGCAGATGATGGACTCGCTTGCAGAGAGAAAGGGTCTCAGGAAACTCCAAAAACCGGCAGACCCAAATATAGCTGATCAAAGTACGAACAGCGAAGGGATGGAGCTGAGCTAAGCAAACGTTGAAGGCACGAAGAATCTTCACCAGGGTAGGATCCAGAGGAAAGCGCAGACCAAAATCCAGACTATAGGCATAAACACCTATGCACCCCTCTGGTGGATGAGTAATCCGAGCATCATCGTCTGGCACGATGAGTCGATAACCATCAGGCAGACCATAAAACTCTTTACCAACAACAGCGTGATTCTCTTTTCGCGCATCATCAGTCCACTTAGTGTTCAGCTTCGCGTGTAAGGGACCAAAAGCAGAGGCTTCAGAAAGGTAGGGTGTCGAATCCCCAGGAACGACATTCTCTTCCACGTAGTTGGGAAAAGGCCTCATCTCATTCACCTGGGCCAAAATATCCTCCCCACCAGCTTGCCCACCCACAGAAATAGTGACATGGTTGGCCATCATAGAACGAAAAATAGATTCCCGGCGTCTGTAAACACGCAAAGACAGTTCAGACTCATTAGCTCCAGCAAGCTGTTCAAAATCATCTAACCAGGCCTGTTCAGACAGAGGCTGAACATCAAGCCCTGGGGGGACATTGGACGGCGGGTTTATCCTAACTATCCGCGACAGATAATCATGGCGCATCTCCCTAAGAGTTTGACGTAAAGATGGGGACAGGTCGGCCGTAGAGTCAGGACACCCAGAATCACCCGCATCTGGGGGGGGGCGGCTCCTCCCCAGAGGATTCATCGTCAGAGGACAAAGGAATCACAACAGGCACAGAGCGAGACAAAACATCATGCATTGATTTGGTTCTGTGCTCAGCAGAAGCCCGAGTCTCCTCATCAGAAGATAAAGAGACAGAGGAGGGAGAAGAGGTAACATAGGAAGCAGAGGAAACGCTTTTAGCGCCTGAGCTACTAAGGTTTTGGCTATCAGATGCATCAGACATTATGAACTGAAAGTCACAGGACAAGGGAAAAGGGCACAAAAGTAAATAACAAAAAAAAAAAAAAAAAAAAAAGGGGAAAAGCTACTCAACAATGGCGGAAGTTCAAAAACGACTTAACAATGGCGAAAAATACCAGAAATTGAAACCCCAAAGAAAGACACTAAAATCAAGCGAACAACAAACAAAAGTCATGCAAAAGAATCGAAAAAACAGCAAAAAATAGAAACTTACCGGAAAAAGAAGATAGAGTTAGAATCAAAAGAAACACAGCAACGAAAACCTCCCTTCGCGAAATGGCAAACGAAAACACGAGGGGCAAATGACCACCACAAGCAACAAGAACACTAGCAATCGACCGGAAAAGTGACGGCAAACACAAAAATGTGTAAAAGATCGAATTTTGAGAAGACTTTTGCAAATAACAAGCAACGGAAAATGAGAGCACTCGAATGTTTTTCTCAGAAACACCAAGGAGAGAGAAGGTAAGAAATGAAGATGAAGAAGGAAGGAAGTTACTTTTTTCTCTTTAAAAGCCAAAGAAGAACGGCTAGGATGCGAGCAACGATACAGTTGCACAAGCAGGATGAAGGACACGTGTAGACCTCAATACAACCAAACTTAATCATGATGAAGGACGGTCCAGATTGAGCGACGATTCCAATTGACTCTTCAGATGGGCAACGCGTGGCACGAGGAAAAGCCGGTTAAAATCCCCAAAATTTCTTACCATTCAGAAAGCCCGCCCAAAAAAAAAAAAAAAAAAAAAAAAAAAAAAAAAAAAAAAAAAAAAAAAAAAAAAAAAAAAAAATACTCTGGAGGGACTGGTAGGAAGAAAATACACAGCCAGGACAAAAGCAAAAAAAACCAACAAAACAAGCATTGCAGCCCCAAAGAGTCCAGATCAAGGACAGAAGAGCAGACCTGACTTAAAAGGTCAACTCTACTCTTGAGGGACTAGTTGTACGGGGTCATATCCAGATCAAGGACAGAAGAGCAGACCTGACTTAAAAGGTCAGCTCTACTCTTGAGGGACTAGTTGTACGGGATCATATCCAGAGAGGGCAGAACATAAATGACAGAGCAAACCCTGACACCCAGGGCACACCCAAGTCAAAGAAAGACTCTAGACCCCAAGCCAAGTATATGCAGCCCAGGCAGATCAAACCTCCCCAGATCACGTGTAAAGATACAGAGCAGAGCTAGGCAAAGCTGCATCAGTCCAAGAAGGGACCTGCAGGCTAAACGACAACGACAAGGAATAAAGTACATCGCCGTCATACACGTGGCGGCATCTGAGTAGGCCAAAGTACAGAATAGTACGCCTATAAATAGCACCCACATCATTCATGATGGGACAGATTCTTACACACGGTACTTGCTCCACCTTCTCTCTATACTCTCTCTCTAAAGACTTCTTACCTATTTGCTGACTTAGGCATCGGAGGGGGTTTCCTCGGTTAAACCCCCGAGGTTAGCTCACGTTTGCTCTGCTTGACAGGGCCAAGGCACTCCGGAACGTCCTCCCAGTTCCACACCCGGAACACATATGTGTTGTGAGATCCTTTCTCTTTTCTTTCTCCCAATCTTCTTGCTTTTGCAACATCAATGAAGGGCGAAAACCTTGTATTCCCCTTTTGACGCTTTCTCAGCTAAGGGTCTACCCGAAATAGCCTCGATAATGTCTCATAAAAACGAACAGAAAGCAGGGTTGTAATTTCTGGTGCTAAGGAACCATAAAGGTCAAGAAGACTGATACTAAATACAATTCCATTTCAGTGTTAGGTGGGCTTTTCATGTCATCTGTTGTTTATTGATCTTCTCATGCAAATCAGTTGTTTGTTGTTGGGTTTGGAAATTCCTAGGAATTTTACAAGAGCTCATTGAGTTCTGAATTTTGAGAAAATAGATTGTTGAACTTTGTAGGTCAATCCCCTAAATTCCTAGGAAACAATCAAGAAGTGCACATAAATGTCAAAAGTTAATTCTTCTAATCCAAACTATAAGGTGTTTTTTACTTTTATTGTTGTTAATTGTTAAGAAACATTAATAACTGAGTTAGATTTAGTTTAAGTTGTATTACGGAATAATATTGTAATACTATGACTTGTATATAGAAGTAATTAGGTTTATGTTCTGTAGCTAATGTTTTCAATGAAACAACGACACGTCATGTTTTATGATTTCTAATTTTAATGTTGTGAGGAAAATTTAGCGGTGTAGAACTTTGACCATATCTCATAAGTGAAGGCCTGTTGAGTTTAACTTGGTATTCTTTCATTTTACTCCCTCCGTCCCAGAATAGTCGTTACACTTACCTTTGCACAAAGTTTTAGGTGATAAGTGGTTGTTTGGTTATGAATTGTTATTTTATTGAAAAAGTAGATGTGATAGGAGTTAGTGGGGTATTTTTTTAATTGAATGAGAGAGATTGTGGGGACAAAAAAAATTAGTAGGAAGAGAGAGACAATATAATAATTGTGGGGTCATTCCTAATTTAGAAGTGTAACAACTAATTTGGGACGGACGAAAAAGGAAAGTGTAACAACTAATCTGGGATAGAAGAAGTAATTTTTTTGTATTTTTTTTGTTTTTGATGGAAACTCTTCTTTGATTTGTCAACAACCATAAGTAAGTAAAGAGTAAGTTCCTTTATGGCTTAAATCAGATTATTAATCTTTAATCACAAAAATAAAAATCAAAACTAGTCAAATTTGATGCTGTTGCATCCTGCTACTGGTCTGTTTTTGCTGCCATCTGTTCTGGATTGATCTGCTGTCCACAGTCCTTTGTGCGGTCTTGATGTTGTGCAGCCTCGGTTGCAGTTGTGCAATCTGATACTTTTGACAATTGCTGCTTTGTGCTTTTGATGCTATGCTCTGCTGCTGCTGGTGCTTTGGATTTCCTCGTACAGCTGTTGCACCTGTGCTTCTGGAACTGTGTCTGTTGTTGTGTTCCCCTGCTGTTGCTCCTGTGTGCTGTTGAAAACTCTTTGCTGCTGCTTTATTGTTTTTTTTGTTTCCTAGGCCATGGGTGCCTCTGATGCTCATGCATCCCGAGGCTGACATCTCTGTTTTTCAGCTCTCTATCCAGTCACACTTGGATGGAAAATACCACTTTAACTTGGGACGAGCATTGGCTCCCCTGAAGGACGAGGGTGTACTCATCATTGGTTCTGGAAGTGCAACACACCCTTCTAATGGTACCCCTTATTGTAACGACGGAGTTGCTCCATGGGCTGCAGATCATAGTAACATCTGACCTAGTTGGAATTGAGTCTATTTCTAAATGAACTTCCTTTTCAGGTTCTACGGTTTGAGGGGATATGGCGATTAGAATTACATACAATTTCCCTTTTTTAGTATATTGAGTTGACAATTCTTAAACAATAGAACGTAAACTCATTTCTTGCCTTTTCCGCTGGTAATCCCTGACTGCATTAGCAGCTGCACCACCAATAAGAACATCCTCCTCTAGCTCCCATACAGTTTGGGTCAACTTTTCTACTTCAGAAACCTTCTGTCTATGTATTTTGTCCAAGATCTTATTTTCTTCCTGACAAACACAAGCATTTGACATGTAAATCTATTCTACTCGTAACTCATTGAACTCAGATTGCATAGACTGAAAAAAACATGAGGACGATTGGCAAAGAACATTCATGACAAAAGTACCTGACATATTTCTATCTGTTTCATCAGTTCTTGGTTTTAGTTCTGGAGATCATCTACCATGGAAGCCTTAGCCAAGGCAGACTGGACTTTCTTCTCAACTTCCAATAAAGCAACTTCTTTAGATTTAGTGAGATGATCTAAGGCTTTTTTGTCATCCTGTAGCTTTCCATTCTGCAAACATAGAAAACTGCAGTAACTCTTTGGAAAATTGATAGATAGCTACAAGAACAGGTTCACAACTGCATTCTGTAGTAGTTCTTTAGAATTTCAGAACTGAAATGACATTACTTATCCATACCATTAAGTGTGTTGGTACTAAGTAAAGGAAGAGCTTTGTTAGTTCTATTGCATAATTGGACTACATATTTTATTTCTTGTGTAAATATGAAGTTGGCAGCGCATTGAAATAATCGTCACCAAATTTATCCTTGTGTTTTTATCCTCACAGTTTCATGGTGTTAAGTTGCTAAAATGGTTGTGTTTTATCCTCACACTTATTTGTGTTATTTTATACTTCGTATGTGATAGTTTAGCTAGTATGCCAATTGTTAACTTGTGATTAATCTTAATATTTTTACTTGCAGGTGCAAGGTGAGCTAAGTGGAGAAGAAATATAGCCATTTATCAAATGATATGTATAGTGACTCCATGGCAGCATTCCTTTAGCTTATGTATGCTAGCTTTGATGGTTTCAACAATGTTAAACTTTTTGGTTTGAGAATATTACGAACACTCGTAGATTTATGCACTATTTTGTATTATATACTACGGGAAACAATATTATTGTATTACTGATTTTGTATCAATGAAATTCTATTTGCAGTTATTATATGATTCATTTAAATGTGTATATGGCGTTGCATTAGGTGACTGAAGCTTCACTATATGGCGTTGCATTAGGTGATTGAAGCTAACAACCATTTCTAATGTACTTTTGCAATAGAGAAAAGGCGTTGCAATACATATAGTTACCGTTGCAGGAGAGACCGTTGCATTAGATGAAAGGCTAATGCAATAGTACTAGTAAATTATAAGTAACCGTTGCAATAGGGCCAAAAGCCGTTGCATTAGACCTGATGCAACGCCAGCGGATGCAACGGTAGCCAGCCGTTGCATTAGGTCTAATGCAACGGTATTTCAGCCCTAATGCAACAGATTTGAGCGTTGCATTAGCTCCGAAATGTAGTAGTGTAATTGACACCGTCCTAGATATGGGTCGGATAGAATTAGCCTAATCACCACGCCGATCGGCTACTCCGGCGATACAACTCTCCAATTCCTAGATACAGAAACACCACAAGGAAGTAGTAGAGAAGGGAACCTTGGATACAGTAACACCACCAAGGGAA
The DNA here is from genome assembly GCF_020520425.1 of Spinacia oleracea. Taxonomy (NCBI): domain Eukaryota; kingdom Viridiplantae; phylum Streptophyta; class Magnoliopsida; order Caryophyllales; family Amaranthaceae; genus Spinacia; species Spinacia oleracea. The sequence continues at coordinate 117,870,967 of NC_079489.1, read as the reverse complement.
GGGATATTATACTCAACCTAAAGAACACTCAAAGTGTTTGATATATTTCTCATATGAAGGTTGTGTTCTGCCGATTACAACATGTCTATTTATAACCTTAATTCAAGTACTATTACAACTAGATAATGAATCCATTCAAATGTAAGGGATACATAAGTCAACATTTTTGTGCTAAGGGATGAAGTTTTCTACCGTCTGCATACATAGGGTTGCTATAGGGGGTGGCTATAGGGGGTGGCAATAGAGTGGTTCTTCTAGTAAAAGATTGCGTTCTAATGAAGGACTTTGTCACAATATCAAGAAAATTATGATTAGAGTCGTGTAAAAGAAAAAACCCAGAAATTTGAAGATCAGACCTATAAATTTGAAGATCAAAACCCAGAAACCCAAAAATTTGAAGATCAAACCCATAATTTTGAAGATAAAAACCCAGAAATTTGAATATCAAAACCCAAAAACCCAGAAACTTGAAGAAAAAAACTCAAAAATTTGAAGATCAAACCCAGACATTTGAAGGTCAAACCCAAAAATTTGAAGATCAAAACCAAAAAATAGAGTAATTTGAAGATCACGTGCAGAGTTTGGAAGGTGAATTTGATATATTCACAAAAACAATTTCACATGCACGAACAAAATTTGATCGGTTGAGAGGAGGAAAAAAAGTTAGGGTTCTTCATCGTGATTTTTGGGGGAATTGTGGAGAGAGAGAGTGTTGAGTTGTGAGAGGTTTCTAGAAATGAGAAGGTGGGATGGTTGGGGGTTGGAAATTCATAATGAATCACGTGAAATGAGAAATAAATTGAAGGGTAATTAAGTTGTTACACAACAAGAAATTGTACTATTAACGACGGGAAATCCCATCGCGAAAGGCCAATAATCGTTGATTAACGACGGGATTTCCTGTCGCGAACCCGTCATAAAAGGGGGCCGTCGTTAGTAGAAAATCCTGTCGTAAATCCGTCGTAAACCCATCGTAAAAGACATTTGCCACGGTTATTCCCGTCATTGTTTGGTTGTTAGCCCCGTCGCAAAAGGCTTTTACGATGGGATTTTTGACCCGTCGTAATTAGGTTGTCGTTAAAGATACAAATTCTTGTAGTGCTAGGTGGGTGGGTTAATTAAATGAAAGGATATTAAATTTAATGATGGAAGTTCGGAGTATTTAGTAAGGGCAGTTTTGGTATTTTGTATGAAAAACCTTACTAAAAATAGAAACGTTGCAAGTAATAAGAAGCGTCCATATAAGGAAAATGTTGTGACTATTTATGACTGGAGGAAGTATAATATTCGATTTTTTCATGAAATACCCATGAGTTTTGGCGTAATTCACCAAGTTCCCTTGGACTTTCAATAATACATAAAATACCCTTCACAAACTGTACAATATCATTAAATGCCTTTAGAGTTAACGGACGTTAACCTGTCGTTAGTGTAAGATTACCATTATGCCCTTATTATGTCTTTAGGCTCCACTACCCATCCCTACCCAGATCTTTTCTCCCTCCTCCTTCCTTCTTCCATAGCCTTTCCTGTAACACCCTAATAATTCCTTAGTTTTATAAAATTATTTTACAACTTAAAATAAAGGAATTACCAAAGTATTACTGCCACCGTGATAACGGCTAAGGCTAGCTAGAACCAGAATTTATGAAGCGGAAATAACTAAATTTTAAAACATTAAATAATAGTTAATGACCTCCATAAAAGTTGGAACCATAAAGGCCCAAACCAAAATACTTTAAATTAAAAATCCATTAACTAAATTGAAATAGTTATAGTCTAGACTAAATAAAATAAATAGACTTCGAATTTGGGAATTCTGGGTTTGGATCGAAAATACTATTTTTATCAAAATTTTAAAATGTCGTTTACATGAGAAATTCACTATAAAAACATAAGATTCCAATCATTATTGAAAAACTGCCGAAAATCCTACGAACATATAATTAAATAATCGCATGAATTTGCAATTAATTATACCAAATTAATTCACCCCTTTAATTCTTTGCAAATTTATAAAATTTAATCAATGTTAATATATAATTGATTATGGAAGTGATTAGAGGCTCGTGATACACTGTTATTTTATAAACAATATAATTCATGCGAAAAACCATAAAGCCATGAATTCAAATTAATTGCCACATAGTCAATTAGCATAATTTAGTATACATACAATGTGATGTGTGTCTTCCCTAGCTGTTACCGAACCGAACAAGAACAAGTAAAGAGCTCCAAATGTCGCCCCTCTGTAAATAGTCCACAACCCGTTCGGATTCGCCTTAGGTTCAACCAACTAGGATTCTATCTAAGGTTTTATGCACTCGGGAACTCACAATATGTGACAGGCAAATATTAAACTCGGTTGAATTCAATGTATGTTGTGTGTTATAAATTGTGATCATGAACCACATATTTATATGGTGGAAATAGAGAAGTTTATTCCTACCAGGAGTCGAATAACTAAATCCATTAGGATTCTAGGAATAATCAAACGCTAATTAAGTATTAAATTCATCCTAGAACTCTAATTAACGTAGGATTAGGAAAACGAACAACTTATTCCCAAGTAACTTGGCGCCTAAGTTGATGACATGCGTGTGGGCTTGGGCCTTAGTGCGAAAGGCCGGCTTGCCGCCCACGCTTCCTTGGTTCCCACGGTGCCTTGGCGCGCAAACTGCAGGCCACGCTGGGTGTTGGCCCATTGTTGCTACGCTGCTGGCCCATCGCTACTGCTCCGTGCGCGCAGGCCTACTGGGCGCTAGGCTTGGCGCTTGCGCTGGGCCATGCGTCTCGCAAGCTTGCTCGTCGAGCAGTCGCTCGTTGTGCTTCCGATTCGTTTTCAGATTCCGAAATTTATTTGCGATTTGAACAATATTTACTTTTCCGATAATATTTCCGACTCCGACAATATTTCCTATTTCGACAATATTTTCGATTCCGATAATATTTCCTCTTTGGGCAATATTTTTGATTCCGGTAATATTTCTATTTCCATTAATATTTTCCGGTACGAAATATATTTCCATTTCCGGCAATATCTTTGACTTGGATATATAATATTTATATCTCCGTCATGAACCATATTTTCGTTTCCAGTATTATCTTCATTTCTAGAAAATATTCTTTCTTTGCCATTTGATGATTTTAGCTCCCACAGGAACCAAGATCCATCATTTCAGAATGACATAAATAGAGTAATTAATTAATATCATATTCACTTAAATACTTGATCCGTTCACGCACTATTTGTGTAACCCTACGGGTTCAGTCACGAGTAAGTTGTGGATTAATATTATTAATTTCATTTGAACTAAAGCGGCCTCTAGCTAAGCATTCAGATCACTTGATCTAGCTGAATTATTAACTTGTTAATTAATACTGAACCGCATTTATTAGATTTAGCATTAAATGCAGACTTGGACCAAGGGCATTATTTCCTTCAGTCTCCCACTTGTCCTTAGAGACAAGTGTGCATTTCCTAATTCCTTTGTCGCTTGATGCCTGCTCATGAACGTAAGGTAATAGTAGTCATCCTTATTATTTCCAGAGGTATTTCTAGGTGTCAGATTTCAACTGATCAAATAAACAGATAATCATAACCTACGATTCATCAGAGCACGGCCATGCATTTTACAGTTTCTAGCTCTCCGAGTGGCCTTGTACAACTTTCGGCATCTCATCCCAATTTATGGGAGGACAATCCCAATCTTGTAAATCTCGCGGTTAGACTTAGTTTGATAGGTGATTACCTGAGCGATGCCGTTATATTCTCCTTTTACGGTGCGACAGTTGACAACGTCAAAGTAACCGGTTCTCAAACAAGTAATCTGAAATCACTCAGGTATTGAGGATTAGTGTCTAATAATATAATGAAATATACTTGTGACATATTTTCATCTCTTACAGTAAAGTTTCATAGGTCTTTCCGATACTAATCTTATCAAGTAAGTATCTATGCAAATGATTGTGACATTGCCATTTCCACATAGTTCAAGAAATAGAACTACTAGTCATCTTGCATTCTAGTCTTCTAGCGTTTTCTATGCGTCCACCTTTATAGAAAACTTTTTACCATGGACCGTTTTCAACTTTTGACATTCAAGTTCACTTGATAGACATTTCTTAGTCACAGGACTGGTCCTGACAGTCTATCTTGAATATATTGTCTAATTGAAAGGACTCATCATTTAATACTAAACCAAGATTATGAAAATATATTTCATATATGATCAATGTTCAACCCGGTGTTTTACAACAATGGGCCTATAATAGCCCGTTTTTAAGCAGCTCTTAATTAATTGATAATAATATTTATTAGCTTAACTATATATCTTAAATATGTGTCTTAAAGTATTTGAGAAAATGGGTTTAAGACTTTAAGGAATACAAATTTAAGATAGAGATTTATTAGTGTTTTAAATATATTTTGTATTTTAATAAAATCTTATTATTTTAGTTTAATGCAAAAGACTATTTTAACCTTGAGTATTAGTCATCCTTTCCCCCTCCTCTTGCATATGTGTCAACCAAAGAAAAAGACACAAAACTTATTGTTGCCAACTCTCCATGTTCCATGTTTGAGGAGTTAGCTCCTTCATTTGTGAACCCAATTAGAAGACCCAAAAAAATAAATAAAAATCATCTCATCTTCTCTGACCTCTTGCTGATTTATTTTTCAATCGTCATTTCTGTTTGATAAATTTCCACCAACATGCGTTCGGATTTTGCCAATACTTTCTTCACAAAAGTTATAGCCCTTGAAAAGTTAATGAGATTAGACTCAAGAATCACTCAATTTGGATCCGTATTCTAGGATATATGCTCTTCAGAAATTGATAGCTGCTGCTGGCTACGAGTTGTTGTTGATACCTCTATTCATTGTTGTTGAGGCTTTGTTGCTGTTGGTCTTTCCTATGATATCTCAACTCTGATTTGATTAGGAAAGTAGAATCCTTGTTAAGGTTTTGGAAAAAGGATTTCAAGTAGAGTATTTAAATGGAATTATGGATATATAACTGGGAGTTCATGCAAATGAATGAAGGGTATCATGAAATTGGTGGTGATGATCGGATTATGATCCTGAGATCGTACTCTTGTAGTATTATTGTCGTATGCTTAAGGTACACATTGTCCATCCACTTTGATGAAAATTTATGGCTTGTGTTATCTTTATTTTAAGAATGTGATTTATGTTTAACAATATGAATTTCAATTTAAGTTTTACTTATACTATTGTAATTTGGAAAGCCCAAATAAGATGTGAATATGAACATTTTTAGAATTTCAATTATTTTAATATTTGTGCTTTTAATTTATATATCTCAATTGATTTAAACATGAGGATTGTGAAAGCTCGATTTTTGAGACTTGAAATTTTGATTGAGAGCCATTTTGATAGATTTGAACATGAGACTTGTGCCAATTCGATTGTGAGAATTGTGAAGATCTGGTAGCGAGATTTATTAAGGTTTGGTTACATATTTGGAGAATATGACCCATATGAGATTTATAAAGATACATATATTTGTTAAGAATGATATGGGTCGGGATTTCATACTCTAAGTCGGCTTATGTTAGCTTCATTATATTTAGTGCATTTCGAAAAATACAGTTGAATATCATTATGGGTAATCAAGCTATAGGAATGACAAATTTTGAAATAACGTACGGAGTACATGATTAGAGAACTATGAGTTTGACTCATGAATATTAACCTATGTTGGGATTAATAAGGTTTAGCAGGGACTATCTGTTGAATCATAAGCGATAGATATATTCCTCTGTATTCTTTTGTTTTTCTTGAACTATTATTTGAGCAATATAATTTTATAATAAGATCTATAAATTTTCTTTACGGGATAATTACTTTCTATATGTTACAGTTAACGTTATTACTAAACGGTAGTTTTACCAACATATTAGTTATTGTATAATTCTAACTCGAATATGACGATAAGGATTGGTTACAACGTAAATGGTTTTTTTTAAATAAGTTTTATGAATTGGGTAACCATAAAAATAAACTAATTGATCTTCTAAAATATCAGTTTTGAGCTACTCAATATATAATGTATTTTAATTCTCTGAATTATGATTTATGGCCTATATTTACCAAGTTATCCTTTATCGAGTTGTGAAGCTCAATGTTTATTAAATTATTTCATTTGAGATCTTTACATGGTTTCTGTAAAGAGTATGTTTGAATTTAAAAGTTTAAGATTATTCTTTAATTAAGATAAAATAATGTAAATGATATATATTTTGATACGATTAGATTGTGTATTTACACATCATTTTATACTTTATTCTCAATGAGAATTATTTTTAAGATCTAAATTACATTGTTGGATATGTAACCACGTACGATCAAGATAAAATTTAGTTGACTAGTCTTAATTGAGCTATTAAGCTAGCTTGGGTATAACCTATATGCATCTGGAGTTACTTATAAGGAAGATTTTGGGTTATTATACTTGGAGTTATGAAGGTTTCATAGTGTAATAAGGGTTTGAGTTTATTATACTATTGTGACTAAAGGTTGGAATAAATTGAAAGGGTGATCTTTGTGCTACAAACTAAATATTTGCGTTTTGGGACCGAGAATATATCAATAGATTAATATTAGTTTACTACTTTATATTCGTGAGTATAATTCCTTACAAGCTTAAGGATTTCGGCTATATCTTGGATTTTAACTATATGCGAGTGCTTTCAAGCGAACCGAATGACATATAGGTGCTTAGGTTATCTTGTTTTCAAGATTTATGTATTACAAAGTTTGTGAAAAGCTTTGGATAAGCTATTATGATCTTTAAGAAAATCTTTTGAATAGATTTGTCAAATTGAATAAGTATCATTGTGACAATATTTTCAACTGTGTTTAATTGTGTTTAATTCATATGTGATTTGGTTTGTGATACAAGCCTTTGAAGAATTATATTTATATGTTGCTTAAATTTGTTAAATTAGTTTTCAAATGTGTTTTAGTGGGGAAGAAGCCGTTAACATCGGACATGAACAACACTTGTGTATTTGTGTGTGATCTGTGTAAATGCACACCTGTGCATCTGTGTAAATGTACATATGTACATCTGTGTGGGGACATGTCCTAAAAGTCTTGCAAGCATGTGTGAAAAGGTGGGTGACGACCCCTAAAAGTTTGGAGACAGTGGTTCTTCAACCCATCTCTATTCGTGTTCTCTTCCCCGATTTATATATATGTTTAAAAGATAAAATGTGTTTGATTATGCTAAAGGTAGAAAATATTGTGAAGTTTGTTAATGTGTGTGATTTGAAATGTAAATGATTTGCCAGAAAAAGCAAATATCTCTTAAATCTTTGATCTTGTGCAAGCTTTGAATTATCAAGGATTTCTAAGAAATACATTTTTGATATTACTATTTGATATTATTTCCTAAATAAATTATCGAGAGAAAATCGTATTGAGTTTATTGTTTCCAAATTAAGGAATGTATATGTGTGATTTGGAGGTGAGACTCAACATGAAGATTTTCTCCATGTTATATCGGGAAGCGGAGAATTAGTCTTAGTTAAGTTGTGTTAGTTGTTTAAGCTCAGGTAGACTCTGAGATACGAGTTGAGAATTTGTGATGGATTCATTTTCAAAGCATATGAGATTAGTTACGTTGAAAAATGGATTTGAGGACTTCTGAAAATATAAATCTTACGATCTTTGGGAATCACCTGGTGATTGAGTCCAAGCCCTTTCTTGATTTATTTATCAATTATGAACATCAAAGTTTTGTTCAATGTTTCAAGTGCTTTAAATTATTGCAATTTGATTACTGAGCTTAATTTGAATATGATTTGATTCGTATTGAATCGGTCTTATCTTTGAAATAAATAACTCACGAAATTATGTTTTAAGCCACTAAAATGAGTTTCAGGTTGGGCAATGTGTACTCAGTTTCCCTGACTTTGTTCTTTGAACCTGTCCTGGTGGGGGCAGATACCTATTCGTGATTTTGCAGGTTTAGTTAATGCTGGAAGTTGAATCAGGGATCGCGAATGCAAAAAGAGATATATGCTAGCTGAATTTCATATATAAGGTTGTAATAGTTTTTGTGTGAATATTCTTAAGTTAAATATGAAGAGTTATTGAATATTATGGATTAATTCCTTGTGGGTTAAGAGCTAAGTTTGATTAATGCTAATAAGTAATTCTAATTAGCAGCTCGTTAAGAGCGGGCTGTTATAGGGCCTCTAACCCATCTTTAAAACAACTAATGGAATTCAAAACTATGTTTGATTTCCAGTGGCACAATATGAGTGTTGTATCTCACTTGTTGCATAGGTTTAGTTATCATGCTTTTCCAAACTTAATATCCTTTTCATCGAATGTCTTTCGAGATAGGATGATAAGATATTTTGAGTATGTTTATTTTGTGATCTAGTATTTCTTGCTTCAATAGTGGTTCTACGCATTTTGCAATGAAGAACCATCAAGTCAGCAGACATTTGATCCACCCTAGTTCAGTGAAGAACTCTTTAAACAACTCTGTTTCATTGCTTTTTAGGCAATAAGTACTTTTACTTCAATTGTATAGGTTGCTAGTGATGCTTTGTTTGGATTTACTTATCCAAGCAGTTCACAGATATGTGGAAGACTTTCCATCTGTATCTCAGAACATAGAAATTAATGTTTAATTTCCCACGCAACAACTCATGGTCTTCAATCCATGTAGCCATTTCAAACCACGATACTTTATAGCTCATCCTTGCCAATGGTTAATTCCAAAGGGATCTTGCTTGATCCTTTTCTATTGTTTATGCGTGTAGCATCGATATTTAGCATATATTTATTTCATTGAATCAAGAACTATTCCTATTTACCTTTTCAAGTACCATAAGATTTTCTTGACCTCAATCTAGTTGATCTCTACTTAGATCAACAGAGAATGGTATATGTTTGTTATGCCTAAAGCCATACGATAAATTTTTGGCAATCCTCATATTATATCATACATGATAAATTCTTATGCAAAATAATTCTCAATTGAATTATATCCATGTAACTTTAGCTCATTCAGTTTCAGTAGATACTGAATCCACCCAAATTCTTTGACATATAATATAGGTTAAGAATCTCATTTAGACTATTTGATGTTTAACTTAGTAAATGCCTATACATATATAGTTCAAACATTTATTACTTAGATTTATTCATATGGGTCGAATATCTCCAATGGAGTCTTTCATTTTGATTTAGTAATTCCATTACTTAATCTAAAACAAATATTCTAAGATATTTGTAAATAGATCTTAATACCCAGTATGTACTAAGTTTTGCCTTGGTCCATCATTGATGAATAATTTCAAATTTAAGTCATTAGAATTTGAATGTATTTTCACAATAGAGATATATATGTAATACACATAGAATAAATGGAGTTTTTAATCCCACTAAACTTCTTGTATAAGAATCATGTACATTTTATGAAACTAAAATACTTATTAGCTTCACTAAAATACAATTCCAATTCCCAATTGCTTGCTTAAATCCATACTTAGATTTTATAAGCTAGCTTTCCTTTTCAAAAATTATTTGGATCTACAAATCCTATGACATGTCATGTACATAGTTTCTTCCAACATTTGATTGATGAATACGTTTTATCATCGAATTGCCATATGTACCAATATGCAATCATTGCTTGATTTATAGACTTGAACATTATGATTATGCACGAGGTTTCAACATAATCCACGCCGTGAATTTCCTTATAACGTTTAGCAACTAATCTAGCTTTGTGTGAAGACACACTTCTATGTTTGATAGTTTTCATCCTTAAAACCAATTTTCAATCAACAGGTATTAAACAATTCTTGCAAATCAATAAAATTTTAGTTTTATCATCAAAACACTGAGTCTATTTCATGGCCTCTAACCATCTAAAACATTGAGTCTATATATGTCCTTTAACTATTTTAGGGAATCTGGGTTTCGTCATAGCTTTCTCACAAGTCATAAACTCATTACCATTATTGATAATAGTTTGACTGCAAGTTGTAGGTTTCTTCACTATCTAATAGAAGAATCACATAGTTTCAGTGACCTGAACTCTATGCTTGCATGGGTATAGAACATCAAACAATAGAATATCAATAGGTACTTTGAAAGTCCTTTGAATATTATATTCTCTTTGAAGCACTTGTAAAGTCTTCTAAGAGATGTTTATTCTTTAAAGCCACTTATAAGGTCTTTAAAGAATAAGTGTTAGGATTTTCTGAAGAACTTCGAAAAGCTTCCGGAACGTTCGTTTATGTTTGTTGTTTGCTTCGAAGACTTTCGAGGTCTATTTTCTCCCACTTGTCATTTTGGAAATGAATCTCCAAAAGGACACTATTTCGAGCAAATAAACATTATGTTCTCAAAGATTCATGGTAGAAACAATACCCTTGTGTCTCATTTGAATAAATCACAATGAAACATATATCTATACTTAGGCCTTAGTTTGTCGAATAACAAACACAAACCTCCCACTGAGTTTAGGAACTCTTAGATATATATTATTGAAAAAGTATTTTGAAATTACTTCTCAATGGCTTTGACGAATTTGGTTTAGTTTGGTGGTAGTTAAGAATTTGTTTAGAAATTATGGGGAAAATCTTTATGATTCATCATTGACCGAATCAAATACCAATTGACTTCGATCATTCCAATTTAGATATACCATATCTTTATGGAGATCGGTCGTGAAATTACAATAAACAATCATTGATGATCATTCTTGGTCTAAGTAATCATGATCTAACCTATATCTTTATGATTTCCTTCCAAGTGGCTTTTATACTTTCGAATATTTGAACTAGCCAAACATATACAAACTTATATCACATTGAGTAAATAAACCTATATTCACTCAAATTCAGGTGAAATAATAACGTCATAAAATCCTTCTTTAGCTCTAAACTCTATTGTCTATGAATTCTAACAATAATTCATTTCTTTTGTTACTTTAAACAAGTAAGACTGGCTTGTCTTGCATGATCTAGAAATCAATCAACTTTCAAAAGTCCATCAAAAAAAAGATTTTGAATGTTACTTTGTTGATATGGTCTAAGAAACAATGCCAAAGATTAGTGGAACTCAAATCAAGGGATTGATTTGAACCTAGCAAAGTTTTATTGTTAAAGAGTTGTTTGTTTTAATCAAGCATACATGACTCAACCCGAAATGACCATTTTCATTCAATCAAACAAACAAACACTGTTTTTGTTTTCTTTGAATGTGAGTCTTTCTATGTTTGAAGCAGAACTTTAGGTATGCTGATTATGGACCAAAATAGCCATTAAGGTCCAGCCTTGAAAGGATTTAACACAAACTAGATGACCCTACAACTAATGTAGCAAGGTCATGCTTCATTTCTCACTTGTAGGTCATTAGTGTATCCTAGCTTCCATTATTTGATTTATTACTGAAGTAAGAACCCCAAGGGGTATATGATACCAAGAAAGTTTGATTTCTAGGTCACTTCTCTTTAAACATTAACTTTTAGGTAGAAACGGAATTATAAATTCCTTTCACTTGATCCTTGTTGTCCTATTTCTTGTACCCTTTCTTATAGTCTTAAGAATTGACTTCTATAGTGTTGACTTTTATACTTTATTAGACACGTACAATTTCACTGCAACAAAGTTCTTACCATTTTATTTATGTTGAATATTTGTCTTCAACCAGATAATCTTACCATAAGCTTCTAAAGTTCTCTAAGAATCGATATGTTCGAATGCATGTCTAGGAACTAGACTCATTCGAGAACTAAATGGACAAAGATATTAAGTTGTTAACCATTGGTAAAGTTGAGTGTTAAACTAAATGCTTTATGATCTCAAAACTAAATTTTATTTTGAAACCACTAGCACCAATTGGTTTGCCATTCGACTTTGTTAGTCGAAAACAACCATAAAAGTCTCTACAAGAAACGTACATTTTAAATTGCGCATGCTCATTTTCTCTTATTTCCGTGATTCGTTCTTGGATTCACTACCAATCGAGGAAATATATTGTTACCTTTCTAAAAGAATTTTTTGCGATGGAAGATATTTAATTATAAACAATAATTAAAACATACATTGAAGCATGCAATGTCTAAACATTTATCATGAGTAATAACTTGAAAAGAAAAGCAATCATGCAATTCAAACAAGTCATTGGAATTTTATTCGAAATATTTAGTTCCGACAGGTGTGAATAAAATGAATACAAGATCCTCAAAATCATTAAAGAATTAAGCACGTTATATTTTGACTCAATTCTAAAATACTTTAGGTAAGCAAATCTGTTGCTAATAGTCTAGAAATTGTTCTTGGTTGATAGGTACGTCTAATAACTTATTAGGAAAACCTATCTCATTTGCCATGACATAAAAGGACTCCTTACTTACATGAGTTCAACCAAAATCAACATGGACTCACAACTAATGTGTACCTTACCCTTTTGAAATCAATAAGTAACCCTCGCTATGGCGGAAAACTATTACTAGATTGATGTAAAGGTGAGAATAAGTGTTATTTTGGACTGGCACCTTATAACTCAATTTTGCATTTTGGAACTAGAGCTGTCAAAAACTGACCCGACCCGAATACCCGACCTGAACCGACCGAACCCGTAACTGACCATGACCCGAAATTACGGTAAAACAGGTAACCCGAAACCCGACCTGTACCCGACCCGAAAAAACCGATAACCGATTTTAACCCGATGTTGTAACACCCGAACCCGAACCAGACACCCGACCCGAAAATGACCGATAACCGAACTGACCCGACCGAACAATGACCCGAACCCGATTTGATACCCGACCCGATGTCAACCCGAAACCGATTGTAACTCGATGAAACCTGCTATTGACCCGACCTGTGAGAACCCGCTACTCGATTTACCCGAGTTATCAATGACACGACCAAATATTAACTTCATTGATATATCTATTTTAATTATTTATTGCTAAATATTGAAAAATTTAACTCTAAAATAAGTTAAACAAAATTTTTTAGAATATAAAATCCTTAAAATGTATAGGTTAATTATCAGATCCGAGTTTGACCCGTCCCTGAGAGTGACCCGATCTGAATTCTATTTGATCGGATTATTATCCGATCCAAACTAAGACCCGAACCCGAAAATAATTGTATTGCAAACCGACTTAAACCCGACTCGATAAGACCCGAACTCGAAATTATCTGCTACAAACCGACTTAAACCCGACCCGATAAGACCCGAACCCGAAATCAAACCTGACCGAAATGTGACCCGACTCGAACCCGACCTGAACCCGGGATAGGAAAAAACCCGATATGACCCGACCTGAAATCGACCCGACCGAACCCGAACTCAACCCGAATGAAATATTGACCCGACACGACCCGACCTGATCATGACCCGAAACCCGAGATGACCCAACCCAAACCCGACCCGATGACCTGTTTTGACAGCTCTATTTGGAACTTATAGCTTTTACTACATTGGTTAGATTTTAAGTGAACTAAAATTGTAATACCCCAGATTTTTAAACTTGATTAATTATGCTAATTATTTTAATTAGACTTTTTAATTAAGCCTTAACCTGATTAATGAATATTTTATTTTGAAAATTTTAAATGTTTTAATGATAAATATTATTTTCCGATTTTGTGATTAATTAAGGAATTACTTTAATTTTATTTAGATATTTGATTTTTTCAGCAAAAAGGAGAATTAAAAATCTGAAATTGTCTAACTACCAAAATGCCCCTATTTGAGTAAAAACCAAAATGCCCCTATTTGAGTAAAAGGACCAACAAACATTTTATGCTATTCTTCTTCACCGTGTCACCTCCTCCATGAGAGTCAACCATGAGCTTTTGATGTGTCTTCACCATTTTTCATTCAACTCCTTAATTCATCAAACCTACTTACCTAAAACTAGACTAGCTAATCCTAATCACCAATGTATTAACTCAAATCTCCTACACTTGTCTCTGCAAACAATCTGACTTGTAGCCTCAATGGAGCACCCAACCTCCTATAAATAGCTGTTAATTCATCCTCAAATGCAATACAAATCAGATTACCTTCAATTCACAATTAAAAATCATAAGTTCTTAATTTTTCTGTTCAAACAACTGAGACCACCGCCGGAAACCACCGCGAGCAACCATCACCGAAGTTGCCGCCGGCGACCTGCCACCACCCACCTTCGCCTAGTAATCCGGCCAACTCTTGTGTGTGGGTCCCGACCAGAAGCCGTACAACCCCGCTAGCGGCCGATTTCTTTTTCTCCCTCCTCTGTCCTTCGGCTCCTCTGTCCTTCGGCTTTGCAAACCGTAAGTATTCTCTTATTGAAACTCCAAAATCTAGTCACTTATTTTGGTAAAGTTAATGGGCTTGGGTTTTCATTAAAATATTCTATTGGATTTAATTTTCATAGTTGACTTCCAAAAAGGGGATTATTAACATTGTGTACTATTATTGATAATTTAAAAGCAAATTTGCATATTATTATTCTTTTAAAAATGAAACGTGTTTAAATTATTATTATTATTATTACTATTATTATTATTATTATTATTATCATTATCATTATTATTATTATTATTATTACTAAAAGAAAGTAATAAGTTAACCGTACTTATTTTCATAAAGATCTCGACCCTCGGAGCTCAGGAAGGACGATAATCAAGACTAGAGGAAAAGCCTAAGTCAATCACGAATTTGAGGTAACGGCTATTGCTAGTACCCGCAAATGAGATTATGAAATTACGACGTTACATTTTATTTAATCATTTTTATCGTGTTTTATGATTTGCGGGAAAGAAATATGCTTTGAGTAAACTATTTCATATTTATATGATATTTATGAGAACCATGAAAACAATTATGTTTTATTGATCACCTGATCTCAAGAGTTATTTTACTTCAACTGAAGTACAGAGGTTGAGAATTATAAAACTCGTTAAAACATGATAAATAAAAGTGAAAGACCTAGTTTTGTTGGCAGTATCAGTTCACAGATTACAGTTCACAGTTTACAGTTTCGGTCATGCATGTACCCAGGGGCACAGGCCCACAGTTGAGCACAGGCTCTTATGGACACCGGTCCATCGTGGAAGACGTTCCACCAGTTTATACTTGCCAACAACTAGTATGTTAATAATGAAAAGGTTACTAATATGATGTTTTATTAAATGTTTTATGATATTCTATTCTCCCTGTTTTAGTAACTAAAATGAGTTGAAATGATTTTACGTTGCTAGAATAGTACGTTACTGAGTCTTCGGCTCACCGTTTTGTTTTATGTTTTAGGTGGCGATCGGGGCGACGGATGCGAATAGTGGCAAGGATTTCGTCTTATTAGGGTTCACCTAGTTTAAGCATAATTTGTACTAAGTTCAAGTAAGAATTTTCTACTAAGATATGTAAGTCACTTTTGAATATTAATATAGAACATATTTATATTAGTTTTATAAAAGTATTATGAGGATATTAGCCTTGTAATTCCCAAGAGGGAGTTACGGCGGTAATGCCTCGACCGAATTAGGACAACTCCGCTGCTTAATTACTTGAGTTAGAGGTCGGGGCGTTACAGCTTGGTATCAGAGCAACTGTTCTGAACCTTACATGTGGAACCCACTGGTTTTACATGAGCTTAGAATTAATTTAGGCTTTAAGTAAGAGCAATAGGATTACTTTTAATTAAAAAGAGTAAAGATACACTAAGTTAAAATGAATATAAACGAGCGTGAGAGTAGGCACAGGACAAAAGGGATCTATTTTCTAAATTTTTCGTAACCATGCATGATTGGCAGAATGTCGACCATTGAGGGTACCCATGACGATGGCTTTCGCGATAATGGCGCTCACGATGATGAAAATGAGGAACAGCCTCAAGTAGGTCATGAAGAAAGGATGGAACGATTAGAAAACGTGAGTGCAATGTTAGCCGAGTTGATCCAAGATTCTCGGAAGAAGAAAGATGTAAACGAGAACGAGAGTGCGGCGATGTTCAAGAACTTTTCATCGCTCAACCACCATCCTACGATGGCAAGCCTGATCCAGTTGAGTTCGAGGACTGGATAAGTCGCATTGATCAGTTGTTTGAAACCCTGCAATGCCAGGAGAAATGGAGAGTTGACTTTGCTGTGTTTTATTTAACGGGTCAAGCAGGATTATCGTGGAAAGTCAATAAGGAACGAAAGAATGTGCCGGGATTTGGTTGGAACCAACTCCAGAAGTTAATGAGAGATAAGTTTTATCCACCATCATCGAGGAAACAAAAGGAAGATGAATTTCTCCACTTGCAACAAGGAACGATGAGCGTTCTTGAATATGCAAATAAGTTCATGGAGTTGTCGAGGTTCGCGCCAGAGCTAGTATCGACAGAGCAATCCAGAATGAATCGCTTTGAGCGAGGTCTCCACCTTAAGTACCAAGATAGGTTGTCCACTCAAAGGTTCGCTTCTTATCAAGATATGGTTGACATTGCAGTTAATGTAGAACGCGTGGTGCTACTCAGAGAATCACAAAATTCCGGGTACAAAAGAAAGAATGATAATCAGAACCAAGGAGGAGCAAAGAGGCCTAACCAAGGCTATCAAGGAAATCAAAGGAGGAATGACGCTGGAAATAAGGGACAAGGTTATCATGGAGGCAACAAAAATCAGTACCATAGTTCACAAGAATGTGGCAAATGTGGAAGAAGGAGTCATGTTGAGAGCGAATGTCGAGCTGGCACAAATACCTGCTTTCGATGTGGGAGCCCTGATCATTACCTCAGAGACTGTCCAAGAGGTCCAGCACCAATCACAAGAGGTCCAGCGCCAACCCCAAGAGGACCAGCGCCAACTGTACCTGATCGTGGACGAAACAACAACAACACAGGAGGCGCCAACCGCAACCCACCACGACCACCAACAACTGGAAGAGTTTTCGTGATGAGACAAGAGGAGGCAGATGAGGACGATAATGTTATCACTGGTACTTTCTCTATCCACTCTTCACCTGCCCATGTTCTCTTTGATTCTGGAGCTTCACATTCCTTTATTTCCCCATCATTTGCGAAACGCTTAAAGTTAAAACCATGTTATGATGCTATGAGTATTGCCCTTCCTACTGGAGAAATTGTGAAATGTAGAACCCTATATAGAAATTGCCCTATCATGTTAAGGGAAGTAGAGTTCCTAGCTGACCTAATAGCCTTTGATCTATCTGATTTTGATGTGATTTTGGGAATGAACTGGTTGACAAAGTATGGGGCTAGCATTAATTGTTTGAGGCAGAGGGTAACCCTTACAACACCAAGTGGTGATACGATTTCGTTCCAAAAACCAGAGAGAAAACCGACGATTCAAATTATCTCTGCTCTGAGAGCTCAGAAAATGAGTGAGAGTGGCTTTACTGGCTATCTTTGTAGTGTGGTTGACCTTAATACTCCTGAACCATCCATTTCCGACATACCCATTGTTTGTGAATATCCAGATTTTTTTCCCGAGGAGATACATGGTATGCCCCCACCAAGAGAGTTAGACTTCAGTATTGAACTTGTTCCTGGATCCACCCCTATTTCTAAGGCACCATATAGGATGGCACCAGCTGAGTTACAAGAGTTGAAGAAACAATTAGATGAATTACTTAAAAAGGGGTATATAGACCAAGTGTTTCACCTTGGGGAGCCTCAGTCTTATTTGTGAAGAAGAAAGACGAAACTTTGAGGTTATGCATAGACTATAGAGAGTTAAACAAGATTACTATTAAGAATAAATATCCTTTACCCCGCATTGATGATTTGTTTGACCAACTTAGAGGTGCAAAAGTGTTTTCAAAGATAGATTTGAGATCTGGATACCATCAACTTCGCATTAAGCCCGAGGATATCCCAAAGACTGCCTTTAGAACCATATATGGCCACTATGAGTTTGTTGTCATGCCCTTTGGGTTAACCAATTCTCCAGCTGTATTTATGGACTTAATGAACCGCATTTTCAAACCATACCTTGATAAATTTGTGGTTGTTTTCATTGATGATATTTTGGTATATTCTGGGAGTAATGAGGAACATGAGGAGCATTTGAGGAAAGTGTTAGACACATTGATTAAAAACCAGTTGTATGCCAAGTTGTCAAAATGTCAGTTCTGGCTTAGAGAAATATCATTTTTGGGTCATATTATCTCTGATAAAGGTGTATCTGTTGATCCTGAGAAAATAAAAGCAATTGTGGAATGGCCTAGACCAACCAATGTTCCTGAAGTACGAAGTTTTATGGGTTTAGCAGGATATTATCGAAGATTTGTGCAAGACTTTTCTAAGGTTGCCTTACCCATAACCCGCCTAGTTAGAAAGAACACCAAATTTGAGTGGAGTGATGATTGTGAGTCAGCATTTCAGGAACTTAAGAGACGTCTCACCACTGCCCCTATTCTTACCTTGCCATCTGGAACCGAGGGATTTGTTATCTACAGTGATGCCTCTAAGCATGGTTTAGGATGAGTTCTAATGCAGAAGGGAAAAGTCATAGCTTATGCTTCCCGCCAACTCAAACCCCATGAACAAAACTACCCTACTCATGATCTTGAACTTGCAGCTGTAGTTTTTGCCCTAAAAATCTGGAGACATTACCTGTATGGAGCCTCTTGTCAGATTTTCACCGACCATAAAAGCCTTAAATATATTTTCACCCAAAAAGAGCTAAACATGAGACAACGTAGATGGTTAGAACTCCTGAAAGATTACGATCTTGATATTCAATACTGTTAGGTTATGATACATATGACAATTCATAAATCATGCGGAAAAACCATAAAGCCAGGAAAGCATATTATTTACACATAATCATTTAGCATAGTTTAGATGCATACTCTTTGTTGCGTGCCTTCCCTAGCTGCGCCCGAACCGAACAAGAACAAGTCTTTAGGACTCCAAGTGTCGTCCCTCCGTAGATAGTCCACAGCACGTCCGGATCCGCCTTAAGCTTGACCAACTAGGATCGCCCTTAAGGTACTTAGAATTTTCGGCACTTATTAGGCAATTGTATGACTGAATTTTTGCTCTCAAAAATCACTTTGAATACTTGAATACTCGATGTAAATTGTGAGCATTGATCACCTATTTATAGTACATGGGGTATCGGATATTAGAATCCTACTAGGAAACGATTTAGTGAATCTGAATTAATCTAAAATTCAATCACTTAATTTATCTAGTAGACTTAGGAAATTAATCTTATACAAATCCTAACCGATCAAGGTTTTGTACGCAAGCACAAACACACACGCAGGCGCAGCAGCCCACGAGGGGCGCCGTGCGCGCGCGCGCGCTGAGCCCAGGCCCAGCAAGTGCTCGCAGCCCACGAGGGGCGCGCGCCTGCTAGCCTTGCTCTCGCGTTTGGGCTTTGCTTGCTTTGGTCGCGCGCGGGCTTTGCTAGGCGTTGGGCCTAGCTTCGTGCTAGGCCTTGCGTCTAGCAAGCTCGTCCGATGTTTATTCGTACGATGCGCTTCCGATTAAATTCCTGGTTCCGGAATTCATTTCCGATACGAACAATATTTAATATTTCCGATTCCGGAATCAATTTCCGTTTCGAACAAATATTTAATATTTCCGTTTCCGGAATTATTTTCCGATTCCGATAATATTTCCGATTCTGACAATATTTCCGTTTCCGGCAATATTTCCGATTCCGGCAATATTTCCATTTCCGAT
The DNA here is from genome assembly GCF_020520425.1 of Spinacia oleracea. Lineage (NCBI taxonomy): Eukaryota > Viridiplantae > Streptophyta > Magnoliopsida > Caryophyllales > Amaranthaceae > Spinacia > Spinacia oleracea. The sequence continues at coordinate 117,851,267 of NC_079489.1, read as the reverse complement.
AATATTTTCCGATACGTACCATGTTTCCGTTTCCGGCAACATCCACGACTTGGATAATATTTATATTTCCGATACGATCCATATTTCCGTTTCCGGCAATATCATCGTTTCCGGAGTATTCATTTCTTGCCTGTGACGATCTCAGCTCCCACTGAAACCAAGATCCGTCGATTCCGAATATCCATAGATGGAGTATTTAATGTCATTAAATACTTGATCCGTTTACGTACTATTTGTGTGACCCTACGGGTTCAGTCAAGAGTAAGCTGTGGATTAATATCATTAATTCCACTTGAACTGAAGCGGGCTCTAGCTAGGCATTCAGCTCACTTGATCTCACTGAATTATTAACTTGTTAATTAATACCGAACCGCACTTATTAGACTTAACATAGAATGCATACTTGGACCAAGGGCATTATTTCCTTCAGTCTCCCACTTGTCCTTAGGGACAGGTGTGCATTTCCTAATTCCTTTGTCGCTCGATGCTTGCTCTTGAACATAAGGTAAGAGTTGTCATCCTTATTATGTCCAGAGGTGTTCCTCGGTTTCAGAGTTCAACTGATCAAATAAACAGATAAGCATAGCCTATGATTCATCCGAGCACGGCCATGCATTTCACAGTTTCTAGCTCTCCGAGTGGCCTTGTACAACTTTTAAGCATCTCATCCCGGTTTATGGGAGGACAATCCCAATCTTGCGATCTTGAGATTAGACTTCGTTTGATAGGTGATTACCTGAGCGTTGCCTTTATAGCCTCCTTTTACGGTGCGACGGTTGGTCAACGTCAAAGCAACCAGTTCTCAAACAAGTAATCTCAAATCACTCAGGTATTGAGGATTTAGTGTCTAATAATTTTAATGAAATTTACTTATGACAGATTTTCATCTCTTACAGTAAAGTTTCATAGGTCTTGTCCGATACTAGTCTTCCCAAAGTAAGTATCTATGCAAATGATTATGACATTGCCATGTCCACATAGTTCAAGAAACAGAACTACTAGTCATCTTGCATTCTAATCGTCTAACGTTTTCTATGCGTCCAATTTTTAAAGAAAACTCCGACTAGGGACCATTTTCAACCTTTGACATTCAAGTTCACTTGATAGATATTTCTTAGTCACAGGACTGGTCCTGACAGTCTATCTTGAATATATCGTCAAATTGAAGGGACTCATCATTTAATAAACCACAAATTAAATGGAAAAATGAATTCTTTTCATTTATTGTGAATGATTAACCAATAATGTTTTACAAGGATTTAAACTCTAAAACTTTAAAACATTAAACAGAGACATCAAAGCCATTCTCCAATATGCTTGATTCCCATAGCTGCAGTGTGCGAGTTGTGCTTCGCTTGCGGCAGAGGTTTAGTCAATGGATCTGATATGTTGTCATCAGTTCCAATCTTGTTTATCTCGACTTCTTTTCTTTCAAGGAACTCTCGTAGAAGGTGAAATCTACGAAGTACATGCTTGACTCTCTGGTGGTGTCTAGGCTCCTTTGCCTGTGAAATAGCTCTGTTATTATCACAATACAGGGCTATTGGTCCTTTAATGGAGGGGACTACACCAAGTTCACCTATGAACTTCCTTAGCCATATAGCTTCCTTTGCTGCTTCATGTGCAGCAATGTACTCCGCTTCAGTTGTAGAATCCGCAATGGTGCTTTGCTTAGCACTTTTCCAGCTTACTGCACCTCCGTTGAGGCAGAAGACAAACCCAGACTGTGATCTGAAATCATCTTTGTCGGTTTGGAAACTTGCGTCCGTATAGCCTTTAACAATTAATTCATCATCTCCACCATAGACCAGGAAGTCATCTTTGTGCCTTTTCAGGTACTTCATAATATTCTTGGCAGCAGTCCAATGCGCCTCTCCTGGGTCTGACTGGTATCTGCTCGTAGCACTGAGTGCGTACGCAACATCCGGGCGTGTACATATCGTAGCATACATTATTGAACCAATCAATGATGCATATGGAATCCCATTCATTCGTCTACGCTCATCAAGTGTTTTTGGGCACTGAGTCTTGCTTAGAGTCATTCCATGAGACATGGGTAGGTAGCCTCGCTTGGAGTCCGCCATCTTGAACCTATCAAGCACCTTATTGATATAAGTGCTTTGACTAAGTCCAATCATCTTTTTAGATCTATCTCTGTAAATCTTAATGCCCAATATGTATTGTGCTTCTCCTAGATCTTTCATCGAAAAACATTTCCCAAGCCAAATTTTGACAGAGTTCAACATAGGAATGTCATTTCCGATAAGTAATATGTCGTCGACATATAATACTAGGAAAGCAATTTTGCTCCCACTGACCTTCTTGTATACACAAGATTCGTCTGTGTTCTTGATGAAACCAAAGTCACTGACTGCTTCATCAAAACGTATATTCCAGCTCCTGGATGCCTGCTTCAATCCGTAGATTGACTTCTTTAGCTTGCATACCTTTTTAGCATTCTTTGGATCCTCAAAACCTTCAGGCTATGTCATAAACACAGTTTCTGTTAAAACGCCGTTTAAGAAAGCAGTTTTGACATCCATCTGCCATATTTCGTAATCGTAATATGCAGCGATTGCTAACATTATCCGAATAGACTTTAGCATTGCAACTGGTGAAAAGGTTTCATCGTAATCCACACCGTGGACTTGCCTGTAACCTTTTGCAACCAATCTAGCTTTGAAAACTTCAAGTTTCCCATCCTTGTCCTTTTTCAGTTTGAAAACCCATTTGCTTCCAATGGCTTGGTAGCCATCTGGCAAATCGACCAAATCCCATACTTGGTTTTCAGACATGGAGTCTAATTTAGATTGCATGGCTTCTTGCCATTGCTTGGAGCTAGGGCTCGTCATAGCTTGTTTGTAAGTTGCAGGTTCATCACTTTAAAGTAATAGAACGTCATAGCTCTCGTTCGTCAAAATACCTAAGTACCTTTCCGGTTGAGATCTATATCTTTGCGATCTACGCGGGGTAACATTTCTAGATTGACCATGATTCTCACCAGATTCTTCTAAAGATCTCTGAGTTTCATCCTGAATGTCATCTTGAGCATTCACTAGAGTTTGTTGTTCGACTCGAATTTCTTCGAGGTCTACTTTTCTCCCACTTGTCATTTTGGAAATGTGATCTTTCTCCAAAAAGACACCATCTCGAGCAACAAACACCTTGTTCTCAGATGTATTGTAGAAGTAATACCCCTTTGTTTCCTTTGGATAGCCCACAAGGATACATTTGTCAGATTTTGGATGAAGTTTGTCTGAAATTAATCGTTTGACGTATACTTCACATCCCCAAATCTTAAGAAAAGACACATTTGGAGGCTTTCCAAACCATAATTCATATGGAGTCTTTTCGACAGCTTTAGACGGAGCTCTATTTATGAGTGCAGCTGTATTTAGTGCATGTCCCCAAAATTCTAATGGAAGTTTGGCCTGACCCATCATTGACCTGACCATGTCTAGCAAGGTTCTGTTCCTCCGTTCCGACACACAGTTCCATTGTGGTGTTCCAGGAGGAGTCAATTCTGATAGAATTCCACATTCTTTCAGATGGTCATCAAATTCATAGCTCAGATATTCACCGCCTCTATCAGACCGCAATGCCTTAATCTTCTTGCCTAATTGATTCTCTACTTCACTCTGAAATTCCTTGAATTTGTCAAAGGATTCAGACTTATGCTTCATTAGGTAGACATAACCATATCTACTGAAGTCATCAGTGAAAGTGATAAAGTAGCTGAAACCACCTCTAGCATTTGTACTCATTGGTCCACATACATCTGTATGGATTAAACCCAATAGTTCATTTGCTCTTTCTCCAACTTTAGAGAAAGGTTGCTTTGTCATTTTGCCAAGTAAACATGATTCGCATTTACCATAATCCTCTAAGTCAAATGGTTCTAGAATTCCTTCCTTTTGAAGTCTTTCTAAGCGTTTCAAGTTTATATGGCCTAATCGACAATGCCACAAATAGGTGAGATCTGAATCATCCTTTTTGGCCTTTTTGGTATTTATGTTATATACTTGTTTGTCGTGATCTAATAAATAAAGTCCATTGACTAATCTAGCAGATCCATAAAACATCTCCTTAAAATAAAACGAACAACTATTGTCTTTTATTAAAAAGGAAAATCCCTTAGCATCTAAGCAAGAAACTGAAATGATGTTTTTAGTAAGACTTGGAACATGTAAACACTCTTCCAGTTTCAAAACTAGCCCGGAGGGCAACGACAAATAATAAGTTCCTACAGCTAATGCAGCAATCCGTGCTCCATTTCCCACTCGTAGGTCGACTTCACCCTTGCTTAACTTTCTACTTCTTCTTAGTCCCTGTGGATTGGAACATAAGTGTGAGCCACAACCTGTATCTAATACCCAAGAAGTTGAATTAGCAAGTATACAGTGTATAACGAAAATACCTGAAGATGTAACGACTGTTCCGTTCTTCTGATCTTCCTTTAGCTTCAAGCAATCTCTCTTCCAATGCCCCTTCTTCTTGCAGTAGAAGCATTCGGATTCAGAAGTGGGTTGACTGACCTTCCTCTTTACAGATTTGGCGCCAGTTTGCTTAGTTGGGCTGGCCTTGTTGCCACCTTTCTTAGCATTCCTCTTCTTTCCAGATTTCTTGAACTTGCCCCCACGCACCATAAGCACATCCTGCTTATCACTTTTGAGCGTCTTTTCAGCGGTCTTCAGTATACCGTGAAGCTCAGTGAGCGTTTTGTCCAGACTATTCATACTGTAGTTCAGTTTGAACTGATCATACCCGCTATGAAGAGAATGGAGGATGGTGTCTATAGCCATTTCCTGAGAAAATTGTTGATCCAGCCGACTCATATTCTCAATGAGTCCAATCATTTTAGAACATGTGGACTTACGGGCTCGCCTTTCTTAAGCTTGGTCTCAAGAATTTGCCTATGAGTCTCGAATCTTTCGACTCGAGCCAGATCTTGGAACATGTTCTTCAACTCACTGATGATTGTGAAAGCATCTGAGTTGATGAACGTTTTCTGCAGATCTGCACTCATGGTGGCGAGCATTAGACATTTCACATCCTTGTTGGCATCAATCCAACGATTGAGGGCTGCCTGAGTGACCCCGTCGCCTGTGGCTTCGGGCATCGCCTCTTCTAGGACATACTCCTTTCCTTCCTGCATAAGAACTATTTGCAAGTTCCTTTGCCAGTCAAGGAAGTTTTTCCCGTTCAACTTCTCCGTTTCGAGAATTGATCGAATGTTGAATGAATTGTTGTTTGCCATATTTAAAACTACAATTGAAAAGAATAAACAAATAAATAACCATTCACAGTTTCTCTTAATAAACTTAAATTCTAGCATACATGCATAATTCAATGTTCATTAAGCATTTTATTCAAGTTATGTGTTCCGGCAGGTATGAATAAAATGATTCCAAGATCCTAAAATCATTGAAGAACTAAGCACAGTTTGTCGACTTAATCCTAAAACATCTTAGGTAAGCAAAAGCCTTTTGCTAATAGTTTAGAAACTATTCTTGGTTGATAGGTACGTCTAAGAACTTATTAGGTAAACCTATCGATTTTGCCACGACATAAAAGGACTCCTTACTTATATCGTTGAGTTTCACCAAAACTAACATGTACTCACAATTATTTGTGTACCTTGCCCCTTTAGGACCAATAAGTAACACCTCGCTGAGCGAAAACTATTACTAGATTGATGTAAAGGATATCCAAGCAAGTGTATATTTTGGCATGGCACCTTTTAACTCAATTTTTAAGTTTGGAACTTAAGGCTCTTACTATGTTGGTTAGATTTTAAGTGAACTAAAATCCTTAATCATGCAACATAATCAAGCTTTTGATCTCATGCATTTTAATACATATTTAAAAGCAATAAATAACTTAAAACATGCATAAGATAAATGTGATCTAGTATGGCCCGACTTCATCTTGAAGCTTTAACTTCAAAGTCCGTCTTGAAAATCTCCGTGGGAGGCACCATTTTCTTCAAATAGAATAAGCTATAACTAATTACAACTATTTGATGGTACGCAGACCATATTTGAATTAAAAAACAACTTTGGTACTTTAGACCAATTACATTCAAATTAATGGTACGCAGACCATATTTTCTATCTATTTGGGCCATACTAGTCACTTCATAACCTGCAAAACAGTACATATACAATATATACCATTCACCCATTCATTATCATGAATGGCCCACATAGCTGGTTAGTAAAACACATTATGCATCACATAAACATTTGCAGCAATTAATCAAGGGCACCAATAATCTACCAATTATTCAGTCCTTATTAATTCTAATCAAGTTGTTTTAACCTTAAGGATTTGTAGACCTAATCAAGAGTTTATGACTAAAAGGGGCTCCCACTTAAACCAATAAATTCATATGCTTTACTAATTTTAAACATAAAAATGTATTTCTAGTTTAACCGGAAACATACAGATTTAATTAAAATTTAAAGCTCATATAAATTTACAATTGAAACCAAAAGTTTAATTTAATTTCAGTCGTATTTAAATTAATTCATGATTTTAATTTTAGTAAAATAATTAGAATAAATAAAATTTATTATAATTACAATATTCAAAATTAAAATCCAAGAAAATAATTTAAATTATTAATTTTAAAATTAATTAAAATTACGTAAACTGAAAATTTCAAATTAAAATTTCAAAACGATCTAATCGTAACGCAACAACCCCACGCAACGCACGCCCATGGGCCACACGCACACAGCCATCGCTGGCCATGTGCGCTTAGCCCATGCGCTGCCTCGCATTGCTGCTGCTCACCATCGCAAGGCATCACGCGAGCTGGTGCTCGCTGCGCGCGCCAGCGCTCGACGCACGAGCATGCTGCCGCAACCCATCGCTGGGTGCAGCGCTCGTCGCACGTCGCAATAGCGAGCTGCTTGCCATCGCTGGGCGCAGCGCTCGTCGCACGTCGCAACAAGCACTCGCACGCCATCGCTGGGCGCAGCGCTCATCGCACGCACAACAAGCACTCGCACGCCATCGCTGGGCGCAGCGCTCGTCGCACGCACAACAAGCACTCGCACGCCATCGCTGGGCGCAGCGCTCGTCGCACGCACAATAGCGCTCGTTGCGCGCGAGCGATCGATGCTTGGCGCAGCACTCGTGGCACGCGAGCTTACGCTCGCTGCGCGCGAGGCAGTGCGCGCTGTGGCGCAGCTCGCTTGCTGCCCACACGCGACTGCTCGTGCCTTGCTCTCGCCCTCGCCCATTCGCCCATGCACACATCCCATGACACAAGGCAGGGCTGCTGCACTGTGCTCGTGCACCATGGCCTTGATCATTGCATTCGTACCGCATGGGCGACGAGCTCCCTTGCTCGTCGTCACATGCCCGCACTATACAACACCCCTTAAGGGTAACACGTAGCGTCCATTGCTTTGTGCGTGCAAGTTATATGAGCGAATCGCATAAAAATTTAAAATTTATATTCAAAATTAATGACAAATTAATAAATAATAATAGGAAAATTTGGTAATATTAATCCAACCTTTGGCCGGTTTTCTTTTATTAATCCCACCTACGACATATTTTTTAATAATCCCACCTTTACTACCCAACGACTTTTATTGGGCTTAAGTGACCGATAACCTTGTGAAAAATCATCGAGATGGTGATGAATTGATTATGATGACGGAATATATCGAGAGAGAGTATTTCCACGTAGGGACATATTACCGCCTACAATAGGTTTATGACGTGTTGGGCCCAATAAAAATCGTTGGGTGGTAAAGGTGGGATTATTAAAAAATATGTCGTAGGTGGGCTTAATAAAAGAAAATCGGCCAAAGGTTGGATTAATATTACCAAATTTTCCATAATATTAATTTCATAATTTTAGGGCGAAAAATAAAAAATTTATTATTCAATTGATTTCCGATTAACATGGATTCAATTCTAGGTCATAAAAATTTAAAATTTAACATAAATTTACAATTTTTATGGTGGTTTTTAATCATAGGTATCTAATTAAATTATAACTAATTATGAAAATCAAATGAATTCTAAATTATTCCAATTTTAAACAAATTAATCATAATTACAAATTAGATTGCATAATTAACAAGGCTAGGCATTCAAACTTGTTAAACATATACAGTAGGTCAATCAAAAATTCAAGATTTATCAACAAGAATCGCAAATATTTAATTTAACATCTTAAATTTACGAAATTTTGGATTCGAAAAACTAAAACCTCCGAAAAGTCATAGTTAGGCTTCGAATTTGAGAATTCTGGGTTCGGCCGAAAAAGACTATTTTTGTCAAAATTTTAGAATGCCTTTTACATGCGGAATTGACACAAAAATCACTCGATTTGGATGAGTAACGAAGAAACTGCCGAAAAACTGCGTACGTATAATTAAATAAACGCAATTTGCAATTAATTAACAATTACGAAAATTAATCACCCCTTTTAATTCTTGCAAATTTGTAATATTTAACCATGTTCATGCAATTTAGATTATGAAAATAATAAGAGGCTCGTGATACCACTGTTAGGTTATGATACATATGACAATTCATAAATCATGCGGAAAAACCATAAAGCCAGGAAAGCATATTATTTACACATAATCATTTAGCATAGTTTAGATGCATACTCTTTGTTGCGTGCCTTCCCTAGCTGCGCCCGAACCGAACAAGAACAAGTCTTTAGGACTCCAAGTGTCGTCCCTCCGTAGATAGTCCACAGCACGCCCGGATCCGCCTTAAGCTTGACCAACTAGGATCGCCCTTAAGGTACTTAGAATTTTCGGCACTTATTAGGCAATGTATGACTGAATTTTTGCTCTCAAAAATCACTTTGAATACTTGAATACTCGATGTAAATTGTGAGCATTGATCACCTATTTATAGGACATGGGTATCGGATATTAGAATCCTACTAGGAAACGATTTAGTGAATCTGAATTAATCTAAAATTCAATCACTTAATTTATCTAGTAGACTTAGGAAATTAATCTTATACGAATCCTAACCGATCAAGGTTTCGTACGCAAGCACAAACACACACGCAGGCGCAGCAGCCCACGAGGGGCGCCGTGCACGCGCGCGCGCTGAGCCCAGGCCCAGCAAGTGCTCGCAGCCCAAGAGGGGCGCGCGCCTGCTGGCCTTGCTCTCGCGTTTGGGCTTTGCTTGCTTTGGTCGCGCGTGGGCTTTGCTAGGCGTTGGGCCTAGCTTCGTGCTAGGCCTTGCGTCTAGCAAGCTCGTCCGATGTTTATTCGTACGATGCGCTTCCGATTAAATTCCCGGTTCCGGAATTCATTTCCGATACGAACAATATTTAATATTTCCGATTCCGGAATCAATTTCCGTTTCGAACAAATATTTAATATTTCCGTTTCCGGAATTATTTTCCGATTCCGATAATATTTCCGATTCTGAAAATATTTCCGTTTCCGGCAATATTTCCGATTCCGGCAATATTTCCATTTCCGATAATATTTTCCGATACGTACCATGTTTCCGTTTCCGGCAACATCTATGACTTGGATAATATTTATATTTCCGATACGATCCATATTTCCGTTTCCGGCAATATCATCGTTTCCGGAGTATTCATTTCTTGCCTGTGACGATCTCAGCTCCCACTGAAACCAAGATCCGTCGATTCCGAATATCCATAGATGGAGTATTTAATGTCATTAAATACTTGATCCGTTTACGTACTATTTGTGTGACCCTACGGGTTCAGTCAAGAGTAAGCTGTGGATTAATATCATTAATTCCACTTGAACTGAAGCTGCCTCTAGCTAGGCATTCAGCTCACTTGATCTCACTGAATTATTAACTTGTTAATTAATACTGAACCGCACTTATTAGACTTAACATAGAATGCATACTTGGACCAAGGGCATTATTTCCTTCAAATACCACCCTGGAAAGGCTAACGTAGTTGCTGATGCATTGAGCCGAAAATCTCACCTAAATATGATCTTACCTTTTTCCCGAGCCAATCATGATGATCTGCAAAAGATGGAAATCGAGTTCAGTAGCAAGCGAAGAATTGCTCGATTGAATACGCTCGAAATGAGACCAACTTTGATCGATGAGATTAAGGAAGCACAAGGAAAGGACTTGCAGTTGGAACGAATAAGAAATGAGGTACGAAACGGGAAGTCACCTGGTTTCGTTATTCAAGAAGATGGTACGTTAAGATTTCAAGGAAGACTATGTGTTCCGAATGAAGAAAAGTTGAAAAAGAGAATCCTAGAAGAAGCTCATACTTCACCATACTCGATTCACCCTGGAGGAAACAAGATGTACAAAGATTTGAGACAAGTGTATTGGTGGAGCAACATGAAGCAAGAAGTAGCAGAATACGTGGCTAAATGCTTAACATGTCAGAGAATCAAAATAGAGCATCAAAGACCAGCAGGGTTGTTGCAACCTCTGGATGTGCCAGAATGGATGTGGGATTCAGTGTCGATGGACTTTATCATAGGTCTACCAAAGTCAACCAAGGGAATGAATGCCATTTGGGTCATTGTGGATAGGTTGACAAAGTCAGCACATTTCTTGGCAATAAAGAACAATTGGAGTTTGGATCAACTTGCTGAATTGTATGTAAATACCATAGTAAGATTGCATGGAATACCTAGCTCGATTGTTTCTGATCGCGATCCAAGGTATCAATCCGCATATTGGAAGGAATTGCAGAAAGCCCTTGGAACGAAGCTTAATTTCAGCACCGCCTTTCATCCAGCGACTGACGGGCAAACTGAGCGCACTAATCAGATTGTCGAGGATATGCTGAGAGCATGCATTTTGGATTTTCAAGGAACGTGGGAAAAGTTTTTACCCATGGTGGAATTCTCATACAACAACAGTTATCAGGCGACCATCGGCATGGCCCCATACGAAGCTCTTTACGATAGAAAATGCAGAACTCCATTATGTTGGAGCGACATCGATGAAGCCCGTGTAATAGGACCAGAATTGATCCAGGAAACCACCGACAAGATTCGGTTAATCCAATCGAGAATGAAAGCGGCACAAAGTAGGCAAAAGAGTTATGCAGACTAGCGAAGAAGACCGTTAGAGTTTGAAGTTGGTGACCATGTGTTTCTGAAGATTTCACCTACAAAAGGAGTAATGACATTCGGCCAAATCGGGAAGCTGAGTCCAAGATACATCGGGCCGTATGAGATATTAGAAAGAGTATCCGAAGTAGCATATCGACTTGCCTTACCGACTGACTTGGAGAAGGTGCATAACGTATTTCATGTTTCAATGTTAAGAAAATATGTTTCCGGTCCAAGCCATGTGATTTCACACGAACCCTTAGCGTTGCGAAATGATCTTACGTACGAGGAAAAACCGATTGAAATTCTTGATCGCAGAGAGAAACGCCTTAGAAACAAAGTGATTCCGATGGTTAAAGTCTTGTGGGCTAACCACTTGACATCCGAGGCCACGTGGGAAGTCGAGGATCAATTTAAATCGAAATACCCCCAATTGTTCGTTGAGAATGGTAAGATATACGAATCTTGCTTAGTGTGAATGATTATGTTATGATATTATCTTAACCATGTTTATGTTTGATTGCTTATGTATATGTTCCCAATGAGTGGTGATTAAACCAAGTCCAACCGAGCTCCAGTTTCGAGGACGAAACTTTTTCTAAGGGGGTGAGGGTGTAATACCCCAAATTTTTAAACTTGATTAATTATGCTAATAATTTTAATTAGACTTTTTAATTAAGCCTTAACCTGATTAATGAATATTTTATTTTAAAAATTTAAATATTTTAATGATAAATATTATTTTCAGATTTTGTGATTAATTAAGGAATTACTTTAATTTTATTTAGATATTTGATTTTTTCAGCAAAAAGGAGAATTAAAAATCTGAAATTGTCTAATTACCAAAATGCCCCTATTTGAGTAAAAGGACCAACAAATATTTTATGCTATTCTTCTTCACCGTGTCACCTCCTCCATGAGAGTCAACCATGAGCTTTTGATGTGTCTTCACCATTTTTCATTCAACTCCTTAATTCATCAAACCTACTTACCTAAAACTAGACTAGCTAATCCTAATCACCAATGTATTAACTCAAATCTCCTACACTTGTCTCTGCAAACAATCTGACTTGTAGCCTCAATGGAGCACCCAACCTCCTATAAATAGCTGTTAATTCATCCCCAAATGCAATACAAATCAGATTACCTTCAATTCACAATTAAAAATCATAAGTTCTTAATTTTTCTGTTCAAACAACTGAGACCACCGCCGGAAACCACCGCGAGCAACCATCACCGAAGTTGCCGCCGGCTACCTGCCACCACCCACCTTCGCCTAGTAATCCGGCCAACTCTTGTGTGTGGGTCCCAACCAGAAGCCGTACACCCCGCTAGCGGCCGATTTCTTTTTCTCCCTTCTCTGTTCTTCGGCTCCTCTGTCCTTCGGCTTTAAAACCGTAAGTATTCTCTTACTGAAACTCCAAAATCTAGTCACTTATTTTGGTAAAGTTAATGGGCTTGGGTTTTCATTAAAATATTCTATTGGATTTAATTTTCATAGTTGACTTCCAAAAAGGGGATTATTAACATTATGTACTATTATTGATAATTTAAAAGCAAATTTGCATATTATTATTCTTTTAAAAATGAAACGGGTTTATATTATTATTATTATTATTATTATTATTATTATTATTATTATTATTATTATTATTATTATTACTAAAAGAAAGTAATAAGTTAACCGTACTTATTTTCATAAAGATCTCGACCCTCGGAGCTCAGGAAGGACGATAATCAAGACTAGAGGAAAAGCCTAAGTCAATCACGAATTTGAGGTAACAGCTATTGCTAGTACCCGCAAGTCCCTTCTAAATGAGATTATGAAATTACGACGTTACATTTTATTTAATCATTTTTATCGTGTTTTATGATTTGCGGGAAAGAAATATGCTTTGAGTAAACTATTTCATATTTATATGATATTTATGAAAACCATGAAAACAATTATGTTTTATTGATCACCTGATCTCAAGAGTTATTTTACTTCAACTGAAGTACAGAGGTTGAGAATTATAAAACTCGTTAAAACATGATAAATAAAAGTGAAAGACCTAGTTTTGTTGGCAGTATCAGTTCACAGGTTACAGTTCACAGTTTACAGTTTCGGTCATGCATGTACCCAGGGGCACAGGCCCACAGTTGAGCACAGGCTCTTATGGACACCGGTCCATCGTGGAAGACGTTCCACCAGTTTATACTTGCCAACAACTAGTATGTTAATAATGAAAAGGTTACTAATATGATGTTTTATTAAATGTTTTATGATATTCTATTCTCCCTGTTTTAGTAACTAAAATGAGTTGAAATGATTTTACGTTGCTAGAATAGTACGTTACTGAGTCTTCGGCTCACCGTTTTGTTTTATGTTTTAGGTGGCGATCGGGGCGACGGATGCGAATAGTGGCAAGGATTTCGTCTTATTAGGGTTCACCTAGTTTAAGCTTAATTTGTACTAAGTTCAAGTAAGAATTTTCTACTAAGATATGTAAGTCACTTTTGAATATTAATATAGAACATATTTATATTAGTTTTATAAAAGTATTATGTGGATAATAGCCTTGTAATTCCCAAGAGGGAGTTACGGCGGTAATGCCTCGACCGAATTAGGGCAACTCCGCTGCTTAATTACTTGAGTTAGAGGTCGGGGCGTTACAAAAATCCTTAATCATGAAACATAATCAAGCTTTAAATCTCATGCATAATATCAAGACATATTTAAAGAAATAAATATCTTAAAACATGCATAAGATTTAAATGTGATCTAGTATGGCCCGACTTCATCTTGAAGCTTCAACTTCAAACTCTGTCTTGAAAATGGATTGGAAACACCGTTCTTGAATTTCACCATGGGAGGCGCCATCACTAGAGAAAAAATCCTTATAGGTGGCTCATCAAAGGTTTCCCTTATACAACAAGAGCCACCTTTGAGGAAAAAAATATTATTTTATTTTTAAAAAAAACGAAATTTTGGAACTCAGTTTCACAAGCGCATCCTTAAATGTAATCAAACACAAACTCTCATTTTTTCAGCTTCCGTGTTCAGCTCGGGCACCCCATTGTCATCTCCCTGCTCCTTCTCGTACCGGCGAGCTCTCATCTCCATCCTCCTTCTCCTCCGGCGAGCTCTCATCTCCCTCCTCCTTCTCCTCCTTCCGTGTTCAACGATTTTTTATTCTTGAGTATTTTCCCTAAATTTTAGGGTTCTTGAAGATTGTTCTTCAATTTCTTGCACCTGGTAATGGTAGAAAATCGCATATGAGTTTGGTGGTACCAACAGGAGGTGTTGTATTGGTGTTGAATTCCAACATTCAAAGGTTCTTTGGTTCATATTCTTGGAGTCAATGGAGGTTTTTCCAAGCAACTAGGCATTGTTCTTGAGATTTCCAGAATTAAATTTCTAACGAATTCTGGTATAATTCTCTTGTTCTTAATCCTTGTTTGGTGAGGATTTTTCTTCGGATGTTGCAATGTGGTATTTGTTGGTATTTGTAGAAATTTTGATAATTATTTCCATTTTTGTTGGTATTTTTTGGGGTTTGTTTTTGAATGGTTTAGACGATTCATGGTGATCCAAATTCGAGAATTTGCAAATAAAATGGAAAGCGAAGCATTGTTTGTTAGGAATTCTCCATTTAAGTATATGATTAGTGTTTATCCTGCTGACCTATGGTGGATTGTCTTGAGCATTGATATTCTGGCTTAATGATTAAGATGATTCACTTGAGTTGTATTTCAGGGTAAATATTATCCTAGGAGCTTCAGAAGAATGAGTGATGCTTTCTGGGATGCATACTGTGGCAGATATATTTTCCTGCAGCCGTGGACAGATCGTTGGATGGAAATATGTAATGTTCTACAAAACTCCTGACTCTGGAACACTATGTGTTTGACTTGTCAATGTGGCTAGTCAACCAAAACTTACAATTCAATTTCTTTGTACGAGTAGTTATTACTGGCTTAGATGGTGTATTTGTTGGGGACGGTCGTACCAGGCACCCTTTTGCATCCCTGGGAAGAAAAGGGGAAAAAGAGCCTGACTTGTTAGCTATTGTAGCTTTTGTCCAACATTGTTGACCTGGTTCTCGTGATTGGGTAGAAAATTAAAAAATGGATCATCAGGTTATTAGGATTTGTTGATTTCATGTTGAACTGCGAATCCGACTGCAGTCTAATACAGTTAATTATTTAGTTTTGACCTTGTTGATCCACCTGTTCTGATACAATTGTGCTCTCAATCCCGGAATGTAACACCCTAATAATTCCTTGCTTTTATAAAACCATTTTCCAACTTAAAAATAAACGAATTACTAAAGTATTACCGTCACCGTGATAACGGTTAAGGCTAGTACCAGAACTACGCAGCGGAATTTAATGTTAACTAACTTTCAAACCAACATAAATAATAATTATTGAGGCCTCCTACAAGTTGGAACCATAACGGCCCAAAACCAAAGTATTGAAAATCCAACAAACGCAAAACATGATTAAAGTATAATTTAAATCACGAAGGCAATACGAAATTAAAATATTAAAATAGTTTCCAAAGCACAAAAGAATGCAACTCTCAACCATCCCAAGATACATGATTTCGATCGTACTTTGTTCTACCAACCTGCTAAATTAATCTACTCCCCAACAATGCAAGTGCAATGATGGATCATCATAGGGTCATTAAGGCGAAGGCCATGACCAAAAGACATAAAGCAGTAGTCAGCAAAAGCTGAGTAATTACAAGGATAGAGTGAATTAAAACTATAAACATGCATCACTCGCTAAAATACTAATCCACATGCAAAAGCCACTTAATAAATAACATACAAATCATGAATACAAGACTCGACTCTTGACTCGACTCTTGACTCACAATTTAATTAGAATAAGCTTCGAACGGGCCAAAGAAGTTTCCATGAAAGGAAGGGTGTTGGGAGCCCACCACACACCATAATAAATAATATAATGAATATCGGACCATACCGAGTGTCGGGCCATACCGACGGAATTCCAGCGCATAAATTAAATTAAACAACGTCTTGTATCATTAGTAGGAGATCGAGTTTTCCGACAAGTCTCCCCCCATTGTTCATACTCGAGGTATATACGTTCCAAGAGTTTTGAAGCTTGTTCTGGTTGTACTTTACGTTTATTAATATTTTATTAATAGCAATCTCGAGACTCAAACAAACATACATTTAATAAACGACAACCAAAACAATCTCATTTTAATCCTTTAGGACTTGTGATCAATAAATCAAGACGTAGTGAAATTACTACCAAGTTCCTTCTCACAAAAGGTGAGATTCCACATCATGCCTGTTAACATGAGGGTTGTGCCCTAACACGACAAATCCTAATTCATTTCATATAAAGTATTCCCAACTGAACCCTACATGTGCGGTGACTTACGTGAGCAAACCCTTCACATGTGGTAAAATAAATAGTACAACGAGGTACGAATAATTGGTTCAAAAGTATGCTAGACATCCCGTATAATAGCATAACAATAAATAATCCATCCCTTGCATGGGAAACAAACCATACATGCTTGAACAACATTGTAATACCCCGAATTTTTAAAACTCGATTAATTATGCTTAAGTATTTTTATCATTTTAAATCCTAAATTCAAACTTTATTTTAATTAACGAAGTTTTATTTCGCTTGAATTTTTAATTTTTATAATTTAAATTTCATATTCACAAGCTTAATCTTAA
Organism: Spinacia oleracea; assembly: GCF_020520425.1. Taxonomy (NCBI): domain Eukaryota; kingdom Viridiplantae; phylum Streptophyta; class Magnoliopsida; order Caryophyllales; family Amaranthaceae; genus Spinacia; species Spinacia oleracea. The sequence goes on along the minus strand of NC_079489.1, from coordinate 117,834,490 downwards.
TATTTTCGGATTCTAAATAATTTCGAAACGTTCTTATCTTTATTCGAAAACTAAACCTATTTTACAAAAGTTTTATTTCACGATTTTTTTTTTTTTTCAGATTATACTAATCTCGTATTTTCGAGAATAATTACGTTTTAAATATTTCGTACGTTTTCGTTAACGACTTATTCGGAAAATAAATTCAATTACTTGCACTTTATAAAATTATTTTCAGAAATTAATTTAGCCAAATCATTATTTTAATTTTAGTTAATAGTAATTAAATTCTGAAAATTAGCTCAAAATTACGAAATTACCCTTATTAACACCTAAATGAAACAAGTCAGTTTCTCTTCTTTCTCTTCTTCTTCCTCACGCCACTTTGGCCATGGAAGTCAAAACCTTCACTTTCTACTTGTCACCACCACAAGGCAACTCAATCTACTTGTCACCACCATAATGCAACTCAAGACTTACTCATCAAACCTATTTGAATACCTGGAAATCTAAACTAGAATAGCTCATCTTAATCATCACTTTCATTGATTCAATTTCTTCCACTTGTCAATACAATCAAGCTGAGTTGTTGCATTCATGGAGCCCCATGACAACTATAAATAGCTGCTCAATCATCCCAAATGAACCACAAATCAGATTAACCACCAATTTATAATTCACCATTGAAATTCATTTAAAATAAATTCAAGATTTTAGAACACCATAACCACCACCACCGTGACTGCCACCACTTACCGCCACCACCACTGCCTTATTTCTCCGGCAACCCGCACCACCACCCTTCGCCGTTCCTTTCCCCCCCCCCCCCCCCCCCCGCGCCCAACCTCCCCTTCGTCGTCCCTCTCCTCTGCGCCCAACTCCCTCCGCCTCTCTCTTCCACGAAGCCACTCCAGTCGACACCGTACCTCCCTGCCACCACCACCATTTGCTTAATAACTGAAAGTAAGCCCAAATTCTACTTAGGCCCAATTCTTCTTATTAAAATTTCTAATTTTTGCTATTTCATTCCAATGAGTGTTATTTTATGCAATTAAATTTAAGAACTATCTAGCATTATTATTATTTTCAAATTTAAACTACTAACACATGTATTCCCTTAAAATTTGAATTTGATTATAAACTTTATCTAATTAATTTATGAATTTATCAACTAAAACTTATTTAGAAATATTGATTTTACAATATTTATAGTTTTAATATTAATTCAATAATTTAATCTTTTGAAAGAATTCGGACTCGGAGCTCAGGACGAACAAACCAACGAAAATCCTTAGCAAAATCGTGGAAGTGAGGTAACGGTTATTACTAGTACCCGCAATTCCCTTATAAATGCGTTTATGAAAATACAATTTTATGATTTATTTATGAATTGAATGCTTTGACATGTTTTATGATTGCGGGAAATGAAATGTGATTTGATTGAATTATTTATTATAATATGATTGATTGAAATTCTTATAAAACGATCTTTATAAGAAACCATGAATGAAATGATGTCTCTATGATGCCAGGAAAGAAATGATATTTTATGGATCCCAGGATCTAAATGATGTTTTATCATGATCTCATGATCTAAAGGAATTATGTTACTTCTACTGAAGTAAAAAGGCTAAAATGTAAAATTAAACGAAACATGATAAATGAAAGTGAAATTCCTAGTCCGTTTGGCAGTACATGTTCACAGGTTACGATTCTCGGTCATGCATGTACCCATGGGGCATCCGCCCATTGAGCCAAGGCTCTCATGTTTTCGGGCCAAGGCCCCATGTTTATGGACATCGGTCCATCGTGGAAGACGTTCCACCATGTCATACTTGCCACGACTAGCATGTGCACCCTAAAGTTGAAAATGAATTAAATAAAGGACTTTATAAAATGTTTTACATTATTCTATTCTCCCTGTGTTATTAAATAAAATGAATTGAAATGAATTTACGTTGCTAGAATAGTTCGTTACTGAGTCTTCGGCTCACCGTTATTTTGTTTTCTGTTTTAGGTACCGCTGGGAACGATGGGAACGAGTAGTGGCGAGGATTTCACTTTAATAATTCCCACCTAGTTTATGCCTTAAGTTTTAATAGTTTAATTAAAGACTTTTAGTAATTTATGCACCTTTATTTTGGTAATATTAAAGATTATTATATTAATTTTTGGGATTTAATATCTTATGATTGATGGTTGCCTTGTAATTCCCAAGAGGGAGTTACGGCAGGTAATGCCCTGACTAATTAGGTTAATTTCGCTGCTAATTATGCTATAATAATGTAATTAGAGGTCGGGGCGTTACAGTTTGGTATCAGAGCAAAGGTTCTGGACCATAAGTGCTAAACCTTATGGGTTTTCGCACGAATTGAATTCATTAGGCTTTAAGTAAAGAGTTTTAAGGAATGAATTAAAAAGAATGCTCTTAAATCTTGCTAAGTTAAAATGAATATGAGTGTGAGTGTAGGAACGGGATCAAAGGGATTATTTTATTATTTTGCTTCAATCTGATAAGATATGTTACACAGAATGTCGACTATCGATGCTGTCAATGATGTCACCAACGGGGCTCACAATGAGCACCATGTTCATGATGATAACAATGTTATCCACGAGGAGAATGTCCATGTTGATGGACATGAGGAGAGAATGGAACGGTTGGAAAATGTGAGTGCAATGTTGGCCGAGTTAGTCCATGATTCTCGGAAAAAGAAAGATGTAAGTGGGAACGAGAACGCAACGATGTTCAAGAACTTTTCATCGCTCAACCCACCATCCTACGATGGCAAGCCCGATCCAGTTGAGTTCGAGGATTGGATAAGTCGCATTGATCAGTTGTTTGAAACCCTGCAATGCCCGGAGAAATGGAAGGTTGACTTTGCGGTATTTTATTTAACGGGCCAAGCAGGATTATGGTGGAAAGTCAACAAGGAACGAAAGAATGTGTCAGGATTTGGTTGGGGCGAACTCCAGAAGTTAATGAGAGACAAGTTTTATCCACCATCCTTGAGGAAACAAAAAGAAGATGAATTTCTACACTTGCAACAAGGAACAATGAGCGTGTTGGAATACGCAAATAAGTTTATGGAGTTGTCAAGGTTCGCGCCAGACTTGGTGTCGACAGAGCAGTCCAGGATGAACCGTTTCGAACAAGGTCTGCACCTTAAGTACCAGGATAGGTTGTCCACTCAGAGGTTTACTTCATACCAGGATATGGTTGATATTGCAGCCAATGTGGAGCGAGTGGTACTACTTCGGGAAGCGAAGAATGTTGGGTATAAAAGGAGAAATGATAACCAAAGCCAAGGAGGAGCAAAGAAGCCCAACCAAAGTTACCAGGGAAATCAAAGGAGGAATGATGGTAATCAAGGAAATAATAGGGGACAAGGATTTCAAGGAAGGAACAATCGGTCGCAAGGATGTGCCAAATGTGGAAAAAGGAGTCATGTGGAGAGTGAATGTCGTGTTGGCACGAATGCTTGCTATCGATGTGGAAGCCATGATCATTACGTCAGAGGTTGCCCAAATCAAGTGACGCCAACCATGAGAGGACCAGTTCCAACTAACAACGATCGTGGTCGTAACAACCACAACGCCTCAGGTTCAAACCGCAACCCACCTCGACCACCGCCAACTGGAAGAGTTTTTGTGATGAGACAAGATGAAGCAGATGAGGATGATAATGTTATCACCGGTACCTTTTCTATCCATTCGTTACCTGCCCATGTTCTTTTTGATTCTAGAGCTTCACATTCCTTTATTTCACCATTGTTTGCTAAATGTTTAAGTTTGAAACCATGTTGTGACTTTCATGCTATGAGTGTTTCCCTTCCTAGTGGAGAAATAGTGAAATGTAGAACCATGTATAGAGATTGTCCCATTGTAATAGAAAAAGTAGAGTTTCTAGCAGACTTAGTAGCCTTTGACCTATCTGAATTTGATGTAATCTTGGGAATGAATTGGTTGACTAAGTATGAAGCTAACCTTAATTGTTCGAGGCAAAGTGTGACCCTTAGAACACCAAGTGGAGAGAGAGTTTCATTCCATAAGTTAGTAAGAAAACCAACGATTCAAATTGTCCATGCTTTGAGAGCACGTAAAATGATTGAGAGTGGTTTATCTGGTTACCTATGTAGTGTGGTTGACCTAAATACCCATGTACCTTCCATTACTGACATACCTGTTGTTTGTGAATACCCACATGTTTTTCCAGAAGAAATACCTAGTATGCCCCCACCAAGAGAATTAGATTTCAGCATTGAATTAATTCCAGGATCCACCCCTATTTCCAAGGCACCATATAGAATGGCACCAGCTGAGTTACAAGAATTAAAGAAACAATTAGATGAGTTACTTGAAAAAGGATATATTCGACCTAGTGTTTCACCTTGGGGAGCCCCTGTCTTATTTGTGAAGAAAAAGGACGGAACTATGAGGTTATGCATAGATTATCGAGAGTTAAACAAGATTACCATTAAGAATAAGTATCCTTTACCCCGTATTGATGATTTGTTTGACCAACTTCGAGGTGCAAAAGTGTTTTCTAAGATTGATTTGAGGTCAGGTTACCATCAACTTCGAATTAAACTTGAGGATATTCCAAAGACAACCTTTAGAACTAGATATAGTCACTATGAGTTTGTTGTGATGCCTTTTGGGTTAACCAATGCGCCCGCTGTATTTATGGATTTAATGAACCGTATTTTTAAACCATACCTTGATAAGTTTGTAGTCGTTTTCATTGATGATATTTTGGTATATTCTAAGAGTAATGAGGAACACGAGGAGCACCTGAGAAAAGTGTTAGATATGTTGATTGAAAACCAGTTATATGCTAAGTTGTCGAAATGTGAATTCTGGCTTAAGGAAATATCATTTTTAGGTCATATTATCTCTGAGAAAGGTGTATCTGTTGATCCTGAGAAAATAAAAGCAATTGTGGAATGGCCTAGACCAACTAATGTACCTGAAGTACGGAGTTTTATGGGTTTAGCTGGATACTATCGAAGATTTGTTCAAGATTTCTCTAAGGTTGCCTTACCCATAACCCGATTAGTTAGAAAGAATACTAAATTTGTGTGGAATAATGATTGTGAATGTGCATTTCAAGAACTTAAGAAACGTCTCACCACCGCCCCTATTCTTACCCTTCCATCTGGAACTGGCGGATTTGTAATCTATAGTGATGCTTCTAAAAATGGGTTAGGATGTGTCTTAATGCAAAACGGAAAAGTTATAGCCTATGCTTCACGCCAACTCAAAGTTCATGAACAAAATTACCCTACCCATGACCTCGAACTTGCAGCTGTTGTTTTCGCCCTTAAGATTTGGAGACATTATTTGTATGGAGTTTCGTGTCAAATTTTCACTGACCATAAAAGCCTTAAGTACATTTTCACCCAAAAAGAACTCAACATGAGACAACGTAGGTGGTTAGAACTTCTTAAAGATTACGATCTTGATATTCAATATCATCCCGGAAAGGCTAACGTTGTTGCAGATGCATTAAGTCGAAAGTCTCACTTAAATTCTATCCTAACTTTCTCCCGAGTCAACCAAGATGATCTACAAAAGATGGAAATTGAGTTTATCAAAGGAGATGCTTGCTTGAATGTGTTGGTAATGAAACCAACTTTGATTGATGAGATTAAGGAAGCGCAATGTAAGGACTTGCAATTAGAAAGAATAAGGAGTGAAGTGGAAAAAGGAAAGTCACTCGGTTTTGTCATTCAAGAAGATGGTACGTTAAGGTTTCAGGGAAGATTATGTGTGCCTAATGATGAGAAGTTGAAAAAGAGAATTTTAGAAGAAGCTCATAGTTCACCATATTCGATTCACCCAGGAGGAAGTAAGATGTATAAAGATTTGAAGCAAGTGTATTGTGAAGGAAATAATGCCCTTGGTCCAAGTATGCATTCTATGTTAAGTCTAATAAATGCGGTTCAGTATTAATTAACAAGTTAATAATTCAGTGAGATCAAGTGAGCTGAATGCCAAGCTAGAGGCCGCTTCAGTTCAAGTGGAATTAATGATATTAATCCACAGCTTACTCTTGACTGAACCCGTAGGGTCACACAAATAGTACGTAAACGGATCAAGTATTTAATGGCATTAAATACTCTATCTATGGATATTCGGAATCGACGGATCTTGGTTTCAGTGGGAGCTGAGATCGTCACAGGCAAGAAATGAATACTCCGGAAACGATGATATTACCGGAAACGGAAATATGGATCGTATCGGAAATATAAATATTATCCAAGTCGTAGATGTTGCCGGAAACGGAAACATGGTACGTATCGGAAAATATTATCGGAAATGGAAATATTACCAGAATCGGAAATATTGCCGGAAATATTGTCAGAATCGGAAATATTACCGGAATCGGAAAATAATTCCGGAAACGGAAATATTAAATATTTGTTCGAAACGGAAATTAATTCCGGAATCGGAAATGTTAAATATTGTTCGTATCGGAAATGAATTCCGGAATCGGAAATTTAATCGGAAGCGTATCGTACGAATAAGCATCGGACGAGGCCTGCCGGACGAGGCCCAGCACGAAGCCAGGCCATCGCCCTGCAAGCCAAGCGCGCCGCACAAACAGCCACGCCAGACCCAGCGCAAGGCCAGGCCCAGCAGGCCGTGGCAGCGCGCACAGCGCGTGCAGCGCGCGCGGGAGCTGCGTGGGCTTTTAGCTCGCGCAGGCCTCGCTGCGTGGGCTGCTGCTCGTGCGCACGCATGGGCGGCCCATCGTGGCTGCCGTGTGTGCGTGTGTAAGTGTTTGTGTTCGTGCACGTTTCCTAAAACGTGCAGAGTTCGGTTAATGATTAAATTCCTAATTCTATTTGATAAATTAATTAAATTAGAGTTCTTGTAGAATTCTAGGTTTAATCAATTTGTATCTGAATAGGATTCCAATTCCCTTTCCATACCCCTATAAATATGTGGCCTGGGTTCACAATTTATAACGAGTTTCAAAGTATTCAAAGTGAGTTTTTGAGAGAAAAATTCAGCCACACATCTTGCTCAAAAGTGCCGAAAATTCTAGTACCTTAAGGGCGATTCTAGTTGGTCAATCTTAAGGCGGATCCGGAGGTGCTGTGGACTATCTACGGAGGGACGACACTTGGAGTCCTAAAGACTTGTTCTGGTTCGGTTCGGGCGCAGCTAGGGAGGGCACGCAACAAAGAGTATGCATCTAAATTATGCTATATGATTATGTGTAAATAATATGTAATCCTGGGTTAATGGTTGTTTCCGCATGATTTATGTAATATCATATGTATCATAACCTAACAGTGGTATCACGAGCCCCTTATTATTTTCATAATCTAAATTGCATGAACATGGTTAAATATTACAAATTTGCAAGAATTAAAAGGGGTGATTAATTTTCGTAATTGTTAATTAATTGCAAATTGCGTTTATTTAATTATACGTACGCAGTTTTTCGGCAGTTTCTTCGTTACTCATCCAAATCGAGTGATTTTTGTGTCAATTCCGCATGTAAAAGGCATTCTAAAATTTTGACAAAAATAGAATTTTTCTGCCGAACCCAGAATTCTCAAATTCGAAGCCTAACTATGACTTTTCGAAGGTTTTAGTTTTTCGAATGCAAAATTTCGTAAATTTAAGATGTTAAATTAAATATTTGCGATTCTTGTTGATAAATCTTGAATTTTTGATTGACCTAGTGCATATGTTTAACAAGTTTGAATGCCTAGTCTTGTTAATTATGCAATCTAATTTGTAATTATGATTAATTTGTTGAAAATTAGAATAATTTAGAATTAATTTGATTTTCATAATTAATTATAATTTAATTAGAAACCTATGATTAAAAACCACCATAAAAATTGTAAATTTATGATAAATTTTAAATTTTTATGACCTAGACTTGAATCCATGTAAATCGGAAATCAATTGAATAATAAATTTTCGATTTTTCGCCCTAAAATTATGAAATTAATAATATTTATTAATTTGTCATTAATTTTATAAATTTTAAATTTTTTATGCGATTCGTTCATATAACTTGCACGCATAAAGCAATGGACGCTTCGTGTTACCCTAAGGGGTGTTGTATAGTGCGGGCATGCGACGACGAGCAAGGGAGCTCGTCGCCCGTGCGGCACGAATGCAATGAGCAAGGCATGGTGCACGTGCACAAGGCAGCAGCCCTGCCTTGTGTCATGGGCCACGAGCAATGGACGAATGGGCATGGGCGAAGGGCGAGCCAAGGCAGTCGCGTGTGGGCAGCAAGCGAGCTGCGCCACAACGCGCACTGCCTCGCGCAAGAGCGCGCAGCCTCGCGCGCAGCGAGCGCAAGCTCGCGTGCCACGAGCGCTGCGCCCAGCGTTGCTCGCGCGCACAGCGAGCGATGTCGCGCGCCCAGCGAGCGATGTCGCGCGCCCAGCGAGCGATGTCGCGCGCCCAGCGAGCGATGGCTCGCACGCACAGCGAGCGATGTCGCGCGCCCAGCGAGCGATGTCGCGCGCACAGCGAGCGACGGCTCGCGCGCACTGCGAGCGATGGCTCGCGTGCGACGAGCGCTGGCGCGCGCGTAGCGTGCGATGGAAATGCAGCAGCTATGCGACGAGCGCATGGGCTGCGCGCACATGGCCAGCGATGGCTGTGTGCGAGCGGCCCATGGGCGTGCAATGCGTAGGGTGTTTGCGTTACGATTAGATCGTTTTGAATGTTTAATTTGAAAATTTCAGTTCACGTAATTTTAATTAATTTTAAAATTAATAATTTAAATTATTTTCTTGGATTTTAATTTTGAATATTGTAATTATAATAAATGTTATTTATTCTAATTATTTTACTAAAATTAAAATCATGAATTAATTTAAATACGACTGAAATTAAATTAAACTTTTTGGATTCAATTATAAATTTATATGAGCTTTAAATTTTAATTAAATTTGTATGTTTCCGGTTAGACTAGAAATACATTTTTATGTTTAAAATTAGTAAAGCATATGAATTTATTGGTTTAAGTGGGAGCGCCTTTTAGTCATAAACTCTTGATTAGGTCTACAAATCCTTAAGGTTAAAACAACTTGATTAGAATTAATAAGGACTGAATAATTGGTAGATTATTGGTGCCCTTGATTAATTGCTGCAAATGTTTACGTGATGCATAATGTGTTTTACTAACCAGCTATGTGGGCCATTCATGATAATGAATGGGTGAATGGTATATATTGTATATGTACTGTTTTGCAGGTTATGAAGTGACTAGTATGGCCCAAATAGGATAGAAAATATGGTCTGCGTACCATTAATTTGAATGTAATTGGTTTGAAGTACCAAAGTTATTTTTCAATTCAAATATGGTCTGCGTACCATCAAATAGTTGTAATTAGTTATAGCTTATCCTATTTGAAGAAAATGGTGCCTCCCACGGAGATTTTCAAGACGGACTTTGAAGTTAAAGCTTCAAGATGAAGTCGGGCCATACTAGATCACAAATATCTTATGCATGTTTTAAGTTATTTATTGCTTTTAAATATGTCTTAAAATGCATGAGATCAAAAGCTTGATTATGTTGCATGATTAAGGATTTTAGTTCACTTAAAATCTAACCAACATAGTAAGAGCTTTAAGTTCCAAACTTAAAAATTGAGTTAAAAGGTGCCATGCCAAAATATACACTTGCTTGGATATCCTTTACATCAATCTAGTAATAGTTTTCGCTCAGCGAGGTGTTACTTATTGGTCCTAAAGGGGCAAGGTACACAAATAATTGTGAGTACATGTTAGTTTTGGTGAAACTCAACGATATAAGTAAGGAGTCCTTTTATGTCGTGGCAAAATCGATAGGTTTACCTAATAAGTTCCTAGACGTACCTATCAACCAAGAATAGTTTCTAGACTATTAGCAAAAGGCTTTTGCTTACCTAAGATGTTCTAGGATTAAGTCGACAAACTGTGCTTAGTTCTTCAATGATTTTAGGATCTTGGAATCATTCACTAGTAGAAAAAACCCTTATTGCAGCGGGCTTTTAGACCCCTGTTGCAGCGTACATCGTATGCTGCAACTGGGGGGCCTGCAACAAGTCTGAACTTGTTGCAGCGTACAAGTTCGCTGCAAAAAGTGATTTGTTGCAGCGGGCTTTTAGATGTACGCTGCAACAAGTGCCAAAAAATTGGCAAAATTTTGGACTTGTTGCAGCGTACATATAAAAGCCCGCTGCAACAGACTCAACTTTTTGCAGCGTACATTTATTTGTACGCTGCAACAAGTCTGAATTTTTGCGAAAATTTTTTCCCTTGTTGCAGCGTACAACATATATGTACGCTGCAAAAAAGCACTTTTGGCGGGAAAATTCTAATTTTGTTTAGGGATACCTAGAGTGCCTTGCACCAAATATAGAAACCTGTCAAAACAATAATAGAATAACGCAACCTGTATAACAAATATAAAAACAACAACTGGAGTTTTGTATACTATATATCCCAAAACCAAAGTGCACATATTACATTTAAATATATGTTCCAATTTCAACATAAACATACATTTTAATATAAAATTTATTCTATAACAACTAAACCAACTCGATCAAGCGCGCTAAAGCCAATAATAAATACTTGTTGGTAAAAAACTTAGCCCATTGCTCACGAACCACATCAAATTCCTCGCATAAGGCGCAATCCTCGGAGTGTAGACCTTTACAAAAACAGAAATTTAAATTAAACATTAGATTAAATACAAATTAAATATCACATTTTAACATTCAAGAAACTAATGACAATGTCCTAATAGTCTAAAATGAGTCCTTAGGTTCTTTAGTTCAAAGTTGGGAGCGAAAATGTCATTTTAGCCTAAATATGTCCTATAACGACCAAACAAGCCTTAAATGTGTATAAGTAGTTAGAATAAGTCTTAGAAACTTAAAACTAAGCATATTAAACATGTAATAAGTTTAAAATAAGTCCTTAGGTTCTTTATTTTAAAGTTGGGATCGAAAATGCCTTATTTTATCCTAAATATGACCTATAACGATAAAACAAGCATTAAATGTGCATAAATAGATTGGAATAAGTCTTAGAAACTTAAAACTAAGCATATTTATCATATAATAATTTAAAAATGAGTCCTTAGGTTCTTAAGTTCAAAGTTGGGAGCGAAAATGTCATTTTAGCCTAAATATGACCTAAAACGACACAATGAGCCTTAAATGTGCATAAATGGATTGGAATGAGTCCTAGAAAGTTAAAAATAAGCATATAAAACATTTAGTAAGTTTAAAATGAATCCTTAGGTTCTTTGGTTCATAGTTGGGAGCGAAAATGTCATTTTAGCCTAAATATGTCCTATAACGACCAAACAAGCCTTAAATGTGTATAAGTAGTTAGAATAAGTCTTAGAAACTTAAAACTAAGCATATTAAACATGTAATAAGTTTAAAATAAGTCCTTAGGTTCTTTATTTTAAAGTTGGGATCGAAAATGCCTTATTTTATCCTAAATATGACCTATAACGATAAAACAAGCATTAAATGTGCATAAATAGATTGGAATAAGTCTTAGAAACTTAAAACTAAGCATATTTATCATATAATAATTTAAAAATGAGTCCTTAGGTTCTTAAGTTCAAAGTTGGGAGCGAAAATGTCATTTTAGCCTAAATATGACCTAAAACGACACAATGAGCCTTAAATGTGCATAAATGGATTGGAATGAGTCCTAGAAAGTTAAAAATAAGCATATAAAACATTTAGTAAGTTTAAAATGAATCCTTAGGTTCTTTGGTTCATAGTTGGGAGCGAAAATGTCATTTTAGCCTAAATATGTCCTATAACGACCAAACAAGCCTTAAATGTGTATAAGTAGTTAGAATAAGTCTTAGAAACTTAAAACTAAGCATATTAAACATGTAATAAGTTTAAAATAAGTCCTTAGGTTCTTTATTTTAAAGTTGGGATCGAAAATGCCTTATTTTATCCTAAATATGACCTATAACGATAAAACAAGCATTAAATGTGCATAAATAGATTGGAATAAGTCTTAGAAACTTAAAACTAAGCATATTTATCATATAATAATTTAAAAATGAGTCCTTAGGTTCTTAAGTTCAAAGTTGGGAGCGAAAATGTCATTTTAGCCTAAATATGACCTAAAACGACACAATGAGCCTTAAATGTGCATAAATGGATTGGAATGAGTCCTAGAAAGTTAAAAATAAGCATATAAAACATTTAGTAAGTTTAAAATAAATCCTTAGGTTCTTTGGTTCATAGTTGGGAGCGAAAATGTCATTTTAGCCTAAATATGTCCTATAACGACCAAACAAGCCTTAAATGTGTATAAGTAGTTAGAATAAGTCTTAGAAACTTAAAACTAAGCATATAAAACATGTAATAAGTTTAAAATAAGTCCTTAGGTTCTTTATTTTAAAGTTGGGATCGAAAATGCCTTATTTTATCCTAAATATGACCTATAACGATAAAACAAGCATTAAATGTGCATAAATAGATTAGAATAAGTCTTAGAAACTTAAAACTAAGCATATTTATCATATATTAAGTTTAAAATGAGTCATTAGGTTCTTAAGTTTGAAGTTGGGAGCGAAAATGGCACTTTAGCCTAAATATGACCTATAACGACACAATGAGCCTTAAATATGCATAAATGGATTGGAATGAGTTCTAGAAAGTCAAAACTAAGCATATAAAACAATTAGTAAGTTTAAAATGAGTCCTTAGGTTCTTTAGTTCATAGTTTGGAGCGAAAATGTCATTTTAGCCTAAATATATCCTATAACGACCAAACAAGCCTTAAATGTGTATAAGTAGTTAGAATAAGTCTTAGAAACTTAAAACTAAGCATATTAAACATGTAATAAGTTTAAAATAAGTCCTTAGGTTCTTTATTTTAAAGTTGGGATCGAAAATGCCTTATTTTATCCTAAATATGACCTATAACGATAAAACAAGCATTAAATGTGCATAAATAGATTGGAATAAGTCTTAGAAACTTAAAACTAAGCATATTTATCATATAATAATTTAAAAATGAGTCCTTAGGTTCTTAAGTTCAAAGTTGGGAGCGAAAATGTCATTTTAGCCTAAATATGACCTAAAACGACACAATGAGCCTTAAATGTGCATAAATGGATTGGAATGAGTCCTAGAAAGTTAAAAATAAGCATATAAAACATTTAGTAAGTTTAAAATGAATCCTTAGGTTCTTTGGTTCATAGTTGGGAGCGAAAATGTCATTTTAGCCTAAATATGTCCTATAACGACCAAACAAGCCTTAAATGTGTATAAGTAGTTAGAATAAGTCTTAGAAACTTAAAACTAAGCATATTAAACATGTAATAAGTTTAAAATAAGTCCTTAGGTTCTTTATTTTAAAGTTGGGATCGAAAATGCCTTATTTTATCCTAAATATGACCTATAACGATAAAACAAGCATTAAATGTGCATAAATAGATTGGAATAAGTCTTAGAAACTTAAAACTAAGCATATTTATCATATAATAATTTAAAAATGAGTCCTTAGGTTCTTAAGTTCAAAGTTGGGAGCGAAAATGTCATTTTAGCCTAAATATGACCTAAAACGACACAATGAGCCTTAAATGTGCATAAATGGATTGGAATGAGTCCTAGAAAGTTAAAAATAAGCATATAAAACATTTAGTAAGTTTAAAATGAATCCTTAGGTTCTTTGGTTCATAGTTGGGAGCGAAAATGTCATTTTAGCCTAAATATGTCCTATAACGACCAAACAAGCCTTAAATGTGTATAAGTAGTTAGAATAAGTCTTAGAAACTTAAAACTAAGCATATTAAACATGTAATAAGTTTAAAATAAGTCCTTAGGTTCTTTATTTTAAAGTTGGGATCGAAAATGCCTTATTTTATCCTAAATATGACCTATAACGATAAAACAAGCATTAAATGTGCATAAATAGATTGGAATAAGTCTTAGAAACTTAAAACTAAGCATATTTATCATATAATAATTTAAAAATGAGTCCTTAGGTTCTTAAGTTCAAAGTTGGGAGCGAAAATGTCATTTTAGCCTAAATATGACCTAAAACGACACAATGAGCCTTAAATGTGCATAAATGGATTGGAATGAGTCCTAGAAAGTTAAAAATAAGCATATAAAACATTTAGTAAGTTTAAAATGAATCCTTAGGTTCTTTGGTTCATAGTTGGGAGCGAAAATGTCATTTTAGCCTAAATATGTCCTATAACGACCAAACAAGCCTTAAATGTGTATAAGTAGTTAGAATAAGTCTTAGAAACTTAAAACTAAGCATATTAAACATGTAATAAGTTTAAAATAAGTCCTTAGGTTCTTTATTTTAAAGTTGGGATCGAAAATGCCTTATTTTATCCTAAATATGACCTATAACGATAAAACAAGCATTAAATGTGCATAAATAGATTGGAATAAGTCTTAGAAACTTAAAACTAAGCATATTTATCATATAATAATTTAAAAATGAGTCCTTAGGTTCTTAAGTTCAAAGTTGGGAGCGAAAATGGCACTTTAGCCTAAATATGACCTAAAACGACACAATGAGCCTTAAATGTGCATAAATGGATTGGAATGAGTCCTAGAAAGTTAAAAATAAGCATATAAAACATTTAGTAAGTTTAAAATGAATCCTTAGGTTCTTTGGTTCATAGTTGGGAGCGAAAATGTCATTTTAGCCTAAATATGTCCTATAACGACCAAACAAGCCTTAAATGTGTATAAGTAGTTAGAATAAGTCTTAGAAACTTAAAACTAAGCATATTAAACATGTAATAAGTTTAAAATAAGTCCTTAGGTTCTTTATTTTAAAGTTGGGATCGAAAATGCCTTATTTTATCCTAAATATGACCTATAACGATAAAACAAGCATTAAATGTGCATAAATAGATTGGAATAAGTCTTAGAAACTTAAAACTAAGCATATTTATCATATAATAATTTAAAAATGAGTCCTTAGGTTCTTAAGTTCAAAGTTGGGAGCGAAAATGTCATTTTAGCCTAAATATGACCTAAAACGACACAATGAGCCTTAAATGTGCATAAATGGATTGGAATGAGTCCTAGAAAGTTAAAAATAAGCATATAAAACATTTAGTAAGTTTAAAATGAATCCTTAGGTTCTTTGGTTCATAGTTGGGAGCGAAAATGTCATTTTAGCCTAAATATGTCCTATAACGACCAAACAAGCCTTAAATGTGTATAAGTAGTTAGAATAAGTCTTAGAAACTTAAAACTAAGCATATTAAACATGTAATAAGTTTAAAATAAGTCCTTAGGTTCTTTATTTTAAAGTTGGGATCGAAAATGCCTTATTTTATCCTAAATATGACCTATAACGATAAAACAAGCATTAAATGTGCATAAATAGATTGGAATAAGTCTTAGAAACTTAAAACTAAGCATATTTATCATATAATAATTTAAAAATGAGTCCTTAGGTTCTTAAGTTCAAAGTTGGGAGCGAAAATGTCATTTTAGCCTAAATATGACCTAAAACGACACAATGAGCCTTAAATGTGCATAAATGGATTGGAATGAGTCCTAGAAAGTTAAAAATAAGCATATAAAACATTTAGTAAGTTTAAAATAAATCCTTAGGTTCTTTGGTTCATAGTTGGGAGCGAAAATGTCATTTTAGCCTAAATATGTCCTATAACGACCAAACAAGCCTTAAATGTGTATAAGTAGTTAGAATAAGTCTTAGAAACTTAAAACTAAGCATATAAAACATGTAATAAGTTTAAAATAAGTCCTTAGGTTCTTTATTTTAAAGTTGGGATCGAAAATGCCTTATTTTATCCTAAATATGACCTATAACGATAAAACAAGCATTAAATGTGCATAAATAGATTAGAATAAGTCTTAGAAACTTAAAACTAAGCATATTTATCATATATTAAGTTTAAAATGAGTCATTAGGTTCTTAAGTTTGAAGTTGGGAGCGAAAATGGCACTTTAGCCTAAATATGACCTATAACGACACAATGAGCCTTAAATATGCATAAATGGATTGGAATGAGTTCTAGAAAGTCAAAACTAAGCATATAAAACAATTAGTAAGTTTAAAATGAGTCCTTAGGTTCTTTAGTTCATAGTTTGGAGCGAAAATGTCATTTTAGCCTAAATATATCCTATAACGACCAAACAAGCCTTAAATGTGTATAAGTAGTTAGAAACTTAAAACTAAGCATATTAAACATGTAATAAGTTTAAAATAAGTCCTTAGGTTCTTTATTTTAAAGTTGGGATCGAAAATGCCTTATTTTATCCTAAATATGACCTATAACGATAAAACAAGCATTAAATGTGCATAAATAGATTAGAATAAGTCTTAGAAACTTAAAACTAAGCATATTTATCATATAATAATTTAAAAATGAGTCCTTAGGTTCTTAAGTTCAAAGTTGGGAGCGAAAATGTCATTTTAGCCTAAATATGACCTAAAACGACACAATGAGCCTTAAATGTGCATAAATGGATTGGAATGAGTCCTAGAAAGTTAAAAATAAGCATATAAAACATTTAGTAAGTGTAAAATAAATCCTTAGGTTCTTTGGTTCATAGTTGGGAGCGAAAATGTCATTTTAGCCTAAATATGTCCTATAACGACCAAACAAGCCTTAAATGTGTATAAGTAGTTAGAATAAGTCTTAGAAACTTAAAACTAAGCATATTAAACATGTAATAAGTTTAAAATAAGTCCTTAGGTTCTTTATTTTAAAGTTGGGATCGAAAATGCCTTATGTTATCCTAAATATGACCTATAACGATAAAACAAGCATTAAATGTGCATAAATAGATTAGAATAAGTCTTAGAAACTTAAAACTAAGCATATTTATCATATATTAAGTTTAAAATGAGTCATTAGGTTCTTAAGTTTGAAGTTGGGAGCGAAAATGACACTTTAGCCTAAATATGACCTATAACGACACAATGAGCCTTAAATATGCATAAATGGATTGGAATGAGTTCTAGAAAGTCAAAACTAAGCATATAAAACAATTAGTAAGTTTAAAATGAGTCCTTAGGTTCTTTAGTTCATAGTTTGGAGCGAAAATGTCATTTTAGCCTAAATATATCCTATAACGACCAAACAAGCCTTAAATGTGTATAAGTAGTTAGAATAAGTCTTAGAAACTTAAAACTAAGCATATTAAACATGTAATAAGTTTAAAGTTGGGAGGGAAAATGCTTCATTTTAGCCTTAATATGACCTATAACGAATTTGTGTATTACATCAAAGTATCAAGCAAAACAAATATGTGTATTTTTGCAATGATTGAAGCACGAATGAAAGTTCTGGCAGGAAATGAGCAGTTTGTTTTTTTCTTTTGTCTCTAAGATTTTAGAAACCTATCAAACAACTACCAATTAATTAAAACCTATCAAACAACTACCAATTAATTAAACCAATACAGTGATACCAAATGGGGCCTTAGCATTCTTATGTCAACTATTCGATGCAATCTAAATGTGTCCAATCTTAATTGGAAGCTGATAGCAGATTGATATGCCTAGGCAAAAGGTTTAATTATTTCACCTTCCCCTAGCTACAACTTTAAACTAAGTAAGAGGTTCTTTATTTTGTACAATAAGAGTACATCATTATACTTAACAGAGATCAATATGCATTGTGTACTACTTAAAACCTTCATATAGGATCATTACTCCTCCAAAAAGACAGTCGCAACTCCACATAACCTGTTCGTTTTTTAATGAAAATTCCAATTAGGAAATAAATAAAGTTCAGAAAAGACAGCTTCTAAAGACTTACATTACCTATTGTACCAATGCCAGCCAATGCGATTCCCAGCCAATCTACAACATTCATAAGCTCCTTCAAGTAAAAATGGGAGAAAATGGAAAGTATAGCAAGTCCACATCCAGAAACAGGTTGGATGACAGATACCTGAAATGGTTAGAAAGCGATCAGAAGATCAAGTTGGTTTCAAAAGAATATAGCCAGCTTAAAACGGGCAAGATAGAAAAAGGAAAGTATCAAGATGCTGACCATTAAACACTGTTGTATGCAGCATAAGCTTCAATTACAGTTGACAATTGAGAATAAAATACACAGAATTAAAAGAGGTTGTTGAGAAAAGATGCAAGAACTTGAGAAAAAGTGAATTTCATGGTACCAGGCTACCAGCAATTAACAAGAAGATTATAGGAAAAAAAATACAAACCAAGAAGTTAAAGAGAATATAGTGTTGCAAGTGCAAGCAGTATAATGCTGCTTCTGCTACAGACCTACAGTATACACTCAGCAAGAAACAATAAACAATCGAAACATATGATTCACTAATGAAAAAACAGACCCATGCTTAAAGCAGCTTACAGACAGATGCTAGATACCAAGGTGACAATCACAATTCATAGGACAAGCAAAAATAAGGAAAACGGGAAGCGTAAATCTCATAACAGCTATCATAAGACAAAAGACACTATTAACACAATTTCTACATTATGTATACTCTATGAATAAAGGACATACTGGCTTGTGCTTTGTTTCTAGCAAAATCATCCTGCACAGTGCACACTAGTAGCAACTCTTCCATCAAAGTAAACCTTCAAGCATCAGTTTCTAAATACCAGTTGGGGATAAAGGGATGTTCGTTCATTACAATATGCACCATTACGTATAAATGTCACAGAAAAGACAACACGAAACAGTTTTAAGGTTCCTCGCCATATCGCTTGTCCCTGAATCCCCACCACCGCAGCGATAAACACCAAAGTACAATACATAATTTCCCAACAAGGGCTAGTTGAAACTATATCATGAACTTTAGCTTAGTTTCTAATTGCCTGGATAGCAAACCATTGTCTTTTCCAGTAACTACAGGAACACACCGGAACAGCCAACAGCCAACAAAATCAACAAAATCAAAATAAAAATAAAAGTTGAACAAACGAAAATCAAAAACGAAAATCAAAACGAAAATCAAAACGAAAATCAAAAACGAAAATCAAAAACAATAATCAAAACGAAAATCAAAAACTAAAATTGAACCCTAATCTGAAAACGAAAATAAAAAACGAAAATAAAAATTGAACACACCATACCACCGGAACCACGACGCCGAGCAACCACCGGAACCACGACGCGACGGGGAGATGCTGAACCACGGAACCAAGACAGCGACGCAGGGCTGAACCACGGAACCACGGAACCAAGACAGCGACGCAGGGCTGAACCACGACGCGACGGGGAGATGAGCAACCAACGGAACCAAGACAGCGACGCAGGGCTGAGCAACTCTTGGGTTCGACGGCGACGCGAGCTGAGTTCGACGGCGACCTTGGATATTTGTTTAAGGGAAAAGGCTTGGAGCTATAGCAGAGAAGGAACAGAGATTGAGCGCGGTTTGTACGTTGCAACTAGGAAAGTAAAAATTTTAATTTGAAACGCGGACTTGTTGCAGCGGGCATTAACATGTACGCTGCAATAACTACGGGTTGTTGCTGCGGGCTTTTATTTTGTACGCTGCAACAAACGCATTTGTTGCGAACAACTAAAATGTACGCTGCGATAACCCTTTAAAGGGTTTGACCCGCGTTGACCGACTGGTTGTTGAAGCGTATTTATACTTGTACGCTGCAACAAGGGGGCTGCAACAGGGGTTTTTTCTACTAGTGATTTTATTCACACCTGCCGGAACACATAACTTGAATAAAATGCTTAATAAACATTGAATTATGCATGTATGCTAGAATTTAAGTTTATTAAGAGAAACTGTGAATGGTTATTTATTTGTTTATTCTTTTCAATTGTAGTTTTAATATGGCAAACAACAATAAAAAAATCATGGGTTCTGAGCTTATGGTCAAGCTAAACCTGACAAATTTTCTTGAATGGGAAGCTAAGCTAGTTGAAATAGTCAAACTCAATGGACTTGAGTATGTACTGTCACATCCCATGCCAAGCTACTATGCCAGAGACATGACCCCTGAGAGATTTTATGCCTGGGATGCGGATCTCAAAAAGGTTATGAGTCTCATGCTGAACAATATCCCTGATGATTGGGCTAAAAGGTTTGTAGCCTATGAACCTTTTATGCTCATCAAGAATCTGAGGGATATCTGTCGTGGAAGTACGGAGGACAGGGACCTGAACGTCCATGAGTTGATTGAATCAATGTCTGGTCTAAAGGTTAGTTCTCCCAACAGGTGTTATAGGATGGAGGTCCAAGAAACACATGTTCAGCTCCTTCGCACTAAACAGAGGGTAGGCGTCCCACTGAGGTTCCATGTGGATCTTATGTGTTCATATTTTGATCGCCTAAGTCTACTAGGAACACCAATAAGCGAAAGGATGGCAGTCTCTGTCTTGCTCAATTCACTACACAGTGGGTTTGGTCGCTTCAAGCAACTATACCTAAGTGAACCAAGAGAAGAAACAGTTGCAGAATTTATTCACCTTGTCAGAAAGGCTGAAGTAGTACTGGACTGTGAAGCCAAAGATTTACTCAAGGCTAGAAAGAGACCATTCAAGAAAGGTGGAAAGTCCAAGGGCAATGCTAAATCAAAGCAGGACAAGTCCACATCAAGCTGTCTTTATTGTGATGGAATAGGCCATTACAAAAGAGAATGTCCAAAGCTAAAGGAAGATCAGAAGAACGGAACAGTCGTTCCATCTTCAGGTATTTTCGTTATAGACTGTATACTTGCTAATTCAACTTCTTGGGTATTAGATACTGGTTGTGGCTCACACTTATGTTCCAATCCACAGGGACTAAGAAGAAGTAGAAAGTTAAGCAAGGGTGAAGTCGACCTACGAGTGGGAAATGGAGCACGGATTGCTGCATTAGCTGTAGGAACTTACTATTTGTCGTTGCCCTCCGGGCTAGTTTTGGAACTGGAAGAATGTTTCCATGTTCCAAGTCTTACTAAAAACATCATTTCAGTTTCTTGCTTAGATGCTAAGGGATTTTCTTTTTTAATAAAAGACAATAGTTGTTCGTTTTATTTTAAAGAGATGTTTTATGGATCTGCTAGATTAGTCAATGGACTTTATTTATTAGATCACGACAAACAAGTATATAACATAAATACCAAAAAGGCCAAAAAGAATGATTCAGATCTCACCTATCTGTGGCATTGTCGATTAGGCCATATAAACTTGAAACGCTTAGAAAGACTTCAAAAGGAAGGAATTCTAGAACCATTTGACTTAGAGGATTATGGTAAATGCGAATCATGTTTACTTGGCAAAATGACAAAGCAACCTTTCTCTAAAGTTGGAGAAAGAGCAAATGAACTATTGGGTTTAATCCATACAGATGTATGTGGACCAATGAGTACAAATGCTAGAGGTGGTTTCAGCTACTTTATCACTTTCACTGATGACTTCAGTAGGTATGGTTATGTCTACCTAATGAAGCATAAGTCTGAATCCTTTGACAAATTCAAGGAATTTCAGAGTGAAGTAGAGAATCAATTAGGCAAGAAGATTAAAGCACTGCGGTCTGATAGAGGCGGTGAATATCTGAGCTATGAATTTGATGACCATCTGAAAGAATGTGGAATTCTATCAGAATTGACTCCTCCTGGAACACCACAATGGAACGGTGTGTCGGAACGGAGGAACAGAACCTTGCTAGACATGGTCAGGTCAATGATGGGTCAGGCCGAACTTCCATTAGAATTTTGGGGACATGCACTAAATACAGCTGCACTCACTATAAATAGAGCTCCGTCTAAAGCTGTCGAAAAGACTCCATACGAATTATGGTTTGGAAAGCCTCCAAATGTGTCTTTTCTTAAGATTTGGGGATGTGAAGTATACGTCAAACGATTAATTTCAGACAAACTTCATCCAAAATCTGACAAATGTATCCTTGTGGGCTATCCAAAGGAAACAAAGGGGTATTACTTCTACAATACATCTGAGAACAAAGTGTTTGTTGCTCGAGATGGTGTCTTTTTGGAGAAGGATCACATTTCCAAAATGACAAGTGGGAGAAAAGTAGACCTCGAAGAAATTCGAGTCGAACAACAAACTCTAGAGAATGCTCAAGATGACATTCAGGATGAAACTCAGAGATCTTTAGAAGAATCTGGTGAGAATCATGGTCAATC
This sequence comes from Spinacia oleracea, assembly GCF_020520425.1. NCBI lineage: Eukaryota > Viridiplantae > Streptophyta > Magnoliopsida > Caryophyllales > Amaranthaceae > Spinacia > Spinacia oleracea. The sequence continues at coordinate 117,812,422 of NC_079489.1, read as the reverse complement.
TAGAAATGTTACCCCGCGTAGATCGCAAAGATATAGATCTCAACCGGAAAGGTACTTAGGTATTTTGACGAACGAGAGCTATGACGTTCTATTACTTGAAAGTGATGAACCTGCGACTTACAAACAAGCTATGACGAGCCCTAGCTCCAAGCAGTGGCAAGAAGCCATGCAATCTGAATTAGACTCCATGTCTGAAAACCAAGTATGGGATTTGGTCAATTTGCCAGATGGCTACCAAGCCATTGGAAGCAAATGGGTTTTCAAACTGAAAAAGGACAAGGATGGGAAACTTGAAGTTTTCAAAGCTAGATTGGTTGCAAAAGGTTACAGGCAAGTCCACGGTGTGGATTACGATGAAACCTTTTCGCCAGTTGCAATGCTAAAGTCTATTCGGATAATGTTAGCAATCGCTGCATATTACGATTACGAAATATGGCAGATGGATGTCAAAACTGCTTTCTTAAACGGCGTTTTAACAGAAACTGTGTTTATGACACAGCCTGAAGGTTTTGAGGATCCAAAGAATGCTAAAAAGGTATGCAAGCTAAAGAAGTCAATCTACGGATTGAAGCAGGCATCCAGGAGCTGGAATATACGTTTTGATGAAGCAGTCAGTGACTTTGGTTTCATCAAGAACGCAGACGAATCTTGTGTATACAAGAAGGTCAGTGGGAGCAAAATTGCTTTCCTAGTATTATATGTCGACGACATATTGCTTATCGGAAATGACATTCCTATGTTGAACTCTGTCAAGATTTGGCTTGGGAAATGTTTTTCGATGAAGGATCTAGGAGAAGCACAGTACATACTGGGCATCAAGATTTACAGAGATAGATCTAAAAAGATGATTGGACTTAGTCAAAGCACTTATATCAATAAGGTGCTTGATAGGTTCAAGATGGCGGACTCCAAGCGAGGCTACCTACCCATGTCTCATGGAATGACTCTAAGCAAGACTCAGTGCCCAAAAACACTTGATGAGCGTAGACGAATGAATGGGATTCCATATGCATCATTGATTGGTTCAATAATGTATGCTATGATATGTACACGCCCGGATGTTGCGTACGCACTCAGTGCTACGAGCAGATACCAGTCAGACCCAGGAGAGGCGCATTGGACTGCTGCCAAGAACATTCTGAAGTACCTGAAAAGGCACAAAGATGACTTCCTGGTCTATGGTGGAGATGATGAATTAATTGTTAAAGGCTATACGGACGCAAGTTTCCAAACCGACAAAGATGATTTTAGATCACAGTCTGGGTTTGTCTTCTGCCTCAACGGAGGAGCAGTAAGCTGGAAAAGTGCTAAGCAAAGCACCATTGCGGATTCTACAACTGAAGCGGAGTACATTGCTGCACATGAAGCAGCAAAGGAAGCTATATGGCTAAGGAAGTTCATAGGTGAACTTGGTGTAGTCCCCTCCATTAAAGGACCAATAGCCCTGTATTGTGATAATAACGGAGCTATTGCACAGGCAAAAGAGCCTAGACACCACCAGAGAGTCAAGCATGTACTTCGTAGATTTCACCTTCTACGAGAGTTCGTTGAAAGAAAAGAAGTCGAGATAAGCAAAATTGGAACTGATGACAACATATCAGATCCATTAACTAAACCTCTGTCGCAAGCGAAGCACAACTCGCACACTGCAGCTATGGGAATCAAGCATATTGGAGAATGGCTTTGATGTCTCTGTTTAATGTTTTAAAGTTTTAGAGTTTAAATCTTTGTAAAACATTATTGGTTAATCATTCACAATAAATGAAAAGAATTCATTTTTCCATTTAATTTGTGGTTTATTAAATGATGAGTCCCTTCAATTTGACAATATATATTCAAGATAGACTGTCAGGACCAGTCCTGTGACTAAGAAATGTCTATCAAGTGAACTTGAATGTCAAAGGTTGAAAATGGTCCCTAATCGGAGTTTTCTATAAAACTGGACGCATAGAAAACGTTAGACGATTAGAATGCAAGATGACTAGTAGTTCTGTTTCTTGAACTATGTGGACATGGCAATGTCATAATCATTTGCATAGATACTTACTTTGGGAAGACTAGTATCGGACAAGACCTATGAAACTTTACTGTAAGAGATGAAAGTCTGTCATAAGTAAATTTCATTAAATTATTAGACACTAAATCCTCAATACCTGAGTGATTTGAGATTACTTGTTTGAGAACTGGTTGCTTTGACGTTGACCAACCATCGCACCGTAAAAGGAGGCTATAAAGGCAACGCTCAGGTAATCACCTATCAAACGAAGTCTAATCTCAAGATCGCAAGATTGGGATTGTCCTCCCATAAATCGGGATGAGATGCTTAAAAGTTGTACAAGGCCACTCGGAGAGCTAGAAACTGTGAAATGTATGGCCGTGCTCGGATGAATCATAGGCTATGATTATCTGTTTATTTGATCAGTTGAACTCTGAAACCGAGGAACACCTCTGGACATAATAAGGATGACAACTCTTACCTTATGTTCAAGAGCAAGCATCGAGCGACAAAGGAATTAGGAAAATGCACACTTGTCCCTAAGGACAAGTGGGAGACTGAAGGAAATAATGCCCTTGGTCCAAGTATGCATTCTATGTTAAGTCTAATAAATGCGGTTCAGTATTAATTAACAAGTTAATAATTCAGTGAGATCAAGTGAGCTGAATGCCTAGCTAGAGGCCGCTTCAGTTCAAGTGGAATTAATGATATTAATCCACAGCTTACTCTTGACTGAACCCGTAGGGTCACACAAATAGTACGTAAACGGATCAAGTATTTAATGGCATTAAATACTCTATCTATGGATATTCGGAATCGACGGATCTTGGTTTCAGTGGGAGCTGAGATCGTCACAGGCAAGAAATGAATACTCCGGAAACGATGATATTACCGGAAACGGAAATATGGATCGTATCGGAAATATAAATATTATCCAAGTCGTAGATGTTGCCGGAAACGGAAACATGGTACGTATCGGAAAATATTATCGGAAATGGAAATATTACCAGAATCGGAAATATTGCCGGAAACGGAAATATTGTCAGAATCGGAAATATTACCGGAATCGGAAAATAATTCCGGAAACGGAAATATTAAATATTTGTTCGAAACGGAAATTAATTCCGGAATCGGAAATGTTAAATATTGTTCGTATCGGAAATGAATTCCGGAATCGGAAATTTAATCGGAAGCGTATCGTACGAATAAGCATCGGACGAGGCCTGCCGGACGAGGCCCAGCACGAAGCCAGGCCATCGCCCAGCAAGCCAAGCGCGCCGCACAAACAGCCACGCCAGGCCCAGCGCAAGGCCAGGCCCAGCAGGCCGTGGCAGCGCGCACAGCGCGCGCAGCGCGCGCGGGAGCTGCGTGGGCTTGCAGCTCGCGCAGGCCTCGCTGCGTGGGCTGCTGCTCGTGCGCACGCATGGGCGGCCCATCGTGGCTGCCGTGTGTGCGTGTGTAAGTGTTTGTGTTCGTGCACGTTTCCTAAAACGTGCAGAGTTCGGTTAATGATTAAATTCCTAATTCTATTTGATAAATTAATTAAATTAGAGTTCTTGTAGGATTCTAGGTTTAATCAATTTGTATCTGAATAGGATTCCAATTCCCTTTCCATACCCCTATAAATATGTGGCCCGGGTTCACAATTTATAACGAGTTTCAAAGTATTCAAAGTGAGTTTTTGAGAGAAAAATTCAGCCACACATCTTGCTCAAAAGTGCCGAAAATTCTAGTACCTTAAGGGCGATTCTAGTTGGTCAATCTTAAGGCGGATCCGGACGTGCTGTGGACTATCTACGGAGGGACGACACTTGGAGTCCTAAAGACTTGTTCTGGTTCGGTTCGGGCGCAGCTAGGGAGGGCACGCAACAAAGAGTATGCATCTAAATTATGCTATATGATTATGTGTAAATAATATGTAATCCTGGGTTAATGGTTGTTTCCGCATGATTTATGTAATATCATATGTATCATAACCTAACATATTGGTGGAGCAATATGAAGCAAGAAGTAGCAGATTATGTGGCTAAATGTTTGACATGTCAGAGAATCAAGATCGAACATCAGAGACCAGCAGGTTTGTTACAACCTCTGGATGTGCCGGAATGGAAATGGGATTCCGTGTCTATGGATTTTATCTTGGGCTTACCAAGGTCAACCAAGGGAATGAATTCTATTTGGGTTATTGTTGATCGATTGACAAAATCAGCACATTTCTTAGCAGTAAAGAACAATTCGAGTTTAGATCAACTGGCTGAACTATATGTGAATACTATTGTGAGATTGCATGGGGTGCCTAGTTCGATTATTTCTGATCGTGATACGAGATATCAATCCACCTATTGGAAAGAATTGCAGAAAGCTCTTGGAACAAAGCTCAACTTCAGTACTGCATTTCACCCAACGACTGATGGTCAAACAGAACGCACTAACCAAATTGTTGAGGATATGTTGAGAGCATGTGTTTTAGATTTTCAAGGAACTTGGGAAAAGTTCCTACCTATGGTTGAATTTTCGTACAACAACAGTTATCAGGCCACCATTGGTATGGCACCGTATGAAGCTCTTTATGGAAGGAGATGTCGAACACCGTTGTGCTGGAGTGATATTGATGAAGCACGTGTTATAGGACCTGAATTGATTCAAGAAACTACTGACAAGATTCGTTTGATCCAATCAAGAATGAAGGCAGCACAAAGTAGGCAAAAGAGTTATGCAGACCAACGAAGAAGACCATTAGAATTTGAAGTTGGAGATCACGTGTTCTTGAAAATTTCGCCAACGAAAGGAATAATGAGATTTGGTCAAACAGGAAAATTGAGCCCAAGATACATCGGGCCATATGAGATATTAGAAAGAGTAGGAGCAGTAGCATATCGGCTAGCTTTACCAACCGATTTGGAAAAGGTGCATAATGTGTTCCACGTGTCGATGTTAAGAAAATATGTTCCTGATCCTAGTCATGTGATTACGCACGAACCCTTGTTATTGCGTAACGATCTTACATATGAGGAAAAACCAATTGAAATTCTTGAACGAAGAGAAAAGCGACTTAGAAACAAAGTAATTCCAATGGTTAAAGTCTTGTGGGCCAATCACTTGACATCTGAAGCCACATGGGAAGTCGAAGCACAAATGAGATCGAAATATCCCCAGTTATTCGTTTAGAAACGATAAGACGTATGAATCTTTATTATGTTATATGAATGATTATGTTATAATGTTATTCGATCATATTTGCATAACGAATAAAACGATTGAGTATGACATGTATGATTTCTAAGAATGGAAAGTTCGACTGAGCTCCAGTTTCGAGGACGAAACTTTTTCTAAGGGGGTAAGAGTGTAATACCCCGAATTTTTAAAACTCGATTAATTATGCTTAAGTATTTTTATCATTTTAAATCCTAAATTCAAACTTTATTTTAATTAACGAAGTTTTATTTCGCTTGAATTTTTAATTTTTATAATTTAAATTTCATATTCACAAGCTTAATCTTAATATTTTCGGATTCTAAATAATTTCGAAACGTTCTTATCTTTATTCGAAAACTAAACCTATTTTACAAAAGTTTTATTTCACGATTTATTTATTTTTTCAGATTATACTAATCTCGTATTTTCGAGAATAATTACGTTTTAAATATTTCGTACGTTTTCGTTAACGACTTATTTGGAAAATAAATTCAATTACTTGCACTTTATAAAATTATTTTCAGAAATTAATTTAGCCAAATCATTATTTTAATTTTAGTTAATAGTAATTAAATTCTGAAAATTAGCTCAAAATTACGAAATTACCCTTATTAACACCTAAATGAAACAAGTCAGTTTCTCTTCTTTCTCTTCTTCTTCCTCACGCCACTTTGGCCATGGAAGTCAAAACCTTCACTTTCTACTTGTCACCACCACAAGGCAACTCAATCTACTTGTCACCACCATAATGCAACTCAAGACTTACTCATCAAACCTATTTGAATACCTGGAAATCTAAACTAGAATAGCTCATCTTAATCATCACTTTCATTGATTCAATTTCTTCCACTTGTCAATACAATCAAGCTGAGTTGTTGCATTCATGGAGCCCCATGACAACTATAAATAGCTGCTCAATCATCCCAAATGAACCACAAATCAGATTAACCACCAATTTATAATTCACCATTGAAATTCATTTAAAATAAATTCAAGATTTTAGAACACCATAACCACCACCACCGTGACTGCCACCACTTACCGCCACCACCACTGCCTTATTTCTCCGGCAACCCGCACCACCACCCTTCGCCGTTCCTTTCCCCCCCCCCCCCCGCGCCCAACCTCCCCTTCGTCGTCCCTCTCCTCTGCGCCCAACTCCCTCCGCCTCTCTCTTCCACGAAGCCACTCCAGTCGACACCGTACCTCCCTGCCACCACCATCACCAGCGCATTGCGCCGCCCAGAACCACCCAGCCGCCGCCCTCCATCTCCTCTCCCTCCGCTGCTTCACCCTCTTGTTTCTCTCCTTCGTGCCTGCTCTGCCTTGTGCGTGAAACCAAGTTCCAACTTTGGAACTTTGGTTTGCTTAATAACTGAAAGTAAGCCCAAATTCTACTTAGGCCCAATTCTTCTTATTAAAATTTCTGATTTTTGCTATTTCATTCCAATGAGTGTTATTTTATGCAATTAAATTTAAGAACTATCTAGCATTATTATTATTTTCAAATTTAAACTACTAACACATGTATTCCCTTAAAATTTGAATTTGATTATAAACTTTATCTAATTAATTTATGAATTTATCAACTAAAACTTATTTAGAAATATTGATTTTACAATATTTATAGTTTTAATATTAATTCAATAATTTAATCTTTTGAAAGAATTCGGACTCGGAGCTCAGGACGAACAAACCAACGAAAATCCTTAGCAAAATCGTGGAAGTGAGGTAACATTTATTGCTAGTACCCGCAATTCCCTTATAAATGCGTTTATGAAAATACAATGTTATGATTTATTTATGAATTGAATGCTTTGACATGTTTTATGAATTGCGGGAAATGAAATGTGATTTGATTGAATTATTTATTATAATATGATTGATTGAAATTCTTATAAAACGATCTTTATAAGAAACCATGAATGAAATGATGTCTCTATGATGCCAGGAAAGAAATGATATTTTATGGATCCCAGGATCTAAATGATGTTTTATCATGATCTCATGATCTAAAGGAATTATGTTACTTCTACTGAAGTAAAAAAGGCTAAAATGTAAAATTAAACGAAACATGATAATCGAAAGTGAAATTCCTAGTCCGTTTGGCAGTATATGTTCACAGGTTACGATTCTCGGTCATGCATGTACCCATGGGGCATCCGCCCATTGAGCCAAGGCTCTCATGTTTTCGGGCCAAGGCCCCATGTTTATGGACAGCGGTCCATCGTGGAAGACGTTCCACCATGTCATACTTGCCACGACTAGCATGTGCACCCTAAAGTTGAAAATGAATTAAATAAAGGACTTTATAAAATGTTTTACATTATTCTATTCTCCCTGTGTTATTAAATAAAATGAATTGAAATGAATTTACGTTGCTAGAATAGTTCGTTACTGAGTCTTCGGCTCACCGTTATTTTGTTTTCTGTTTTAGGTACCGCTGGGAACGATGGGAACGAGTAGTGGCGAGGATTTCACTTTAATAATTCCCACCTAGTTTATGCCTTAAGTTTTAATAGTTTAATTAAAGACTTTTAGTAATTTATGCACCTTTATTTTGGTAATATTAAAGATTATTATATTAATTTTTGGGATTTAATATCTTATGATTGATGGTTGCCTTGTAATTCCCAAGAGGGAGTTACGGCAGGTAATGCCCTGACCAATTAGGTTAATTCCGCTGCTAATTATGCTTTAATAATGTAATTAGAGGTCGGGGCGTTACAAACATGATTGACAATGAAATTCATACTCACAATAGTCCCAACATGCTTGTTCAATCAACAAATCAATAACTCCAATAATAATAGTTCACATGATTGTCCACCAAATCAAATATAAATCCACCAAGTTCACGTAATATAATTCACATCAATAAACAATCAAGTAATGTCCCTTGACAAACAATGTGGTCGCCCTAGACTTGTACGTACCTTTAATATCTAAGCGTAGGGGCCACTTTGCAAATACGATCACTCACTTAGAAATCACCTCCTATCATCAAAATAATGAAACCTTAATTATATTCAAGTTCATTAAATTTCCAGCAACTTTTTGAAATATAAAACCTTGACAATAATTAGAATTTAATTGTTCTTTAATAAATTAATCGTCTCAATTTGTAAAACTACTCCCTAGTATGAAAACATACTTTTTCCACCCTTAAAATCAATAAACATTGAGACTTTAAACCTTTTTATAAATATGAAAATATAATTGATTATCATAATTAAATCAATCACCTAATTATGCTAATCAATTGACCCTTTAGGTCTAGGTAAAAACCCTAACCTTAATTCTCCAATAAAATCAATTTAACACCATAAAAATCAAGTCTTTAATAAATAAATGAATCCGAAAATTCATACTTTAATAATTAAAATATGCCTCAAGAATCAAAACATGTAAAACATCACAATACGGTGTTCACAACCGATTCCCAGCATTTTAATTATTCAAAACAATAATAATAATATAATTTGAAATACGGAATTGAAATAGAATAGGTAAGGAAGAAGAGAATTATACCAATCCGGCCTATAGCACGGAACAATCACGAATTGAATGTGATTGTGCGAAAAATTGAACGAACGAACGAACACACACACACACACACACACACACACACACACACACACACACACACACAATTTGTGCGTGTGTGCGCACGGATGGAGGAGCGAAGACAACAGAAATGGCGCACACAGCAGCGCGACACGAGGGACGAGTGTGCGGGCTGGCGAGCAAGAGGGAGAGAGGGGGTGTGCGCGTGTGGCTGTGCGAGAGGGGCAGCAGCAACGCACTATAGCACTGGGTGCTGCGCTGCGCGAGGGCGAGAGGGAGACGAATGTGGGGCAGCGACGGGCAAGGCTCGACGAGCAGCGTGCTCGGTCGAGTGCGGGTGAGGGGAGCCGGGCACAAGGAGAGAGAAAAGAGGAGTGTTGGGCAATTAAAGGAGGAAGGGTTTAATGAAAAATAAGGGGATCATTTGATGAGGGGAGTCCTATTTATAGGCTCCCAAATCCCTAGTGGGCTAGGCTTAGGAATTTGATATTGGGCTTAGCAATTAAATGATTGGGCTAGCTTTAGAGTTTAGAATTAAATTCTTTTGATTGGGCTCGTTTAATAAAACGAGTTGGAATTTTATTTAAAAACCCAAACCTTTAAAATTACTTGCGACTCCATTAAATTTCCCGACTCGAAAATTAAATTCGTTTCATAATTAATTAAAATAATAAATATTCAAATTAAATAAAATACATTTAAATAATATTTAAATGCGAAATAAATTCTAAAAATCATAAAATGCTTTATAAATATAATAAAATATATTTATAATTATTATAAAAATACGAGGTTTTACAAGGAATCAGCTCATGAGAAATGCCAGAAGTACAAAGAAGGGAAATTTGTTCTTGAAAGGTATTTTCATCTCCTTTTTCGTTGAATAAAATGGAAAGATATGGGATTTTATCTGGTATTGCAAAAGAAAATAAAAAATCTCTGGTATTTCATTACTTATTTTTCTTTCTCTTGAATCGGCTTTGTCAATTCTTGTTTAGACAGTTAGATACACGGCCATTTTAGTTATATGTCGATACACCCCCATCCTTACCTTCCATTCAATTTTGAGAGTCTGTCTTCTGGCTCATGTGTGTTTTTGTGTGTTTTTCTTTTGCTTTACTGTTGGCATACCTGTTGCAACTCTTTTATACAAGCAGGAGTTCAACAGGTTTGACATATCAGAAAATAGTGGCATCGAGGTAAGGTTGTCATAGTGAGCTTTGACGATGCTGTAATCACACTATGTTTTGAGTTGTTTCGAGCTCTCCTATTCTGAAACCATACAAAGATCTGTTGAGGATGAAGTTCGAGCTGGTCAGCAACCCGCTGCTTTGTTTATGACCCTGGTCTTGATTCTGAGCTGAAAATCAATTCCAAGGATTTAATTTTCTCGTCACTAAATCTTCTCTTGTTGCAATTCTTATTTGTTTGCTTCGTTGCTGCAGGATCAGTATCCATACCTGTGGCTTATGTGTGTTTGTGTGGATAATCTGAATGTTGATTTTGTTTTAAGTGGTTAAGACCTTGACAAGAGATCCCTGTACTTCGTTGCTATAGGATCAGTATCCATACTTGTGGCTTATGTGCTACTCATGACTCCCTTCCTAATGTTTTAAGTGGGGGGATGAAGGGTTGTATTCTTGTATCAACCATGCTCATGAAGTGATGAAACCCAAACCCGTTTACAGATGATTTTTGTTTGATAAGATGAACTAACATATTAGGTTTTGAGGAAATGAAATGTTTTAGGCTGCCAAAGAACATTGTTTCTTACTTGTTTCTGGTGTGTGCACAAAATTGATTCTCATGCTTGCTTGTGTCTGTTGTACAGTTTCTTACTAGTAGTTTGATACTTTGTCGCTGCAGAAAAAGCTGGATTTGACTCTTCAGGTTATAGGTGGAGACATTTCTGCAATCCCAGGGTTGTCTGATGCTATTGAGGATTGGTGTTTTTACTTTTTATTTTTTATATTTTTTATTGTTATTTAGTTCTTGTGGTCTTGGCTGTACGATATTAGGTGCGGAAACTGGATTGTATGTTGAATGCTCTTTGCACCATTTCCTCTTTGTATGTGTTCATGCGAGAGCTTAATTTTACCTCTTATTTGTATATGGCACCAGATTACCAGCCATACGAGCTAACTTTTATTTTCCCTCCTCTCGCGTATGTTCTGCCACTGGACAAATGATGGTCTGTTGTCTGATGCACCTTGGGGGCACAAGTCTCTAGATAACATGTCCATAACAATTACAGAGTACCATTTACTTAGAATCATGCTATAGGCAAAATATGTTTCGTGTCGCCTGTATACTTAAAAGGCGACTTTAAAGGTAATTATTTTAATAAAAAATATCAAATTATCTTTCGTGTCGCCTCTAAGTATGTCAGGCGACTCGTATAATTAATAAATTTCGGAAAATATTTTTCGTGTCGCCTATAAAGATTAGAGGGGACTTTAAAAATAAATTTTAAAAATAATTAAAAAGTATCATTCGTGTCGCCTCTTAGAATAACAGGCGACTCAGAATGATTAAGTAATGAATTAATTTTTTTAAAAAATATATATTTAGTGTCGCCTCTTGTATAATAGGCGACTTGTATATTTAGTGTCGCCTCTTCTATGAACCAAAATAGGAATTCTAAACGCTTTTCATGTTTAATTCACTTAGTATTAGGTTGCCAATCCTCATTCTCATCTACTTTGGTAAATTTATGCACATCTAAGGCTCGTTTTGGTCATTATAGGTCATACGTACTTATATCGAGCCAAATGAGCCTTAGATGTGCATAAAAAATTTGAAATGGATCTTAGTAACCCCTAACTAAGCATATCAAACATAAAAAAGGTTTAGAAAGTATCCTTAGGTTCATATGTTGATATTTGGGATCGAAAATGCCATTTTTGGCCAAATATGACCTATATCGAGCCAATTGAGCCTTAGGTGTGCATAAAGAACTTGAAATGAATCTTAGTAACCTCTAACTAAGCATATAAAACATAAAAAAGATTTAGAAAGTGTCCTTAGGTTCATTTGTTGATATTTGGGATGGAAAATGCCATTTTTGGCCAAATATGACCTATATCGAGCCAAGTGAGCCTTAGATGTGCATAAAGAACTTGAAATGAATCTTAGTAATCTCTAACTAAGCATATAAAACATAAAAAAGATTTAGAAAGTGTCCTTAGGTTCATTTGTTGATATTTGGGATCGAAAATGCCATTTTTGGCCAAATATAACCTATATCAAGCCAAATGAGCCTTAGATGTGCATAAAGAACTTGAAATGAGTTTCATAAACATATAACTAATAATATGAATAATAAAAAACGTTTAGAATTTGAATATAAGTTCGTTTGTTGATAGTTAGGATCGAAAATGCCATTTTTGGCCATAAATGACCTACATCGACCCAAATGAACCATAGGCGTGCATAACGAACTTGAAGTGAGTCTTATAAACATATAACTAATCATATGAATCATGAAAAGGTTTAGAATTTGAATATAAGTTCGTTTGTTGATAGTTGGGATCGAAAATGCCATTTTTGGCCATAAATGACCTATATCGACCCAAATGAACCATAGGCGTGCATAAAATGAGTTTCATAAACATATAACTAATCATATGAATCATTAAAAAGGTTTAGAATGTGGAAATAGGTTCGTTTGTTGGTAGTTGGGATCGAAAATGCCACTTTTGGCCATAAATGACCTATATCGACCCAAATAACCCATAAGCGTGCATAACAAACTTGAAATGAGTTTTATAAACATATAACTAATCAAATGAATCATGAAAAAGATTTAGAAAGTGTCCTTAGGTTCATTTGTTGATGTTTGGGATCGAAAATGCCATTTTTTGCCATAAATGACCTATATCGACTCAAATGACCCATAGGCGTGCATAACGAACTTGAAATGAGTTTTATAAACATATAACTAATCATATGAATCATGAAAAAGGGTTAGAATATGGAAATAGGATCGTTTTTTGGTAGTTGGTCTCGAAAATGCCACTTTTGGCCATCAATGACCTATATCAGCCCAAATGACCCACAGGCGTGCATAACGAACTTGAAATGAGTTTCGTAAACATATAACTAATCATATGAATCATGAAAAAGGGTTAGATCAGATCAGACCAGATCAGATCAGAAAAAATAAGTTCAGATCAGAAAAAATAAGGTCAGATCAAATCAAATCAGACCAGATCAGATCAGACCAGATTATTATTATTATTATTATTATTATTATTATTATTATTATTATTATTATTATTATTATGGGAAAACTCCAAAACATTACAAGCTTAACAAGCTACAAAGATCAAGTGAACTACAAGAAGTTGGAGGGGAGCCGAGATACAATCTGGGCCCCCACTCCTCTAGGTATGGCGAACCCGATCCTGCTGAAAATGTGGGCAGCTGCCCGTGCCCCAATGTCTTGAGCCCTGGAGTACGCCTGGACCCGCTTCAGCAACGAAACAACCCCTTTCTCTAATTCCCCAAAAGAAGAGAAGGAAAAAGGAAAGAAACCGTAACCCAAAGCCCTACAGCGTGCCGCATACTTATCCTGCTTCCGCTGCGCTGCAACCACCACAACCCAACCCGGAACGAAGTCTGACAACCCTGATTGCGTCATAGGGGAAGACCCAGTCAAGTCAACACACACATCTAGACCTCCATCCCATGAATAAAGCAATATATCCGCAGGACGAAGAGCTCCATCACTCTCACTAGTCAGCCCAACATCAACCTCCTTGCGAGCAGAAATCCCCGACCGATAGCAAATATCCAAAAGTGTACCACGAACAACATTATGACGATGTTTAATACCCACAATCCCAGCATAAGACACGGCATTATCCCCATAAATGTCCCCATCAAAAACCCGAGAGCAAGCAGAACACGGCGTCGAATCAGAGAACAACGGAATACCCAATCGATAGCAAAGAACTGAACGATAAGTCTTACCGTTCATAGTCTGGCCCAAACCCGAGATGGGGACTGCCCGCAACCAAGCTGAGGAGTGATCCCCCTGCTGTGATTTCCATAGGGCAACATGACGTGAAGATAAGGAGTAGGCGGATTCCGCATCAGCAGTAACCTTCGTGAAATATATGTCTGCCAATTTCTTCATGAGTCTGGGGGCAGCGATCTCACTAGGGCTACTCATAAGGTCGGTCTCCACGGTCCTATTGAAAAGACCAAGAGCATCATCAAAGGCCGGCCCAGGACCATCAACACCTGAAAGCCGAAGAAGCGAATCCTGCAAACAAGAAGACTGCAAACGGGATGCAAGAAAAGCATAATGTCGAACATCACCAGCTGAATAAACACCCAATCCTCCAAAATGAGTATGGCCCATGCAGGGGTCGAACCTGCGACCTTGGCGTTATTAGCACCACGCTCTAACCAACTGACCTTGGCGTTATTATTATTATTATTATTATTATTATTATTATTATTATTATTATTATTATTATTATTATTATTATTATTATTATTATTATCCAAATGCTAACAAAGTCAAATAATTTACAAATAGTTAGTGGGAAGCCGAGATACAATCTGGGCCCCCACTCCTCTAGCTATTGCAAAGCCTATCCTGGTGAAAATATGAGCAACAGCACGAGCCCCAACGTCCTGAGTCCTGGAGAACTTCTGAATCCGCTTCAGCAACGCTACAGCATCCTTATCCAGCTCCCCTAAAGAAGAGAAAGAGAACGGAAGAAAGCCATAACCAATGGCCCTGCAACGTGCTTCGTACTTGACCCGTTTCCGAATAGCCGCATCAGCCACAACCCGGCCCGGGACAAATCCAGCCAACCCAGACTGTGTCAAAGGGGATGATCCCGTCAAGTCAACACACACGTCACAGATAATATTCAAATATGCAAAGATCTTGTCTACATCAGAATCAATCTTTACAGAACCAATATGTTCATATCAAAACCGATTTGTACAGATCATGTCCAGATCATAATCGATATGTCCAGATTATAACTGTTATAGATATCGACTCTGTACAGATTATGTTCAGATCAGAATTGATCTGCAAAGATCATGTCCATATCAGAACTGATTTTTACAAATCATGACAAGATCAGAACTGGTCTGTAAAGATCATGGCAAGATCAGAGCTGGTCTGTACAAATCATGTCCACATCAGAATTGATCTGTACAGATCATGTCCAGATCAGAATTGGTATGTATAGATCATGTCCAGATCAGAACTAAACTGTACAGATCATGTCCAACTCAGAACTGATCATGTCCATATCAGAACTCATCGTACAAATCATGTCCAGATTAAAACGGATCTGTACAGATCATATCCAGATCAGAACTTATATGTCTAGATCATAACCGATCTATCTAGATCATGTCTAGGTCTATATAATATAAGGAATAGTTAAATCATGAGCAAAGTCAAATAAATAATAACAATATTATAAATTTGTGTAACATTTATTTTACACGTAAGTCGTTTAATATTAATTAATATAGATTTTTGTTTAAACTTAATTTTGAAGAATCAGAACAGATTAGATCAGACCAGACCAGATCAGACCAGATCAGATCAGCAAACATAAGTTCAGGTCAGATCAGATCAGAAAAAATAATTTCAGATCAGATCAGACCAGATCAGATCAGACCAGACCAGATCAGACCAGACCAGATCAGAAGAAATAAAGTGAACTAAACAGGGCCTTATTTGAAATTATAATTATCTTATCTGAACCTAGATTAAAGTATCTTAACTTATAAGAATCAATTAACTGACCTTATCTTATATTACCTAGACTTATTTGACTTATATGAACTTATTTTATCTGATTTAAGTCAAAATAAGTCAAACAAAACAAGCCAATAATCACCTACTACCTCTGTTTCAAAATTATCTTTACATTTTCCGTTTTAGTCTGTTTAATAATGTTTTTACACTTTGCTTTATTCTATTTTGGACATGAAGTTTACTACCTTACCCTTCGCTTACTTTATTCATTTATTTCTTACACCCACCCATCTTTTTAACCATTTACCTTACTAGCTTTATCCATATTTTATTAGATTCATCAAACTTTACTACTTTTGTCTTAATATTTGTGCAAATAGTTACTATAAAGATCTTTATGAAACGGAGTAGTACATGGTAATAATCTTAGGAAACAAATAGTTACTATAAAGATTTTTTTTTAATATAAGATAAGATTCTTTTTAAAAAAATTCGGTAACAATATAAGATAAGATTTGTTTTTAATATAAGATAAGATTTTTAAAAAAAAAATCTGTAACAATATATATAATCAAATAATATAAGATAAGATTTTTTTTAAAATTTCGGTAACAATCAAATAAAATCTGATTTTTAAAAAAAAAATCGGTAACAATTATTAACGAAATCTAAAACATCAATTTAGGAAAATTAAGATACTAAATAAATTAAAGAATATCTAAAAAATAAATATTATTCTATAATATCATAATCTATTTTATCCCTAAAAAAAATATCAAAATCTATTTTTATTTCGGTAATCAAATAAAATCTGTTTTTTTATTTTATTTCGGTAATGTTTTAAAAAAATTCGGTAACAAATCAGATTTTATTTGTAAACAAATTCGGTAACAATTATTAACTAATATAATTCGGATATACGGTATCAAAATCTATTTTTATTTTGGTAATCAAATAAAAGCTGATATTTTTTATTTCGGTAATTTTTTTAAAAATTTCGGTAAGAATTCAGATTTTATTTGTTAACAATTTAGGTAACAATTATTAACTAATATAATTTAGATTTATGGTATCAAAATCTATTTTTATTTTGGTAATAAAATAAAATCTGATTTATTTATTTCGGCAATTTTTTTTACAATTTCGGTAATAATTCAGATTTTATTTGTTCAGATTTTATTTGTTAACAATTTCGGTAACAATTATTAATTAATATAATTCAGATATACGGTATCTTGTAATTCAGATTTAGTATCAATAACGAAATCTAAGACATCAATTTGGAAACTTAAGATACTAAATCAATTAAAGAAATATCTAAAAATATT
The DNA here is from genome assembly GCF_020520425.1 of Spinacia oleracea. Classification (NCBI taxonomy): domain Eukaryota; kingdom Viridiplantae; phylum Streptophyta; class Magnoliopsida; order Caryophyllales; family Amaranthaceae; genus Spinacia; species Spinacia oleracea. The sequence continues at coordinate 117,795,597 of NC_079489.1, read as the reverse complement.
CTTTTATAATATCAGAATCTATTTTATCCCTAAAAGAATATCAAATCTATTTTTATTTTGGTAATCAAATAAAATCTGAATTTTTTTTTTAGGAAAATCAATAACGAAATCTAAGGAATCAATTTAGGAAAATTAAGATACTAAATCAATTAAATAATATCTAAAAAATAAATATTATTCTATAATATCAGAATCTATTTTAATTTCGGTAATAATTATATAATATCGGATCAAATAAAATTTGTTTTTTTAAAAAAACTTTCGGTAATAATTATCTAATACCGTATCAAATAAAATCAAATTTAATTAAAAATAAATTTCGGTAAAGATTATAAAATTATATTTGATAATTTTTTTAAATACTCCGTATGTGTCAAAACTAGCTAATATCGGATAAATAACAATAATATTTTTAAAAACTAAAATGTTATTTACTTAAAATTAAAAAACATTATTATTTAATTAATAAGAAAATTAAAAAATATTAGTATTTAATTAATTATAAAATTAGATGGCCGGCGATGTGGATGATGGTGGCCGGCGGTGATGGTAGTGGCCGGGATGATGTTGGTGGTTTCCGGCGATTATAAGGGTGGTCGGTTACCGGATGATGGTGGTCGAATGATGGTGGCCGGCGATGTGGTTGGTGGCCGGCGGTTATGGTGGTGGCCGTAGGTAATGGTGGCCGGCGGTGATGGTGGTTGCCGGAGGTAATGGTGGCCGGCGGTGATGGTGGTTGCCGGATGGTGGTTGTCGGCGGTGATGATGGTCGGCGGTGATGGTAGTGACCGGAGGTTACGGTGGTTGTCGGCGATGATGTCATTAAGAATAATTTCGGTAATTTAAAAATAAATTAAATACCCCTTAACTTTGTAACCAAACAAGACTTAACAAAAAAAATTGATGGATGGCTAGGATCTAATCAACATAATCTAACGGTATATATTTATCTAAGGTTTTTTAGTCGTCGGAGGTCGACGACCTTTACAGAATTTTTAAAGTTTTGAACCTGTGACCTCGCATCGATTAGTCACATATCTTAACCACTATATTACAACGCACTTTGTTGTTTCTTATAAGTTCAATATTACATTAAATCAATATAATTACGAAAGTGATCTGAATCATTTCTTAATTGTCTCACATCATTAATTAGCCATTACTTTTACAAGTTACTAATCCTTATTTGATAAAATTTATTAAAGCATACTTAAAGCGACATACATTGTAATTTAAAAAATAAAATTAGAAAATAGGTACTCAGTATATGATAATCTAAATGATCCATTTTTTCTACTATCTGGGACATCGCCCGGGACACTAACTAATTACTTTTTATTGCTCCCAACCGGGCACCAACCTGATATAACAGGTAACTAATACATGTGTCATACACCCATTCGTTATAAAAAAAATATTTTTCTTTTATTTTCCATCTTTTTGTTTTTTTGTTTTCCTTTCCTTCATCCTTCCTCGGATCCCTCTTTCATCCCTCCTACTTCCGGCAACAATTCGCCTGCCATCAACACCAACTGATGCTTGCAACATAATGAACCACCATCAACGTACACACCTTTCCACCTCAACAACATGTCCCTCCTCTCCTACAACTTCAACAACTCCAATCACCCACTGCTGCTCCTCAACAATAACTCACACACCGATATAACCATTAACATCCCAACGAGATGTTAGGTTATGATTCATATGACAAAACATAAATCATGCGGAAAAACCATAGATCCAGGAAAGCATATTATTTACACATAATCATTTAGCATAGTTTAGATGCATACACTTTGTAGCGTGCCCTCCCTAGCTGCGCCCGAACCGAACAAGAACAAGTCTTTAGGACTCCAAGTGTCGTCCCTCCGTAGATAGTCCACAGCACGTCCGGATCCGCCTTAAGCTTGACCAACTAGAATCGCCCTTAAGGTACTTAGAATTTTCGGCTATTGTAGGCAATTATATGACTGAATTTTTGCTCTCAAAAATCACTTTGAATACTTGAATCGTATATTAAAAATAATGACCCTAGGCCCTTATTTATAGAGGTATGGAAAAGGAATTGTAATCCTACTAGGATGTGGATTTGTTAATTAGAACTTTATTAGGACTCTAAATAACAAAGCAAATCTAATAGGATTAGGATTTTAATCTTCGCACGAATCCTAATAGGATTAGGATTTCCCGCACACGCATCGTACAAGCCGTGCACCCGCGCAGGCCTTGCGGCCCACGACAAGCGCACAGCCCATGTGCGGTGCTGCGCGCGCGCGCGCCCTTGGCTGGGCCTGGCCTTGCACTGGGCCTGGTGGAGGCGTGCGTTGCTGCGTGCGGCTCGCTGGGCGATGGCCTGGCTTCGTGCTGGGCCTTCGTCTAGCGGGCCTCGTCCGATGCTAATTCGTACGATACGCTTCCGATTAAATTCCCGATTCCAGAATTCATTTCCGATACGAACAACATTTAATATTTCCGATTCCGGAATTAATTTCCGTTTCGAACAAATATTTAATATTTCCGTTTCCGGAATTATTTTCCGATTCCGATAATATTTCCGATTCTGACAATATTTCCGTTTCCGGCAATATTTCCGATTCCGGCAATATTTCCATTTCCGATAATATTTTCCGATACGTACCATGTTTCCGTTTCCGGCAACATCTACGACTTGGATAATATTTATATTTCCGATACGATCCATATTTCGGTTTCCGGCAATATCATCGTTTCCGGAGTATTCATTTCTTGCCTGTGACGATCTCAGCTCCCACTGAAACCAAGATCCGTCGATTCCGAATATCCATAGATGGAGTATTTAATGCCATTAAATACTTGATCCGTTTACGTACTATTTGTGTGACCCTACGGGTTCAGTCAAGAGTAAGCTGTGGATTAATATCATTAATTCCACTTGAACTGAAGTGGCCTCTAGCTAGGCATTCAGCTCACTTGATCTCACTGAATTATTAACTTGTTAATTAATACTGAACCGCATTTATTAGACTTAATATTATATGCATACTTGGACCAAGGGCACTATTTCCTCCAGTCTCCCACTTGTCCTTAGGGACAAGTGTGCATTTCCTAATTCCTTTGTCGCTCGATGATTGCTCTTGAACATAAGGTAAGAGTTGTCATCCTTATTATGTCCAGAGGTGTTCCTCGGTTTCAGAGTTCAACTGGTCAAATAAACAGATAATCATAGCCTATGATTCATCCGAGCACGACCATGCATTTCACAGTTTCTAGCTCTCCGAGTGGCCTTGTACAACTTTTAAGCATCTCATCCCGATTTATGGGAGGACAATCCCAATCTTGCGATCTTGAGATTAGACTTCGTTTGATAGGTGATTACCTGAGCGTTGCTTTTATAGCCTCCTTTTACGGTGCGACGGTTGGTCAACGTCAAAGCAACCAGTTCTCAAACAAGTAATCTCAAATCACTCAGGTATTGAGGATTTAGTGTCTAATAATTTTAATGAAATTTACTTATGACAGATTTTCATCTCTTACAGTAAAGTTTCATAGGTCTTGTCCGATACTAGTCTTCCCAAAGTAAGTATCTATGCAAATGATTATGACATTGCCATGTCCACATAGTTCAAGAAACATAACTACTAGTCATCTTGCATTCTAATCGTCTAACGTTTTCTATGCGTCCAATTTTATAGAAAACTCCGACCAGGGACCATTTTCAACTTTTGACATTCAAGTTCACTTGATAGACATTTCTTAGTCACAGGACTGGTCCTGACAGTCTATCTTGAATATATCGTCAAATTGAAGGGACTCATCATTTAATACTAAACCAAGATTAAATGGAATATGAAAATACATTTCATATATGATAAATGTTCAACCCCAATGTTTTACAACCATGGGCCTCAAACCCATCTTCTAAAACAGTTCATGGAATTTCAAAGCTATGCTTGATTTCCAGTGCTACAATGTAAGTGTTGCTTCTCACTTGTTGCATAGGTTTAGTTATCATGCTTTGCCAATCTTAATATCCTTTTCATCGAATGTTTTTCGAGATATGATGATAAGATCTTTTGAGTTTGTTTATTATGTGATCTAGTCTTTCTTACTTCGATAGTGGTTCTACGCATTTTGCAATGAAGAACCATCAAGTTAGCAGACATGTGATCCACCCAAGTTCAATGAAGAACTCATTAATATAAACAACTTTGTTTTATTGCTTCTTAGGCAATAAGTACTTTTACTTCAACTGTTTAGGTTGCTAGTGATGCTTTGTTTGGATTTGCTTATCCAAGCAGTTCACAGATATATGGAAGACTTTCCAGCTGTATCTTAGAACATAGAAATTAATATTTTAATTTCCCACGCAACAACTCATGGTCTCCAATCCATGTTGCCATTTTGAAACACGATGCTCTTTAGCTCGTCCTTGTCAATGGTTAACTCCAAAGGGTCTTTGCTTGATCCTTTGCCAGTGTTTATGCGTGTAGCATCAATATTTAGCATATCTTTATTTCCTTGAATCAAGAACTATTCCTATGTACCTTTTCAAGTACCATAAGTATTCTTGATCTCAATCTAGTTGATCTTTACTTAGATCAATAGAGATTGGTATATGTTCGTCATGCCTAAAGTCATACGATACATTTTTGGCGATCCTCATATTATATCATACATGATAAATTCTTTTGCAGAATAATTCTCAATTGAATTGTATTCATGTAACTTTAGCTCATTCAATTTCAGTAGATACTAAATCCAGCTAAATTCTTTGACATATAATATAGGTTAAGAATCTCACTTAGATCCTTTGATGTTTTAACTTAGTAAATGCTTATACATAGTTCAAACATTCTTTTACTTAGATTTATTCACATGGGTCGAATATCTCCAATGGAGTATTTCGTGTTTGATTTAGTAAATGCCATTACTTAATCCAAAATAATATTATAAGATCTTTGTAAATAGATCTTAGTACCCAGTATGTACTAAGTTTCGCCTTGGTCCATCATTGATGAATAATCTCAAATCTAAGTATTTAGCATTTGAATGTTATTTCACAATAGAGAGATATGTGTGTGATACACATAGGACCAATTAAGTTTTATGTACTCCCACTAAACTTCTTATATATCTATAAGAATCATGTACATTTTATGAAACTAAAATACTTATTAGCTTCACCAAAATACATTTCTAATTCCCAATTGCTTGCTTAAATCTGTACTTAGATTTTATAAACTAGCTTTTCTTTTCAAGCATTTATTTGGATCCACAAATCCTATGACATACCATGTACATAGTTTCTTCCAACATTTGACTGAGGAAGATGTTTTGTCATCCAATTGCCATATGTACCAATATGCAATCATTGCTTGAATTATAGACTTAAGCATTACGATTTTGCATGAGGTTTCAACACAATCCACATCGTGAATTTGCTTGTAACCTTTAGCAACTAATCTAGATTTGTGTGTGAACACAATTTCATGTTTGATGGTTTTTATCCTTAAAACAAACTTTGCAACCAATAGGTGTGAAACTATTCTTGCAAATCAACAAAATTTCAATTTTGTCATCAAAACATTGAGTAGTTTTATGGCCTCTAACCATTTAAAACATTTGAGTCTATATATGGCCTCTAACCATTTTAGGGAATCTGGGTTTCGTCATAGCTTTTTTACAAGTCACAAACTCATTAATCTACATGATAATAGTTTGACTGCAAGTTGTAGGTTTCTTCACTATCTAATAGAAGAATTGCATAGTTTCAGTGACCTGAACTCCATGTTTCTTCACTATCTAATAGAAGAATCTCATAGTTTCAGTGACTTGAACTCTATGCCTACAAGGGTATAGAACATCAAACAACAGAATATCAATAGCCACTTAAAAGTCCTTTGAATATTCTGTTCTCCTTGAAGCACTTGTAAAGTCTTCTAAGAGATGTCTATTCTTTAAAGCTACTTCTAAAGTCCTCAAAGAATAAGTGTTCGGATTTTCTAAAGAACTTCGAAAAGCCTCCGGAATCTCCATTTTATGTTTACTGTTCGCCTCGAAGACTTTCGAGGTCTATTTTCTCCCACTTGTCATTTTGGAAACGAATCTCTAAAAGGACATTATTTCGAGCAAACAAACATTATGTTCTCAAAAATTCGTGGTAGAAACAATACCCTTGTGTCTCATTTGAATAAATCACAATGAAACATATATCTATACTTGGGCCTTAGTTTGTCGAATGACAAACACTAAGCTCCCACTGAGTGTTGCAACTCTCTAGATATATTTTATGAAAAGTTATTCTGAAATTACTTTTCAATAGCTTTGACGAATTTGGTTTAGTTTGGTGGTAGTTGAGCATTTTGTTTTAGAAATTATAGGAAAAGTCCTTATGATTCATCATTAATCGAATCAAGTACTAATTGACTTCGATTATTCCAACTAAGATATGCCATATCTTATGGACCTAGATTGTGAAATTACAACACACAACCATTGATGATCATATTTGGTCTCAAGTAATCATCAACATGATCTAACCTAGATCTTTATGATTTCTTGCCAAGTGGATTTTATACTTCTGAATCTTGGAACTACCCAAACAGATTCAACTTATATCACATTTGAGTCAATAAACCTATATTCACTCAAATCCATGTGAAATAATAAAGTCATAAAATCTTTCTTTAGCTTTGAACTCTATTGTCTAGGCGTTCTAACAATAGTTCATATCTTTTGTTACTTTCAACAAGTAAGACTAGTCGTCTTAAATTGATCTAGAAATCAATGAAATTTCAAAAGTCCATTAAAATAGATCTTTTGAATGTTAACTTGTTGATATGGTCTAAGCAACAATGCCAACGATTAGTGGAACTCAAATCAAGGGTTTGATTTGAACCTAGTAAAGTTTTTATTTTTAAAGAGTTGTTTGTTTTAATCAAGCATATTGACTCAACCCGTAAATGACCATTTCATTCAAATAAACAAACAAACATTGTAGCATTGCCATGCTTCATTTCCCACTTGTAGGTCATTAGTGTAGCCTACCTTCCATTGTTTGAGTTATTACCGAAGTAAGAACCTCAAGCGGTATATGATACCAAGGAAGTTTGATTGCTAGGTCACTTCTCTTTAAACATAAACTTATAGGTAGAAACGGAATCGTAAATTCCTTTCATTTGTTCCTTGTTTTCCTATTTCTTGTACCCTTTCTTATAGTCTTAAGAATTGAATTCTATAGTGTTGACTTTTATACTTTGTTAGACATGTCCGATGTCATTCCAACAGAGTTCTTACCATTTTATTTATGTTGAATATTCTGTTTCAACTAGATGATCTTACCAGAAGCTTCTAAAGTTCTCTAAGCATCAATCTTATTCGACTGTCTAGGGACTAGACTCATTCGAGAATTAAATGGACAAAGATATTAGGTTGTTAACCATTGGTAAAGCTGAGTGTTTAAACTCAATGCTTTATGATCTAAAAACTACATTGTATTTTGAATTCACAAGCACCAATCGGTTTGCCATTCGACTTTGATACTCGAAAACAACCATAAAAGTCGCTAAAAGAAACGTACATTTTAAATCGCTCATTTTCTCTCATTTCCGTGAATCGTTCTTGAATTCACTACCAATCGAGGAAATTTACTGTTACCTTTCTAAAAGGGTTTACTGCAGTGCAAGATATTTAATTATAAACAATAATTAAAACATTCATTGAAGCATGCAAAGTCTAAACATTTATCATGAATAATAACTTGAAAATTAAAGCAATCATGCAATTTAAACAAGTTATTAGCATTTTATTCGAATTTATTGTTCCGGCAGGTGTGAATAAAATGATTCCAAGATCCTAAAATCATTGAAGAACTAAGCACAGTTTGTCGACTTAATCCTAAAACATCTTAGGTAAGCAAAAGCCTTTTGCTAATAGTCTAGAAACTATTCTTGGTTGATAGGTACGTCTAAGAACTTATTAGGTAAACCTATCGATTTTGCCACGACATAAAAGGACTCCTTACTTATATCGTTGAGTTTCACCAAAACTAACATGTACTCACAATTATTTGTGTACCTTGCCCCTTTAGGACCAATAAGTAACACCTCGCTGAGCGAAAACTATTACTAGATTGATGTAAAGGATATCCAAGCAAGTGTATATTTTGGCATGGCACCTTTTAACTCAATTTTTAAGTTTGGAACTTAAGGCTCTTACTATGTTGGTTAGATTTTAAGTGAACTAAAATCCTTAATCATGCAACATAATCAAGCTTTGATCTCATGCATTTTAAGACATATTTAAAAGCAATAAATAACTTAAAACATGCATAAGATAAATGTGATCTAGTATGGCCCGACTTCATCTTGAAGCTTTAACTTCAAAGTCCGTCTTGAAAATCTCCGTGGGAGGCACCATTTTCTTCAAATAGGATAAGCTATAATTAAAACTAATTACAACTATTTGATGGTACGCAGACCATATTTGAATTGAAAAACAACTTTGGTACTTTAGACCAATTACATTCAAATTAATGGTACGCAGACCATATTTTCTATCCTATTTGGGCCATACTAGTCACTTCATAACCTGCAAAACAGTACATATACAATATATACCATTCACCCATTCATTATCATGAATGACCCACATAGCTGGTTAGTAAAACACATTATGCATCACATAAACATTTCCAGCAATTAATCAAGGGCACCAATAATCTACAAATTATTCAGTCCTTATTAATTCTAATCAAGTTGTTTTAACCTTAAGGATTTGTAGACCTAATCAAGAGTTTATGACTAAAAAGGGCTCCCACTTAAACCAATAAATTCATATGCTTTACTAATTTTAAACATAAAAATGTATTTCTAGTCTAACCGGAAACATACAAATTTAATTAAAATTTAAAGCTCATATAAATTTATAATTGAATCCAAAAAGTTTAATTTAATTTCAGTCGTATTTAAATTAATTCATGATTTTAATTTTAGTAAAATAATTAGAATAAATAAAATTTATTATAATTACAATATTCAAAATTAAAATCCAAGAAAATAATTTAAATTATTAATTTTAAAATTAATTAAAATTACGTAAACTGAAAATTTCAAATTAAAATTTCAAAACGATCTAATCGCAACGCAACAATCCCACGCAACGCACGCCCAAGGGCCACACGCACACAGCCATCGCTTGCCATGTGCGCGCAGCCCATGCGCTGCGTCGCATCGCTGCTGCTCACCATCGCAAGGCATCAATCGAACACGCGAGCTGGTGCTCGCTGCGCGCGCCAGCGCTCGATGCACGCGAGCCATCGCTCGCTGCGCTCGCTTGCCAGCGCTCGATCCATGCGAGCCATCGCTCGCTACGCGCCTGCCTTTCCCGTTCGCGAGCTTGCGCTCATCGCACGAGGCAGCAGTATGCGAGCTGGCGCTCGCTGCGCGCGAGCCATCGACGCTGTGCGTAGCGCTCGTGGCACGCGAGCTTGCGCTCGCTGCGCGCGAGGCTCCGCATGCTTGCGCGAGGCAGTGCGCGAAGTGGCGCAGCACGCTTGCTGCCCACACGCGACTGCTCGTGCCTTGCTCTCGCCCCTGCTCACACGCCCATTGCTCACAGCCCACGACACAAGGCAGGGCTGCTGCCTTGTGCTCGTGCACCATGCCCTTGCTCGCTGCATTCGTACCGCATGGGCGACGAGCTCCCTTGCTCGTCGTCGCATGCCCGCACTATACAACACCCCTTAAGGGTAACACGTAGCGTCCATTGCTTTGTGGGTGCAAGTTATATGAGCGAGTCGCATAAAGATTAAAAATTTATATTCAAAATTAATGACAAATTAATAAATAATATTAATTTCATAATTTTAGGGCGAAAAATCGAAAATTTATTATTTAATTGATTTCCGATTAACATGGATTCAAGTCTAGGTCATAAAAATTTAAAATTTAACATAAATTTACAATTTTTATGGTGGTTTTTAATCATAGGTATCTAATTAAATTATAACTAATTATGAAAATCAAATTAATTCTAAATTATTCCAATTTTCAACAAATTAATCATAATTACAAATTAGATTGCTTAATTAACAAGGCTAGGCATTCAAACTTGTTAAACATATACAGTAGGTCAATAAAAAATTCAAGATTTATCAACAAGAATCGCAAATATTTAATTTAACATCTTAAATTTACGAAATTTTGCATTCGAAAAACTAAAACCTCCGAAAAGTCATAGTTAGGCTTCGAATTTGAGAATTCTGGGTTCGGCCGAAAAATACTAGTTTTGTCAAAATTTTAGAATGCCTTTTACATGCGGAATTGACACAAAAATCACTCGATTTGGATGAGTAACGAAGAAACTGCCAAAAAACTGCGTACGTATAATTAAATAAACGCAATTTGCAATTAATTAACAATTACGAAAATTAATCACCCCTTTTAATTCTTGCAAATTTGTAATATTTAAACATGTTCATGCAATTTAGATTATGAAAATAATAAGAGGCTCGTGATACCACTGTTAGGTTATGATTCATATGATAAAACATAAATCATGCGAAAAAACCATAAAGCCAGGAAAGCATATTATTTACACATAATCATTTAGCATAGTTTAGATGCATACACTTTGTAGCGTGCCCTCCCTAGCTGCGCCCGAACCGAACAAGAACAAGTCTTTAGGACTCCAAGTGTCGTCCCTCCGTAGATAGTCAACAGCACGTCCGGATCCGCCTTAAGCTTGACCAACTAGAATCGCCCTTAAGGTACTTAGAATTTTCGGCTATTGTAGGCAATTATATGACTGAATTTTTGCTCTCAAAAATCACTTTGAATACTTGAATCGTATATTACAAATAATGACCCTAGGCCCTTATTTATAGAGGTATGGAAAAGGAATTGTAATCCTACTAGGATGTGGATTTGTTAATTAGAACTTTATTAGGACTCTAAATAACAAAGCAAATCTAATAGGATTAGGATTTTAATCTTCGCACGAATCCTAATAGGATTAGGATTTCCCGCACACGCATCGTACAAGCCGTGCACCCGCGCAGGCCTTGCGGCCCACGACAAGCGCACAGCCCATGTGCGGTGCCGCGCGCGCGCGCGCCCTTGGCTGGGCCTGGCCTTGCACTGGGCCTGGTGGAGGCGTGCGTTGTTGCGTGCGGCTCGCTGGGCGATGGCCTGGCTTCGTGCTGGGCCTTCGTCTAGCGGGCCTCGTCCGATGCTAATTCGTACGATACGCTTCCGATTAAATTCCCGATTCCAGAATTCATTTCCGATACGAACAACATTTAATATTTCCGATTCCGGAATTAATTTCCGTTTCGAACAAATATTTAATATTTCCGTTTCCGGAATTATTTTCCGATTCCGATAATATTTCCGATTCTGACAATATTCCGTTTCCGGCAATATTTCCGATTCCGGCAATATTTCCATTTTCGATAATATTTTCCGATACGTACCATGTTTCCGTTTCCGGCAAAATCTACGACTTGGATAATATTTATATTTCCGATACGATCCATATTTCCGTTTCCGGCAATATCATCGTTTCCGGAGTATTCATTTCTTGCCTGTGACGATCTCAGCTCCCACTGAAACCAAGATCCGTCGATTCCGAATATCCATAGATGGAGTATTTAATGCCATTAAATACTTGATCCATTTACGTACTATTTGTGTGACCCTACGGGTTCAGTCAAGAGTAAGTTGTGGATTAATATCATTAATTCCACTTGAACTGAAGCGGCCTCTAGCTAGGCACTCAGCTCACTTGATCTCACTGAATTATTAACTTGTTAATTAATACTGAACCGCATTTATTAGACTTAATATTATATGCATACTTGGACCAAGGGCACTATTTCCTTCACGAGAAGCACAATTGCAACAACTAGTGCAACGTAACCTAAAAGATAGAGGAAAAAATAAATAATTAACGACGATCGAGGGCTGCGATTTAATCGACAATTGGGGGGAAATTGAAAGGGTCGGATGGTTAAGTAGGATGCAGACCATGAAATTGTAGATGATTATTGATGAAGATCAACTGACTCCACTAGTGGCATCGCCGGTGGTGCGCGATTGATTGATGGCAGCAGCGACGATGCTTGAGGATTATAATTCCGACGATGTAAGAGATTCATCTGAGAAATCCGACGACGGTAGTGAAAGCTCCTCATTTTTTTAAAAATGATTAATGGTGGAATTGTAGTATTATCCATGGTTTCCGTTGAAGGTGATATGTTGGTGGATGGCTAGGGTTGCCATTTTTGAAAAGGATTGTAAAAATGGAGACGTGAGTATATGATTTTCTGACTTGTCGTGGAGGGTGAGGGTAAAATGGTGGCAGTTGGTATTGATTTATTTATGGTTCGCGAAGGAGTAGTGAAGATCTGAAGGAGATGTGGGTTGGGAAGCAATGGAACGAAATCCCCATTGAAGTAGCGGTGAAATAAACTAGGAAGTGTGAAGGAGGATGAAAACATAAAATAAAAAGTTGACCTTCTTAGACGGTTGCAAATCACTTGGGTTCAACAAAAGTTAATGGGGTGCAAAGGTTGGAATAATAAATAATAATCGAAAGGTTGAATTATTAATGGAAAATCGTCGAAAGGTTAGATTATTTAATGTAATTTTTCCTACTTATAATTGAAAAAACCTTTACTTTAACCTATACACTCCAATAATCAGTGTTTTCTAGGTTTATAGTTGTATTCACTTTTTGTATTGTTTTATTTACTTTTAAGTTGAAAACCTTTACTTTGACATCCGACCATATATTTCTTTCTTATAATTTGTTTTCATATTGTAAGAGATGAAAGTCAATGACTCTTTGCTTGATCATTTTCCACTTTGAACTATTTAATTGTAATATGTTTTTGAGATTTTCTGATTTACTTCTAAGATTTTTAGTTTACTTTTGAGTTTAAATTAATTACTTTTGAGTTTTTTTTTTATTTACTTTTTGAATACTTGTTATTAATAATGCAATGAAAGTCACATATATTCATAAAGGTCTGATGTTCAGTAGATTAGTGAAATATTTTGATTTACCTTTAAATTTTTATGAGATACTTTTGAGTTATTATGATTTACTTTTGAGATATATTTGATTTACTTTTGAGACACTTTGATTTACTATTGAGTTTCTTTTATTTACTTTTGAGTTTTTTTAATGTACTTTTAGAGACAACCTATGTAGGAATCTAACCTACACCCCCCCATATGCATTTGCATAGTGCTCTACCTTTTGAGCTAATAGGTTTAAGAAACATTTAGTAAAGCTAATTACACAGACACCTAAACTCCAACACAAAGCTTTATCCCCATTAACACAGAGGCTGAGAGCATGACGTATATAACATGGTTCTATATGAGAAATTGTTACCTTTTTCGCATGGAGAAAAAACAGCTGAAATCAACCATGCGACAAGACATTGATGAGGGCCCATTCAAAATTCATGAAGCTACTATAGCCTTACAAAGCCAGGGAGACACCCTTCAAGAACAACAATCATCACCAAACAAGTGCGTCTGACCAAGCCGAAACCAACTTCTAAAACGCAGCAAAAGAATGCAAATAATTGCGGCGTCTAAGCATGCATAACTCTCAAATCTCAATTAACTTTGAAGCAGGAACTCGAGCAAGCCCCTACGACGGCAGGCTATAGAAGCATCAACGAACACACTAAGCTATGGCGAGCATCAAGAACCAACAAATATATTTCAGCAACACCTTTTGCTACTCCATATTTCCATAAATAAACCAACAAGATATGCATAATGTAAAGAAGATCTTAGCTAAAATATCAAAATCACTTGATTTCCCTCACATCTCATGATCATTTCTGAGTAGCACCTACTCCAAAGGAGAGTAAGATCCTACTCAGAATCTGTCCATTTCCTCATTTACTTTTTAATCAGTTCTGTTTACTTTTATGAATTATTTATCTACTTTTAATTGGAACAAAAAGAAATTATGTAAAGATATGATACACAACCTCTATCATCCAAGCGAAGTTGAATATAAAAGCAACAAAACCACAAAGACATGACTAGCAGCAATGACCCCCCTACATGACTAACAACCGGCAATGACAATCAGACTAATCACAGCACCCTAAACATACTGTGAAATTAACATGCACCTGAACCTGCAGTCAAACCCAGCAATACAACAGCTAAAATGCAGCAGTAATGCATACAACAACATCATTTAAGCTTGCTTCACTCTCAATTAACTACGCTAGCACGAGCTCGAGCAAGCCTTTGTAACAACAATCTACAATTGCAGCAACAAAACCGCAAAGACATGATCAACTAGCATCAAGTGTCAATGGAGGCACCTAAACTAGAGTCAAATATCAAGCCAGATGAAATCATCATCCTTCTACTTGTCATTAATTTGTTTTTGGGAATTATATAGTTTACTTTTAAAAAGATTTTGTTTATTACTAGAGAAATTTAGTTTACTTTCAGAATCATTATTCCAACTAAGTGTAATGGCCTAGCCTTAATAGAAATTAGGAAGAACTAAAATTTCTAACAATATTGTACAATCAACCCCCTAATTCAACTAAATTCACATTGTAGAAAACAGAAATATACATAATACGACTAATTTACTTTTACCAAGTTTCGATTTACTTTTGAGTTTCTTTTGTTTACTTTTGTGTTTCTTTTGTTTACTTTTGAGTTCCTTGTATTTACTTATGATATATTTCTTTGTTTACTTTGGAATTCCTTGTATTTACTAAACTTGTTGCACAATAGAACCATAACCATGTTAACCTTACCACTGAGTGCATCAGATCAGCATTGTCAGGGTAAGCAGCAACAAGACCTTTCTAACGGATTTAACTTATGTAAATTAATTGCATCCATAATAGACTACCATAACAGACTGCACAAATAACAATAGAAAAGCAGCAAACACAATTGCAATAGAACAGACCCACTAAAACTGACCAGGACACAGTATGCCAAACTGTAGGCAAGAAACCCAACCCTAATAGTCAATTGGGATTGGCAAGCTTTGCATTAGCACCCTCATTGTAATACCTCGTATTCTTGCATATTTATAAATATATTTTATTATATTTATAAAGCATTTTTATGATTTTAAGAATTTAAATTTCATTTAAATATTATTTAAATGTATTTTAAGTAATTAGAATATTTATTTATTTTAATTAATTACGAAACGAATTTAAATTCAAGTCGGGAAATTATTTGGGTTTCAGTTTTAAAAAGGTTCGAATTATAAAGTCCAATTCGTTTTTATGTTGAGCCCAATTAATCAAGGAATCCAATTAAAGTTTTAATTCAAATCCAATCCTTTTAATGCATGCCCAATACCCAACTTCCTAATCCTATCCCACTAGGATTATAAAAACCTATAAATACCCCCCCATGTTTCATTAAACCCCACTTAATTAAACCCTCAATTATTTTTCTCTCTCTCCCTTGAATCACATGGCACACCCCCTTTTGTTTCTTCCCTTGCATTGCTGCGCAGCCCCGAGCACACACCCCTGGTCGTGTGTTGCCTTGCCTCGACGCCCAACCCGCACTGTTCGTCCCTCCTCTCGACGCCCAGCGCCCACGCGAGTCAACGCTTGCTGCTTCCCCTTGCAAGCCTCGCCCAACGCTCGTGCTCTTCCTCTCCCCTCGTCGCTGCACCCTGTTATCCCTGGCCCGCGTCCCTCGACACCCCCGCACAGCCCGCGTCCCCTTGCTCGCTGCTGCTTTGCCCATGTTCCCCGCGCACCCGCACAACACGAGGAGCAACAGCAACATAGTTGTTGTGTTTCCGCACACAAACTCCGTACTTTTTGTTCCCTTTTTTCCCCCGATCACACTAATTCATGATCGTACCGTGCTATAGGTCGGTTTGGAGGTGATTTCTAATTTAGAGGCTTGAATCACAAAGTGGCCCCCGTACTTAGGTATTCAAGGTACGTACATATCTAGGGTGACCACCATTTTCATGAGGATTCATGTGATATTTTATTATTGTGATTTGGATTATTATGGATTCATGTTAGATGTTGTGAATGGACATGTTTGGATTATTATGAAATTATGGTTTTTATTGAACAAGCATGTTGTGGTTATCTATGATCGTTGATTGAATATCAAGCGTGTTTTTCAAGTATTTTATGCATGTATGGTTGTTTCACATGCAAGGGATTATTTTGATGCTATCGTACGTAATGTCTAGCATACTTTGAGCCGAGTATTTGTGCCTCGTTTCACTATATATTCTACTCCGTATGTAGGGTATGTTTGGGAAGTCTATGTGAATTGATTTAAGGATTATTCGTTCCTAGTGCACAACCCGTATGTTAACAGGCATGTCCTGGAATCTCAATAGTATATTGAGAAGGAACAATGAGAGTAATATCACTTGAGTCTTGAGTGT
Organism: Spinacia oleracea; assembly: GCF_020520425.1. Taxonomy (NCBI): domain Eukaryota; kingdom Viridiplantae; phylum Streptophyta; class Magnoliopsida; order Caryophyllales; family Amaranthaceae; genus Spinacia; species Spinacia oleracea. The sequence goes on along the minus strand of NC_079489.1, from coordinate 117,779,178 downwards.
TTGATCACAAGTCCTAATGGACTTAAAAGAAGTATTGTTTGGTTGTCACTATTAAATGTCTTGTTGTTGTGTCTTGAGTTCACCTTGTAGATAAAATATTAATAAACGTAAGGTGCAACCAGAACAAGATCCAAAACTCTTGGAACGTATATACCTTGAGTTTGAACAATGGGGGGAGTCTTTTCAGAAAACTTGTACTCTTACTAATGATACAAGACGTTGTTTCATTTCTTTTATGCGCTGGAATTCCATTAGTGGTACGACAATTGGGTTATTATTATTACTATTATTATTATTTATTTATTTATTTTGGTGTTTGGTGGGCTCCCAACACCCTTCCTTTAATGGATATTTTCTTTTATGCCCGTTCAAAGTTTATTCTTAATTAATCTATGAGTCAAGAGTCGTGTCAAGAGTTGAGTCTTGTCCTCATGATTAATTGGTTATTAAATGGCTTTTGCATGTGGATTATTTTATTTATTGCTAAGTGAAGCATGTTAGTACTAGAATTTCATTCTAGCTTGTTCGTACTCATCTTTCGCTGACTTCGTGCTTCATGTATTTTTGGTCATGGCCTTTGCCTTAATGACCCTATAATGAACCACCATTGCATTTGCATCGTTGGGGTGTAGATTTTATATAAACAGGTTTGTAGAGATAACTTGCTGAAGAAGTTTTCTAGCATGGGGATGTATTTGAGCGATGTTTTCTCCCGCATTCTAAACTCTATTATTTTCTGTTAGTCTAGACTATTAAAACTATTTAGTTAATGGATTTTTAACGGATTTGGTTTTGGGCCGTTATGGTTCCAAATTGTATGGAGGCCATTAACTATTATTAAATGTTTTGAATGTTAGTTATATGTCCGTTGCGTAATTCTGGTACTAGCCTTAACCGTTATCACGGTGGCGGTAATGCTTTGGTAATTCCTTTATTTTAAGATGGAAAATGGTTTTATAAAGGCAAAGAATTATTAGGGTGTTACACTCATCCCCCTGTAGCAACAACGTAAACACAGCACCGCTAACATCTTAAGAGCCGGTATGGAGAACAATTCAGCTAACCACCTGTTAACGCAACACAAGTCTGCATCACTAGCCCTTAAAAACCACCCAACTGACTTCTTGACTTCAAAAAAATAGCCACCTGACAAGTAGTTCAGGAACATCTATTCTATTGACCATGTCTAAAATTATTCGAATCATTTTACTTTTTAGTCAGTTTTGTTTACTTTTATGAATTCTTTATCTACCTTTAATTTGAACCAAAAAAATTATGTAAATCTATTATCAAAAGTAAAAAACAACATCGAGTAGAAGTAAACGCAATATCAAGTAAAAGTGAAGACATTATCATCAAAAGTAAACAAAGTATTGAGTAAAAGTAAACACAATATCATCAAAAGTAAACACAACATCTTAACCAGATTTGATAACCTAGAAATCCAATTGAACTTAATTGGAAACATTTACCTTCAATTTTGAGCTCGATAATTTCAAATTCTAGTTAATTGAAATACTAATGCAGAAGAAATTAGAATTAATTAATCAATAAAACAATTAGTATTAGAAATTTCGCATGCTGAACCTCAAAATCGAAGTTGAAAATCACTGTAGAAAATTAGGAATTTTTATATCGATCACGAATAATTAAAGTGTGATTGCAAATTTAGATTGAAAAATTATACCTAATCTTGGGACGAATTTCTGGAATATGAAGAACGAAGGATTTCAAAGATAATCGCGTGTCACTTTTTGGGGAGGAAGAGAGAGAAACTGTGAGATATTTTGGGAAGGTGAAATAAAGTGTATTTTGAGCGAAAATATTAGATTTATGAGATTAAATCTCATCCGCCCATTCTATCTAAATCCTACGGTTGCTAAAGGTTCCATTATAGGAGAGGTTCTCACCATAACCTGGTCATATACATTATTATTGATTTTGAAGAGATAATTTTTATTAAAGCGAAAAATTTTATCAATAAAAAAATATATAACTTTAAGATTGTAACAGGGTAACTTTAAACATTAAGAATTACTCTCTCCGTTCATTTCGGGTGTTTTATTTTGTTCTTTAGATTTCCTTTTATATTATCACATAAATGGCTTAATATTCTACCAAAATTTATGTCCATATATTATTTAACCAATTAAATTCATTGGGGTTATTTAATCTCTCATATTTTTGTATTGGGACATTAATTTTTTTTTTCCTATTTTCACAATATATGTTAGTTTTTTGGATAAAAGTGAAAATATCATGAATAGATGTAATTTGCGTTGTTTAAATAAATAAAAATAGAGGAATAACGATGCATATTAATTAGTAGTTAAATCACGTGTATAATACTGTTGGTTGGTTTTTGTACTTTTTGATGGAGTCGCCACCAAACAAGTTTTCGGGTCCGGTTTGGAAAGACCATATGTGACTCGGGATAAGGCACAGGACTTGAAACCGTTAGAAACTCGGGTAAGGGAACGATACACTTATTTGAGCAAAATTTGCAATTGCTTTATACAATACAAACATCATTTTCGGAGTAAAATCCTACTATGACACTAATATTTAGGCAGGTGAGCATGGTTGATTAGTACATTGAAATTGCTAAGTTTGTATGGTAATAACTTTTCTTTAAGTCAAATTTAAGGGAACCTAAGCCGGTTGTCCAAAAATTATCTTTGTGAAGCGTGATTATAACTTGTATATTGTTGATTTAGCATGTTGGGTGATGAAAGCAATAAACAAGTAAATCATCATCACAATAGAAAATAAATCTGGAATTAGTAAAGATACATCACCACCTAAAAAAAGGACTAGGTGGAAACCACATTGCCTAGAAGGACTAGGCAAGGAAATTGCATAAATACTAAGTGCTGAATTGAAAGGTGCAATATTTAAAGGTGCGCAATTGAAATAAGCAATAAAGCATAGAACTTGAATACTGAAAATTGCATAACTTGAATATTGAAAATTCGATTGAGGAACACTTGCTCAAAGGTGATTTGGCTCCCAACGAATTCAATCGTATGATTAATCAGATCAGATCAGACTAGATCAGATCAGATCAGACTAGATCAGATCAGATCAGACTAGATCAGATCAGACCAGACCAGATCAGATCAGAAAACACAAGTTCGGGTCAGATTAGATCAGAAAAAATAAGTTCAAATCAGATCAGACCAGATCGATCAGACCAGACCAGATCAGATCAGATCAGATCAGAAGAAATAAGGTGAACTAAACAAGGCCTTATTCGAACTTATCTTATCTGAACCTAGATTAAATTATCTTAACTTATGAGAATCAATTAACTGACCTTATCTTATATTACCTAGACTTATTTGACTTATATGAACTTATTTTATCTGATTTAAGTCAAAATAAGTCAAACAAAACAAGCCAATAATCACCTACTACCTCCGTTTCAAAATGATCTTTACATTTTCCGTTTTAGTCCGTTTCATAATGTTTTTTACACTTTGCTTTATCCTATTTTGGACATGAAGTTTACTACCTTACCCTTCGCTTACTTTATTCACTTATTTCTTACACCCACCCATCTTTTTAACCATTTACCTTACTAGCTTTACCCATATTTTATTATATTCATCAAACTTTACTACTTTTGTCTTAATATTTGTGCAAATAGTTACTATAAAGATCTTTATGAAACGGAATAGTACATGGTAATAATCTTAGGAAACAAATAGTTACTATAAAGATTTTTTTTTTATATAAGATAAGATTCTTTTTAAAAAAATTCGGTAACAGTATAAGATAAGATTTGTTTTTAATATAAGATAAGATTTTTTCAAAAAAAATTCAGTAACAATATATATAATCAAATAATATAAGATAAGACTTTTTTTAAAAAATTTCGGTAACAATCAAATAAAATCTGATTTTTTTAAAAAAAAATTCGGTAACAATTATTAACGAAATCTAAGGCATCAATTTAGGAAAATTAAGATACTAAATCAATTAAAGAATATCTAAAAAATAAATATTATTCTATAATATCAGAATCTGTTTTATCCCTAAAAAAAATATCAAAATCTATTTTTATTTCGGTAATCAAATAAAATCTGATTTTTTTTTTTTATTTCGGTAATTTTTTTAAAAAAATTCGGTAACAAATCAGATTTTATTTGTAAACAATTTCGGTAACAATTATTAACTAATATAATTCATATATACGGTATCAAAATCTATTTTTATTTTGCTAATCAAATAAAATCTGATATTTTTTATTTCGATAATTTTTTAAAAAATTTCGGTAAGAATTCAGATTTTATTTGTTAACAATTTCGGTAACAATTATTAACTAATATAATTTAGATTTATGGTATCAAAATCTACTTCTATTTTGGTAATAAAATAAAATCTGATTTATTTATTTCTGCAAATTTTTTTACAATTTCGATAATAATTCAGATTTTATTTGTTCAGATTTTATTTGTTAGCAATTTTGGTAACAATTATTTATTAATATAATTTAGATATACGGTATCTTGTAATTCAGATTTAGTATCAATAACGAAATCTAAGACATCAATTTAGGAAACTTAAGATACTAAATCAATTAAAGAAATATCTAAAAATATTCTTCTATAATATCAGAATCTATTTTATCCCTAAAAAAAATATCAATTCTATTTTTATTTTGGTAATCAAATAAAATATGATTTTTTTTTTAGGAAAATCAATAACAAAATCTAAGGCATCAATTTAGGAAAATTAAGATACTAAATCAATTAAAGAATATCTAAAAAATAAATATTATTCTATAATATCAGAATCTATTTTAGTTTCGGTAATAATTATATAATATCGTATCAAATAAAATCTGTTTTTTTAAAAAAACTTTCGGTAATAATTATCTAATACCGTATCAAATAAAATCATATTTAATTAAAAATAAATTTCGGTAAAGATTATAAAATTATATTTGATATTATATGTCAAAATTAGCTAATATCGGATAAATAACAATAATATTTTTAAAAACTAAAATGTTATTTACTTAAAATTAAAAAAGATTACGGAGTATTATTTAATTAATTATAAAATGAAAAAAGATTAGTATTTAATTAATTATAAAATTAGATGGCCGGCGGTGATGGTAGTGGTCGGGATGATGTTGGTGGTTGCCGGCAATTATAATGGTGGTCGGTTGCCGGATGATGGTGGTCGAATGATGGTGGGCGGCGATGTGGTTGGTGGTCGGCGGTTATGGTGGTGGCCGGAGGTAATGGTGGCCGGCGGTGATGGTGGTTGTCGGAGGTAATGGTGGCCGGCGGTGATGGTGGTTGCCGGGTGGTGGTTTCCGGCGGTGATGGTAGTGACCGCCGGTTACGGTGGTTGCCGGCGATGATGTCATTAAGAATAATTTCGGTAATTTAAAAATAAATTAAATACCCGTTAACTTTGTAACCAAACAAGACTTAACAAAAAAAATGATGGATGGCTAGGATCTAATCAACATAATCTAACGGTATATATTTATCTAAGGTTTTTTAGTCGTCGGAGGTCGACGACCTTTACAGAATTTTTAAAGTTTTGAACCTGTGACCTCGCATCGATTAGTCACATATCTTAACCACTATATTACAACGCATTTTGTTGTTTCTTATACGTTCAATATTATATTAAATCAATATAATTACGAAAGTGATCCGAATAATTTCTTAATAGTCTCATATCACTAATTAGTCATTACTTTTACAAGTTACTAATCCTTATTTAATTTGATAAAATTTATTAAAGCATACTTAAAGCGCAATATACATTGTAATTTAAAAAATAAAATTAGAAACGAGTTACTCAGTATATGATAATCTAAATGATCCATTTTTTCTACTATCTGGGACATCGCCCGGGACACTAACTAGTTACTTTTTATTGCTCACAACCGGTCACAAACCTGATATAACAGGTAACTAATACATGTGTCATACACCCATTCGTTATAAAAAAAATATTTTTATTTTATTTTCCATCTTTTTGTTTTTTTATTTTCCTTTTCTTCATCCTTCCTCGGATCCCTCTTTCATCCCTCCTGCTTCCGGAAACAATCTCCTGCCATCAACACCAACTGCAAAATCGAAATTTCGCATGATGAACCTCAAAATCGAAGTTGAAAATCACAGTAGAAAATTAGGAATTTTTATATCAATCACGAATAATTTAAGTGTGATTGCAAATTTAGATTGAAAAATTATACCTAATCTTGGGACGAATTTCTGGAATTTGAAGAACGAAGGATTTCAAAGATAATCGCGTGTCACTTTTTGAGGAGGAAGAGAGAGAAACTGTGAGATATTTTGGGAAGGTGAAATAAAATGTATAGCGAAAATATTAGATTTATGAGATTAAATCTCATCCGCCCATTCTGTCTAAATCCTACGGTTGCTAAAGGTTCCATTATAGGAGAGGTTCTCACCAGAACCTGGTCATGTACATTATTATTGATTTTGAAGAGGTAATTTTTATTAAAGCGAAAAATTTTATCAATAAAAAAATATATAACTTTTAAATTATAACAGGGTAACTTTAAACATTAAGAATTACTCTCTCCGTTCATTTCGGGTGTTCTATTTTGTTCTTTAGATTTCCTTTTATATTATCACATAAATGTCTTAATATTCTACCAAAATTTGTGTCCATATATTATTTTAACCAATTAAATTCATTGGGGTTATTTAATCTCTCATATTTTTGTATTGGGACATTATTTTTTTTTTCTATTTTCACAATATATGTTAGTTTTTTGGATAAAAGTGAAAATATCATGAATAGATATAATTTGCGTTGTTTAAATAAAAAAAAAATAGAGGAATAACGATTCATATTAATTAGTAGTTAAAACACGTGTATAATACTGTTGGTTTTTTTTTGTACTTTTCGATGGAGTCGCCACCAAACAAGTTTTCGGGTCCGGTTTGGAAAGACCATATGTGACTCGGGATAAGGCACAGAACTTGAATGTAAGGTTATGATACATATAAATTAATATAAATCATGCGGGAAAACCATAAAAGCCAGGATTCCAAATTAGTTGCCACATAACAATTAGCATAATTTAGGATGCATACTCTTTGTAGCGTGCCCTCCCTTGCTGCGCCCGAACCGAACAAGAACAAGTCTTTAGGACTCCAAGTGTCGTCCCCCCGTAGATAGTCTACAGCACGTCCGGATCCGCCTTAGGTTTAATTAACTAGAATTGCCCAAAAGGTACTATGTGTTTTCGGTTTTATGCAGCAAATAATGACTGAGTTTTATGCCTAAAACTTGTATGAATATTTGGAAAACTCGTTATAAATTGTGAGCATTGATCACCTATTTATAGGGCATGATCGGATATTAGAATCCTACTAGGAAACGATTTACTGAATCTCAATTAATCTAAAATTCAATCACTTAATTTATCTAGTAGACTTAGGAAATCAATCTTATACGAATCCTAATCGATCAAGGTTTCGTACGCAAGCATAAAGACACACGCACGCACAGCAGCCCATGAGGGGTGCCATGCGCGCGCGCGCTGAGCCCCGGCCCAGCAATTGCTCGCAGCCCACGAGGGGCGCGCGCTTGCTGGCCTTGCCCTCGCGTTTGGGCTTTGCTTGCTTTGGTCGCGCAAGGGATTTTCTAGGCGTTGGGCCTAGCTTCGTGCTAGGCCTTGCGTCTAGCAAGCTCGTCCAATGTTTATTCGTACGACGCGCTTTCGATTAATTTTCCGATTCCGGAATTCATTTCCGATACGAACAATATTTAACATTTCCGATTCCGAAATTAATTTCCGTTTCGAACAAATATTTAATATTTCCGTTTCCGGAATTATTTTCCGATTCCGATAATATTTCCGATTCTGACAATATTTCCCTTTCCGTCAATATTTCCGATTCCGGCAATATTTCCATTTCCGATAATATTTTCCGATACGTACCATGTTTCCGTTTCCGGCAACATCTACGACTTGGATAATATTTATATTTCCGATACGATCCATATTTCCGTTTCCGGCAATATCATTGTTTCCTGAGTATTCATTTATTTGCCTTTGACGATCTCACCTCCCACTGGAACCAAGATCCGTCGTTTCCGAATATCCATAGATGGAGTATTTAATGCCATTAAATACGTGATTCGTTTACGTACTATTTGTGTGACCCTACGGGTTCAGTCAAGAGTAAGCAGTGGATTAATATCATTAATCCACTTAAACTGAAGCGGCCTCTAGCTAGGCATTCAGTTCACTTGATCTCACTGAATTATTAACTTGTATAATTAATACTGAACCGCATTTATTAGACTTACCATTAAATGCATACTTGCACCAAGGGCATTATTTCCTTCAGTCTCCCACTTGTGTCCTTAGGGACAAGGTTGCATTTCCTATTCCTTTGTCACTCGATGCTTGCTCTTTGAACATAAGGTAAGAGTTGTCATCCTTATTATGTCCAGAGGTGTTTCTCGGTTTCAGAGTTCAACTGATCAAATAAACAGATAATCATAGCCTATGATTCATCTGAGCACGGCCATGCATTTTACAGTTTCTAGCTCTCCGAGTGGCCTTGTACAACATTCAGCATCTCATCCCGATTTATGGGAGGACAATCCCAATCTTGCGATCTTGAGATTAGACCTCGTTTGATAGGTGACAAGCGATTTTCGTGTCTTTATACGAATACCACCTAGTCAAACAAAATTTGTAGAAACACCTAACTAACCAACTATATTGACTATAGTGGTAAGTTCGGGATCGTCCCAAGAGAACTGTGAGAACGACTTTAACAAAATCAAGTTAGCTTAGAAAAGGAGAGTAAATTGGATTATATTATCTAACGATTCTACGCTAATTAACAAGTTGATCAATAGGGAAAGAGCTAGGGAAATTGGGGTTCCGCTTGGGCTTATTAGGGGAGGACGAAGACTCAAACACTAAAATGTTGCAAAGACATGATAATTAGGGGGGAAAACCAACAAATATTGCATTCACCACCTCTCGGATAGAATTCATTGAGTTGCCTAATCCGAGGGAGAGCTTTCGCATGACCCTTAGACTAAGTGACTACCAATTAGAACTAGTTCATCCACATGCTCACACTAATTCAGAATCTCTTGCCAAATTAATATGAAGCACTCCAATCAATCCTAGTAGAACTAGCATTTGCAACTACCAATTCAACTAGTCATGGAAATCCTTATCATCAAATCACAATTTAATCACAACATCAACATGAATTCCCTTCTAAAGTCCCCTAATTCATTCCCAAGCTCCCCCCTAACCAATAAACTACTCCATCAACATAAAAACAATAAATTTAAAGACTTTAACACCTAATAACATGATACTAAAGAAGAACAACAACTAATTTAAACATGAATCATTAAACTAAACAAAACAATTAAGCTAACAAAAGCAATAAATGAAACAATAAATGAAGTAATAAAAGAGGAGAGAGATTAAGAAATTCTCATTGATTGTTGGTTGAATCTTCAAACCAAACTGTCACCCTTGATTATCAAAACCCCCAATTTCATAATCGATTTTCCTAATTTTCTCTCCATAAACTAATTGTTGAGGCTAGCCCTCTCTCAAACCCTAGAAAAAGAGGAACTAAAACTAAATATTTACATCCCCTCAATTGGTGACCTAACTTGGGTATATATATATATTACTAACTAATTAAAATGAATAAAAGAGAAATAAACTAAATATATATATAAAATATAAAAATATAGACCCAATTTCCTTCGTCATCTTCATCGAGTTAGCTCCTCCAAACTCACGTTGCTCCGTTCTGCGCTCCTCCTTGATTCGCTGTCCACCATCATCAATCAATTGATCATCGTCCATCAACATCATTGATCTCATCATCCACCGTCTATCATCAAGCATCCTCCACCATCAACACAATCATCGCCGTCGATCTTCACAGTTCATCTTTAATCATCACCGCCATCACGTGCCCTTCACGAGCTTTCATTAATTCCGTACACTCAACCGGTATGGGCGCACCGTTTTGAGGTGCGGGCGCACATCTCTGGAAATTTTAATTTTGCAACAATCAGTAGTTTTTTTACAGGTGAATTCCGTGAAGGTGCAGGCACGGGAAATTGATGCGGGCGCACGATTTTGCTCTGTTTTCTTTGCTCTATTTTACTCTGCTTTTCTGGGCTGTTGTTTTGGTGCAGCGTGTTGCTGGTGGGGGGATGGTTGTTGATGTAGGTGAGAATAGGTGGTGGTCCGTGTGTGGAGCAGTGAGGTGGGATAGGTGATGGAGTGGTGTTGCTGGTGTGGTGAAGAGGGTGGTGTAGGCTAAGGCTTTTGCATTATTGACTTCAAAACGGCCCATGTAACTTGTACTCCCGCATCCCGAACAATAAGCACCTACGGAGTACACAAGTAAAATAAAACACTAGGGGAGAAACACAAAATAATAAAAGAAAAACAAATAATAATATTAATAATAATAATAATAATAATAATAATAATAATACTAATAATAATAATAATAAATTTAATAAAAATAAATAAAAATAGAAAATAGAAAATAGGAATAAATTTAGAAATAATAACGAAAACATAAATAATTAAAATATAAAATTATTGAAACAAAGAAAAATAAATAAAGTAAGAAAAATAAGACCTAAAAACTAAGAAAAGTCACTAAGTACGCTAATTAAGCTACAAAATATAAAATAAAATAAATGAAGGTTAAAAATGATAAAATTAGATAAATATATAATAAAATAAGCTAGAAAAATACCTAAAAACTACCCCTATGAGTGACATAAATGTCACTCATCAATAGGTGATTACCCGAGCGTTGCCTTTATAGCCTCCTTTTACGGTGCGACGGTTGACAACGTCAAAGTAAGCAGTTCTCAAACAAGTAATCTCAAATCACTTAGGTATTGAGGATTAGTGTCTAATAATTATTATGAAATTTATTTATGACAGATTTTCATCTCTTACAGTAAAGTTTCATAGGTCTGTCCGATACTAGTCTTCCCAAAGTAAGTATCTATGCAAATGATTGCGACATTGCCATGTCCACATAGTTCAAGAAACAGAACTACTAGTCATCTTGCATTCTAGTCGTCTAACGTTTTCTATGCGTCCAATTTTATAGAAAACTCCGACCAGGGACCATTTTCAACTTTTGACATTCAAGTTCACTTGATAGACATTTCTTAGTCACAGGACTGGTCCTGACAGTCTATCTTGAATATTTCGTCAAATTGAAGGGACTCATCATTTAATAAACCATAAATTAAATGGAAAAATGAATTCTATTCATTTATTGTGAATGATTAACCAATAATGTTTTACAAATAATTAAACTCTAAAACTTTAAAACATTAAACAAGGACATCAAAGCCATTCTCCAATATGCTTGATTCCCATAGCTGCAGTGTGCGAGTTGTGCTTCGCCTGCGGCAGAGGTTTAGTCAATGGATCTGATATGTTGTCATCAATTCCAATCTTGCTTATCTCGACTTCTTTTCTTTCAACGAACTCTCGTAGAAGGTGAAATCTACGAAGTACATGCTTGACTCTCTGGTGGTCGGAGGGACGACACTTGGAGTCCTAAAGACTTGTTCTTGTTCGGTTCGGGCGCAGCTAGGGAAGGCACGCAACAAAGAGTATGCATCTAAACTATGCTAAATGATTATGTGTAAATAATATGCTTTCCTGGCTTTATGGTTTTTCCGCATGATTTATGAATTGTCATATGTATCATAACCTAACAGTCATCAGTTCCAATCTTGCTTATCTCGACTTCTTTTCTTTCAACGAACTCTCGTAGAAGGTGAAATCTACGAAGTACATGCTTGACTCTTTGGTGGTGTCTAGGCTCCTTTGCCTGTGCAATAGCTCCGTTATTATCACAATACAGGGCTATTGGTCCTTTAATGGAGGGGACTACACCAAGTTCACCTATGAACTTCCTTAGCCATATAGCTTCCTTTGCTGCTTCATGTGCAACAATGTACTCCACTTCAGTTGTAGAATCCGCAATGGTGCTTTGCTTAGCACTTTTCCAGCTTACTGCACCTCCGTTGAGGCAGAAGACAAACACAGACTGTGATCTGAAATCATCTTTGTCGGTTTGGAAACTTGCGTCCCTATAGCCTTTAACAATTAATTCATCATCTCCACCATAGACCAGGAAATCATCTTTGTGCCTTTTTCAGGTACTTCAGAATGTTCTTGGCAGCAGTCCAATGTGCCTCTCCTGGGTCTGACTGGTATATGCTCGTAGCACTGAGTGCATACGCAACATCCGGGCGTGTACATATCATAGCATACATTATTGAACCAATCAATGATGCATATGGAATCCCACTCATTCGTCTACGCTCATCTAGTGTTTTTGGGAACTAAGTCTTGCTTAGAGTCATTCCATGAGACATGGGTAGGTAGCCTCGCTTGGAGTCTGCCATATTGAACCTTTCAAGCACCTTATTAATATAAGTGCTTTGACTGAGTCCAATAATCTTCTTAGATCTATCTCTGTAAATCTTGATGCCCAGTATGTATTGTGCTTCTCCTAGATCCTTCATCGAAAAACATTTCCCAAGCCAAATCTTGAGAGAGTTCAACATAGGAATGTCATTTCTGATAAGTAATATGTCGTCGACATATAATACTAGAAAAGAAATTTTGCTCCCACTGACCTTCTTGTATACACAAGATTCGTCTGCGTTCTTGATGAAACCAAAGTCGCTGACTGCTTCATCAAAACGTATATTCCAGCTCCTTGATGCTTGCTTCAATCCGTAGATTGATTTCTTAAGCTTGCATACCTTTTTAGCAATCTTTGGATCCTCAAAACCCTCAGGCTGTGTCATAAACACAGTTTCTGTTAAAACGTCGTTTAAGAAAGCGGTTTTGACATCCATCTGCCATATTTCGTAATCGTAATATGCAGCGATTGCTAACATTATCCGAATAGACTTTAGCATTGCAACTGGTGAAAAGGTTTCATCGTAATCCACACCGTGGACTTGCCTGTAACCTTTTGCAACCAGTCTAGCTTTGAAAACTTCAAGTTTCCCATCCTTGTCCTTTTTCAGTTTGAAAACCCATTTGCTTCCTATGGCTTGGTAGCCATCTGGCAAATCGACCAAATCCCAAACTTGGTTTTCAGACATGGAGTCTAATTCAGATTGCATGGCTTCTTGCCATTGCTTGGGGCTAGGGCTCGTCATAGCTTGTTTGTAAGTCGCAGGTTCATCACTTTCAAGTAATAGAACTTCATAGCTCTCGTTCGTCAAAATACCTAAGTACCTTTCCGGTTGAGATCTATATCTCTGCGATCTACGCGGGGTTACATTTCTAGATGGTCCTTGATTCTCACCAGATACTTCTAAAGATCTCTGAGTTTCATCCTGAATGTCATCTTGAGCATTCTCTAGAGTTTGTTGTTCGACTCGAATTTCTTCGAGGTCTACTTTTCTCCCACTTGTCATTTTGGAAATGTGATCTCTTTCCAAAAAGATACAATCTCGAGCAACAAACACTTTGTTCTCAGATGTATTGTAGAAGTAATACCCCTTTGTTTCCTTTGGATAGCCCACAAGGATACATTTGTCAGATTTTGGATGAAGTTTGTCTGAAATTAATCGTTTGACGTATACTTCACATCCCCAAATTTTAAGAAAAGACACTTTTGGAGGCTTTCCAGACCATAACTCATATGGAGTCTTTTCAACAGCTTTAGACGAAGCTCTATTTATAGTGAGTGCAGCTGTGTTTAGTGCATGTCCCCAAAATTCTATTAGAAATTCAGCCTGACCCATCATTGATCTAACCATGTCTAGCAAGGTTCTATTCCTCCGTTCCGACACACCGTTCCATTGAGGTGTTCCAGGAGGAGTCAATTCTGATAGAATTCCACATTCTTTCAGATGGTCATCAAATTCATAGCTCAGATATTCACCGCCTCTATCAGACCGCAGTGCCTTAATCTTCTTGCCAAATAGATTCTCTACTTCACTCTGAAATTCCTTGAATTTGTCAAAGGATTCAGACTTATGCTTCATTAGGTAGACATAACCATATCTACTGAAGTCATCGGTGAAAGTGATAAAGTAGCTGAAACCACCTCTAGCATTTGTACTCATTGGTCCACATACATCTGTATGGATTAAACCCAATAGTTCAGTTGCTCTTTCTCCAACTTTAGAGAAAGGTTGCTTTGTCATTTTGCCAAGTAAACATGATTCGCACTTACCATAATCCTCTAAGTCAAATGGTTCTAGAATTCCTTCTTTTTGAAGTCTTTCTATGCGTTTCAAGTTAATATGGCTTAATCGACAATGCCACAGATAGGTGAGATATGAATCATTCTTTTTTTGCCTTTTTGGTATTTATGTTATAAACTTGTTTGTCGTGATCTAATAAATAAAGTCCATTCACTAATCTAGCAGATCCATAAAACATCTCTTTAAAATAAAACGAACAACTATTGTCTTTTATTAAAAAGGAAAATCCCTTAGCATCTAAGTAAGAAACAGAAATGATGTTTTTAGTAAGACTTGGAACATGGAAACAATCTTCCAGTTCCAAAACTAGCCTAGAGGGCAACGACAAATAATAAGTTCCTACAACTAATGCAGCAATCCGTGCTCCATTTTCCACTCGTAGGTCGACTTCACCCTTGCTTAACCTTCTACTTATTCTTAGTCCCTGTGAATTGGAACATAAGTGTGAGCCACAACCTGTATCTAATACCCAAGAAGTTGAATTAGCAAGTATACAGTCTATAACAAAAATACCTGAAGATGGAACGACTGTTCCGTTCTTCTGATCTTCCTTAAGCTTCAAGCAATCTCTCTTCCCATGCCCCTTCTTCTTGCAGTAGAAGCATTCAGATTCAGAAGTGGGTTGGCTCACCTTCTTCTTTTTAGATTTGGTGCCGCCAGGTTGCTTAGTCTGGCTGGCCTTGTTGCCACCTTTCTTAGCATTCCTCTTCTTTCCAGATTTCTTGAACTTGCCCCCACGCACCATAAGCACATCTTTCTTATCACTTTTGAGCGTCTTTTCAGCGGTCTTCAGCATACCGTGAAGCTCAGTGAGCGGTTTGTCCAGACTATTCATATTGTAGTTCGGCTTGAACTGATCATACCCGCTATGAATAGAATGGAGGATGGTGTCTACAGCCATTTCCTGAGAGAATTGCTGATCCAGCCGAATCATATTCTCAATGAGTCTAATCATTTTGAGAACATGTGGACTTACGGGATCGCCTTTCTTAAGCTTAGTCTCAAGAATTTTCCTATGAGTCTCGAATCTTTCTACTCGAGCCAGATCTTGGAACATGTTCTTTAACTCACTGATGATCGTGAAAGCATCTGAGTTGATGAACGTTTTCTGTAGATCTGCACTCATGGTTGCAAGCATTAGACATTTCACATCCTTGTTGGCATCAATCCAACGATTGAGGGCTGCCTGAGTGACCCCGTCGCCCGCGGCTTCGGGCATCGCCTCCTCCAGGACATACTCCTTTTCTTCCTGCATAAGAACTATTTGCAAGTTCCTTTGCCAGTCAAGGAAGTTTTTCCCGTTCAACTTCTCCTTTTCGAGAATTGATAGGATGTTGAATGAATTGTTGTTTGCCATAGTTAAAACTACAATTGAAAAAGAATAAACAAATAAATAACCATTCACAGTTTCTCTTAATAAACTTTAAATTCTAGCTAACATGCATAATTTATCATTTATTAAGCATTTTATTCAAGTTATGTGTTCCGGCAGGTGTTAATAAAATGATTCCAAGATCCTTAAATCATTGAAGAATTAAGCACATTGTGTATTTAGACTCAATTCTAAAATATTTTAGGTAAGCAAAGCCTTTGCTAATAGTCTAGAAACTACTCTTGGTATCAATAGGTACGTCTAAGAACTTTTTAGGTAAACCTATCTCATTTGCCACGACATAAAAGGACTCCTTACTTATATCGTTGAGTTTCACCAAAACTAACATGTACTCACAATTATTTGTGTACCTTACCCCTTTAGGATCAATAAGTAACACCTCGCTATGGCGGAAAACTATTACTAAGATTGATGTAAAGGTTTATCCAAGTAAGTGTTATTTTGGCATGGCACCTTTTAACTCAATTTTAAAGTTTGGAACTTTAAGGCTCTTACTATGTTGGTTAGATTTTAAGTGAACTAAAATCCTTAATCATGCAACATAATCAAGCCACAATCTCATGCATAATTAAGACGTATTTAAAGCAATAAATAACTTAAAACATGCATAAGATATAAATGTGATCTAGTATGGCCCGACTTCATCTTGAAGCTTCAACTTCAAAGTCCGTCTTGAAAATGGATTGGAAACTCCGTCTTGAATTTCACCATGGGAAGCGCCATTTTCTTCAAATAGGATAAGCTATAATTAAACTAATTACAACTATTTGATGGTGTGCAGACCATATTTAAATTAAAAACTTTGGTGCATTAGACCAATTTTACATTCAAATTAATGGTACGCAGACCATATTTACTATCATATTTGGGCCATACTAGTCACTTTCAATAACCTGCAAAACAGGACATATACAATATATACCATTCACCCATTCATTATCATGAATGGCCCACATAGCCGGTTAGTAGAACATATTATGCATCACATAAATATTTGCAGCAATTAATCAAGGGTTCCAATAATCTACCAATTATTCAATCCTTATTAATTCTAATCAAGTTGATTTAACCTTAAAGGAATGTAGACCTAATCAAGAGTTTATGACTAAAGCGCTCCCACTTAAACCAATAAATTTACATGCTTTACTAATTTTAAACATAAAATTGTATTTCTAGTCTAACCGGAAACATACAAATTTAATTAAAATTTAAAGTTCATATAAATTTATGATCAAATCCTTTTAATTTATTTTCAGTTGAATTAAATAAATGAATTTAAATTTATTCAAGGTTTTAATTTTAGTAAAATAATTAGTATAAATTAGAATTTATAGTAATTAGATTATTCAAAATTAAATTCCGAGAAAATAATTTAAATTACGAATTTTAAAGTTAATTAAAATCTTTTCCGAACTGAAAATTTAAAATTATATTCAAAACACATCAACCGTAACAAGACGAGGCACTTGGGCTTGCGCCCAAGCCCCATCGAGTCATGAGGCAGCAGCGCCCCATCGACTGATCGCTCGGCAACGCACGAGTAGGCCACACGCATCGCAGCCAGCCCAGGCCACGCTGCGCGCAGCCCGCCTTGCTTCAACGCGTCTGGTCTCTTCGCTGGGCGAGGTAGCGCACGCTGTGGCGCAGCACGCTCGCTGCCCACACGCGTCTGCTCACTCGGCTGTGCCTTGCCCCCATCGCCCATCGCCCATCGCGCTGCACACACGCCCAGGCAGCAATGCCTTGCGCGCGCGCCACACGCTTGTTGCTCGCTGCATTCGTACCGCATGGGCGACGAACTCCCTTGCTCGTCGTCGCATGCCCGCACTATACAACACCCCTTAAGGGTAACACGTATCGTCCTTTGCTTTGTGCGTGCAACATTTATGAGAGAATTTCATAAAAATTAAAACTTTTTAATTCAAATTTATTGACAAATTAATAAATTATATTAATTTCATAAATTTAGGGCGAAAAATCGAAAATTTATTAATCAATTAATTTCCGATTATCATGGATTCAAATCTAGGTCATAAAAATTTAAAATTTATCAAAAATTAACAATTTTTTATGGTGGTTTTTAATCATGGATACCTAATTAAATCGTCAATTAATTATGAAAATCAAATCAATTCTAAATTATTCGAATTTCAACAGATTGTTGTATAATTAACAAGCTTAGGCACTTAAATTTGTTAAACATATACAGTAGGTCAATCAAAAATTCAAGATTTAACAACAAGAAGCACAAATATTTAATTTTAACATCTTAAAATTACAAACTTTGCGTTCGAAAAACTAAAACCTCCGAAAAGTCATAGTTAGGCTTCGAATTTGGGAATTCTGGGTTCGGCCGAAAATTAGTATTTTTGTCAAAATTTTAGAATGCCTTTTACATGCAGAATTGACACAAAAATCACTCGATTTCGTTGAGTAACGAAGAAACTGCCGAAAAACTGCGAACATATAATTAAATAAACGCAAATTTGCAATTAATTACAATTACAAAATTAATCACCCCTTTTAATTCCTTGCAAATTTATAAAAGTTAACCATGTTAAGAAATTATTATGGAATTAATTAGAAGCTCGTGATACCACTGTAAGGTTATTATATATATATAAATTAATATAATCATGCGGAAAAACCATAAAAGCCAGGATTCCAAATTAACTGCCACATAACAATTAGCATAATTTAGGATGCATACTCTTTGTAGCGTGCTCTCCCTTGCTGCGCCCGAACCACATTTCCTAGAAGGACTAGGCAAGGAAATTGCATAAATACTAAGTGCTGAATTGAAAGGTGCAATATTTAAAGTTGCGAAATTGAAATAAGCAATAAAAGCATAGAACTTGAATACTGAAAATTGCATAACTTGAATATTGAAAATTCGATTGAGGAACACTTGCTCAAAGGTGATTTGGCTCCCAACGAATTCAATCGTATGATTAATCTCACTTTAAAATGAGTTGCTCATTAAAAAGTATCATCAATTTTGTATATTGAATATTAAAATAGAACTTGAATATTGAACTTGAATATTTAACTTGGATGTAGAAATTGGGAGGGTCTTATTCTCAAAGGCCAAGACTTTATGTAAAGACTTCACCTTTGGAAAGCTCCATACTTGTATTTGATTCTAGTTTTAGGGGAAATGATTCCCACTAAAACATCATTGAATACTTGAACTTTGAAAATTGCATTGTACATGAAATTGAATGATTCATGTGTTCTAACTTAAAGAATGGGTTGCACTTCTTTAAGTACAATAGAACTTGTATAAAGATTGAAGCTTTTTGGGAACTTGAGGCATGGTTGTTAGAAGGAGTATTTTCAATCATGAAAACCTTACTTTCTTAACAAAGTTTCACTAGTGGAAAAAACCCCTATTGTAGCCCCCTTGTTGAGGGGGGCATACATAAGCGAACCTCAATAACCACTTAGTCAACGCGGGTCAAACCTTTTACTAACAGGTTGAAGGGGGCTTTTTGGGTGTTCGCTTTTATAGAGGTTTGTTGAAGGGGGCTTCTAATAGCCCCCCTCAATAGACACTATCTAAAAGGGCGGGCTGATGTTGTTCGCTTCAACAGGGATTCAAAACATTTAATTCAATTAAAACTTCTCAACGCACGCCAAACCTTCTCAACGTACGCCAGACCTAAGTTCGCAGCTCTCCTCACCCCGCGGCTCCACCACCACCATCACCACCACCACCTTCCTCACCACGCGGCTCCACCGCCACCATCTGAAGGAGAGTTGCCCACGACCGTCGTGTTTCCTACCTTCGTGAAGGAAATAATGCCCTTGGTCCAAGTATGCATTCTATGTTAAGTCTAATAAATGCGGTTCAGTATTAATTAACAAGTTAATAATTCAGTGAGATCAAGTGAGCTGAATGCCTACCTAGAGGCCGCTTCAGTTCAAGTGGAATTAATGATATTAATCCACAGCTTACTCTTGACTGAACCCGTAGGGTCACACAAATAGTACGTAAACGGATCAAGTATTTAATGGCATTAAATACTCCATCTATGAATATTCGGAACCGACGGATCTTGGTTTCAGTGGGAGCTAAGATCGTCACAGGCAAGAAATGAATACTCCGGAAACGATGATATTGCCGGAAACGGAAATATGGATCGTATCGGAAATATAAATATTATCCAAGTCGTAGATGTTGCCGGAAACGGAAACATGGTACGTATCGGAAAATATTATCGGAAATGGAAATATTGCCAGAATCGGAAATATTGCCGGAAACGGAAATATTGTCAGAATCGGAAATATTACCGGAATCGGAAAATAATTCCGGAAACGGAAATATTAAATATTTGTTCGAAACGGAAATTAATTCCGGAATCGGAAATATTAAATATTGTTCGTATCGGAAATGAATTCCGGAATCGGAAAATTTAATCGGAAGCGCATCGTACGAATAAGCATCGGACGAGGCCTGCCGGACGAGGCCCAGCACGAAGCCAGGCCATCGCCCAGCAAGCCAAGCGCGCCGCACAAACAGCCACGCCAGGCCCAGCGCAAGGCCAGGCCCAGCAGGCTGCGCAGCGCGCACAACGCGCACAGCACGCGCAGCGCGCAGCGCGCGCGGGCGCTGCGTGGGCTGCTGCTCGCGCGCACGCATGGGGGCCCATCGTGGCTGCCGTGCGTGTGTGTGCAAGTGTTTGTGTTCGTGCACGTTTCCTAAAACATGCAGAGTTCGGTTAATGATTAAATTCCTAATTCTATTTGATAAATTAATTAAATTAGAGTTCTTGTAGATTCTAGGTTTAATTAATTTGTATCTGAATAGGATTTCGATTCCCTTTCCATACCCCTATAAATATGAGGCTAGGGCTCACAATTTATAAGGAGTTTCAAAGTATTCAAAAAGGTGAGTTTTTGAGAGAAAACTAAAACACACATCTTGCTCATAAAAGTGCCGAAATTTTCTAGTACCTTAAGGGCGATTCTAGTTGGTCAATCTTAAGGCGGATCCGGACGTGCTGTGGACTATCTACGGAGGGACGACACTTGGAGTCCTAAAGACTTGTTCTTGCTCGGTTCGGGCGCAGCTAGGGAGGGCACGCAACAAAGAGTATGCATCTAAATTATGCTATATGATTATGTGTAAATAATATGTTGTCCTGGGTTAATGGTTGTTTCCGCATGATCTATGTAATGTCATATGTATCATAACCTAACAGTGGTATCACGAGCCCCTTATTATTTTCATAATCTAAATTGCATGAACATGGTTAAATATTACAAATTTGCAAGAATTAAAAGGGGTGATTAATTTTCGTAATTGTTAATTAATTGCAAATTGCGTTTATTTAATTATACGTACGCAGTTTTTCGGCAGTTTCTTCGTTACTCATCCGAATTGAGTGATTTTTGTGTCAATTCCGCATGTAAAAGGCATTCTAAAATTTTGACAAAAAAAGTATTTTTCTGCCGAACCCAGAATTCTCAAATTCGAATCCTAACTATGACTTTTCGAAGGTTTTAGTTTTTCGAATGCAAAATTTCGTAAATTTAAGATGTTAAATTAAATATTTGCGATTCTTGTTGATAAATCTTGAATTTTTGATTGACCTACTGCATATGTTTAACAAGTTTGAATGCCTAGTCTTGTTAATTATGCAATCTAATTTGTAATTATGATTAATTTGTTGAAAATTAGAATAATTTAGAATTAATTTGATTTTCATAATTAATTGTAATTTAATTAGAAACCTATGATTAAAAACCACCATAAAAATTGTAAATTTATGATAAATTTTAAATTTTTATGACCTAGACTTGAATCCATAACAATCGGAAATCAATTGGATAATAAATTTTCGATTTTTTCGCCCTAAAATTATGAAATTAATATTATTTATTAATTTGTCATTAATTTTAAATATAAATTTTAAATTTTTATGCGATTCGTTCATAAAACTTGCACGCACGAAGCAATGGACGCTTCGTGTTACCCTTAAGGGGTGTTGTATAATGCGGGCATGTGACGACGAGCAAGGGAGCTCGTCGCCCGTGCGGCACGAATGCAATGAGCAAGGGCGTAGTGCACGAGCACAAGGCAGCAGCCCTGCCTTGTGTCGTGTGCCACGAGCAATGGACGAGTGGGCATGGGCGAAGGGCGAGCCAAGGCAGTCGCGTGTGGGCAGCAAGCGAGCTCCGCCACAACGCGCGCTGCCTCGCACAAGAGCGCGCAGCCTCGCGCGCAGCGAGCGCAAGCTCGCGTGCCACGAGCGCTGCGCTCAGCATTGCTCGCGCGCACAACGAGCGAGGACTCGCGCGCACAGCCAGAATTGCTCGCGCGCACAGCGAGCGATGTCGCCCGCCCAGCGAGCGATGTCGCGCGCCCAGCGAGCGATGGCTCGCCCGCCCAGCGAGCGATGTCGCGCGCCCAGCGAGCGATGGCTCGCGCGCCCAGCGAGCGATGTCGCGCGCCCAGCGAGCGATGTCGCGCGCGCACGGCGAGCGATAGCTCGCGTGCGATGAGCGCTGCCGCGCGCAGCGAGCACCAATGCGTGCGGAGGCTTGCGATGGGGATGCAGCAGCTATGCGACGAGCGCATGGGCTGCGCGCACATGGCCAGCAATGGCTGTGTGCGTGCGGCCCATGGGCGTGCAACGCGTAGGGTGTTTGCGTTACGATTAAAGATCGTTTTGAATGTTTAATTTGAAAATTTCAGTTCACGTAATTTTAATTAATTTTAAAATTAATAATTTAAATTATTTTCTTGGATTTTAATTTTGAATATTGTAATTATAATAAATTTTATTTATTCTAATTATTTTACTAAAATTAAAATCATGAATTAATTTAAATACGACTGAAATTAAATTAAACTTTTGGATTCAATTATAAATTGATATGAGCTTTAAATTTTAATTAAATTTGTATGTTTCCGGTTGGACTAGAAATACATTTTTATGTTTAAAATTAGTAAAGCATATAAATTTATTGGTTTAAGTGGGAGCGCTTTTTTAGTCATAAACTCTTGATTAGGTCTACAAATCCTTAAGGTTAAAACAACTTGATTAGAATTAATAAGGACTGAATAATTGGTAGATTATTGGTGCCCTTGATTAATTGCTGCAAATGTTTACATGATGCATAATGTGTTTTACTAACCAGCTATGTGGGCCATTCATGATAATGAATGGGTGAATGGTATATATATTGTATATGTACTGTTTTGCAGGTTATGAAGTGACTAGTATGGCCCAAATAGGATAGAAAAAATGGTCTGCGTACCATTAATTTGAATGTAATTGGTCTGAAGTACCAAAGTTATTTTTCAATTCAAATATGGTCTGCGTACCATCAAATAGTTGTAATTAGTTATAGCTTATCCTATTTGAAGAAAATGGTGCCTCCCACGGAGATTTTCAAGACGGACTTTGAAGTTAAAGCTTCAAGATGAAGTCGGGCCATACTAGATCACAAATATCTTATGCATGTTTAAGTTATTTATTGCTTTTAAATATGTCTTAAAATGCATGAGATCAAAAGCTTGATTATGTTGCATGATTAAGGATTTTAGTTCACTTAAAATCTAACCAACATAGTAAGAGCCTTAAGTTCCAAACTTAAAAATTGAGTTATAAGGTGCCATGCCAAAATATACACTTGCTTGGATATCCTTTACATCAATCTAGTAATAGTTTTCGCTCAGCGAGGTGTTACTTATTGGTCCTAAAGGGGCAAGGTACACAAATAATTGTGAGTACACGTTAGTTTTGGTGAAACTCAACGATATAAGTAAGGAGTCCTTTTATGTCGTGGCAAAATCGATAGGTTTACCTAATAAGTTCTTAGACGTACCTATCAACCAAGAGTAGTTTCTAGACTATTAGCAAAAGGCTTTTGCTTACCTAAGATGTTTTAGGATTAAGTCGACAAACTGTGCTTAGTTCTTCAATGATTTTAGGATCTTGGAATCATTTTATTCACACCTGCCGGAACAATAAACTCGAATAAAATGCTAATAACTTGTTGAAATTGCATGATTGCTTTAATTTTCAAGTTATTACTCATGATAAATGTTTAGACTTTGCATGCTTCAATGTATGTTTTAATTATTGTTTATAATTAAATATCTTGCACTGCAGTAAATCCTTTTAGAAAGGTAACAGTAAATTTCCTCGATTGGTAGTGAATCCAAGAACGATTCAGGGAAATGAGAGAAAGTGAGCAATTTAAAATGTACGTTTCTTATAGCGACTTTTATGGTTGTTTTCGAATGTCAAAATCGAATGGCAAACCAATTGGTGCTTGTGAATTCAAAATACAATGTAGTTAATTTTGAGATCATAAAGCATTGAGTTTAATACGCTCAGCTTTACCAATGGTTAACAACCTAATATCTTTGTCCATTTAATTCTCGAATGAGTCTAGTCCCTAGACATTCGAATAGATCGATGCTTAGAGACCTTTAGAAGCTTCTGGTAAGATCATCTAGTTGAAACAGAATGTTCAACATAAATGGAAAGAACCTTGTTGGTGACATTGGACATGTCTAGCAAAGTATAAAAGTCAACACTAAAGAATTCAATTCTTAAGACTATAAGAAAGCGTACAAGAAATAGGAAAACGAGGAACAAATGAAAGAATTTACGATTCCGTTTCTACCTTAAGTTTATGTTTAAAGAGAAGTGACCTAGCAATCAAACTTCCTTGGTATCATATACCGCTTGAGGTTCTTACTTCGGTAATAACTCAAACAATGGAAGCTAGGATACACTAATGACCTACAAGTGGGAAATGAAGCATGGCAATGCTACATTAGTTGTAGGGTCATCTAGTTTGTTTTAAGTCCTTTAAAAGGCTGGAACTTAATGGCTATTTTGTTCCATAATCAACATACCTAAATTTCTGTTTTCAAACACAGAAAGACTCACATTCAAGAAAAACAAAAACAATGTTTGTTTGTTTATTTGAATGAAATGGTCAATTACAGGTTGAGTCAATATGCTTGATTAAAACAAACAACTCTTTAAAGAACTGTACTAGGTTCAAATAAACCCCTTGATTTGAGTTCCACTAATCTTTGGCATTGTTACTTAGACCATATCAACAAGTTAACATTCAAAAGCTCTATTTTGATGGACTTTTGAAAGTTAATTGATTTCTAGATCAATTTAAGACGACTAGTCTTACTTGTTGAAAGTAACAAAAGATATGAACTATTGTTAGAACGCCTAGACAATAGAGTTCAAAGCTAAAGAAAGATTTTATGACTTTATTATTTCACATGGATTTGAGTGAATATAGGTTTATTGACTCAAATGTGATATAAGTTGAATCTGTTTGGGTAGTTCCAAGATTCAGAAGTATAAAATCCACTTGGCAAGAAATCATAAAGATCTAGGTTAGATCATGTTGATAATTACTTGAAACCAAATATGATCATCAATGATTGTGTGTTGTAATTTCACAATCTAGGTCCATAAGATATGGCATATCTTAGTTGGAATAACCGAAGTCAATTAGTACTTGATTCGATCAATGATGAATCATAAAGAATTTTCCTATAATTTCTAAAACAAAATGCTCAACTACCACCAAACTAAACCAAATTCGTCAAAGCTATTGAAAAGTAATTTCAGAATATCTTTTCGATAATATATATCTAGAGAGTTGCTAAACTCAATGGGAGCTTAGTGTTTGTTATTCAACAAACTAAGGCCCAAGTATAGATATATGTTTCATTGTGATTTATTCAAATGAGACACAAGGGTATTGTTTCTACCACGAATTTTTTGAGAACATAATGTTTGTTTGCTCGAAATAATGTCCTTTTGGAGATTCGTTTCCAAAATGACAAGTGGGAGAAAATAGACCTCGAAAGTCTTCGAGGCGAACAACAAACATAAACGGACATTCCGGAGGCTTTTCGAAGTGCTTCAGAAAACCCGAACCCGAACGTATTCTTTAAGGACTTTAGAAGTGGCTTTTAAAGAATAGACATCTCTTAGAAGACTTTACAAGTGCTTCAAGGAGAACAGAATATTCAAAGGACTTTCAAGTGGCTATTGATATTCTATTTGTTTGATGTTCTATACCCAAAGTAGGCATAGAGTTCAAGTAACTGGAACTATGATATTCTTCTATTGGATAGTGAAGAAACATAGAGTTCAGGTCACTAAAGCTATGCGATTCTTCTATTAGATAGTGAAGAAACCTACAACTTACAGTCAAACTATTATCATGTAGATTAATGAGTTTGTGACTTGTAAGAAAGCTATGACGAAACCCAGATTCCCTAAAATGGTTAGAGGCCATATATAGACTATATGTTTAATTGGTTAAAGGCCATAAAACATACTCAATGTTTTGATGAAAAAATTGAAATTTTGTTGATTTGCAAGAATAGTTTCACACCTATTGGTGGCAAGTTTGTTTTAAAGGATAAAAACCATCAAACATTGAATTGTGTTCACACACAAAGCTATAATAGTTGCTAAAAGTTACAAGCAAATTCACGGTGTGGATTGTGTTGAAACCTCATGCATAATCGTAATGCTCAAGTCTATATTCAAGCAATGATTGCATATTGGTACATATAGCAATTGGATGACAAAACTTATTCCTCAATCAAATGTTGGAATAAACTATGTACATGGTATGTCATAGGATTTGTGGATCCAAATAAATACTTGAAAAGGAATGCTAACTTATGAAATCTAAGTACAGATTTAAGCAAGCAGTTGGGAATTGGAACTGTATTTTAGTGAAGCTAATAAGCATTTTAGTTTCATAAAATATACATGATTCTTATAGATATATAAGAAGTTTAGTGGGAGTACGTAAAACTTATTTGGTCCTATGTGTATCACACATATCTCTCTATTGTAAAATAACATTCAAATGCTAAAGACTTAGATTTGAAATTATTCATCAATGATGGACCATGGCGAAACTTAGTACATACTGGGTATTAAGATCTATTTACAAAGATCTTATGATATTGTTTTGGATTAAGTAATGGCATTTACTGAATCAAAACACGAAATACTCCATTGGAGATATTCGACCCATGTGAATAAATCTAAGTAAAGAATGTTGAACTATGTATAAGCATTTACTAAGTTAAACATCAAAGGATCTAAGTAAGATTCTTAACCTATATTATATGTCAAAGAATTTAGCTAGATTTAGTATCTACTGAAATTGAATGAGCTAAAGTTACATGAATAGAATTCAATTGAGAATTATTCTGCAAAAGAATTTATCATGTATGATATAATATGAGGATCGCCAAAAACGTATCGTATGACTTTAGGCATGACGGACATATACCAATCTCTATTGATCTAAGTGAAAATCAACTAGATTGAGATCAAGAACACTTATGGTACTTGAAAAGGTACATAGGAATAGTTCTTGATTCAAGGAAATAAAGATATGCTAAATATTGATGCTACACGCATAAACACTGGCAAAGGATCAAGCAAGACCCTTTGGAGTTAACCATTGATAAGGACGAGCTAAAGAGCATCGTGTTTTGAAAATGGCAACATGGGTTGGAGACCATGAGTTGTTGCGTGGGAAATTAAAATAATAATTTATATGTTCTAAGATATAGTTGGAGAATCTTCCACATATCTATGAACTGCCTGGATAGGTAAATCCAAACAAAGCATCACTAGCAACCTATACAGTTAAAGTAAAAGTAATTATTGCCTAAGAAGCAATAAAACAGGGTTGTTTAAAGTTCTTCACTGAACTTGGGTAGATCACCTATCTGCTGGCTTGATGGTTCTTCATTGAAAAATGCGTAGAACCACTCTTGAAGCAAGAAAAACGTCTGCTAACTTGATGGTTCTTCATTGCAAAATGAGTAAAACCACCATCGAAGTAAGAAAGACTAGATCACATAATAAACAAACTCGAAAAGATCTTATCATCATATCTCAAAGAACATTCGATGAAAAGGATGTTAAGATTGGCAAAGCATGATAACTAAACCTATGCAACAAGTGAAAAGCAACACTCACGTTGTAGCACTGGAAATCAAGCATAGCCTTGAATTCCATGAAATGTTTTAAAGATGGGTTAGAGGCCCATGGTTGTAAAACATTGGGGTTGAACATTTATCATATATGAAATGTATTTTCATATTCCATTTAATCTTGGTTTAGTATTAAATGATGAGTCCCTTCAAATTTGACGATATATATTCAAGATAGACTGTCAGGACCAGTCCTGTGACTAAGAAATGTCTATCAAGTGAACTTGAATGTCAAAGGTTGAAAATGGTCCCTAGTCGGAGTTTTCTATAAAATTGGACGCATAGAAAACATTAGACGATTAGAATGCAAGATGACTAGTAGTTCTGTTTCTTGAACTATGTGGACATGGCAATGTCATAATCATTTGCATAGATACTTACTTTGGGAAGACTAGTATCGGACAAGACCTATGAAACTTTACTGTAAGAGATGAAAATCTGTCATAAGTAAATTTCATTAAATTATTAGACACTAAATCCTCAATACCTGAGTGATTTGAGATTACTTGTTTGAGAACTGGTTGCTTTGACGTTGACCAACCGTCGCACCGTAAAAGGAGGCTATAAAGGCAACGCTCAGGTAATCACCTATCAAACGAAGTCTAATCTCAAGATCGCAAGATTGGGATTGTCCTCCCATAAATCGAGATGAGATGCTTAAAAGTTGTACAAGGCCACTCGGAGAGCTAGAAACTGTGAAATGCATGGCCGTGCTCGGATGAATCATAGGCTATGATTATCTGTTTATTTGATCAGTTGAACTCTGAAACCGAGGAACACCTCTGGACATAATAAGGATGACAACTCTTACCTTATGTTCAAGAGCAAGCATCGAGCGACAAAGGAATTAGGAAATGCACACTTGTCCCTAAGGACAAGTGGGAGACTGAAGGAAATAATGCCCTTGGTCCAAGTATGCATTCTATGTTAAGTCTAATAAATGCGGTTCAGTATTAATTAACAAGTTAATAATTCAGTGAGATCAAGTGAGCTGAATGCCTAGCTAGAGGCCGCTTCAGTTCAAGTGGAATTAATGATATTAATCCACAGCTTACTCTTGACTGAACCCGTAGGGTCACACAAATAGTACGTAAACGGATCAAGTATTTAATGGCATTAAATACTCCATCTATGAATATTCGGAACCGACGGATCTTGGTTTCAGTGGGAGCTAAGATCGTCACAGGCAAGAAATGAATACTCCGGAAACGATGATATTGCCGGAAACGGAAATATGGATCGTATCGGAAATATAAATATTATCCAAGTCGTAGATGTTGCCGGAAACGGAAACATGGTACGTATCGGAAAATATTATCGGAAATGGAAATATTGCCAGAATCGGAAATATTGCCGGAAACGGAAATATTGTCAGAATCGGAAATATTACCGGAATCGGAAAATAATTCCGGAAACGGAAATATTAAATATTTGTTCGAAACGGAAATTAATTCCGGAATCGGAAATATTAAATATTGTTCGTATCGGAAATGAATTCCGGAATCGGAAAATTTAATCGGAAGCGCATCGTACGAATAAGCATCGGACGAGGCCTGCCGGACGAGGCCCAGCACGAAGCCAGGCCATCGCCCAGCAAGCCAAGCGCGCCGCACAAACAGCCACGCCAGGCCCAGCGCAAGGCCAGGCCCAGCAGGCTGCGCAGCGCGCACAGCGCGCACAGCACGCGCAGCGCGCGGGCGCTGCGTGGGCTGCTGCTCGCGCGCACGCATGGGGGCCCATCGTGGCTGCCGTGCGTGTGTGTGCAAGTGTTTGTGTTCGTGCACGTTTCCTAAAACATGCAGAGTTCGGTTAATGATTAAATTCCTAATTCTATTTGATAAATTAATTAAATTAGAGTTCTTGTAGGATTCTAGGTTTAATTAATTTGTATCTGAATAGGATTTCGATTCCCTTTCCATACCCCTATAAATATGAGGCTAGGGCTCACAATTTATAAGGAGTTTCAAAGTATTCAAAAAGGTGAGTTTTTGAGAGAAAACTAAAACACACATCTTGCTCATAAAAGTGCCGAAATTTTCTAGTACCTTAAGGGCGATTCTAGTTGGTCAATCTTAAGGCGGATCCGGACGTGCTGTGGACTATCTACGGAGGGACGACACTTGGAGTCCTAAAGACTTGTTCTTGCTCGGTTCGGGCGCAGCTAGGGAGGGCACGCAACAAAGAGTATGCATCTAAATTATGCTATATGATTATGTGTAAATAATATGTTGTCCTGGGTTAATGGTTGTTTCCGCATGATCTATGTAATGTCATATGTATCATAACCTAACACTTCGCGCGACTCTGTTTCACACAATCTGTCAAGGTTAGTTTCTATTCGATTCAGTTTTTAAGACCATGAATTCCAGTATTTACTGCTTGAGTGCGACCTACAAATTGGGGTTTTGGCCGAGTCTAATGGAATGAAGTTGAAGATGAAATGATGATGAGTACATAAATCTTAGTTCTATGTTGTTTTTTCAATCTTCTTTTTGTAGATTTGGGTTGATACATTGTTCCAATTTCTTTGCTTAGCAGGCCAGAATTTCAGAGCCTTCTTAATCAATCTGAAGAAGAATTCGGGTTTTGTCATGAAATGAGTCTTATTATCCCTTGTGATCAACATGTTTTTGAGTCTCTCACTTCTATGCTTAATATTAAATAATTAGTCTTTTTAGAGGTTAGTTAATTGAGTTTCTTATTCTGACTGAGTTTAATTAGGAACCCATATGGAGATTATTTTTGTTTTTCATGGGTTTATGAATAGATTTGTATATTTGGCTGAAAAAATCAACTTGTAATTCTTTTTCTCACGGTGGCTGGTGCTTGGGGTATAT
This sequence comes from Spinacia oleracea, assembly GCF_020520425.1. Lineage (NCBI taxonomy): Eukaryota > Viridiplantae > Streptophyta > Magnoliopsida > Caryophyllales > Amaranthaceae > Spinacia > Spinacia oleracea. The sequence goes on along the minus strand of NC_079489.1, from coordinate 117,748,646 downwards.
TGCCCTGTGACAGAAAGTTATTTTAATGATATATTATGATACACAGCATATAGTTCCCTTAATTGCAAAGTTCAGCTAATTATACCAGAGAACAGGGAATATGACCTGTTTCATTAAATGTACAAATCCCTTAATGTTTGATTTGATTCATGTACATCATATGTTTCCCTTGATTTCTGTTTTGTTTATAAGGATAAGCTACCAACATAGAACAGAATGATTGATCAAATCAATGAGATTCGAGTACCCTGTTGTTACCTTTCATGTTGTTATCAAACCGATTATGACGTGATTCCACGACTGTTATAGTAACTATACATAGAGCTGATTAACCTACCAAAGCAAACCATGTTGCCCTGAAAGCAAATCTAGATTAACAGACCCACTTGAAGATTACTGAGCACGCCCAAGGTTAAATAAATCTGTCTCAAATCCGATGAATATCATGTCTCTTATCCTGATGATTGTTTTGAGACATACAACTGTACAAGAACTGATGAATTGGACAATATTTTTTGCACCTCAAAGTTAGACATCTGACGGTATTAATAGTATTTTTAATTATCCCCTTTCAATGTTTCATAATAGGATTTTAAAGTTAACCACTAATTAATACAAAGTTTGACAGTTTCCCTTCAATTAGTTGAGAGCATAATGAGTTGATTAGCAGAGAATTTAGGCTAATGTTCTAATATTAGATGAATTTACAAAATAGGGTTTGATATTTGTGGTTTTTCTAGTTCAATTGTTAATTTATAATTGATTCTTTTTTGTTTTTGTTCTGGCCGGGGCTGGGGATGGGGTGGATGCGGTCTTTTTTTATTACTGCTTTTTTTGTATGATGAGATGATGGTACTCAATATGATAATAATGCTAAAGTTGGGCAAAAATCTATCTTTATGTATTATATTACAGTAAATAAACAAAGTTTTTGAGTTAAAAATGAAAAAAAAAAAGATGGATTATTCTGCTCAATATGGGTGAAATCCATCTTTATGCATAACATCTGGAACAATCCAGTAAAAGAAATAATCACATATATGTTTGAATATAGAAAGTCAAATCCTGTATTAAATTTGTCTTGGGTTAATTATTTCGTAACTAATTTAAAACCTAAACATGAGCATCGCTGGGATCTATTGATTGAGTTCTGGAGGATGGTTTTTATAGATATTTTATCTTTGGATAAGATTGCATCATTAGAGAACAAAGATCTTATGCCAAGCTAGTTTATACTTAAATCGATTTTAGTTTATTCCTGTGAAATCTTATGTGAAGCTAATAAATGTTAATGTTGACACATATTCCTGTTTTGTTTGGTTTTATAAATTGAGATGAGGTCTTACCATTTTTCTGATGTATAGTTCTTGTGTCAAAATTAAGAATTTGTGGCTTGATTTATCTAATTCTGTGTAAAACCTTGTGTTATTAGAAATGAGTCGTCGTTGGATGTACGGTGACCATACTACGGTGGAATACTTGAGTGGGGTTGAGGAGTTCCTTAGATGTGCTTTAGCACACCAACGGAGTACGAAAGCCGCAAAGATCTATTGTCCTTGTCGTGATTGTAACAATGTAAGGCGGTTAGCTGATATTGATGAAATTGAGGATCATTTATTTCGTCATGGGTTTAAGCAAGATTACCATGTCTGGTTTTGGCATGGTGAGAAAATACTTGATCGTCCAAGTTCTAGTGTGAATGAATTTGATGTTCTGGCAGAGAGTGATGAGAGTGATGAGAGTGATTCTGATATTTCTGAGAATAATGAGATGGATGATGATGAGCAAGAAGATAATGAAATAAATGAAATTATGGATGCGGTGAAAGATCACTTGAATGAACGACCTCACATACTCGAGCAGGTATTAAAGGCTGCTGAGACGCCTTTGTACCCTGGGTGTACAAAATTCAAATTGTTAGAATGTGTGGCATCACTTTCCAACTTGAAAGCGGAGAGTGGTTGGACCGAAGAAAGTTTCACGAAATTATTGAAACGACTAGGTCTTTGGTTTCCCGATGGCAATGACATTCCCACCTCTGCCTATTATGCCAACAAATTGACGAATCCCTTAGGCTTAGAGGCCGTCAAGATAGATGCTTGCCCAAATGATTGTATTCTTTACAGAAAAGAGTATGAAAATTTGGATAAGTGTCCAACGTGTTCTATGTCGCGTTACAAGCGTAAAGGGGCCAATTCAGCTAAGAGGGGACCGCCCGCCAAGGTATTGTGGTATCTTCCGATCATACCTAGGTTTGAGCGCTTGTTCTCCGTAAAGAAGAATGCTAAGTATCTGAGGTGGCATGCGGAAGGGAGGAAGAAAGATGAATTCCTTAGACATCCGGCTGATTCTCCTCAATGGAGAACTATTGATAAGAAGTATCTTGAATTTGGCAAGGAGGTTAGAAATCTGAGACTTTCTCTATGTACAGATGGGATGAATCCATACGGCTCTCTGAGTAGTCAGCATAGCACTTGGCCGGTTCTTCTTGCAATTTACAATCTTCCTCCATGGTTGTGTATGAAACGCAAGTATATCATGTTGTCACTCCTCATCTCAGGGCCTAAGCAGCCAGGACATGATATAGATGTGTATCTCGCTCCACTCATAGATGATTTGAAATTGTTGTGGAATGAAGGTGTTCCAATGTTCGATGCTCACACCAACTCAAACGTTACATTGCGGGCAATGGTTTTCTGTACCATAAATGATTTTCCGGCCTATGGAAACTTGTCTGGGTACAAAACCAAAGGAGAACAAGCATGCCCTATATGTGAAGAGGACATGAATCCCACACGGTTGGATCATTTCAAGAAAAATATCTACCCAGATTTCAGGAAGCACCTTAGTCGATATCATCCTTATCGTAAGAAGAAGAAGGAATTCAATGGGTTCACCGAGGAAGGAGTAGCTCGTACACCTTTGACAGGATCACAAGTTTATGAACGTATCAAAAATGTTGAAACCAAATACGGTAAGTGCTTCAAGTCCAAGTCTAAAAAGGGTGTTTTATGGAAGAAAGTGTCTCCATTATGGGATCTTCCCTACTGGAAAGATTTGTCGGTTAGGCATTGTCTCGATGTAATGCACATTGAGAAAAATGTGTGCGATGCTATCATCGGGACTTTGCTAAACATACCAGGAAAGACCAAGGACAATGAGAATGTGCGGAAAGATATGAAAAAGAAGAATATTCGACCAGATTTGTGGCCTGTTAAAAAAAAGGATGGTACAAAGACCTTTCTGCCTCCAGCGTGTTACACAATGTCGAGAAAGGAGAAGAAGAAGTTTTGTGAGTGCTTACATGGCATTAAGGTTCCCTCGGGATATTCGTCGAATGTTAAGCGCCTAGTGTCTCTCTCGGACCTCAGAGGTATTGGTATGAAGTCTCATGATTGTCATGCACTAATTAATGTATTTTTGCCAATTGCACTTCGTGGGATATTGCCGAAACACGTGAGACATGTTATAACAAAACTTTGTTTGTTTTTCAATTCCATATGTGCTAAGGTGATTGATCCGGAGACTTTGGATGCTTTGCACAATGATGTTGTTGAAACTCTATGTCGATTTGAAATGTATTTTCCGCCTTCTTTCTTTGATATAATGGTGCATTTGATTGTCCATTTAGTTCGCGAAGTCAAGTTATATGGTCCGGTGTTCTTAAGATGGATGTATCCTTTTGAGAGATTTTTTTAAGACTTTAAAGGACAAAGCAAGGAATCCGGCTAATCCAGAAGGTAGTATCATTCGGGGAGTCCTTAAAGAAGAGATTTCTGGATATCTAGCTGAGTTTTTGTCAAGCCTTGAACCAATAGGACTTCCAAAATCTCGACATGTTGGTAGGCTCGTAGGGGAGGGAGTAATTGGTAAAAATGTGATATCTCCTCCATCGGAGAGGAAGAAGAAGGCACATCTTTGTGTGTTGCAGCATCTTACAGAGGTTCATCCTTATTTAGAAAAGCATCTGCTTGAATTGCAACATTGTAATCCTAAGTTGAAGGAAAGAGCGTTGATGCGGGAACATAATCGCACATTTGTTGAATGGTTTAAGAAGGAAGTTGGCAAGAAACAAGACCATGATGTTTCTGATACGATCAAGTGGTTATCTCGAGGTCCTCGACTATGTGTTCGATCTTTTGAAGGATATGATATCAATGGGTTCACATTCTACACTAGAAGGCAAGATGAAAAGAGTGTAGTGCAAAATAGTGGAGTAAAGGTTGTTGCATCATCTAGGGTCTATGCAAGCGCTAAGGATAAAAGGCCGTTTGATTCAACACAATCATATTATGGTGTTATCGAAGAAATATGGGAGCTTGATTATACCTATTTTGTGATCCCTATTTTTCGGTGTCAGTGGGCTAACAACCACAATGGTGTGAAGCAAGATGAAATTTTCCCGGGTTTAACCTTGGTGAACTTTGATTGACTAAGTGACAGTGACGAGCCATTCATTCTAGCATCACTAGCTAAGCAAGTTTTTTATGTGGTTGACAATATTGATCCTAGATGGCGTGTTGTTGCCCAAGGAAAAAGACATATTTTGGGTATTGATGATGTTGTAGATGAAGATGAGTATGATGAGTATGATGACACACCTCCGTTACCAATGGTTGTTCAACCATTGCCAGAAGAGGAGGATGCAAATAATATTAATCATATGCGTACAGATCATACGGAAGGAATATGGGTTACGAATCGTAATTGAAACATACATGTGTAAGTTTGGGCTTCACTTCTGATGCATTGTTGAAGTTTTTGACTTTGTTCTTTCTATTCATATCTGAAAGCCTGTGCGCCTTGGAATTTTTGTTATCTTGACTACTTAAATTTGAATAGTGAAGGATACTTGTGGATATTAATTCATTTTTTTTTTATCTGATACTTCTAATAACTTGACTAACTTTATCTGGTTTTTTCACACAGGTGTAAACTTGGTGAATGTCGTATCCTCTTATGTGAGCCAGGTTCCAAGCACAGGTTGCAGAAATTGCAGTTGAATTTTCCTAGGTTAGTTTTCAGTACATTTTGTCTAATAATATCAATTATCTGTTCTTGTTTGCATGGCTTTGTGATTGGTAACTTAGTTTCTGATGTTTGCTTTCTGGTGGTTGATGATGGATAAGTACATAAAAACCGTTTTGAAGATGACTTTGTTTGCAATTTTGCAACCATATAGGGCTATTTGCAATTTTGTAAAATGATATTATAACTAATAAATACATACTCAGAAGTATATAATGATAATCTTCATTATATGTTTGTATATGGTTGTCTCACTATCATCCAAGAATATCATATTAATCTCTTGCTTTCCTGACTCTGGTTCGCCCATAATGTAAGAACAATTGCCAATTGGAAACATCTTGTCACTCTTTGTAGGTAAAGAAGAGTGAAAATCGTGTGTTGTATCAGCTGTATTAAGCTATAATAAGCTTCTTTGACCTGGAGGAGGGATGTTCTTTCTAGCCAAAAAGCATTGTAAAACTCGTTGGTTGTATATTTGAAGTTTCTCAAAGTGTGTGTTTGAATTTTATATTCATGAAGTTTCATAGTTTCAGATATGGAATAGCAGCTCTTACGAGAAGCAGACAGTAATTTGATACTCTGCTTACAGTATGGTGTAATTTACATGTTTGAAGGTGAAGATTTGAACTCCAGAATCATCAAATTAGACCAGAAATAGAAATCTGAATGATGTCTAGAAACTGTCCTGTTCCTGAAGTATCAAAACTTACCAAATTTGTAACTTGTGTCATCCATAACCAGAAAAGCAGCATGAAGCTGTAAAATGTCAGAAAAACAATACACCCTGAATCTGATCAACGAACGTCAATTTTATTTATAGTTGATACATTCATTAGACCAGAAATGTATATTTGAATCATGTTTGGAAACTGTCCTGTAACAAAAGTACGTATCAGAACTTATGAATAACATTTTTGTCATCCATAACTAGAAGGCTAGAAGCTGTTAAATCTCAGGAAGGCAATTCAGAAGCTGTTACAAACCGTTTTCTGTGTAGATTATTATCATAGCGAATTGTGTAAAATTGATGTTATGCTGTTTCGGCTGTATCCCTAGACCTGGTTATATATAAAAAATTAAAGAGGTTGATCGACTATTCCAATGCAACTGAAATTCATCAAAATAAACAGAGATTCTTTGGCCAATTGCATTAATCAACTCAGTGAAGTACTGTTTTAGCTTCTCAGTGCACTGATCAGTTCTGTTCTGTGCACTGATCTGCACTGCCCAGATCAGAACTGTGCAGATCAGTGGACAAAACTGATCAGAACTGTGCAGTTCTGTGCACTGATCTGCATAGCTCAGATCAGAACTGTGCAGATCATTGCACAGAACTGGTCAGTTCTGATCAGTTCTGTGCACTGATCTGCACAGCTCAGATCAGAACTGTGCAGATCAGTGCACAGAACTGGTCAGTTCTGATCAGTTCTGTGCATTGATCTGCACAGTTCTGATCTGAACTGTGCAGATCAGTGCGCAGAACTGGTCAGTTCTTATCAGTTCTGTGCACTGATCTGCACAACTCAGATCACATCTGTGCATATAGTGCACAGTTCTGTTTTATTAAAACTGAAAACTGAGTATTGCTCTCTTTTCTAAGTATTGCTCTCTTTTCTAAGTATTGCTCCATTTACTAAGTATTGCTCTCTTTTCTTTGTTGCAGGACCGTAGCTACCATGGATGATCATCGTGATAATGAAATACAGGGAATTGATGGAGCTACTCATCCTACGGGGGAATCACAAGATACCAACACTAGTAAAAAGACCAAATTCCGTGGTCCGTCAAAAGGAGTTCAAGCCAAAAAGCCCATGTATCTTCAGTATAATCAATATGGAATCCCCGATGGAGAATGGTCAAGAGAATACGGGAAGCAAGTTGGGTCTTGTGCTGCTAGAATTAACATTAATGTGAAAGAATATTCAACGTTAGATGAACACACAAAGAAGGGGTTTTGGGAGGAGACCAAGGTAAACGTTGAATAAAAACTTGATTTGTATTCTCCTAGATTATCTAATTTGTGTAGCATACGTTTCTAACAATCTCTTATCCATAAAATTAACAGCTTATGTTCCACATTATTGATGATCCGGCTAAAAGGAGAGAAAAATATTTTCATATGTGTGTGGCGAAACGCTTTGGAGCTTTCAAGTCCAGGTTAACGCGGCGTTGGATAACTAAGAAAGAAAAAATGCCGAAACATCAGACAGACGACATGCCTTGGGACATCTACAATCAAATCACAGAGGATGATTGGAAAACATTTGTGATGGAACGAAACAAGCCGGAGATGTTGGTAATAATGAATTTACTTTGCTAGATATTTTTTTTATATAATTATATGATTAGTTTGTTGTTGCCATCTTTAATTGTTCGACATGTTCTTTATGTGTTTTTTGACAGGTTCGTAGAGAAAAAGCAAGTAAAAGTGCATTACAAACCAAGCACCCACATCGCACAGGCCAAAAGGGTTATGTTAGAAAGAGACCAGAGTGGATAAATGATGGGCGACTACCGCCAGAGGCAGCTTTAACCCTCTCAAGTGGCTCCTCCTCAGTGACCTCATCACTCACCACAGCGTCAGATAGATTTAAGAAGTTTAGATCAGTAGAGTGGATCTTGGCTCATCAAGTTAAAAACAAAGAGGGAAAGTGGGAAGTTGACCCGAATGATAAGGAAGCCGTAAATATTGCTAAGATGGTTGTAAGTGCATATGAAGTTTTACGTTCTATATCCTTTTCTTTGCTTCTCCTTTTCATCATGTACACCATCTAATTTTTACTTTCCTAATTCTTATAGTTGGAGTACATAGAAGAAGAGGGAAAAGGAAATATTTCTTTCACCCAGGGAGAAGATGCCCTCACCAAGGCTATGGGAAAAAAGGATCACCGTGGGCGTGTCAAGGCAACAGGTGGAGTCAATGTCGGTTACAAAGTTGCTTTCGGTCCAATAGACCGAAGTAGTAGATGTGGCCATAGTGAACCATCACCGGAGGCAGTCGAATCAATCAGAGCTTCAGTGAGAAGGGAGTTTGAAGATCAATTAGAGAGAAAGGTGGCGGAGGCCCTCCAAAAGCAACTAGCCACATTGAAAGCAACCGGTCAACTAAACACCCTCTCTACCCCCGCACTTGATTCTGCTCTTGTAAGTGATGAGTTTGATGTTAACCGTGCACTCGAAACCGCTCGTCCGAATTCATCGCAGCAACCACGCGAGCTGAAGGTATATATTCTCTATAGTGCATACACTCAAAACACCCCTAGCTAGGTTTTTTTATTGTAATTTGTAGTGATTTCTGAAATTTTGTAAATTTATTTGTGAAGGCCATAACTCCATGTCGTCTTGCCCTTGAGGATAAAGTTTTGGGTAACAAAGTGATAGTGGCAGATGGTATGGCATACCCATTGGATGGTTCGTTGCACCAACACTTTAGATCGATGAAGCCTAGTCATTATAAGGTCCAAGTTGATTGTATTTACGACGGACATGATGATGATACTCTTCCGGTACCTACTGGAGATGGATTAAATAACTTAGGCAGGGCTCTTGCTAGTTTTGTGCAATGGCCAATTCACTTGGTGATTTTCGAAGAAGACGAGGTATAAATTTTTTATTATTAATTGTCATTCATTGCGTTATGCATCTTTTTATTTATTATTGCTATTTGCCTACCTCTGTTTAGAATTAGATTCAGAGCCTTGAACTCCTTTGGTTTCTACCTCTGTTTAGGAGTACTCTACTCCACGCCCAACAAAGAAGTCCAGGAGTCAGATTTTTGAAGAGGTGGTTGGTAGCTCCAAAGAGAAGACAACAGAATTAGTTGTCAAAGATAAGACAACAGAATTAATTGTCAAAGAGAAGGCAACACTTGATTTAGGGTCCAAAGAGAAGACAACACTGAAGTTAACGGCCAAGGTAAACCATATGCTTCCCACTCCCCTGTGCTTCAACACTGAAATCAAAACTGAAATTTTCATGCTAGCTTAACATTATTGTTACAGGAAAATTCATGCTCAAATAAGTTGGAGTCGAAATCGAAGTCGAAGAACTCTAAGAAATCCAAAGAGATGGTAGGTAGTTGTGATCGTAAAACTGAAGAATCAGCGGCCAAAAGTAAGAAGCAAAATTTGGTAGACGACACAATTCAAGGTCTTGGCCCATCATGCAATTATTTGAAGTTTATCATCAATACGGCGCCCGGTGATGTATATAAAAATACTTCAATCCCATTTCCCGCTTCGGTTTGGCATTATGATGAAGATCGACAAACTTATGTATATGAGGTTGACGTTGAAGAGTTCCTTAGGGGGGCGTGCCTCAACATTTCAGTGATCCAAGTCTATATGATGTAAACTTTTCCATCGATATTTTTGTTTTTGGTTTTGTCAACTATAATAGTTTTTGAAATTTTTGCATTATACATTTACTTTGTAGGTGTTTATTCCACGAGCACACCTTTGCATTTGACAACTCTCAGATTGGGTTTGTTTGTCCCGAGGCAATGTCAAGCTCTAGAATCAAGGTCAACCCTCAGGCTGCATCAATGTATTTGAAAGTAGTTTTCAATGCTGAAATTGAAAAGGAGAAGAAGGGTGATCCTAACATTACCAAGTGGTTTTTGATCCCATACCATCAAGAGTAAGTGTTAGAGATTGATCGATATTTGGTAAATAGCTATGTTATTGTTATTTTCATGCGTAAGGTTGCAATAACATTTATATATAATGCAGAAATCATTGGATTTTGTACGTGTTAGACCTACGTAGAGGTTGTGCGTATATTTTCGACTCTGCGATAGGTTCCAACCGAGAAAATAGTTCATGGGGAATCTTGTGTTTGTAAGTTACTTTCATTTCTTTTTAAGTTATTTCTTTTCGTGCCGAATCAGATTCATGAAGTTTTACTCAACTTCAAGGGCATACCAAGTGTACAAGTTTAATGATGGGATTTGTCCGAATAGAGCGACTACGCAGGGGTTGAAAGGCTTCCATCTAAAGGTATATCATACTTACTAATTAGCTTTACTTTTTTTTTGGGTAACTACTTGGATATATAATTTATGATTTATCTCCAAATCAGTGTGCTCAACAAGTCGGCGCCCGCGAGTGTGGCTATTACGTTATGAAGTTCATGCATGAAATAGTCACGTTACACCATAATACTGATGAGCGGTTAGATAATGTTCGTTCTTTTACCATATGTTAGTTGAACTACTAATACTAGTACTTTTACGTATTAGAATTCTTAATTTACAAGTAGCATTACTTATCATGTTACTTATTTCAGGCTTACACTCCAAGAAATGCGCCTTATACCGATGAGGAAATAGATGTGGTTCGTGAGCAATGGGCTAAGTTTTTTACAACCGAGTATTTATTTACTTAGGTTGTTTAGACACAAAGATGGAAGCGTTTATATCTTCATGGATTTGGTAAAGTTCTTTAATTTTTCCATAATTACAAGTCTGCTGGATTTGCTAATTTATTGCTTTGAATACTAATCTGCTGGTCTTGCTGCTGCTGCATGTGAATACTGCTGTGAATACTGATCTGCTGGTCTTGCTACTGAATACTAATATGCTGGTCTTGCTGCTGCTGCTGTGATCTACTTATCAGTTGCTAATTTATTGCTTTGAATACTAATCTGGTGGTCTTGCTGCTGCTGTGAATACTAATACGCTGCTGTGAATAATCTGGTGGTCTTTAGAATTTCACTTCCATCTGTGTGTTTCTCCTTTGTTTGCTTCTGTTGTTGCTCTATATGTTATTGTTTCTGCTTTGCTTCATTTGTTTGCTCGGCACTTGGATTGTGGGGTTCGTTTGCCCCTTAGATACCCTTAAGTTGAATGTGTGTGCAGATGTGCTAGATCTAGTTCACCTTCGAATTGGTTCTCCTAAAAAGGCAGAATGTTGTAGTCTTGTTAGTAACCTAGTGGTCATGTGTGTGGTCAAAATTTGCTATATACATGTGTGTGGTCAGAATATATACACTTAGACTACATTCTTACAGTGTTATCTTTCAAAACAACTGCTCAGATGCAACTGTGACGAAGATTCAATGTTTCGGAATTGCTAGATTTGCATAGTTTCTCATGTGGCTTTAGTTTAAGTAAAAACAAGCTTACATTGTCTGGGCTAGTAAAAATTGCTGCCAAAAAACTACATATTTTCCCTTTTCTGCTCCTGCTTCTTTATATTTAGCTTCCACAGCTTCTTTCAGCTTCCTTGAAATTGAAACCTTTAAGGGGGAAGCTAGATGTTGTGGTATGTCCTTAACTGGCCGTCCTAACCATTCAATCATCTGATGGTACCTAGTGTAACATTAAAATCCCATAAGAAAAATAAGGAATTGAGTTTTGCTTATGTATTAGTTGTATTATGTCAAACTGAAATCTCTCACATGTTATATCCTCCTTCTGAAAGGTTCATACTGTCTGGTGTAAATGTTTCAGACAGAAGGAGTCCAGCTCCTGCTGCATTTACATTGGGATAAACATAGCTAACTCCATCTCTGGTTGTTGTCATGAACAAAATTGATGCATGCCCTAATCCTGCTAGTTTTGTAGACAGTACCATGTCATAATATCTATTCTGCAAGGAAATCCAAAAAGAAATAAGCTATTTCAGTTTGTATAATGTCTACTCTCTTTCTATGAGTATGTAGTTCTGATTTTTAGGATTTTCTGTTGCTTGATCTTTTGAATCCTGTTCTGTGATCCATTTTAACTGTGATGGTAATCCCAATATGCTACAAGATATTAACAGTTGGAAGGTATGATGCTTAAGGGGAAAAAATGGGTGACCAACCTTAAGAAGTCCAAGCATGTCAGTGTACTCAGGATCAGGAAAGTTATCATCAAGATCATAAACAGTTGCCCACCTCACATTTTTATTCATTTCATAAGTCTGTTTACCCCTAGCTGATGTAATTATATCAATCTGAACACCAGGATACCTATCCTTGATCAACTGAATTGCTGGGAAGAAAAGCAAGTTATCATAAACACCACCAGAAACTACACAGCAACATCTCCTGACATCTCCTCTCACCTTTGATCCCAATGATGCAACCTCAACTGCATATCCCTGTGGGAACTTGAGGAACCCGTATGGGTTTTCGGGATTATCCCGTGGATACGAGTCCTCATCTTGCTTCCCATCACTAAACATTGACCCGTATTCCGTATCTGGTTCATCCTCTCCGTCATAAAATAGATCTAACCACGGGTTTTTGTTCTTCGCTTGTAGCAGAACAATTGATCTTTTTGCACTAGGTGAGTGCTCTAGTGGATTCAGAAACAAGAGTTTTGTAGTAAGGTGGTTGGAATTAGGCAAGGAGGAAGGAGAACTTAAGAATATTGGAGTTAGACTCTTTGACAGTAGAGAAGTAGCCATATTTGAAGCAACTTTGAAAAATAAGCTTTGTGTTTTGGTTTTGGCAGTTGGGTTATAATTGGATAAGTGGACAACTCAGATTTCATTTCCTGCCTCACATTTGTTTTTAAAGGTTGTTCTTTTTTGTCTGTTAAAACTCCCCCCCCCCCCAACTTTGAACTAAAGAACCTAAGGACTCATTTGATTCTTATTACATGACTAATAAACATAGTTTTAACTTTCTAAAACTCATTCGAATCTATTTATGCACATTTAAGGCTCATTAGGTCGTTATAGGTCATGTTTAGAGCTAAAATGACATTTCCGCTCCCAACTTTGGACTAAAGAACCTAAGGACTCATTTGATTCTTATTACATGATTAATATGCATAGTTTTAACTTTCTAAAACTCATTCCAATCTACGTATGCACATTTAAGGCTCATTGGGTGGTTATAGGTCATGTTTAGAGCTAAAATAACATTTTCGCTCCCAACTTTGAACTAAAGAACCTAAGGACTCATTTGATTCTTATTATATGATTAATATGCATAGTTTTAACTTTCTAAAACTCATTCCAATCTACGTATGCACATTTAAGGCTCATTGGGTCGTTATAGGTCATATTTAGAGCTAAAATGACATTTTCGCTCCCAACTTTGAACTAAAGAACCTAATGAAGGAAATAATGCCCTTGGTCCAAGTATGCATTCTATGTTAAGTCTAATAAATGCGGTTCGGTATTAATTAACAAGTTAATAATTCAGTGAGATCAAGTGAGCTGAATGCCTAGCTAGAGGCCGCTTCAGTTCAAGTGGAATTAATTATATTAATCCACAGCTTACTCTTGACTGAACCCGTAGGGTCACACAAATAGTACGTAAACGGATCAAGTATTTAATGGCATTAAATACTCCATCTATGGATATTCGGAATCGACGGATCTTGGTTTCAGTGGGAGCTGAGATCGTCACAGGCAAGAAATGAATGCTCCGGAAACGATGATATTGCCGGAAACGGAAATATGGATCGTATCGGAAATATAAATATTATCCAAGTCGTAGATGTTGCCGGAAACGGAAACATGGTATGTATCGGAAAATATTATCGGAAATGGAAATATTGCCGGAATCGGAAATATTGCCGGAAACGGAAATATTGTCAGAATCGAAAATATTGCTGGAATTGGAAAATAATTCCGGAAACGGAAATATTAAATATTTGTTCGAAACGGAAATTAATTCCGGTATCGGAAATATAAATATTGTTCGTATCGGAAATGAATTCCGGAATCGGGAAATTAATCGGAAGCGTATCGTACGAATTAGCATCGGACGAGGCCTGCCAGACGAAGGCCCAGCACGAAGCCGGGCCATCGCCCAGCAAGCCAGCGCGCCACAACGCACCAGCCAAGGCTGCGCCAGGCCCACCGCAAGGCAGGCCCAGCGCGCGCCAACGCTGCGGCAGCGTGTGGGCCTCGCAGCAATGGGATGCGAGCTCGCGGGCTGCGCGCGCGCGCATGGCGCCCCTCGTGGGCTGCTGTGCGTGCGTGTGTGTTGGTGTGCTATACGAATCCTAAAGCTATCAGGTTTCGACTAATGATTAAATTCCTAAAACTAAAAGGATGAATTAATTAAATAAGAATTCTATTAGGATTCTAATTTAATTAATTCGTATCCTAATAGGATTACGATTCCCTTTCCATGCCTCTATAAATAAAGGCCTAGGGTCATTATTTTAGACAGAGATTTCAAGCATTCAAAGTGATTTTTGAGAGCAAAATTCAGTCATACAATTGCCTATATGTGCCGAAAATTCTAAGTACCTTAAGGGCGATCCTAGTTGGTCAAGCTTAAGGCGGATCCGGACGTGCTGTGGACTATCTACGGAGGGACGACACTTGGAGTCCTAAAGACTTGTTCTTGTTCGGTTCGGGCGCAGCTAGGGAAGGCACGCAACAAAGTGTATGCATCTAAACTATGCTAAATGATTATGTGTAAATAATATGCTTTCCTGGCTTTATGGTTTTTCCGCATGATTTATGAATTGTCATATGTATCATAACCTAACAGTGGTATCACGAGCCTCTTATTATTTTCATAATCTAAATTGCATGAACATGGTAAAATATTACAAATTTGCAAAAATTAAAAGGGGTGATTAATTTTCGTAATTGTTAATTAATTGCAAATTGCGTTTATTTAATTATACGTACGCAGTTTTTCGGCAGTTTCTTCGTTACTCATCCAAATCGAGTGATTTTTGTGTCAATTCCGCATGTAAAAGGCATTCTAAAATTTTGACAAAAATACTAATTTTCGGCCGAACCCAGAATTCTCAAATTCGAAGTCTAACTATGACTTTTCGGAGGTTTTAGTTTTTCGAATGCAAAATTTCGTAAATTTAAGATGTTAAATTAAATATTTGCGATTCTTGTTGATAAATCTTGAATTTTTGATTGACCTACTGTATATGTTTAACAAGTTTGGATGCCTAGCCTTGTTAATTATGCAATCTAATTTGTAATTATGATTAATTTGTTGAAAATTGGAATAATTTAGAATTAATTTGATTTTCATAATTAGTTATAATTTAATTAGATACCTATGATTAAAAACCACCATAAAAATTGTAAATTTATGTTAAATTTTAAATTTTTATGACCTAGACTTGAATCCATGTTAATCGTAAATCAATTAAATAATAAATTTTCGATGTTTCGCCCTAAAATTATGAAATAAATATTATTTATTAATTTGTCATTAATTTTGAATATAAATTTTAAATTTTTATGCGATTCGCTCATATAACTTGCACACACAAAGCAATGGACGCTACGTGTTACCCTTAAGGGGTGTTGTATAGTGCGGGCATGTGACGACGAGCAAGGGAGCTCGTCGCCCATGCGGTACGAATGCAATGAGCAAGGCCATGGTGCACGAGCACAAGGCAGCAGCCCTGCCTTGTGTCGTGGGCTGTGTGCAATGGGCGAATGGGCGAGGGCGAGAGCAAGGCACGAGCAGTCGCGTGTGGGCAGCAAGCGAGCTGCGCCACAGCGCGCACTGCCTCGCGCAAGCGTGCGGAGCCTCGCGCGCAGCGAGCGCGAGCACGCGTGCCACGAGTGCTACGCCCAGCATCGATCGCTCGCGCGCAGCGAGCGCCATTGTGCGTGCGACGAGCGCTGCGCCCAGCGATGGCGTGCAGCGTGCTTGTTGCGACGTGCGACGAGCGCTGCGCCCAGCGATGGCAAGCAGCTTGCTTGTTGCGACGTGCGACGAGTGATGCGCCCAGCGATGGGCTGCGGCAGCATGCGCGTGCATCGAGCGCTGGCGCGCGCAGCGAGCACTGGCTCGCGTGTTCGATTGATGCCTTACGATGGTGAGCAGCAGCGATGCGACGCAGCGCATGGGCTGCGCGCACATGGCCAGCGATGGCTGTGTGCGTGTGGCCCATGGGCGTGCGTTGCGTAGGATTGTTGCGTTGCGATTAGATCGTTTTGAAATTTTAGTTTGAAATTTTCAGTTTACGTAATTTTAATTAATTTTAAAATTAATAATTTAAATTATTTTCTTGGATTTTAATTTTGAATATTGTAATTATAATAAATTTTGTTTATTCTAATTATTTTACTAAAATTAAAATCATGAATTAATTTAAATACGACTGAAATTAAATTAAACTTTTTGGATTCAATTATAAATTTATATGAGCTTTAAATTTTAATTAAATTTGTATGTTTCCGGTTAGACTAGAAATACATTTTTATGTTTAAAATTAGTAAAGCATATGAATTTATTGGTTTAAGCGGGAGCCCTTTTTAGTCATAAACTCTTGATTAGGTCTACAAATCCTTAAGGTTAAAACAACTTGATTAGAATTAATAAGGACTGAATAATTTGTAGATTATTGGTGCCCTTGATTAATTGATGCAAATGTTTATGTGATGCATAATGTGTTTTACTAACCAGCTATGTGGGCCATTCATGATAATGAATGGGTGAATGGTATACATTGTATATGTACTGTTTTGCAGGTTATGAAGTGACTAGTATGGCCCAAATAGGATAGAAAATATGGTCTGTGTACCATTAATTTGAATGTAATTGGTCTAAAGTACCAAAGTTGTTTTTCAATTCAAATATGGTCTGCGTACCATCAAATAGTTGTAATTAGTTTTAATTATAGCTTATCCTATTTGAAGAAAATGGTGCCTCCCACGGAGATTTTCAAGACGGACTTTGAAGTTAAAGCTTCAAGATGAAGTCGGGCCATACTAGATCACATTTATCTTATGCATGCTTTAAGTTATTTATTGCTTTAAATATGTCTTAATTATGCATGAGATCGCGGCTTGATTATGTTGCATGATTAAGGATTTTAGTTCACTTAAAATCTAACCAACATAGTAAGAGCCTTAAGTTCCAAACTTAAAAATTGAGTTAAAAGGTGCCAGGCCAAAATATACACTTGCTTGGATATCCTTTACATCAATCTAGTAATAGTTTTCGCTCAGCGAGGTGTTACTTATTGGTCCTAAAGGGGCAAGGTACACAAATAATTGTGAGTACATGTTAGTTTTGGTGAAACTCAACGATATAAGTAAGGAGTCCTTTTATGTCGTGGCAAAATCGATAGGTTTACCTAATAAGTTCTTAGACGTACCTATCAACCAAGAATAGTTTCTAGACTATTAGCAAAAGGCTTTTGCTTACCTAAGATGTTTTAGGATTAAGTCGACAAACTGTGCTTAATTCTTCAATGATTTTAGGATCTTGGAATCATTTTATTCACACCTGCCGGAACAATAAATTCGAATAAAATGCTAATAACTTGTTGAAATTGCATGATTGCTTTAATTTTCAAGTTATTACTCATGATAAATGTTTAGACTTTGCATGCTTCAATGTATGTTTTAATTATTGTTTATAATTAAATATCTTGCACTGCAGTAAATCCTTTTAGAAAGGTAACAGTAAATTTCCTCGATTGGTAGTGAATCCAAGAACGATTCACGGAAATGAGAGAAAATGAGCAATTTAAAATGTACGTTTCTTTTAGCGACTTTTATGGTTGTTTTCGAGTATCAAAGTCGAATGGCAAACCGATTGGTGCTTGTGAATTCAAAATACAATGTAGTTTTGAGATCATAAAGCATTGAGTTTAAACACTCAGCTTTACCAATGGTTAACAACCTAATATCTTTGTCCATTTAATTCTCGAATGAGTCTAGTCCCTAGACAGTCGAATAAGATTGATGCTTAGAGAACTTTAGAAGCTTCTGGTAAGATCATCTAGTTGAAACAGAATATTCAACATAAATAAAATGGTAAGAACTCTGTTGGAATGACATCGGACATGTCTAACAAAGTATAAAAGTCAACACTATAGAATTCAATTCTTAAGACTATAAGAAAGGGTACAAGAAATAGGGAAACAAGGAACAAATGAAAGGAATTTACGATTCCGTTTCTACCTATAAGTTTATGTTTAAGGAGAAGTGACCTAGCAATATACCGCTTGAAGTTCTTACTTCGGTAATAACTCAAACAATGGAAGCTAGGCTACACTAATGACCTACAAGTGGGAAATGAAGCATGGCAATGCTACATTAGTTGTAGGGTCATCTAGTTAGTTTTAAGTCCTTTCAAAGGCTGGAACTTAATGGCTATTTTGTTCCATAATTCAACTTTGAACTAAAGAACCTAAGGACTCATTTGATTCTTATTACATGACTAATATACATAGTTTTAACTTTCTAAAACTCATTCGAATCTATTTATGCACATTTAAGGCTCATTAGGTCGTTATAGGTCATGTTTAGAGCTAAAATGACATTTCCGCTCCCAACTTTGAACTAAAGAACCTAAGGACTCATTTGATTCTTATTACATGATTAATATGCATAATTTTAACTTTCTAAAACTCATTCCAATCTACGTATGCACATTTAAGGCTCATTGGGTCGTTATAGGTCATATTTAGAGCTAAAATGACATTTCCGCAACCAACTTTGAACTAAAGAACCTAAGGACTCATTTGATTCTTATTACATGACTAATATACATAGTTTTAACTTTCTAAAACTCATTCGAATCTATTTATGCACATTTAAGGCTCATTAGGTCGTTATAGGTCATGTTTAGAGCTAAAATGACATTTCCGCTCCCAACTTTGAACTAAAGAACCTAAGGACTCATTTGATTCTTGTTACATGATTAATATGCATAGTTTTAACTTTCTAAAACTCATTCCAATCTACGTATGCACATTTAAGGCTCATTGGGTCGTTATAGGTCATATTTAGAGCTAAAATGACATTTCCGCTCCCAACTTTGAACTAAAGAACCTAAGGACTCATTTGATTCTTATTACATGATTAATATGCATAATTTTAACTTTCTAAAACTCATTCCAATCTACGTATGCACATTTAAGGCTCATTGGGTCGTTATAGGTCATATTTAGAGCTAAAATGACATTTCCGCTCCCAACTTTGAACTAAAGAACCTAAGGACTCATTTGATTCTTATTACATGACTAATATACATAGTTTTAACTTTCTAAAACTCATTCGAATCTATTTATGCACATTTAAGGCTCATTAGGTCGTTATAGGTCATGTTTAGAGCTAAAATGACATTTCCGCTCCCAACTTTGAACTAAAGAACCTAAGGACTCATTTGATTCTTATTACATGATTAATATGCATAGTTTTAACTTTCTAAAACTCATTCCAATATACGTATGCACATTTAAGGCTCATTGGGTCGTTATAGGTCATATTTAGAGCTAAAATGACATTTCCGCTCCCAACTTTGAACTAAAGAACCTAAGGACTCATTTGATTCTTATTACATGACTAATATACATAGTTTTAACTTTCTAAAACTCATTCGAATCTATTTATGCACATTTAAGGCTCATTAGGTCGTTATAGGTCATGTTTAGAGCTAAAATGACATTTCCGCTCCCAACTTTGAACTAAAGAACCTAAGGACTCATTTGATTCTTATTACATGATTAATATGCATAGTTTTAACTTTCTAAAACTCATTCCAATCTACGTATGCACATTTAAGGCTCATTGGGTCGTTATAGGTCATATTTAGAGCTAAAATAACATTTCCGCTCCCAACTTTGAACTAAAGAACCTAAGGACTCATTTGATTCTTATTACATGACTAATATACATAGTTTTAACTTTCTAAAACTCATTCGAATCTATTTATGCACATTTAAGGCTCATTAGGTCGTTATAGGTCATGTTTAGAGCTAAAATGACATTTCCGCTCCCAACTTTGAACTAAAGAACCTAAGGACTCATTTGATTCTTGTTACATGATTAATATGCATAGTTTTAACTTTCTAAAACTCATTCCAATCTACGTATGCACATTTAAGGCTCATTGGGTCGTTATAGGTCATATTTAGAGCTAAAATGACATTTTCGCTCCCAACTTTGAACTAAAGAACCTAAGGACTCATTTGATTCTTATTACATGATTAATATGCATAATTTTAACTTTCTAAAACTCATTCCAATCTACGTATGCACATTTAAGGCTCATTGGGTCGTTATAGGTCATATTTAGAGCTAAAATGACATTTCCGCTCCCAACTTTGAACTAAAGAACCTAAGGACTCATTTGATTCTTATTACATGACTAATATACATAGTTTTAACTTTCTAAAACTCATTCGAATCTATTTATGCACATTTAAGGCTCATTAGGTCGTTATAGGTCATGTTTAGAGCTAAAATGACATTTCCGCTCCCAACTTTGAACTAAAGAACCTAAGAACTCATTTGATTCTTATTACATGATTAATATGCATAGTTTTAACTTTCTAAAACTCATTCCAATCTACGTATGCACATTTAAGGCTCATTGGGTCGTTATAGGTCATATTTAGAGCTAAAATGACATTTCCGCTCCCAACTTTGAACTAAAGAACCTAAGGACTCATTTGATTCTTATTACATGACTAATATACATAGTTTTAACTTTCTAAAACTCATTCGAATCTATTTATGCACATTTAAGGCTCATTAGGTCGTTATAGGTCATGTTTAGAGCTAAAATGACATTTCCGCTCCCAACTTTGAACTAAAGAACCTAAGGACTCATTTGATTCTTATTACATGATTAATATGCATAGTTTTAACTTTCTAAAACTCATTCCAATCTACGTATGCACATTTAAGGCTCATTGGGTCGTTATAGGTCATATTTAGAGCTAAAATAACATTTCCGCTCCCAACTTTGAACTAAAGAACCTAAGGACTCATTTGATTCTTATTACATGGCTAATATACATAGTTTTAACTTTCTAAAACTCATTCGAATCTATTTATGCATATTTAAGGCTCATTGAGTCGTTATAGGTCATATTTTTAACAACTTAATTATATCTATAGTCTGCAAATATATCTTTTTATGCTTCAATGGAATGTAAAGATAATATCGTGAGTGTGAACTTTGGTACTCTATAACTCATATATTTTCCTTCCATCTTGCAGGGATCGAGTCGATTGGAATTATAAAGTCAACACGGCCTTAATTAAGGTTTGTACGTAATGCATGATCGATCTAAAGGGAGCTAAGTGGCCGGATTAGAGAAATTTGTTAGACTAGCTCTCTAGCCTTTTGTCTTTATTTGTTAATATTAGTTTTAATTTGTTAGACTAGCTAGCTAGGTGTTTAAAAATTGTAAACGTACGTACTATACGTTTTTCTCTATTAGGCTAATATAAATGAAGTTAATTTAATGATTTATTAATAAAAAAATAAGCAGATTCATACCTTTGCTATTCTGGTGTTGATTGGTGCGTGTACAGGTTTCAATACTCAATGGTGTATATATATAGATTTGGTTATTGCCACCTATTTTATATTTTAAAAGAATTTGGAAAATAAAAAATAATGTTGTTGAAGGGGGCTTTTAATGTACGCCTCGACAACATATGAATTTATGGCGCCAATGTACAGGTATTGGCGCAAGAATACAGGTCTGTTGAGGGGGGCATTTAAGAAGTGAGCCTCAACAGAGGTGTCTGTTGAGGCGGGCTTTTGTAAAGCCCACCACAACAGGTCCTTATTTTTTCGCTTTGGTTTTGGGCTGTTGAGGCGGGCTTTTGAAAGCCCCCCACAACAGACCACCTGTTGAGGCGAACAATGCCCGCCTCAACAGCTATGTGAGCTGTTGAAGCCACGTCTGTCGAAGCGGGCCTTGTTCGCCTCAATAAGCCCAAAATGCCCCCCTCAACAGGTATTTTTTCCACTAGTGTTTTATGGAAAATAATGCATAAAGATTTAATTTTGGGCTTGAAATAGGGTTCGGGAGATCATTTGAGGGGCTTTCAAGTATGAAATCCCCTCAAAGATGACCCTTTTAGTACATTACCTAGTTCAAATGAGTGTGCTCATCATAAGAACATCCTTGGTTTTAGAAATAAGCAAAATAGGAGATTAGAAGGGCCTTGGATTACCTAAGTAGACTAGATTGATTTCTCCAAGGTGATTTCCCAATTGCAAAATAGTAAGAAAGTTTGTGTTTT
The DNA here is from genome assembly GCF_020520425.1 of Spinacia oleracea. Classification (NCBI taxonomy): domain Eukaryota; kingdom Viridiplantae; phylum Streptophyta; class Magnoliopsida; order Caryophyllales; family Amaranthaceae; genus Spinacia; species Spinacia oleracea. The sequence goes on along the minus strand of NC_079489.1, from coordinate 117,726,684 downwards.
TAGAATTTTGAGGATTTTGAGGATTTTGAGAGAATTTGTTAATTGTGTAGTGATTTTGGCATTTCGACCTTGTATTGTGTTTTTGATTTTCTGCCCCCAATGTTTCAGAAAATGAGGGTTTATATAGAAATGTGGTTGAAAAGCCGACAAAAGACCGACGCCTGGCGCCAGGCGCTGGCCTGACGCTGATGCCGAGCTGGCGTCTGGCGCTAGTAGATGATGCCAAAAAAGGACGATGACGATGTCCTTTTGAGGCGTGTCTTGGTTGGTACGTTGTACCTTTTTGTATTGTAGTTGGGGAGGTTTGCTTGGGGAGGTTGCTTAATGAGGTTTATTTGCTTGTTTTTAGATGCAAACCTCTTGCTGATTTGTAAAGTCTGAATCCGGTTTTACAGTTCGGTGCCCGGGATGCTCGGTTTTGTGTGTTGGCGGCCAAATTTGGATTGCTTAGTGTCATTTTGACTGAAAACGTGGCTCAGAGACCAATAAAGAGGTCCGGTTCAAGAGTTTGTACTTGGAATATTGAATTTGTATTTAGGAATTGAATTTTACACCAAGTTCCGGAATGGGAACGTAATTGGGGATTGGATTTTGGACTTTTAGACTTAGAATATTTAGCAATCGAGACTTTCACTCGGAGTTGTATCAATCTTGACGCTAGGCTAATGATTTCGTCTAGAGACACAAATTTGGTGTGTAAAAATACAAAACGAAATAACAAAAAGAAACGGAAAGAAATGAGTAACTTTTAGTAATGGAGTATGATCATGTACATTTTACCAAACAAAAAATTGCGCCAAACCTGAAAAACACAAACCGACATAAACCAACAGGAAAGAAATTTAGGGTTTATGAAACTTTGGATTTTCCATTTTTGTGGCGGGAATGGAAAAATCGGGCACCAAGCGGAAGAGTTCCAGAGGCAAATCCAAATTCCAGAGTGTAGAAATCATCAGGGACAATCAACCTCTCAAATTCCGCCAAAATTCTAGTAAAAACAAGGACGACGAAAAAGACCCCCAAAATAAAAATCAAGACGACGACGCTGATTGGGAAGAAGGGTGCATTCCATCTTCTTCAACTTCTAACAACATCAATGCTAATCAAAACAATGGGGTTACCATTGAATTTGACGCTTTGCCCAATTCGCCGAAAAAGAAGCGTATTCGAAGAGCTACTGCTGAAGATAAGGTGAACATACATTTCTCCATGCCCATCAAATTTATGACATTTGCATCTATTGAAAATTCCACCGGGAAATTTAATGTTAGTGATTGTTTGAAAATTTCAGGAATTTGCAGAGCTTGTGCATACGGTTCATCTGCTTTGTTTGATTGCAAGAGGGCGGTTAATTGACGCTGCTTGCGATGATCCTCTTATTCAGGTTACATTATGTTTTATTTCTAAATGAACAGTTATTACTGGTTTTGTTAATTTCCCCTTTTAATTAAAGTAGGGATGCCATATACTCCATGTTTATTGACCAAATTATGACAGAATTTTAAGGTTTTGTTTCCCTTGAAGGTGGGGTGGAAATGTAGGATGTTCATGGTTAAGGAAAGGTCCCTTGTCTGTCTTCAATTGCGACAAACTACACTTACTTCACGGCTGTGTGATCCTCTTGATCTTTTGCGCCACCATTGTTTGATGATTGAACACCATTTTCGCAGAAAAGGCGTTTATCTACAAACTTGCCTATATAATTTATATATGATTTGAACCTTTTTAGAATAGGAATTATATTTTGTTTTCTATCTAAGTTGAATCAGTGTTCTCCCTTATTCAATACCTCGCTTCTGCCTGAAGTAGGTAGTCAATTAAGGGGGAAAAAGTTAGAATTACTAGGGTAGTTTAATCCTATTTGGATTTTATCTCGGGTCTGGGGAGGTTCCCATCTTTGAAGCCTTATCCCTACTGCTGTATGAGTGAAAAATGAGAGAATGTTTTCCTGTAGAAGAAATATATAGTTTTTTTTACTACCAATATTTACTTTAGTAAAACACATGTGCATACTCCACAATGGCTTCCAAGGAGCTTGTCTATCTTCTAGGAAGTGTTACCTTTGTCTCAATTGTTTATATTGTGCATAATCTGCACCTGATTTTTGGAAATGAAATATTGTGGCAGGCTTCCTTGATCTCACATTTACCGCCACACTTACTGAAGCTATCAGAAGCTACCAAACTTACTGCTAATTCTTTGACTCCTCTTGTCTCTTGGGTAAATGACCATGTTTATGTTTTCAGTTGTTTGTTACTCATCATATGTGAAGGCTCTCATTGATTCTCCCGATAACATTTTGCAGTTCCATCAGAATTTTCATGTGAAGAGCCCGAGCAGTGCAGAAAAACCTTTCCATTCCGCTCTAGCATCTGCTCTTGAAGTGCAAGGAGGGAGTCCTGAAGAGGTTATTCAGTCATTTCTTATGACACTTGTTTGGCTCATTTAAGTACTTTTTTTTTTTTACATTTCTGCTTTAGTTTGTGACATGGTAGTGGTTGTGAGCATAAGATTAGAATGAGTAGGTTGCTGAATTCGTCAAAGGAATCCAATATGGCATGTCTTATACAAAGTATATATTAAACAACCAATGCTAGTATAAATTGGGTCATAACAGTTATTTATAGTGCTTATTGTCTTGGTTTAGTCTTGAGTACGGTTTAAACTTTAAAGAATAGCACAGGGTTGATTTTTTTAATTTTCACGAACCTCCTTGTATATTAATTGGAGTTTTGTCGCAGGTTGCTGCGCTGTCTGTAGCACTTTTTAGAGCTCTAAATCTTACAACAAGGTGATTTTCATTGAGCTATGTTTGATGTTATTTTATTTTTGTTTATATCTGCTATCTTTTTGTTTTTGACATGGATTTACCTACTGCACCTTGGAGACAAAGGAAGATTAGTGTTACCATATTTGACACCTGGGACAAAATCTGTAATTTTTAAATATTTTTCAACTATGTATTTGGACCTGAATAGTTATGATCCATTGCCCATTATCACATCATTTCTTTGCTGTGATGCTCAGGCTCATCATTTAGCCACGTCATACACTTGTCTATACGAGCGGGTATATATGATAGATATGGGTCTTAGGGCACAACAATTAACTAGAGACATCAGATTTACCCTATCCACAATACCACGCAACGTTATTTATTCAGCGTCAACAAATTCCATTTTCAGATCTAGGGGTTGTGTTCGACAACGGTAATCTAAAAATTGACCCATCAATTGACAAGATGGAAGATCTGAAATCTTTAGGCTGTGGGGTTTTCAATTTTATAGGAGAGAAGACATTGGCAGTGGTATTATTCTTGCCAATGGTTGATCTGTGGCTGGAGTGAGATGAGTTGGATCTTTTGCAGACATGCGAGCGGAAGGGATGAAGGTTAGAGATAACAATAGCTTGTAGAAGTGGATCAATGAATGAGTCATAAAGGGTAGGGGGTTGGGGGTGTTATATTACGTTGTTTTTTGTCTCTTGTTTAAAATCGTGTAGACTTTTCTTTTTCTTCATATATCTATTTCATGTTCGACCGACTACTGCTATTTCTTTATCCTTTCTGAAAATTTGTATATATATTCAGTAGAATAATTTTATAATTTTATTTTATATGTTACTCCCTTCGTATTTATTTAAGGGATACGCTTGGCCGGGCACGGGTATTAAGAAAAAGAATTGAATGAAATAAAATAATAAAGCAAGTGGGATTGGGTAGATATTTTACTTGGTAAATAAGTGGGAATCATGTCATTTTGGGGGGTGGGAGGTGTGGTGAGTTTGTGAAATTATTTGTTTAATAGGATGGTGGGTCATAGGATAAATTAGATGTATTATTATTTAATTAGATGGTGGGGTTGATAAGTTACTAAAAATGGCAAGTGTATCTCTTAAATAAATACGGCCGGAAAAGGCAAGTGTATCCCTTAAATAAATACAGAGGGAGTATAAAATTGCCATGTTCAAATGTCCATGTATTAAATTTAGTTACTTGTGAACTCAACTCTTTGATCCATCAACACCCGTGTTAGCGCATCATTGTTCTAGTTTTAAGCCTTAATTCATGCCCAATGGACCCAACGTGCGATCTTTACAACTTGTAAAGAACACTGTACTGTGTGCTTTATTATGTCCTTGAGAGCCTGTCCCATGGAAGAGGCAAGTCTTAGAAGCAGCAATGTTACAAATCTGCAACTTTATTCTGCCTGAAGACAGAACTCACATAAATATGGATGCAGCCAACCTTTGTTAATGATGTCGAGACTTAAGTTTGTACAGTGTATCTTGAGCCTTGAGGAATGGCATTGATCAGAAATTGTTCAGATGTAGTGGCCTTGACAATGATTTGATGTGTTTTCCTGTTCCCATATTTTCATCATTTAGACAAAGCATATACTTTTGTGCTTCTTGTTATCTCTGTGTATCCTTCTACCAAATACAGTTTATCTTGGTTGTCATCATATTCAGTTTCCTATCTAATAGCTCAACCAAAACAAAGAAAAGCTAGAAGATTTTCTTGTTAGCGTTGATGGTACCTTAGGGATGTCGATTTTCTTTCTCAATGTAGTTCTCTTTTCAGGTTTATATCAGTGTTGGATGTAGCCTCCTTGAAACCAGAAACTGATGGAATTGAGCTATCATATTGCGAGAGCAGCAGGGAGAGAAAAAATATTTTTAACTCTTCAACACTTATGGTTAGTAAAATGAGCACAGGTTCGACAAGTTTAACGAAATCATCTGCTTCCAATGGAAAAAATATCAATGGTACTTGCATTACCTCAGTTTCTGAAGCTAAGCAAGGGCATGTAAAAAATAATGAAGTTAAAGATTCACCTGCTTCTAATCAGATGATAAAGTCCGATCTACCAGTTGGTGAGACACAGAATGATTCCGAGGATGACAAGTTCTCAAGGAAGAAAGGGGACTTGGAATTTGAGATGCAGTTGCAAATGGCTATGTCCGCTACAGCAGTGGTAGCCCCGGAAGGGAAACTTGAAGCATCTACTAGTGGTTCACCTAGTAGTTCAAAAACTTCTCTATCTCCGTTGAAAAGAATAAAGAGAATAGCTGAAGAACCCCCCTCATCCTCCCATGTTATATCTACAGCAATAGGATCAAGAAAAGTTGGAGCTCCATTATATTGGGCGGAGGTCTATTGCAGTGGTGAAAACATGACAGGAAAGTGGGTTCATATTGATACTGTTAATTCTATCGTTGACGGAGAGCTGAAGGTAGAGGCTGCAGTTACTGCATGCAAGAAGTCTTTGGGATATGTTGTTGCCTTTGCTGGACATGGGGCTAAAGATGTAACACGCAGGTTGTCTATCTCTATGAAGATGATTTTTAAACTTTTTATGACTGCTGCCTGACTTTATCAACTGGATTTTTTTTGTGTTTTCCATTCTTCATTCCTTACCTCAATTATATGCTACCTTTTCCGGTAAAGCTTATACTGAATAGCAAATGTTTAGTTTTACAGATAAAAGACTTGTGGATCCTGTTGGGAATATTACGCATTTAGGTTGTAACCCATCAATTGAGTGCTTGTTTTGTTTGAATGTGCAGCTTGACTTACTTTCTCCTAGTTAATGAAAAGTATTTTGTTGTAGTGAACTAATGGCTGATATTTAACCTTGGAAATCATCTGTTGTCTTTTTACTACTGTTTGAATTCTGTTTGATCTCATATCTTGACAGTATACATAGTTATTTGAATTCAGTTGATTTCGGTTCCTTTATGATACTGTAAAAACTTAGCATCCATTATTTTTTAAATACAAAAAGTATTGAGCATTCATAGTAAAGAACGTGCGAAAAATTAGTTTTTCAAGTGAATTCTTTGATTGCAGTTTGAGTATTCTCTGGGCACTTGTGAACATTAAACACATATTACTGTAGTGCAGGTACTGTGCAAAGTGGTATAAAATAGCCCCAAAAAGAATTGATTCAGAATGGTGGGATGCTGTGTTAGCTCCACTGAAGGAGTTGGAGTCTCGTTCAACTGGTGGAATAGTACCTTTGCATCAGAAGGATATGAAATCCTCAGATATGTTCGACAGTCGGAGCAATCTCGAGGATATGGAGTTGGCAACAAGGGCATTAACGGAACCCCTTCCTAGCACTCAACAGGTACCGTGACTGATTGGCCATTTACGTTTGCTAGTGTATCTTGCAACTTGCTCACATTGTTCTCCCTCTTGGACAACTTGGTTTGCTAATGCAGGCATATAGAACTCATCCACTGTATGCTATTGAAAAATGGCTTACGAAGTATCAGATTTTGCATCCAAAAGGTCCTATACTTGGTTTCTGTTCCGGTTACGCTGTTTATCCTCGAACTTGTGTGCAAATACTCCACACAAAAGAAAGATGGCTTCGCGAGGGGCTGCAAGTTAAGGAGAATGAGCTTCCTGCAAAGGTATTTGCTATTGTTTCATGGTAATCAATGTTTGCATTACCTTAACATTTGCATTTTGTGGTATATGTTGTCTGACATGTTCTGTGTTTTTCTTCTTCAAAGGCGGTGAAGAGTAACTCTAAGAATCGTAGAGGAGAGACTACTGAAGCAGAAGATTTATGTGAGGGCGGATCACATGGAGTTGTTTCTCTGTTTGGAAAGTGGCAAACTGAACCATTGTGTTTACCTCCTGCTGTAGATGGCATTGTGCCTAAGGTAGGATTGTGCATTCTACAGATCTCACAGTTTAAGATAATTTAGCGTTCAACTTTGAGTTTTTGAAACTTGATGTTCTCAAAGATGCTTGATTTGATGAGTTGGCTGGATAAGTCAGCTAGACACCTGGATCCCTTCCATGGGTTATGTAAGTCGGACAGTGCATCGACCGACAATTAAATTTTTGCGTCTCCCTTCCTTTTTTGTTCCTTTTCCTTCTCTATGATTTTTTTTAGTTTTTAGTTTGATATCGGAACATAGATATTTCATTGTTTTGTACTTAGTTCGATTGCTTTATATGTAGAATGAGCGTGGTCAAGTGGATGTTTGGTCTGAGAAGTGCCTCCCTCCAGGCACTGTGCATCTGCGGTTCCCAAGGTTGGTTCCTGTTGCGAAGAGACTTGGGATCAATTTTGCTCCTGCCATGGTTGGGTTTGAATTTCGAAATGGACGGTCAATACCTGTCTATGAAGGCATTGTGGTCTGCACTGAATTCAGAGAAACAATTCTAGAGGTAACAGTATCACTTCCCTCAATTCCAATTCATTCGCTCGTATTGGTCATTAAACTACATATGTTGCCAGGCATATGCAGAAGAGGAGCAAAGACGAGAGGAAGAAGAGATGAAAAAGGAAGAGAGACAGGCACTTTCTCGATGGTACCAACTTCTCTCATCTATGGTTATCCGACAAAGGTTGAACAATACTTACATGAACAATGTGGAATCAGAAACTGTTACCAAACCCTTGAAGTCTGAAAATGAATCTTCATGTGCTGCTGCTGCAAATGTGAATGAAAGTACTGTGCCTCACCAGGGAAATACATGTGGAACTAAGATTCATGATTCGGACCCGATGCACAAGCAAAATCATGAACATTTCTTTTTGACAGATGATGAGAGTTTTGATGAGGACAGCATGACCCGTACAAAACGATGTCTTTGTGGAGTATCAATTCAGGTCGAAGAGCTTTAACACTAGTTTTTACCATGGTATAACTTATTCGGACCAAAAAGTACAGTACAACTTATGGTTGGCATGGTGATTTTCCTTCTGGGGAACTTGAGAGAGGGAAAAGAGATGAGACAGAATGTGCCAAGTTTGGCATTTTCATATGCACACTCTCCTCATCTGATGGCGGTTTTTAGTCAGGTCGAGTTGTTTACATATCTGGACAAATGCTGCACGAGATTTGGTTTTGATTATGATCTTATCCTAGTGTGTAAAATGATCAGGATCTCAGGGAAGTAAATTCGAAGGTTGGATGGTTTTAGGTCTAACAAGTGTATGTTTAAGTAATTTAACTGAAGTTGATTTATATCCAGTCATGCTTTTGGTTTCTTAGGGTTGCTGTTTTCCAGCTTAAGCCTAGAGAAGTTGTCTGTATATTTAACTGTAATTTAACTGAACTTGATGCTTCTCCTGTTGCTTTTGAAAACCAGCAAGCCTCGGTCTAGATATGGACTTTTGTTGTAATGATTATAAAGCTCGGTGTTAATCATCTGTTCGGCAGCTAATACATACGGAGTAGTAGTATTACTGTATTAGTCATGGTGTATCCGAAGCTAATGTTTGATGTTTATTTGATATCTTTGTAAAACATTTGTTGTCTTGGTGTGTTGTTTTCAAAATTTAAGGAGAGCTAAGAGAAAGTAACATCATTATTTTCTCTTCTTTGTGATATTTTTGTAAATTGTTACTGTATTTTTTTTCAACTTATTTGGTCATTCCCATCAACTGATCAACCCACCAAAGCCAAACATGGGATTGGCAATAATTTTGTGGATTTTAAATCCATATCCCATTGTTTTTGTTTTTTTTGACAGGCATATCCCATTGTTTAACATGTGCCAAACATTCTATCAGTGGTGGTAGTAATGATGAGAGCTTGAAAATTCAATAGTTGAGTCATATAAGTGGATATCAAAAATATTGAATTAAAATCGGTTTTCTTAAATGTAAATATAAGGGGAAATTGTAAAAAGTATTAAAAGAATAATCATCCAACATTTTGAAAATAAAATACCAAAACAATAAAGGAGAAATCATAAAATTTGTGATTTGATAAAGTCACGTATGAAACACGTGGAGGTTAATATGTAAAGCATGAAGTTCGGCACAAGGTCTCTTCTAAAAAAATTAATTAATTTGTGTCAAAAGAAAACTTTCAAAAGTTCTTTTATTTTTATTTTTATAAAGTAATCATAATTTTGGTGATACATTTCACATTTGTTCTCATCTAATGTGGATTACAAAATCTCTTATTTGTTACGGATTACTCCCCTCTAACTTTTGTTTTACGCATAGCTACATGGGGTGTGAATTCTCAATCCGACTCAGTGAACCCGATGGGTTTGTCCGACCGTTTAGAATCCGAACCGTTTAGAACCCGTGAGTTAAAATCCGAAATCCAATCCGATCCGATTATATTCAATCCGAATCCGACCCAACCCGTTAGTATTGATCCGATTAAGATCCGAATCCGTTAACTGTCCGATCCGTGACAATCCGAATCCATTTAATCCGATCTGAAGCGATCCGAAACCCGTTTATGATCCGATCCGTTTCAATCCGAATCCGTTCCAACCCGAGGAATATCCGTTTAATCCGATCCGTTTTCAATCCGTGACCCGTTTAATCCGACCCGTTTCAACCCGTGACCCGTTTAATCCGATCCGTTTTAAATCCGTGACCCGTTTAATCCGCCCCGTTTCGACCCGTGACCCGTTTAATCCGATCCGTTTTTAATCCGTGACCCGTTTAATCCGATCCGTTTTTAATCCGTGACATATGGTTATCATCATCAATCCATACGGTGATGATATAGCCGTACATATGGTTATCATCATCAATCCATAAGATATCCAATTTCGTATATGAAAAAATTATAAAAACTTAATATTCTGAAAATATATATCGAGACCAATATAACAAGATCTTACATGATAACATTTTGATGTATATAATAGTGAGAATGTATGGTCAAAGTTTTCATACTTTGTACACATATTCCAAGACGTAAAGAACTTTCAGGAATGGAGGTAGTATTAAACCAAGTTATACAATATACTCAATAACTTATATTACTGATCTTAAATTCTTATTACTTTTAAAAGTTAGTTATCGTATTCGTCCCCTATTTAAGTTATCGATATTATAATATATAATTTGGAACCGGATGTGTAACACCCCGACAATTCTCCCTTTTCTAAAGTACTCTTTTAATATAAAACATAGAGAATTATCAAGGCATTATCGCCCGTGTGAAAACGTAACGGCTTATTCAGAATTTTGCAGCGGAAAACATAAAACTAACTTTTAGGTTCATAAATAATCGATTACATATTAAGTCCAAAACCAATTAACGGAAATAAGGAAATACGAATAGTATGACAAATTTCAAATCCAAATTAACAAACCAAATCACTTAACAAAACAAATCTAACTACAAGCTCTCTAATCCCGATCCCAATGATGCATCATCTTCAAACCTGTAGATGGGCAACGCTTATTGATCCTTAGAGACTGTTCACCAAAGATGGGTCATCACAGGATCAATAAGGCATAGCCATGATCAACACACACAAACAAAGCACGTAATCAGCAAAGCTGAGTACTACATACTAAAAGCAATAATAATCCTAACATGATACTATCAAACGAACCATCCTAACATGATACTAATGAACATAAATAAGGGCAGACAAACATGATAATTTGACGACCATACTTAACTAGACTAGGCTAGACTGGACTAGACTTTTATAACAATAATATTATTTTAATTGAAATAGGCAATGGACCGAGTTTTCTAGCTAGAGGCTTCACTAAGGAAGACGAGGTACGGGCGCGACTCCGTAACCTCAGTGACCTGCGATATCGAGGAACGTTTGAATAAAAATAGGACACGGTGATCAATCCGGTCCGAGATAAAGGCCACGGGCTACCACCATGAACCCTAACTCCTGTTTGTCCGTCACTTTAGACGTGCACAGTCTAAAGCTATTGCTACTCAGTTTCACTTTACATGATTTACAAGTTGACAACCTGTTATGACTCAACAATCACATAAGGCATACAATCCACATTTATTCACAATTGTTTTTATCTTGGAATTAAGTAAGTGATCACAAAGGTATCAAACAAGACTCATTCCAATTAAATTCAACATTTTCTTTAATACTGATCAACCCCTCTATATGGGTATAAGGTTTCAACTTACTAAACAAGGCCCTCGGCCCTCATAAAGTAGTGAAAAGCTAAAAGGGAACAATGAACAATCGATCTGAATCAATATATATAAAATAATCTAGTGTTCCTAATCAAACATGTTTGCATCAATCGTCTACTAACATGTTATAATCCTCATAACGAAATATATATGTTCAACATGTCCATCCAACAATGTTAAACATGAAATTCCAACGTAATCAAGTCCATCAACAAATTTCAACTTGGTTTCAACAGATAACACACATTCCAAGCACACAGGTATGTACGTACCTTGTGTAAACAAACTAATAGGCCACTTTAACACTTTCAAAAGTCGCCTAGAGAGAATTCTCCGCCTAAAACAACCAATAAAGATTCCCAATCAACTTCTAATAACTCACAACAATAACAAAGCATTCTAAATACATCCTAAACATTTTTAGAACATTCCCTAACATTAAAACTTGAACATTTGATTTTCTAGCATCATAATTATTGAATTAGAGATTGAAATTCGTGAAAACTCTTTGCAAACATCGTACTTAAATTTTCAGCAACATAAATTCGTTTAACAGCTTTTCAAACACAAAATTATCATGCTTAGAGTATAAAAATAATGGTTTAAATCACTCCTAATCATTCTACCACGATTCAACACCATTAAAAACTTAGAATTTCCGCTTTAACAAATTCCAATTCTCGTTTCACTCAAATTATGAAATCTGAAAATTAATAGTTTAATCATACAATGTTAAATCTGAAATAAATACATAAATCGTAAAAATCAGAATTTTAATTCAATTCAGCAATATTTAAATTAATACATATGATAAAAGAATTAGCTTTGGGATTTTAGGAGTAAACCGACAAGGGAGGACGACGGTGGCAGGTGGTGAGGCGCGGCCGAAGGTGACAACACTCCTCAACGGTAGCGAGAGGGAGGGTGGCGCGGCTCGGTGGTGCTGCGCGAAAACAGAATGAGAGAGAAGGGAAGCAATCACGAAACAACAGATAGGAGAGGACAAAAGAGAGAAGGAACCACGGGGAGGGGAGAGAGTGTTACCGGCGGAGGAGACCGGTGTCGGGTGGTGGCTTGGTCGCCGGCAGGAAGCAATGGTGGCAGCTGTGAGAACGGGTGAGGAGGAGAATGACAAGAAATTCAAAAAAACAAAGAACAAACAGAGGGGAGAGCGTGTTACCGTTGGCGGCGGTGAGATCAAGGCGGCGCGGCAAGGGAGACGCAGCAACCGTGTGCAGGTGGTGGTGGTGCACTGTTGGTGGTGGCTGAGCAAAGAGAGGAGCAGTGCTTAGGTTTCCTGGTTCACGTGAGTTTTGCAAGGGGAGGGTTTTGGTTTTGAGTTTTTACGTGAAATAGAAAAAAGGAAAGATTGGGTTTTGGTTTTGTTGTTTGGGCTTTGCCAAGTGGGCCTAGAATTAGAATTTAGTTTTAGGATTTCAATCCAAAACCAATTAGGATCGTTTTTTTTTTTTAAAATTCAATCGGTTTTCGTAATTCGATTTCTTTTCAACGCAAAATTCTAAAATTACTTTTGATTTCATAAATTCTTAAAATATTTAAAATGCATTTGAATAAATAAATATACATTAAAACTAAAATTCACCAATGTAATTTAAATATAATTAATTATACGTAAAACTATATTAATGAACTTTATAAATATACGGGGGATTACAGGATGGACCCGACCAAAATTTCAACCCGCTACCGAATAACTCGATCCGGTAATTACCCGAACCAATTTAAAACTGAATCCAACGTAACCAGGCTAAATTTGTTTCAATCCGACCCGTTTTAGTTGTTACCGATTAAACCGATCCGATATGAATCTGATCCGATATGAATCCGATCCGATACGAATCCGATCCGATACGAATCCGATCCGATACGAATCCGATCCGATATGAATCCAACCGACATGAACCCGAACTCGTTATAGTCCGACTAAACCCGTTAACAATCCATCATATTCCAATCCGATCCGATCCGACCCAAACCGACCACAATCCGACCCGTTTACAACCCGATCCGATATGAACCCGTGAATAAATAATCCGACCCGATCCGGTCCGTTAAGTTTTCGATCCGATCCGATCCGACACGTTAACCAAATTAATCTGTTCCAATCCGATCCGTTTCAATCCGAATCCGATAAGTCCGACCCAAACCCGATCCGTTGATCCGATTTGACACCCCGGGTATACTTTAAAGTTGAATCTTGGATAGTTGGAGTTTTTTACATAATTGGATAAGATTTACACTCTTGTTTTCAATCTTACTATATTACGCTTATGTAGCCAATATTTAGATCCTAATCTACCTAATCTAATCTATCACTCCTACGGTTCATATCAATCATTTCCGCTCGTCTTACTGTTGTTGAGCAATTTTTGGATATTAAACGGACTTTCACCGGAGTATGTTTTTCACTTTATTTTATAGATGAGCTTAGTGTTTTTTTTTTTACTTCTATTTCTACTTCATTAACTTAAACTTCTAAAATGAACACCTATGTGATTTTGAAATTAAATTATACTACCTCCTTTTCAAAATGATCTTTACACTTTCCGTTTCAGTCTGTTTTATAATGTTCTTTACACTTTGCTTATTTTATATTTGAACATGAAAATTTACTACTTTACCCTTCTTACTCCACAATATTTGCAATTTTTCTATCGCTTTCTATTACTTTATTCAGTTTTTTCTTACACCCACCCACCTTTTAACACATTTCTTACTTTATATATATATTTTGTGGAAAAGGCTAGGGATACACTTGGTGTACAAAGGTATCTTGCACACCACCAATTATAATTTGCCACCTCACAAATCCCACTAACAAAGAAGAGGGAAATTAAAACTAAATCAGTGATTTTGGGCGGTATTTTTTTTCACCAAATTGCGCTATAAGCTCATTAGGAGCGGGATAACTTTGGTTGAGCGGGAAAAATTGCGCCATGGGGAAGGGTAAATGGCATCATCTCCTTCAAGCTTTCAGGTTCTACAAGTTCCCTTTCTGCCATTGATAACTAGAGAAACCTTCAATTACATATTTAAATTTCTGCCATTACAGATTATTTTTTCATAAAAATCCTCATTTACATATATAAAATTCGTGGAAGGATTTTCGAATTGGGATGAGTTCGTGTGTTTAATGGACTCTTCTCTTTCACTCTGCCTGTATCCCCTCTTCAATCCTTCTTCCACGATCTCTCTTTTCAAAACTCCTCTGTTAGGTCTTTGTTCGTTGGCTCACCTCTCCCTCTCAAAATCCAATTTCGTCTAGATTTGTCAGTGTGTTAGGGTTTTGTACAAAATTGGAATCGCGTAATTTGATTAGCCGGAGCTTTAACTGAAAAAAAATTAACCAGCGGTAGTTGTATGGTGATTGAATATTTCGTCGACAGAAGCGGCGCTTTCATCATTCACCATGTCCTCAAAGTCTCTCACTCCTCCGTTGTTGTCATTTTTGTCTCTTTCTCTCACTACAATCGCATTATCCGCTAACTGGTATGTTCAGCCCCCTTTTTTTTTCTTGCTATAATCGATTTTTAATGGTCATTTCTTGTTCCAATTGCATTCAGACTTGGGAATTCGATTCAAATTATGTTATGATTTTAGAGTTTAATTGTTTTGGTGGTTTGCATTTTTGATTTGCTTGAATTTAGACAATGATGCAGTTTGAGAATTACTTAGGGTTTAGTTGACAAGTTGTTAATTTTATGCTTTTGTTTTGTTGGTTTTCCAAAAAGGGTTTTGGATTTTGTATTAAAGTGAATTGAGATTGGTTATCCAGGTTTTATATAAACTCTGTAAGTTTATGGTTCCATTTAGAATTTTTCTATGGGGATTGGGGTATTTAGCTACTTGTGTATATGACATTGTAATTATAAGGTAGATTAGTCATTTGAATGATATTCCATGGTGTCTTTGTGACTAAAATGTAGAAGAAGTTGAGACTTATATGAGATGAAAATATATTTGATATTGTATTTTTTACTATAGAAGGTAAAAATGTTGTGTTTGTGCTTTTGCTTTAAGTTCAATGTTTGATCGAATAGCTGGCCTTGTCTTGGCATTTTGTGTTGTAGTGGTGTTGTTGGATTAATGTCCCTATTCTAAGAGCACATCTTCAAGTGCGTGTGCCTTGATCCCATGTTCTCAATGACATTGAGATACTTGATATGTTTTTTCTTATTCGTCAAGGAATCCCTCACCCATCTCGGACCTGGTTAAAAGGTTGCTTCTCGAGGACAAAAATGCCCCAGCAAACAACTCCAGAGTCACAGTGCCTCCGTTTTATGAGGTGAGATTCTCAGGATTTCCCATTTGTATAGTCTTACTTTTGATGTGCGCTGATAAAAGGATGATGTAAGTTACAAGAATTGTAGCAGTGTATTATTGATAATTGATTGGTCAACTGGCCGGTGATTAGGTTTTTAGAGGATAGTAAGAAAGAGAGTGGCTTTGTGCAGTGCCACAGAATGTATAGCAATAGGCTTAGATCAGTTAGTGCTATCTCATTGAGATGTTACTTCTGGTTATAGTTGGATACCTCTTGGCTTGATATTTATTTCTATGAATCATTCTTGACACGCGAGTTTCAACATGGAACGACAACTATATTTATTCATAGCTGTGACATCAAGGTGTGGAAGGGGGATATCTTTAGAACTGTACATCTCTGCACATTAGACATGGAGTTTAGTTCGAGTATAGTGGAACTGATAGGTTTGATGATCATGTTCTAAACAAATCCACTCAACCTCCTTGAGTGGTTCAACTATGGGACTGCAGACACTTGAATTAGTTCCCAAAACATCATAATTATTACCTTCCAGCTCACATCATATTATATGTGAAAGGAAAATATGCCCATATCATGACTGAAAGATTATGAAAATAATCTAACAATAAACGTAGAATGATGTGCGTGTATCTTTTACTTGAAAATCATATGAAGTATGTCACATTATTGAATCCTTGTCGGAGTCTGTTTCCTTATGCAGAGTCTGTTTAACTACAAAAAAAGATAAGCTGGAGTGAAGGAATGGATTCCAATCTCTTCCATTCTTTTTCTTTTTTAATGCTGCTTGGTTCATTTTCTCCTGCTCTGATCTTTACACCACTGTTTCAGCCCTTACCATTTTCTCTCTATCTTTTTTCCATGTCTTGTTGTGATTGTTTGGTTGCTGTTAGTTTGCAGTCCAGGAGTTAGGAGGGAAGCCTTGAGTTTTTGGTTATTGGACTATTGTTTTCTACTGTTGGATCTCAGGCATTGGAATATGTTTGTTGATTGTGCCTGATGTGAAGATTTGTCCATGTTGTAAATGGAGCAACTCTACTAGATATGTTTAAACCTATTAGCTTAAATGGTAGAGCACTATGCACATGCATAGGGGATGTAGGTTCGATTCCTACATAGGTTGTCTGTAAAAGTAATTAAAAAAAAAATAACTCAAAAATAAATACAAGAAACTCTAACTACGCTCACCCGTGTTCAATTCCTAACAAGAGGCCGAAAATAAAAATTTTAAAGTGTAAAAAATCATTTTATGGGATCATATTTTAGTCATAAAAATATCAAAATATTGGATGTACATTTTTTCAACCTTAACATGGATTTTTTGGGAACTCTTTGCTCTTATGTAGTTATGGGGACTATCAGATTTTTTTTCCCTCAATATAAAAAGGGTTTTATTGGTGATATAAGATTGGTTTTTTCTAATAATAAATATTACATATTTTTATGGTTATACAAGTGCTTATAATAAAACATAACGATACCAGAAAACAGCTAACGATCTCCAAAGAAGATATTTTTCTTACCGTATGTTTGGACCTGTATAATATTTACGATCTCCAAAAATAATGACCTCGTATGTTGTAGATAAATTGTTTAGAGTTGTAACTTTGAAAAGTTAGGTTACATGTTGATTTTTTTTTTGTTAACCTTGATTATGATTATTCGGGATCATTTTACATTTAAAGAAATAAAATTTAAATAAAATCAAACTCGACTAAAATAGATGTGTAACTCCTAACATTTTTAAAATAACCTAAATTGTTCATATCCTTTATAATACACAATAGTTTTTCTACCACCAAGATTGAAAAAGTTAGCTGCAAAACATTGTGTTAACTTTGACTACCATTTTATGAGATTATTTTACCTTTAAAGGAATCATAATTAGAAAACATCTCAAACTCAACAAAATTAGATTAAGACAATTTCATTTCTAAAGATTGACGTGCTGATACCCCTTATCACAATGGTCATTGTTATGCTGCTTTAACTTCTACTTTAATTGTGCACCTGTGTTCGATTCCTAACAAGAGCCCACAATTTTTTTTATTTAAGTATTAACAACCGTTTTATGGGATCATTTTAATCATGAAAAGATCAAAATTTGGATGTTTTTTTCACCTTTAACTATGATTTTTTGGCTACTCGTTGCCTTTATGGGGACTATCAGATAATTATTTGTCCTCATTATCAAAAAGATGTTGGTTGTTGGAAATATAAAATTGGATTTATCGTTTAATTATGTGTTACATATTTTTATGATTAAACAAGGGGTTACAATAAGTTTAATGATACCAGAAAATGTTTACCGATCTCCAAATTAAATTTTTTATTACTGTATGTCTAAACATGTAAAATAGTAACGATATCCAAAAAAATCAACTTCGTACATTGTAAATAAATTCTTTTGATCATAACTTCGAAGAGTTAGTTTTTAATTACTAAGTTTAGCTACGATTACACATGATCATTTAGCTTTTGAAGAAATTGAATTAAAATAAAACTAAATTCAAGTAAAATAGATGCGTAATTTCTAACATTTACATAAACATCTCAGTTGTTTGCTTCTTGTTATAATACAAAATTACGACCCACCACCAAGATTGAAAAAAGTAGCTAGAACACAAAGTGTTATAACTTTATCTATGATTAAACGGATCATTTCACCTTTAAAGAAATCATAATCAGAATTCCCAACCTCGATAAAATTAGACAAAATTATTTTGTTTGCAATGACTTACGTGCTGATACCCCTTGCTACAATGGTCACTACTATGCTGCTATAACATATACTCTAATTGCGTGTACCCGTGTTCGATTCTTGTCAAAAGCAAAAAAAACCAAAATTTTAATTGTGACAAACCATTTTATGAGATCATTTTAGTCATTAAAATATCAAAATGTTGATGCTTTCCTTCACTTTTAACTATGATTTTTGTAAGGTTAAAGACATACGAAGTATTACATGGAATCATTACCCATATATAGACGAATCATATGAGTACATGCATTTTTTTCCAAGACATAATAATTTTTTCGATGAAGCTACACATGATAATTAAACTCAAAGCCTAAACTTTATTGTTTACAACAAAATATATTGTTTGAAACAACATTATATTATTCATAATATCTGAAGATTAAACTACATCTAAGGGTTTCTGATATTCAAAAGATTGTTTGTTGCACGCATCTACCATTATAGTCCACATCATATTATTTTCGAAATAGAAAATCATTACTACCATATAACTGGATGAAAGATAACAATAATTGGATAAAATTTATGGATAAACTTACAAATAATCCCATAAAAAGATTAAATACATAAAGAAAGGAAGTATGATTCTGCATTTCTATTGAGATTAAAGTAGAATCTTTCCAAGTTTATCAAATCAGAATTTTGATTGGAATTAAAGATTCTTATTCTAAAGAATACATTGTTGGTTTATTAGATTTGAATTCAATTTGAATTTCTTAATTACAAACTTATAACATCTTAAATTAATTAATTTGGGATTTACCAATTGCAAATTCATTAATTTTGGATTTCTCAATTACAAAGTAACCACCGTGAATCCGCCCAAAGAATAGTTCCATTGCGCGACGCTTTTAGTGTACTCCAAAAGGTACGGTAGTGGAAAACGTGAATTAGATCTCTGGCGGCGCTTAAAAGCGTAGTAAGTCTGTAGCGACGCTAATCATATGTTTTACCGATGCAAAAGAATAGCGTCGTAATAGGGGGTAGCGGCACAGGCAAAGAGAGCGCGTTTGAAAGCGTCAGTTAAAGCACTTGCGGCGATTTTATGCGTCGTAATAGACATTTATAAAGCGTCACTAGAAGCCTTTTCGGTACTAGTGAGCTAGATTTAAATAACTAACTAAGTTTGACTACGTTTACACGAGATCATTTAACTTTTGAAGAAATTAAATTTAAATAAAACCAAACTCAAGTAAAACAGATACGTAATTTCTAACATTTTCATAAACATGTAAGTTGTTTGTTTCTTGTTATAACGCAAAATGACGACCCACCGCCAAAATTGAAAAACACAATGTGTTATAGCTTTATCTATGATGAAAATGATCATTTCACCTTTTAAAAAAATCACATTTAGAATTCTCAACCTCGGTAAAATTAGACAAAAATATGTTTGTTTGCAATGACTTACGTGCTGATACCCCTTGCTACAATGGTCACTACTATACTGATATAACATATACTCTAACTGTGTGTGCTAGTGTTCGATTCTTGTCAAGAGCAAATAAAACAAATTTTTAATTGTGACAAACCCTTTTTATGGGATCATTTTGGTCATGAAAAGATCAAAATGTTGATGTTTTTCTTCACCTTTAACTATGATATTTTAAGTTTAAAGATATGAGTATCAGTACATGCATTTTCTTTCATTATCCATAGACGAATCATATGAGTACATGCATTTGTTTTTCAAGACATAAAAAAAAGTTTTATGATGAAGCTACACATGATAATTAAATTCAAAGTCTAAACTTCATTGTTTACAACAAATACATTTTTTGAAAAACCATTATATTATTCATAATATCTGAAGCTTAAACTACATCTAAGAGTTTCTGATATGCAAAAGATTGTTCGCTGCACGCATATGTCATTACAGTCCACATCATATATTGTCGAAATAACATATCGTTACTGCCATATAACTGGATGAAAAGATAAACAAAATTGGATAAAATTTATGAATAAACTCACAAATGATCCCATAAACAGATTCAATACATAAAGAAAGGAAGTATTGTTTATTATCATTCCGTAAATCCTAAAAAGAAACCATTAAACAATAATAACATAAAACAACAATTTCCCAAAGAAAAAAAAAGATCTACATATAAAGGATCGAACGCAGGTCTAGGGGCAGTGTAAAGATGATCATATAAACTTTGTTGTAACCAGTTTGGCAAGGGGTATCAGCACATCCATTTGTGCTAGAAAATATATAATATATTTGAGATTTTGAGAATATAGATAAGGTTTTATAAGCAGCGAATGTTTATATTTCATAATACATCAAATGATCCCACGTATTAAAGTACATACTTATAAAATTTAATTTTCATTAAAAAAACATACGGAGTACTTCCTAGTAAAAATATAATAAAAAAGCTTTTTTTTGCCAATAATCCTTTATTGAATCAGGACCGAATATTGTATTATTATCTATGATTAAAAAGGATGATTTCACCTTTAAAGAAATCTTATTCGAAATTCTCAAACTCCGTAAAATTATATTAAAAATTTTCGTTTGAAATGACATATGTGCTGATCCCTCTTGCTAAAGGGGTCACTACTACACTGCTATAACATCTACTCGATCTAACTGTGAGAACCTGTGCTTGATTCTTGACTAGAGAAAAAATAACCAAATTTTTAAATGTGATAAACCAAATTATGGGATCATTTTATTCAATAAAACATCAAACTTAATATTGAATGTTTTTTTCACCTTTAACTATGATTTTTTGGTAAATCGTTATCTTTATGGGGACTATCTGATAAATAATTTACCTCATTATAAAAAAGAGTTGGTTGTTAAAAATATAATTTATTTTTTAAAAATTATATACTACATATTTTTATGATTACACAAAGGCTTACAATAAAACTTAATGATACCAAATTTTCTTTATCAATCTCCAAATGAAATTTTTATTACCGTATGTCTAAACCTGTAAAATAGTAACGTTATCAAAAAATAATAACTCTGTATGTTGTAAATGAATTATTTAGATAAAACTGAAGGAAATAATGCCCTTGGTCCAAGTATGCATTCTATGTTAAGTCTAATAAATGCGGTTCAGTATTAATTAACAAGTTAATAATTCAGTGAGATCAAGTGAGCTGAATGCCTAGCTAGAGGCCGCTTTAGTTCAAGTGGAATTAATGATATTAATCCACATCTTACTCTTGACTGAACCCGTAGGGTCACACAAATAGTACGTAAACGGATCAAGTATTTAATAGCATTAAATACTCCATCTATGAATATTCGGAACCGACGGATCTTGGTTTCAGTGGGAGCTAAGATCGTCACAGGCAAGGAATGAATACTCCGGAAACGATGATATTGCCGGAAACGGAAATATGGATCATATCGGAAATATAAATATTATCCAAGTCGTAGATGTTGCCGGAAACGGAAACATGGTACGTGTCGGAAAATATTATCAGAAATGGAAATATTGCCAGAATCGGAAATATTGCCGGAAACGGAAATATTGTCAGAATCGGAAATATTACCGGAATCGGAAAATAATTCCGGAAACGGAAATATTAAATATTTGTTCGAAACGGAAATTAATTCCGGAATCGGAAATATTAAATATTGTTCGTATCGGAAATGAATTCCGGAATCGGAAAATTTAATCGGAAGCGCATCGTACGAATAAGCATCGGACGAGGCCTGCCGGACGAGGCCCAGCACGAAGCCAGACCATCGCCCAGCAAGCCAAGCGCGCCGCACAAACAGCCACGCCAGGCCCAGCGCAAGGCCAGGCCCAGCAGGCTGCGCGCAGCGCGCAGCGCGCACAGCGCGCACAGCACGCGCAGCACACAGCGCGCACAGCGCGCACAGCACGCGCAGCGCGCAGCGCGCGCGGGCGCTGAGTGGGCTGCTGCTCGCGCGCACGCATGGGGCCCATCGTGGCTGCCGTGCGTGTGTGTGCAAGTGTTTGTGTTCGTGCACGTTTCCTAAAACATGCAGAGTTCGGTTAATGATTAAATTCCTAATTCTATTTGATAAATTAATTAAATTAGAGTTCTTATAGGATTCTAGGTTTAATTAATTTGTATCTGAATAGGATTTCGATTCCCTTTCCATACCGCTATAAATATGAGGCTAGGGCTCACAATTTATAACACAAGTTTCAAAGTATTCAAAGTGAGTTTTTGAGAGAAAAATTCAGTCACACATTTGCCTATAAAGTGCCGAAAATAATAGTACCTTAAGGGCGATTCTAGTTGGTCAATCTTAAGGCGGATCCGGACGTGCTGTGGACTATCTACGGAGGGACGACACTTGGAGTCCTAAAGACTTGTTCTTGTTCGGTTCGGGCGCAGCTAGGGAAGGCACGCAACAAAGAGTATGCATCTAATCTATGCTAAATGATTATGTGTAAATAATATGTTTTCCTGGGTTTATGGTTTTTCCGCATGATTTATGAATTGTCATATGTATCATAACCTAACAGTGGTATCACGAGCCCCTTATTATTTTCATAATCTAAATTGCATGAACATGGTTAAATATTACAAATTTGCAAGAATTAAAAGGGGTGATTAATTTTCGTAATTGTTAATTAATTGCAAATTGCGTTTATTTAATTATACGTACGCAGTTTTTCGGCAGTTTCTTCGTTACTCATCCGAATTGAGTGATTTTTGTGTCAATTCCGCATGTAAAAGGCATTCTAAAATTTTGACAAAATTAATATTTTTCTGCCGAACCCAGAATTCTCAAATTCGAAGCCTAACTATGACTTTTCGAAGGTTTTAGTTTTTCGAATGCAAAATTTCGTAAATTTAAGATGTTAAATTAAAAATTTGCGATTCTTGTTGATAAATCTTGAATTTTTGATTGACCTACTGCATATGTTTAACAAGTTTGAATGCCTAGTCTTGTTAATTATGCAATCTAATTTGTAATTATGATTAATTTGTTGAAAATTAGAATAATTTAGAATTAATTTGATTTTCATAATTAATTGTAATTTAATTAGAAACCTATAATTAAAAACCACCATAAAAATTGTAAATTTACGATAAATTTTAAATTTTTATGACCTAGACTTGAATCCATAACAATCGGAAATCAATTGGATAATAAATTTTCGATTTTTCGCCCTAAAATTATGAAATTAATATTATTTATTAATTTGTCATTAATTTTAAATATAAATTTTAAATTTTTATGCGATTCGTTCATATAACTTGCACGCACGAAGCAATGGACGCTTCGTGTTACCCTTAAGGGGTGTTGTATAATGCGGGCATGCGACGACGAGCAAGGGAGCTCGTCGCCCATGCGGCACGAATGCAATGAGCAAGGGCGTAGTGCACGAGCACAAGGCAGCAGCCCTGCCTTGTGTCGTGTGCCACGACCAATGGACGAATGGGCATGGGCGTAGGGCGAGCCAAGGCAGTCGCGTGTGGGCAGCAAGCGAGCTGCGCCACAACGCGCGCTGCCTCGCACAAGAGCGCGCAGCCTCGCGCGCAGCGAGCGCAAGCTCGCGTGCCACGAGCGCTGCGCCTAGCATTGCTCGCGCGCACAGCGAGCGATGTCGCCCGCCCTGCGAGCGATGTCGCGCGCCCAGCGAGCGATGGCTCGCGCCCAGCGAGCGATGTCGCGCGCCCAGCGAGCGATGTCGCGCGCGCACTGCGAGCGATAGCCCGCGTGCGATGAGCGCTGGCGCGCGCAGCGAGCACCAATGCGTGCGGAGGCTTGCGATAGGGATGCAGCAGCTATGCGACGAGCGCATGGGCTGCGCGCACATGGCCAGCAATGGCTGTGTGCGTGCGGCCCATGGGCGTGCTACGCGTAGGGTGTTTGCGTTACGATTAGATCGTTTTGAATGTTTAATTTGAAAATTTCAGTTCACGTAATTTTAATTAATTTTAAAATTAATAATTTAAATTATTTTCTTGGATTTTAATTTTGAATATTATAATTATAATAAATGTTATTTATTCTAATTATTTTACTAAAATTAAAATCATGAATTAATTTAAATGCGACTGAAATTAAATTAAACTTTTTGGATTCAATTATAAATTTATATGAGCTTTAAATTTTAATTAAATTTGTATGTTTCCGGTTAGACTAGAAATACATTTTTATGTTTAAAATTGGTAAAGCATATGAATTTATTGGTTTAAGTGGGAGCGCTTTTTAGTCATAAACTCTTGATTAGGTCTACAAATCCTTAAGGTTAAAACAACTTGATTAGAATTAATAAGGACTGAATAATTGGTAGATTATTGGTGCCCTTGATTAATTGCTGCAAATGTTTACGTGATGCATAATGTGTTTTACTAACCAGCTATGTGGGCCATTCATGATAATGAATGGGTGAATGGTATATATTGTATATGTACTGTTTTGCAGGTTATGAAGTGACTAGTATGGCCAAATAGGATAGAAAATATGGTCTGCGTACCATTAATTTGAATGTAATTGGTCTAAAGTACCAAAGTTATTTTTCAATTCAAATATGGTCTGCGAACCATCAAATAGTTGTAATTAGTTATAGCTTATCCTATTTGAAGAAAATGGTGCCTCCCACGGAGATTTTCAAGACGGACTTTGAAGTCAAAGCTTCAAGATGAAGTCGGGCCATACTAGATCACAAATATCTTATGCATGTTTTAAGTTATTTATTGTTTTAAATATGTCTTAAAATGCATGAGATCAAAAGCTTGATTATGTTGCATGATTAAGGATTTTAGTTCACTTAAAATCTAACCAACATAGTAAGAGCCTTAAGTTCCAAACTTAAAAATTGAGTTAAAAGGTGCCATGCCAAAATATACACTTGCTTGGATATCCTTTACATCAATCAAGTAATAGTTTTCGCTCAGCGAGGTGTTACTTATTGGTCCTAAAGGGGCAAGGTACACAAATAATTGTGAGTACATGTTAGTTTTGGTGAAACTCAACGATATAAGTAAGGAGTCCTTTTATGTCGTGGAAAATTCGATAGGTTTACCTAATAAGTTCTTAGACGTACCTATCAACCAAGAATAGTTTCTAGACTATTAGCAAAAGGCTTTTGCTTACCTAAGATGTTCTAGGATTAAGTCGACAAACTGTGCTTAGTTCTTCAATGATTTTAAGATCTTGGAATCATTTTATTCACACCTGCCGGAACACATAATTTGAATAAAATGCTTAATAAACATTGAATTATGCATGTATGCTAGAATTTAAGTTTATTAAGAGAAACTGTGAATGGTTATTTATTTGTTTATTCTTTTCAATTGTAGTTTTTAATATGGCAAACAACAATTCATTCAACATTCGATCAATTCTCGAAAAGGAGAAGTTGAACGGGAAAAACTTCCTTGACTGGCAAAGGAACTTGCAAATAGTTCTTATGCAGGAAGAAAAGGAGTATGTCCTAGATGAGGCGATGCCCGAAGCTGCAGGCGACGGGGTCACTCAGGCAGCCCTCAATCGTTGGATTCATGCCAACAAGGATGTGAAATGTCTAATGCTCGCCACCATGAGTGCGGATCTGCAGAAAACGTTCATCAACTCAGATGCTTTCACAATCATCAGTGAGTTGAAGAACATGTTCCAAGATCTGGCTCGAGTCGAAAGATTCGAGACTCATAGGCAAATTCTTGAGACCAAGCTTAAGAAAGGCGAGCCCGTAAGTCCACATGTTCTCAAAATGATTGGACTCATTGAGAATATGAGTCGGCTGGATCAGCAATTTTCTCAGGAAATGGCTATAGACACCATCCTCCATTCTCTTCATAGCGGGTATGATCAGTTCAAACTAAACTACAGTATGAATAGTCTGGACAAAACGCTCACTGAGCTTCACGGTATGCTGAAGACCGCTGAAAAGACGCTCAAAAGTGATAAGCAGGATGTGCTTATGGTGCGTGGGGGCAAGTTCAAGAAATCTGGAAAGAAGAGGAATGCTAAGAAAGGTGGCAACAAAGCCAGCCCAACTAAGCAAACTGGCGCCAAATCTGCAAAGAGAAAGGTCAGTCAACCCACTTCTGAATCCGAATGCTTCTACTGCAAGAAGAAGGGGCATTGGAAGAGAGATTGCTTGAAGCTAAAGGAAGATCAGAAGAACGGAACAGTCGTTCCATCTTCAGGTATTTTCGTTATAGACTGTATACTTGCTAATTCAACTTCTTGGGTATTAGATACAGGTTGTGGCTCACACTTATGTTCCAATCCACAGGGACTAAGAAGAAGTAGAAAGTTAAGCAAGGGTGAAGTCGACCTACGAGTGGGAAATGGAGCACGGATTGCTGCATTAGCTGTAGGAACTTACTATTTGTCGTTGCCCTCCGGGCTAGTTTTGGAACTGGAAGAATGTTTCCATGTTCCAAGTCTTACTAAAAACATCATTTCAGTTTCTTGCTTAGATGCTAAGGGATTTTCCTTTATAATAAAAGACAATAGTTGTTCGTTTTATTTTAAAGAGATGTTTTATGGATCTGCTAGATTAGTCAATGGACTTTATTTATTAGATCACGACAAACAAGTATATAACATAAATACCAAAAAGGCCAAAAAGGATGATTCAGATCTCACCTATCTGTGGCATTGTCGATTAGGCCATATAAACTTGAAACGCTTAGAAAGACTTCAAAGAGAAGGAATTCTAGAACCATTTGACTTAGAGGATTATGGTAAATGCGAATCATGTTTACTTGGCAAAATGACAAAGCAACCTTTCTCTAAAGTTGGAGAAAGAGCAAATGAACTATTGGGTTTAATCCATACAGATGTATGTGGACCAATGAGTACAAAAGCTAGAGGTGGTTTCAGCTACTTTATCACTTTCACTGATGACTTCAGTAGGTTTGGTTATGTCTACCTAATGAAGCATAAGTCTGAATCCTTTGACAAATTCAAGGAATTTCAGAGTGAAGTAGAGAATCAATTAGGCAAGAAGATTAAGGCACTGCGGTCTGATAGAGGCGGTGAATATCTGAGCTATGAATTTGATGACCATCTGAAAGAATGTGGAATTCTATCAGAATTGACTCCTCCTGGAACACCACAATGGAACGGTGTGTCAGAACGGAGGAACAGAACCTTTCTAGACATGGTCAGGTCAATGATGGGTCAGGCCGAACTTCCATTAGAATTTTGGGGACATGCACTAAATACAGCTGCACTCACTATAAATAGAGCTCCGTCTAAAGCTGTCGAAAAGACTCCATACGAATTATGGTTTAGAAAGCCTCCAAATGTGTCTTTTCTTAAGATTTGGGGATGTGAAGTATACGTCAAACGATTAATTTCAGACAAACTTCATCCAAAATCTGACAAATGTATCCTTGTGGGCTATCCAAAGGAAACAAAGGGGTATTACTTCTACAATACATCTGAGAACAAAGTGTTTGTTGCTCGAGATGGTTTTTTTTTGGAGAAGGATCACATTTCCAAAATGACAAGTGGGAGAAAAGTAGACCTCGAAGAAATTCGAGTCGAACAACAAACTCTAGAGAATGCTCAAGATGACATTCAGGATGAAACTCAGAGATCTTTAGAAGAATCTGGTGAGAATCATGGTCAATCTAGAAATGTTACCCCGCGTAGATCGCAAAGATATAGATCTCAACCGGAAAGGTACTTAGGTATTTTGACGAACGAGAGCTATGACGTTCTATTACTTGAAAGTGATGAACCTGCGACTTACAAGCAAGCTATGACGAGCCCTAGCTCCAAGCAATGGCAAGAAGCCATGCAATCTGAATTAGACTCCATGTCTGAAAACCAAGTATGGGATTTGGTCGATTTGCCAGATGGCTACCAAGCCATTGGAAGCAAATGGGTTTTCAAACTGAAAAAGGACAAGGATGGGAAACTTGAAGTTTTCAAAGCTAGATTGGTTGCAAAAGGTTACAGGCAAGTCCACGGTGTGGATTACGATGAAACCTTTTCACCAGTTGCAATGCTAAAGTCTATTCGAATAATGTTAGCAATCGCTGCATATTACGATTACGAAATATGGCAGATGGATGTCAAAACTGCTTTCTTAAACGGCGTTTTAACAGAAACTGTGTTTATGACACATCCTGAAGGTTTTGAGGATCCAAAGAATGCTAAAAAGGTATGCAAGCTAAAGAAGTCAATCTACGGATTGAAGCAGGCATCCAGGAGCTGGAATATACGTTTTGATGAAGCAGTCAGTGACTTTGGTTTCATCAAAAACGCGGACGAATCTTGTGTATACAAGAAGGTCAGTGGGAGCAAAATTGCTTTCCTAGTATTATATGTCGACGACATATTGCTTATCGGAAATGACATTCCTATGTTGAACTCTGTCAAGATTTGGCTTGGGAAATGTTTTTCGATGAAGGATCTAGGAGAAGCACAGTACATATTGGGCATCAAGATTTACAGAGATAGATCTAAAAAGATGATTGGACTTAGTCAAAGCACTTATATCAATAAGGTGCTTGATAGGTTCAAGATGGCGGACTCCAAGCGAGGCTACCTGCCCATGTCTCATGGAATGACTCTAAGCAAGACTCAGTGCCCAAAAACACTTGATGAGCGTAGACGAATGAATGGGATTCCATATGCATCATTGATTGGTTCAATAATGTATGCTATGATATGTACACGCCCGGATGTTGTGTACGCACTCAGTGCTACGAGCAGATACCAGTCAGACCCAGGAGAGGCGCATTGGACTGCTGCCAAGAATATTCTGAAGTACCTGAAAAGGCGCAAAGATGACTTCCTGGTCTATGGTGGAGATGATGAATTAATTGTTAAAGGCTATACGGACGCAAGTTTCCAAACCGACAAAGATGATTTCAGATCACAGTCTGGGTTTGTCTTCTGCCTCAACGGAGGAGCAGTAAGCTGGAAAAGTGCTAAGCAAAGCACCATTGCGGATTCTACAACTGAAGCGGAGTACATTGCTGCACATGAAGCAGCAAAGGAAGCTATATGGCTAAGGAAGTTCATAGGAGAACTTGGTGTAGTCCCCTCCATTAAAGGACCAATAGCCCTGTATTGTGATAATAACGGAGCTATTGCACAGGCAAAAGAGCCTAGACACCACCAGAGAGTCAAGCATGTACTTCGTAGATTTCACCTTCTACGAGAGTTCGTTGAAAGAAAAGAAGTCGAGATAAGCAAAATTGGAACTGATGACAACATATCAGATCCATTAACTAAACCTCTGCCGCAGGCGAAGCACAACTCGCACACTGCATCTATGGGAATCAAGCATATTGGAGAATGGCTTTGATGTCTCTGTTTAATATTTTAAAGTTTTAGAGTTTAAATCTTTGTAAAACATTATTGGTTAATCATTCACAATAAATGAAAAGAATTCATTTTTCCATTTAATTTGTGGTTTATTAAATGATAAGTCCCTTCAATTTGACGATATATTCAAGATAGACTGTCAGGACCAGTCCTGTGACTAAGAAATGTCTATCAAGTGAACTTGAAAGTCAAAGGTTGAAAATGGTCCCTAATCGGAGTTTTCTATAAAATTGGACGCATAGAAAACGTTAGACGATTAGAATGCAAGATGACTAGTAGTTCTGTTTCTTGAACTATGTGGACATGGCAATGTCATAATCATTTGCATAGATACTTACTTTGGGAAGACTAGTATCGGACGAGACCTATGAAACTTTACTGTAAGAGATGAAAGTCTGTCATAAGTAAATTTCATTAAATTATTAGACACTAAATCCTCAATACCTGAGTGATTTGAAGATTACTTGTTTGAGAACTAGTTGCTTTGACGTTGACCAACCGTCGCACCGTAAAAGGAGGCTATAAAGGCAACGCTCAGGTAATCACCTATCAAACGAAGTCTAATCTCAAGATCGCAAGATTGGGATTGTCCTCCCATAAATCGGGATGAGATGCTTAAAAGTTGTACAAGGCCACTCGGAGAGCTAGAAACTGTGAAATGCATGGCCGTGCTCGGATGAATCATAGGCTATGATTATCTGTTTATTTGATCAGTTGAACTCTGAAACCGAGGAACACCTCTGGACATAATAAGGATGACAACTCTTACCTTATGTTCAAGAGCAAGCATCGAGCGACAAAGGAATTAGGAAATGTACACTTGTCCCTAAGGACAAGTGGGAGACTGAAGGAAATAATGCCCTTGGTCCAAGTATGCATTCTATGTTAAGTCTAATAAATGCGGTTCAGTATTAATTAACAAGTTAATAATTCAGTGAGATCAAGTGAGCTGAATGCCTAGCTAGAGGCCGCTTTAGTTCAAGTGGAATTAATGATATTAATCCACATCTTACTCTTGACTGAACCCGTAGGGTCACACAAATAGTACGTAAACGGATCAAGTATTTAATAGCATTAAATACTCCATCTATGAATATTCGGAACCGACGGATCTTGGTTTCAGTGGGAGCTAAGATCGTCACAGGCAAGGAATGAATACTCCGGAAACGATGATATTGCCGGAAACGGAAATATGGATCATATCGGAAATATAAATATTATCCAAGTCGTAGATGTTGCCGGAAACGGAAACATGGTACGTGTCGGAAAATATTATCAGAAATGGAAATATTGCCAGAATCGGAAATATTGCCGGAAACGGAAATATTGTCAGAATCGGAAATATTACCGGAATCGGAAAATAATTCCGGAAACGGAAATATTAAATATTTGTTCGAAACGGAAATTAATTCCGGAATCGGAAATATTAAATATTGTTCGTATCGGAAATGAATTCCGGAATCGGAAAATTTAATCGGAAGCGCATCGTACGAATAAGCATCGGACGAGGCCTGCCGGACGAGGCCCAGCACGAAGCCAGACCATCGCCCAGCAAGCCAAGCGCGCCGCACAAACAGCCACGCCAGGCCCAGCGCAAGGCCAGGCCCAGCAGGCTGCGCGCAGCGCGCACAGCGCGCACAGCACGCGCAGCACACAGCGCGCACAGCGCGCACAGCACGCGCAGCGCGCAGCGCGCGCGGGCGCTGAGTGGGCTGCTGCTCGCGCGCACGCATGGGGCCCATCGTGGCTGCCGTGCGTGTGTGTGCAAGTGTTTGTGTTCGTGCAAGTTTCCTAAAACATGCAGAGTTCGGTTAATGATTAAATTCCTAATTCTATTTGATAAATTAATTAAATTAGAGTTCTTATAGGATTCTAGGTTTAATTAATTTGTATCTGAATAGGATTTCGATTCCCTTTCCATACCGCTATAAATATGAGGCTAGGGCTCACAATTTATAACACAAGTTTCAAAGTATTCAAAGTGAGTTTTTGAGAGAAAAATTCAGTCACACATTTGCCTATAAAGTGCCGAAAATAATAGTACCTTAAGGGCGATTCTAGTTGGTCAATCTTAAGGCGGATCCGGACGTGCTGTGGACTATCTACGGAGGGACGACACTTGGAGTCCTAAATACTTGTTCTTGTTCGGTTCGGGCGCAGCTAGGGAAGGCACGCAACAAAGAGTATGCATCTAATCTATGCTAAATGATTATGTGTAAATAATATGTTTTCCTGGGTTTATGGTTTTTCCGCATGATTTATGTCATATGTATCATAACCTAACAAAAACTTCGAAGAGTTAGCCTTTAATTACTAAGTTTGGCTAAGATTACACAAGATTATATAACTTTTGAAGAAACTAAATTTAAATAAAAATAAACTCAAGTAAAATAGATGTGAAACTCCTAACATTTTCATAAACATCTACTCAGTAAGTTGTTTACTTCTTGTTATAATACAAAATCATGACCCACCACCAAGATTAGAAAAGATAGCTAGAACACATGAATGTGTTATAATATTATCTACGATTATAAAGGATCATTTCACCTTTACATAAATCATATTTAGAATTCTCAAACTCGGTAAAATTAGATTAAAAGATTTATGTTTGCAATGACTTACGTGCTGATACCCCTTGCTACAATGGTCACTACTAAGCTGTTACAACATCTACTCTAACTGCGCAAACCCGTGTTCGATTCTTCTCAAGAGGATAAATAACCAAATTTTTAATTGCGGATCAAAACCATTTTACGGGATCATTTTAGTTATGAAAAGATCAAAATATTAGATAATATTTTGGTTACTCGTTTCCTTTATGGGGAATGCACTCATTGCTTTTATGGGGAATTAAAGATAATTAATTGATGATTGTTGGGAACTGAAAACAAATTTGAAATTCAAAATTAAAATTTCAAAATACATTTCAAATTTCAGTTTAAAATTTTCAAAAGAGATAGAATCTTTTAAAGTTGAGGTGGCATATTATAAGTGGTGGTGTGCAAGATGCTCTTGCACACCTTGTGTACTTCTATCATCATCCATATTTGTTATGTTCAACCAACTTTTCTATTTTTGTCTTAATATTTGTGTAAATTGTAACCGTAAAGATCTTTATGAAACAGAGGTAGTATCAACCAATTTACTTTTTAATTTATTTTGCCAACTTTTTCCAAAAAGAATTTAAATTGAAAAACATTGCTATCAAATTTGGTTAAAAATTGCTATTTTTCCGAGTAATTATTCAAACATTTGCGGAATGAGAAAATATAATCGAACTAGTTTACTACTTTCTCCGTCCCTTCTTGTTCTTAACGTATTTCATTTTGGATGCCCATTTTATTTTTTACATTGATAATTTCTCATTTTATATTATCACATAAATGTCTTAATATTCTATCAAAATTTGTGCCCACGTGTTATATTAATCCTTTAAATTCATCGGTATATCTAATCTCTCCTATTTTTTCATTGGGGAATTAAATCTTTCTAATTTTTCCAATGTCATTTTTTATAAAAGCGAAAATATTAACAATAAACGGAATTTAACTTGTTTAAATATAAAAAAATAGAGAAAATTCAATACACATTAATTATTTACTCCGTATTAAATCGCGTATATAATACAAAACGTATAACAAAAGGGGACGGAAGGATTAGTTTTTTACGGAGTACTCCCCCTGTCCCTTAATACTCGCACCGTTTTGACTTTTTGCACTATTCACAAAATTTACTTTGACCCTATTTTATTTATCGTATATGAAAACAAATGTTATTATATAATATATTGTTGGTTTCATCTTAATATGTATTTTCAAAATATTAATATTTTTATAAGTTTTTATAATATGTAGTTAGAGATATTAATGGTCAAAATTATGCATTGGCATGCGTGTCCAGTCAAAATGGTGCGAGTATTAAGGGACGGAGGGTGTAATTTCTTGGGTAATATGGTAAATCAGTACTCCATGACTCCATCATCAAATAAACTTTCTCTCTCCTCAAACTCCAACTCGCAGCTGCTCTTCATCTGCTTCGTTGTTCTGATTGCCTCCTCCTCTGAAACCCTAACTACTCTCCTCCGATAAAACCACCATCTGCTAGCTGTATCACCACCACTAGTCGGCGGCGCCTCTTCCATTGTGAATTTTCAATTTGGGGACTTCCAACTACCTCTCCTCCGCCGCTGCTATTCTCGGTGTTGACGGCAGTGTCTATCTTCTTTTCCTCAGGTATTTTCTATCTCTATTGATGTTTTTTGTAATTTTCTTTTGATTTATAGATCCAAAATCTGTTTAGTCGCATGTGGGAATGGCAGATTTTACCTCATATGATGTTTCAAATGATTAAGTCTTGTTAAATGTTTTATGTTGGATTTTTTGTTGGCTTGTTTTGGTGTTGTTTTATGTCTAATTATTTTATACCCAGTTCATAATTGTAGTTGAAAATCATTATCCTTTTATTCGATTTGTTTTTTTATTAAGTACTATATTTCGGGGTTTGATTTGTTTTTTTTTCAAAGAGTAAGCAGAGTAGAATAGAGCAATAACTTAAGGGCATAGTAAAGTTTAGTTTGATTGAATTAATTTTTATATAATTTATGAGTTTGATTGCGTAAGAATTTGGCCATTTCTAAAATAAATAAAATTTGTTTGAATTCTTGAGCTTGAGAAAATATAGGTGGTGGTGGTCATGTTCATGAGAGGATAATGTATTAGGTTAGATTCAAACCCCTTAGCCTTTGGAAGTTTGATGACATTGAACCACCGTAACCATTCAGCCTAAATTTGCAAGCTTTTATTTACCTTTTAGGTTATGATGGAAAAGTGGAATACTAGGAAAATGGGTCTTTTCTCCCTGCCCAAGGCGGGTCCCCCCTCCTGCCCCTGGCTCAGGGACGGGTATGTGTCATACTGTCTAGTGAAGAAATCACTCTGAGAATTATTTGGTAGTGGTGAATGCCCGAGTATGGGGGTTTTGGGTTTAATTGTATGAGCTTGGGTGATAGGAGTACAAGTCATCTTCTTGTGTCGAAGGATAGGTAGTCCCTTCTATTCTTTAGTTTGATGTCACTCAAGTGCCCAAAGAGACTAATACCAGATACATTTTCTGCAGTAACATGGGAAGCATGGAAGTATACAAAGATCCATCGATTGGGGCTGATGCAGTTAAAATTATGAGATTCAAAAAAGAGTTAAAATTGCATCTCTAATTGAATTTATTGGTGGAATATGAGCTACTGCTATAAAAATTATTTGGCTGAGTAAGGGCGTATGTCTACAGACTTTGGAGGAGGACAGTTGAACCCAATTACCACATTTTTCATAAACTCTAATATTAGCTTCTCAAGCCTGAGGTGTAACACTTGTCATGATTTTCGGGAGATTTCTTACACGCGTATAGACAGCAGATCCTAAGAGGAACCTAAATTACGTCACATTTCACACCAGGGGTGAAGGGGCCTGGAAATAAGAGAATCTTCTGCCTCTTGGGTGTATGGGATGTACTTGTTCACATGTGGAACTTGTGGATATTTTGTATCCCTGGTCAGATGTTAAAGTTGCTTGAAAGTTGTACCTTACTAGCATAATGTGATAAGGTGGCCATTGTGGTAGAAATTTTGTAGCTTTATGAAGCAATGATTTGAGCTTTACACGTGGTTGTTAATACAATCACTGATGATTTAAATCATGTAACCAGTAACCAATCTGCATGACTTATTGGTCTTAAAATTGCATCTTGAGGGTTTGGATTGACGACCTTGCTATCTAAACTAATGGGTTAGTATTTCATGCAATGATCGTTTTTTTTTTGTTTTGTTAAGTGGCTTATGTTTATAGCTTTTCTTAAGTGCCCTATGGAAATATTGGTTATTTGACAACATTTCTGTGGTAGAAGTGTTTATGGAGTTTCCTTCGTGAATTAACCCTTAAGTTAGAGATCTGTATGATTTTGTATGAGTTTAAAGTCCCTATATTAAGAGAAATCTTCAAATTTGGGATTTGGCTTACATATATTTGCTTTATGTGGGGTTTCAAATAATTGATTTTGTTTTGGTATTTTCACAATGTTTTTATTTGTACTTATTACATTTTCTTTGCCCGTTTAGGGGGATAAGGTGCTTAGGTACAATGGTTGATTAGGTTCAATTGTGGCAATATTTACCTTAACCTTACTCTATTAATAACCAAATGTGATTTTGAGAATTGTGATCCTGAAGTAAAAATCTTAAAAATTTGTAAGGCTAATTCATTATTGTAGTCTTGTAGATAACAAACTCATGTGATCTATCTTCTTTGTGCTGTAACTTCTGATAGAATATAGCATCTTCGTTTGACTGACATGATAATTAGGTATGTTTGTCAATATTCTTTTTATGAGTTTAGTGTTACTATTTGATGAGACGTGCCATAATTTATGCTTTAAGTGCATATTATATTTGATAATGTTTCCTTAGGACAATGTGAGATTTAAATGCAAATGATAAGAAGTCATTTGTGGTTCATGCCAATGGAAAAATCCTTAGATGGATTATCCATGGCGAGTTTCCTCATCCGGAAGTGATATATTCATGATTTGGTGAGGCAACATGAAGTCTTCTCAAAGTGAGGAGTTTGGAAGATGAAGATAAATTTGCTTGTTAAATGTAAAGTTTAATAGATGGAGTGGGATACTTTAGAAGATGTTCGTCTAGGGATGTTAATGAATATAAACATTGAAGACATCATTTACTTGGAGCTTATGTTGTTTGTTAAGCCCAGTGGAGATTCTTTGCTAGTGGTGGGAGCTTGGATAAGCTCGAAGAGATTTTGGCTCCTATATATGTACTTAGGAAATAATGGCAGGTGCCTTAAGTGTTAATTTGTATTTTTCGTCGCAACTGAAGGTGACTTTGAGGGTCAAATTGTAAATAGGTAATAAGATTTAGGCGAGGAAATCAAAGAAACTTTATTCTAGTATTACTTTTAATAAGGGTCGTATACATAAGGTCGAAATTTTGGATGAGAGGAGGTTTAAGGCTATGGAAAAGTCTTTAGCCTTTCTATATTAGGGAGAGTATTTATGTTTGAGTAATATACTAGTTTCAATGTAAAAGATATTAAATCCAGGGTTATTATATACCTTTCGTATTTGTGGTCTATAGAGGAGGGAGTGTACATGTGATTTTGGTGCATGGCTTTGTCCATGGAAAGAGCATGTAAGTTTCAAAGGAGTTCAATGCAACAATTGTTCTTTACTTTTGATGTGAGTATTGGTTGTTTCTAAACTCTCTTTGGCATGTAAAGGAGAAATCATGTTCTTTGAAAAGCCTAGTCGATATGAGAGATTTGGTGCTCTTTTGATATTCTCATATGTTGATAAAGGTTTGAAAATGTGTATGTTTGTTCCTGTGATGAATGAATGTGGACGACCAATCCCATGGGATGTGTCTTAGGGGTGGCCGAATATACTCGAGCTCCCATTCCCAAAGGTGTTATGGAATTCAATGCAATTGTTGTCGAAGACATTTTCTCAAAGTTTTGAAAGTTATTTATGGCACCACTAGATCCATATTTCACAAGGTTCATCGATCTACAACATTAAGGGTGGAGGAAGTAGAACAAAGGGACAAGTTATCAAGGGAATTCTAAGTGGAGGGGTGATGATGTGATAGAAATCATTGTACAACCATTGCTATCCACCGTTCTTGCAACGATCATCCTACGTACAAAAGATGTGATGGTTGTTAGCAAAGATAAAGTGATGGTGTTTTATGAAACGGCTCGAGCATGGATAAATCAATTACCTATCTCAATATGATAATGGACTAATTTGAGTTGGCATATTAAGTTTGTTGTGATGAAGGAGCAATCTTAAAAGGGACATTTAGTCTTTATTAAATGGACACAACTTGTGTGGGTTAGACGACCAAATGACCAATACGTGAAATAGCTTAAAAAGCGAGGCTACATCACTTACGTCCAAGTATTGGGAATATGATGAGAAGTTCTTTGGAAAAAAAGAAACTGAAATTTGGCAAAAGAAGCAGTTTTGAAATGTAGCGACAATGTAGAACGGTACGAGGGAATCAACGATGAAAAGATCATTCAACATGAGCTGGATGAGCGCACTTGCACTTGTGTATTAAGTTCTTTTTCAACCATGCTTGGCTCGCGTTCTTTGGACGCAAGGTAGCAATCCATTGTAATAATATTCCTTGCACGAAAAGGGCACCATAAAACATGTGCAGGACTTGTCGAAGATTTGGCACGACTCAATATTATTCTTTATCAAGTAGTTATTTCAAGATACGGGAAATGAATGGAAAAAACGTTACGTAAGAGGTTTTCAATAATTACAAGCCCAATACTTACAAGTTGTGACAACCCTACTTGCAGTGGTAAATAGTTCTTGAAAAATCTACTCTCTTCGGTTTAGGTTATGAGCCAACAAAGCAAGAACTTATTGAATACGAGGCTCGAAGCCATCAACGATGAAGATATCATTCAACATAAGCCGCATGAGCGCACTTGCACTTGTGTATTAAGTTCTTTTTCAACCATGCTTGGTGCGCGTTGTTGGGGATACAAAGTAGCAATCCATTGTAGTAATATTCATTGCACGAAAAGGGCACCACAAAACATGGCAAGGGTTTTCTAAGATTTGGCATGACTCAATATCATTCTTTATCAAGTAACTATTTCAAGATAAGGGAAATGAAGGGAAAACCATTACTTAAAGAGATTTGTACTATTTACAAGCCCAAGATTCACAAGTTGTTACAACCCCACTTGTAGTGGTAAATAGTTCATGAAAAATCTACTCTCTTAAGTTTAGGTTATGACCCAACAAAGCAAGAACCCATCAAGTACAGGGCTCGAAAACGTACTAAAAAGAAATCGCTTGAAAAGGGCACACCCTTTTGCTTACATCGTACCGACTTACTCTGAATGGTATGTTTCTACATGAAGGAGAAGACTATCCTTGATAAGCTTTCCCGGACCACTCATTCGGGGCGACATACGTATGTGAGGTTTCGAAATTTTCCATGTCTGCAACGCTCTCAATGAAGCATCCCATTTCATCCAAAGCAAACAAGCTACATGAGAATGTTTGGATCAACAAGCCCTTGGACTGCTATTCGGGCTAGAGAAAAATCTGGTGAGAGACTAAGCTGCAATAATGACAAGACGACAAGTTCGAAGTAACAAGAAAGCAAAGCTCTGCAATTGGTGGCGGTGGTGGTGCTCTATCGCCCGTATGGGAATGTCCGAGTGTCGTCATGAAGGTGTGGTGAACTTGATGCTAAGGGGGACGGTTATGGAGAACCATCATACACATCAGAAGCATCTTCATTCTTATTGGAAGAAGTGTACGGGGGATAAGCGAAGGTGGCATTTTTGGTGGGAAGACACTTTTATTATCAAACATTGTAATATTGATTTCCCATGTTATTTTTTACTTGCAAGGTCACTTTCATGCATATCAATGCACATCTTTGATCATTAATGTATTTAATTATCTTTAAGAAAAAAAATGAAAAGTTGATATTTTGAAAGTAATTGTAGACAAATCTTACCAAACCCCACATGGCTATGTTTTATCTTACGTATAAAAAGGTCAAACATTGCTAGTATTAAAAGACGGAGGAAGTAGTTTTTATAAATTTAAGAAGCATGTGGATGTACAATGGTGGTTATCCCTTATTTAAGAGTAATGTTGTGTAAAAGTTATTTTAGAATATATGAACGATGTTCTCCAATTAGTGCTTTATGACAATGTAACATAAATCAATTATGGATAATAGTAATTAAGGTGTAATTACTCAAATTATAATGAGTGTTCAAGAAAATACAACACCAATTTGAGAAAGGTCCCTTCACACTAGCGAATAACATTGATTTTCATTTATGATCAGACTAGTGGTGAACAATATTAAGGTGTAACATATAAGTGGGAAGACCACTCCTTTTATCAATCATTGTGTTCCATGGCTTAGGATCTAGCATGTGTTTATTTCTGTATTCCTAATTTGTGTATGATTGAATGATTGAATGGAGAATAATACAATATGTGATAAATCCTTGTTGCCTTGCCGGTGGTAATTCAATTCATTATCCTTTCACAAATAGCTAATCGTTTGCTTAACCATAAGAGGAAATATGGAAGTTTGTAAAAATGGATTACTACAACCCCTTCACAAAACTGTGATCACTTATGTATAATGTTGAACTTGATGATGAACAAGATTACAAGAATCTTATGCTTGTTTTCTTATTCACATAACGTAATGATCTATTCGCAATGTTCTATGGTGTTGGAAGTGCAACAAATTCAACACAAGTGGAATGCCCTATTATGGAGTAGCCCTTGCTCCTTTGAATCCTCCATAAAGAGAGAAATTTGGTTGGAATCCTCGCCTAGTGATATTAGATCTTTTATATTTATATAGGACATTGCGACCTATATATATCTTTGTTTATGGAATTGGATGGGGTTCAAGTTGGATATGTAAAAATTCGTCTAATCTGATTAAGCCTTAATACTATGATTTTAGCATGTGTGTG
Source organism: Spinacia oleracea (assembly GCF_020520425.1). Lineage (NCBI taxonomy): Eukaryota > Viridiplantae > Streptophyta > Magnoliopsida > Caryophyllales > Amaranthaceae > Spinacia > Spinacia oleracea. The sequence continues at coordinate 117,686,908 of NC_079489.1, read as the reverse complement.
GCCCTGTGGGTTTGCTAGATGTTTGGAGTTGGCCCAAAACACTTGCTCTAGTAAGACTTAGTTACTTCATAATCCGGTAATGATTAGGCGTTATAAGGTCTATTTTTAATGTCAAATCTCAATTGAAGGATGGATTTATGTTATTCTTATAGAATTAAATCATGTTAGTGTAACAAATTTGTATTAATACTCAAATGATATACTTTGTTTGAGAATGACCATGCATTTCTTTATACTATTATTGAGGAGCCCTAGATACTTGTATCCCCCCATATATGAGATTGGAAAATTCCATCTTCATTTTTTTAAATTCCTTGTAGTATTCATAGTTGGCATGGCACGACTATTTTATCCCCTTATTTATGGCGATATTCGATAACATATGTGCCTTATTTCCACCCATTTCATGAAATATAAGTTCACATAAATTCAAGAAAAATTAAGGCAACTAGTACATTTTTCAACTAAATAAGTTCTAATGAATTCAGTTCCCCAATAGTTGTAGAGACTTGTTTTCAGTTTTTAGAAGTCCCAAGCTACTAGGTTGACCATTGGAGCGGAAATGGTAAAGTAGCTTGGGGCAAGCTAATTTGCTTGAAAGTGATGAATGGTTGATCCACAAGTGAGACAAAATTAAACAACAAACTAGTAGCTAACAGTTAGGGTACAAACTAGCTAGAAATGAGAGTAGGTTGGAATCTTATGTGGCATGATAAGCTAATTTGGAAATTAGTTTGCCATTGGAGATGCTCTTAGGTGAATGGAGTATCTTTCTCCTTTGTTGAGTAAAATGTTCTTCAAGAGTTTGTTGGTATGTACTTATTTGAGGTTGATTCTTGCAGGAAAATCATGTTTGAAGTCTTATGGAAGTCAGTGAATGCTTAAATTTAAGAGTGAATGGACGGGAAAGAATATAATCCTTCCTAGGTGAAAGAAATATGTCATATCTAGTAATTTTTTCTACAATTGTCTCGTAAAACTTCTTGTTGGTTATGCAAACAAGATTGAGGGTTGATGAAGAATTTCTTATCGTGGTTTGATGTCAAGAATGTGGCTTTTGTGGGGAATTGTGACTGATTTAAGTTGAACCTGAGTGCCTTTAGTTTGTGCTATTAATAGCAAATAGGGGGCTGTGCAATGATGGGATGCTCAAATGCTACATGTATGTGTTATTTCTGTCTTAGATAGCCTCCTTTTTGGTCCCATCGTCCAGGTTTGTGTCAGGCAATTTTCAGTGTATTAGCTTTTGGAAGGATGTATTAACTAAGAAGGGAGTAGCTTGACAGATTTATGTCATGGTCTTATCTTGACAAATTTCAAAGGGTTTGAAGTTTACCGTGGTTGTTTGACTTACCTGTTATTCTTTTTATACTTCTTGCAGATCTCACATTTGATAATTTAAGGTGCTGCTTATTTAGCTGGAAAAATGAGTGGAAGTAGCAAGAGACGTCATTCTAAGTGGGACAATAAAGATTCTGAAGCATTACCTGAAGACTTTTATGATAGGGCTCAGACACGGAGGGTATGTAGCTCTTTTCATAAACTAGGTGAGTGGTCTTGCCTGAGGGTTATTTATTGCTGTAAAATCTGACTTTGTGTAGATGCTAATTTTAATTGACAGCCTAGAGAGCCTCTTTCACCTGGTAGAGGTTCACGAAGACATGATAGTCGCAGCAAAGAGAGCACAATGACATGGGATAGAGAAGGAAATTGCACACAAATATCTCCTGGACTAGATGAATGGAGACCACGGCATTCAAGTCGGTCACCGAGGAATGGTTGGAGCCGATCTCACAGGTACGACTTGTAAAGTGCCAATTAGTCATGGAATTTTTCATGCTTCCTTTGGACTTTGTAATAAGAATTATATTGATTAGGGGACATCATAGCAGTTTTCATAACATTCTTTAGTCTTGAGTTCCCTTCATCGTTGATTGTGTTCTCTTTGGGTGTTCTTGGACATTAAATTGTTCCTCGAGATCCCAATTCCCTTCTGGAGATCTAAGAAGGCCGATTTTTTTATGTTTCGTCTTTATTTTGTCTATATTTTTATACGATTTATATTCTAGAGTAGGTTAAAGGGGTTAATATATTGGTTGGAAGTTGCACTTTAGCCATGTAGTTTACACTTCACACTGACTTCCTTCTATTATCAGCTTGTTGTGCTAGCTGCTTTCAGTTTTTACTAATTTGTCTTTTCCCCCTAAAATTTGCAACAATGTCTAGGACTAGTCAGAGCAGAAGCAGGAGTAGGAGCCGGAGCCAGAGTCCAGCTCCTAACTTTAGACGAGAGCCTACCTCGATTGATAGGAGTAGAAGCAGATCTGGAGTTTCAGCACAAATATGCAGAGATTTTGCTGCTGGAAGATGCAGGAGAGGGAACAGTTGCCATTTTCTTCACCAGGATGAAGTGTATGATAATAGGAGGCTGGACTGCAGTTCACCAGATGATTGGGAAAGTAGACGTCAAAGGACTGGAAGTTCAAGATATTCTCCAGATGACACTAAGGACAGTGCCATAAGGACTGAAAAGTCTGCCCACATCTGTAGCGAATTTTTGAAGGGCAGGTGTAGAAGAGGCGATTCATGCAGGTATGTACATGATGATTCTGCTGTTGATGTATTTGAGAAAGGAGCTGTTGAAGATGTCTACAGGAACCGGAATCATGACCTCCGAAGTAGAGATATCTATCCTGATCATGAGCACAGAAGTAGGGATTCCTATCGTGATCTTGACCACAGACGAAGGGATACCTATACTGAACGGAATCATGAATTTGAGCCTCCTAAGAGAGGTGAGACTCCATGCAAGTTTTTTGCTGCTGGAAATTGTCGGAATGGAAATCGTTGCAAATTTTCTCATCAGGTTCAGGAAAGTTTTAGTCCGGATAGTAGGAGGTCTCGAGGTGATAGGCGCTACCCAGACCATAAATCTGAGGGTGGCCAGGTTTGGGATGGTCCAAAATGGAGTGATGCAACTACTGTTTCAGCAGTGCAAGGTCGGGTAGAGGACAAGAATGGAAAGAAAGAAGCCAATAATACAGTGAGAAATCAAGGTGATGAGAGGGGTCCAGACCATAAATATGAGGGTGACCGAGCTTGGGATGGTCCAAGTTGGAGTGATGTTACTACAGTGCCAAATGTTCCTGCAGTGCATGGCTGGGAAGAGGATAAAAATAAGATTGCAGAAGTGGCGAAAGACGTAACTAGATTAAGACCTGGGGATGATTGTTGGAACCATGATATGCACGACATAAAACAACAAGAAGATACATCATCTAGTATAAGCAAACCTGAGATCCAGGATAAAAAGCAGCCACTTGAGTGGACAATGGAAAATAATGTTCCTGACATGGGTCTTTCTGCACCAAGAAATACAGAATATTTTTCTGGTGATATTGAGATTTCTCCGAGGGGTATCAAACAGCAGGGTGTAAACTCTTCAACTTCACAAACTCCATCCATTTCCAGCAGTGTCTATCCCTCAGTTCAAAAAGACGTGACTGGAGATGCTTCATATGAGAAGCATCACCAAGCTGAACTCCAGAAACAGAAAGTATTTCATGATCCTTCTGCTGAGCAGAATCCCAATTATAAGGATAATAAATCTATGTTGTATTCTGGGGAGAGGAGAGATATTGTTCTAGATCATGATGGTTCATGTATGATTCAGAATCAGCCATTAAATATCCCACCACAAGGGCAGGGCATTTTCCAGCATGGTCAGAGTGTCAATGTTCACCCTATGTCGACCGTAAGTCCTCCTCTAGGACAAAGTCAGCCGTTATTCCCTTCATATCCTCCACCTGGACAAAGTCAGCCGTCATTCCCTTCATATCCTCCACCTGGACAAAGTCAGCCGTCACTGCCTTCACATCCTCCACCTGGACAAAGTCATCCGTCACTGCCTTCACATCCTCCACCTGGACAAAGTCAGCCGTCACTGCCTTCACATCCTCCACCTGGACAAAGTCATCCGTCACTGCCTTCACATCCTCCTCCTGGACATGGACATAATCAGCCGTCACTGCCTACACATCCTCCACCTGGACAAAGTCAGCTGTCACTCCCTTCATATGGACTCCCTTTACATCCTCCCCCTGGACAGAGTCAGCTGTCACTCCCTCCACAGCCTCCCCGAGGAGAGACAATGCAAGTTTCACATGATCCATCATCGGCCTTTCTGGAAAACATAGTTGCTGTTGCTGATGGGTCTCATGTAGTCAGTTTAGCTTCCTCTGCAATTGCTCCAGTATCTTCTACTGAACATAGCACAGTAAGCAATGAACAACTGGCACAACTATCCCATCTCACTGCTTCTCTGACCCAACTACTTGAAAACAGGCAGCAGAGTTCACAGTTTTCTACTGCTGTTACTCCCCATGGCTTGTCTAACCTGCCCGACATAGCAGCAGCACATGTCCCTTCGGTTTCTGCCGCTATAATCCATGCAAATCAAGGTCCTGAAGTATTAAAGCCATATGATCCTGTATGTAATACCATTGAGACAAAGATCCCTAACTTGGGCAATCACCTGTTGCCTAGTGTTGATCAGAAAATCTCTAATAATAAAATACAGCATGAGGGTGGTATTGTTGCAGCATCCAAGGATGAGAAAAATGGCAAAACAACAGCTGAAGGTACAAATAAGGCACCGGAAAATGGTCGTCAGGATACGGGTGACGATGATGGAGGTGATGATGATAAAAAACTGAAGGATACGAAGGGACTTCGTGCATTCAAGTTTGCATTAGCGGAGTTTGTTAAGGAGATTTTAAAACCTTCATGGAAGGATGGTCAAGTTAGCAAAGATGCCTACAAGACAATAGTGAAAAAAGTGGTTGACAAAGTTATGGAGACACTAGGGCCTCAGATTCCTCAAACGAAAGAGAAAATTGACATGTACCTCTCATGCTCGAAACCAAAGATTGAAAAACTTGTACAGGTCAGTTCTACTTTTCAAATTTGCACATTAAAATCCTACTCATCATCGTGCACTCTGTGATAAGTTTGAATTTTGCCATGTAGGAGATTCTTTCTGTAAAATCTCTTTCATAATCCTCGAAAGCAAATGAAACACAATTGAACCTATATTTTTGTTATTGCAGGCGTACGTGGGGAAACATCAAAAAAGCTAAATCTGAAAATTGGAATGTTTGTGTTGGTATGTGATTTTCCTGTACTATACTAGTGGCGTAGAAGTAGCTGGGTTTTTTTTTGCGATTACTGTACATTCATTTTTATTTATTAGAGGTAACCCTTTTCCTGCATGTAATTTTTGCTCATTAGATAAGCTTATTAGCTAACTTGGGTTTGATCTGTGAAATTTGATTTTGTTAGTTTGGGATTTCTTCTTTGAGAAAGCCATTTATTTATTTTGTATTGTTAAATTTCATAGATCAAGGAGTATTTTGCCAGCAGATAAATTCTAGACAGTTTCTGAATTTGGTTTCCATACTTAGCAGCTCATAAATCATAATCGAATCCATGCGAATTGGCTGTACTGTGATAGCTAAGTTTAGTTTTCTGAAATTAACAAAGAATGGGAAGAAAAGTCGAGTTTTTGTCATTTAAGACATTGGAATGTTCGACTTGTACAGAAATTAAATGAGAAAATGCTAATTCGTAATTATTGTCTAAAAAATACCTTGTTGCATAATTTGATGTGATTAGTACTAATTAGATCATGCCATACGAAATTAGTTGTTACGATATTTCTACTTATAAACAAAAGATAAAATTAAATGAAATGACCCTTTATAATGGTTGGGTAATTTTTATCCTCTCATGTATTGAGAATATTAATTATGAACATTAGAAGTACTTAGGAAATTAGGATGAAATGTGATAAATGTATTCGGATTAATAAAAATGTATATCAATAAAAATGTACTAGAAAATGTTGTAATGATACAAGTTTTCTTAAGACCATGAAAAGTAGGTATGATTAAATTCAATGACAAAGGAAAAATAATGGTAAATAAGGTAAGTTAAATTAGAAGAATGAACAATTTTCTTCAATATTGCATAAAGATCCAATAATTCTCTAAATACGTTACTTTTTAAGTTATTTTCCACCATACCGTCCACGTAAGAAAGGGAGAAAGAGAAGTAATTTTTTTTTCTTCCGGTTTAGCATTGAACCGCCATATGAGATAGCGGTTTCGTTTTAAAGCAAACCGTCATCTCAGATGGCGGTTCAATGTTATAAACCGCTATCTGAGATAGCGGTTTGCATTAAAACAAAATCGCTATCTTGAAACCCCGAAAAATGGACAAATTCCTTTTCTTAGGAGCACATACCGCATTCGTCACTCCAAAAAGGATAATGGTAACCCCACCATCGATACGGCCGGCAATTTGGATTTGAATTCCTTTTGTATCAGCTTGTTCGGTTAATTCGATAGCTTTTTTCATTGCTTTTCGAAATGATACCCTACTCTTTAGTTGTCCGGCTATAAATTCTGCAAGAATATTAGGGTCCCAGCTCAGATGGCGGTTTACTAAATTGTAAATTATTTTTAACATGAATTACAGTTTAAATAGAAGTATAATTTAGAAGTAACCTCTTATGACATCAATTGCGTCCGTAGCTCAGTGGATAGAGTGTGTTGTTTCTAAGCAGGAGGTCGTGGGTTCGAACCTTACCTGATGTGTTTATTTCTTTTTAACCATTTCTTAATATTAATTATAAACATTTCCAAATTTAACTTTTCAACATTAGTGTCTGTAGCTCAGTGGATAGAGCATTTGTTTTCCAAGCAGAAGGTCGTGGGTTCGACCCCTACCTGAAGCGGTTATTTTTTTTACCATTTATAAATAGTGATTACAAAACCGCTATCTGAGATAGCGGTTTACTTGTTTAGTGTTGCTCCGTTAAAAAAAAAAAGACCGGTTTTAATGCTGACGTGGACGGTATGGTGGGAATTAAGTTAAAAAGTGGCGCATTTTGGGAATTTGACGTTCTTTAAACAATATTGAAGGAAATCGCTCTAGAAGAATGGGAGACGATTTTCTTTTTGGTTTTGAGAAAGCCACAAAAGATAAAGTGATAAATGACGTAGACGTGTTTTGATTTCGGATATTTTACCAACTAAGCTAGTTGATATCTACTAAGAACGATAGAGGTAAAGCCGTGGTAAACGTTGATCTCTTTTAAGAAGTAAGAATCGAATCGAACCGAAGCGAAGCGAAGCGAAGAAGCAAAATGAAGGATTACAACGTACGATTGGTCTAATCCAACACCAAGTATGCAATTTGTTTAGAATTCTTATTATAAATTAAGGGGCATGTATCGTGGATGATGTAATATGTGCAATCTTGAAGAAACAAACTTCCAGTTTAAGGGAGACAAATACATTCCCCATAAAACCAACACCTTGTATTTTACTCGAAGATTCAATTCATCACTTCAAATTATACCTTCAACTTGTCACTTATCTCATAAGTTTACACTTGCATCTTACGGACTACATTATATATATACGAAGTATGACCTTTAGTATTTTGGGGGTGAATTATTTGTTACATACGGAGTCAGTGGCGGTGCCAGGATTTTCTCATTAAGGGTTCGAAATCCTCTGACGCATATAATAAAATATTAATCCAAAAATCCAAAATTCAAATTACAACTAATAATTCGTGGGGCCCATATTCTTTTACAATAACATTAAAAAAAATTACAATTGAACTCGACGAGTTTTCATATTTTGAAAGCGATCTATTACATCATCATCCTTAACTAGAAAACAAAGATCTTTCTCAATAAATGTTACTAAACTATCATTCAAGAGTTGATCACCCATCTTGTTCCGCAACTTGTTCTTCACATAAGTCATTGAGGAGAACACTCTTTCCACACTTGTCGTTGCCACCGGAAGGATCAATACTAGTTTCCAAAGCTTGTAAACTAATTTATGAGATTCATTCTTTTGTGTTTCAACAAGCATCATAGAAAGATGACTAAGATCCTTCGCTTCTCGGAACCTTTCATCCTTCCGCATATCATCAACAAAAAAGTCAAGCTCAAATCTAAGTTTTATCAAATCATTACATGAGAAATCGCTTGGATAGAACTCGGCAAGTCGAAGCAACTTTTGCTTGTTAAAAGAAGCAAAAGAATTGATGGGACTCAAACAAGCCATACATATAAGCAGATGATTTTTGTGACTTTGAAATATGATTTTTCCAAAAATGTTCTATACCCTTCATCTTGTATCAACAAAATCAACCTATAATTCAAAATCATATATTTCAATTTAGCAATTACATTATTACAACACAATTACACAATATTTAAAGTTCAAACCCTAACTTAATTCATCTATTCACGAATTGAACATTGAAATTGAACATTCATAAATTTATTTCACGCATTCATTTATTGTTGAATTGATCAAACAATTTTAATTTGCATAAGTAAGGAAATTAATTATTAATGAGTAGAGTTTATTAGTTTATACTTTATACCTTTGGGGGGAGACGAGAGAAGCCGAGTAGCCGACTGCCCGAGTTGCCGCCGGCGCTGACCAGTGACCACAGTCCACAGACCACCTTGCCCGGGTTTCCGCTGCGCAGCCGCCTCGACCGAAGCCCGAGCCACCGATAAGAGAGGAGAGGAGAGGAGCTGAGGGGAGGGGAGAGGAGAGTTAGGGTTTTAGATTTGAATTGGGGGTTGTTACTGTGAGAGTGTGAGTGTCGTGGACTCGTGGGCTGCTTGCCTGCTTTAGAAACCAAAAAAAAAAAAATAACAATTCAACAGGAGAGCCGAAAAAAGGGTATATGGAGTCGAACCCCTGACCTTTGATTTAATAACTTAAGCAAAAACCGCTGTAGCGCCAGTGATGTTTGTGTCATATTGGGCTTTCACTATTACTTAACCCGATTTTTTTTTCCCTTTAAATCTGCCTGATTTTTTTTTTCGCTAGTAAGGGTTCAGTTGAACCCACTGAACCCTTACTAGCACCGCCACTGTACGGAGTACTATGCTACGTATTAGCATATGATAGTTATACACAAACAATCATCTTAGAACATTACTTATAATGTTATGCCATGTTCCGTTCAACTATCAAGTAAAAAGCTTGACTTAGTGGTAAAGGTTTGGCTCATAAACTTAAGGTCACGAGATTAAATTCAAATAGGGACTTCTGGGGGTGAGGATTCCCTTATCATTCCCCCTCATTTTCAATGAGTCCAACTTGTAAACATAGCTGAAATTATTTGCAAGAGGTACTGGTTTAGTAAGGGCTTTATCTTACCTTCTAAAAAAAAGTTGTTATAACTTAATTTCACTTTTTTCATGAAATAAAAGAACAGATAAGAACTTCACTTAGAACTTAGAAATTTTTGTCATAAGCTATGTAATTTTCACTTGATAATCATGAATCATCCATTTCCTTTATAATTTTCAGATTCGTTGTTTTCCATCCCCGTACTTTACCTATTGTTACCCGTCACCGAGACCTTAACACGAAAAAGGAAGGCTCCGAATTTCTTGAACAATCTTCCATAAGTGGGAAAAAGGAATACGAAGTATTATTATTTTCCTAGAACATATTAATGTATTCGGGTGCACGCTACACGTATCCTCTCACATTTTCTCCTTATATATGAGAAGAAAATATGGTAGGGATCACCATTGAACATAAAATTCTCCTTAAATGCACTGTGCATCCGGATGCATCTAATAATTTTCATTATTTTTCCGTCAAAATAATAACAATACGGAGTACGAAATCCGTAGACTCTGTTCTATTGGACTTATTTTGACTGAACTTATATTATCTGAACTTATCTTAATTTAACCGAACTTATCTGAACTTATTTTATCTGAAAAAAACTTATTTTGTCTGAAACAAACTTATTTGTGTATGAAAATGACTGAAAAAAACTTATTTTTGTGGAACTTATATTATCTGAACTTAACTGAACGTATTTTGTCTGAAATAAGTCAAAATAAGTCGAACAGAACAAAGCCGTAGTATGAAGTAATCCAATCAGAAAGTTCAAGTGGTTAATCAACACAAGTCCTTCTTTGTATTTTGGTACTCCCTCCGTATTTATTTAAGAGATACACTTGATCGGACACGGGTATTAAGAAAAAGAATTGAATGAAATAAAGTAATAAAACAAGTGGGGTTGGGTAGATATTTTAATAAGTAAAACAAGTGGGGACCATGTCATTTTAGGGGATTGAGGATTTGAGGGTGGGGATAAGGTGTAGATAGATTATTTAATTAGATGGTGGGGTTGATAAGTTACTAAAAATGGCAAGTGTATCTCTTAAATAAATACGGCCGGAAAAGGCAAGTGTATCCCTTAAATAAATACAGAGGGAGTAATAAACAAGAACAAATAGTTTCTTGTCCTTTTTTAAGCATAGCATCTCCGGTTTATTGGAATTTGACTCTAACTAAATCTGTTACTGTATCTGACCCGTGTCGAATACTTTGTTTATGGTGAATAGTCTCCTAACTAGAGTTTCTGCATACGCCGAGTCTCAAATCCGAAATTTCTCTTAGAAAACATCAAGCTGCTTACACTTGACGTAATTCTACGTTTGTTTCTCATCCTTCTTTTCGTCAAAATTTATAGTTTTCACGACTATCATACTACGGAGTAATTTAAAATATCATCTATTACTATATACTAAAAGAGACACCAGGAATGACACGTGTCAATTCCTGGTGCGATTTTTTTCCGCCAAAAACACTTTCCCAAAAAAATATATCTGTTTGATTTTATATTTATTTTCTACCTTTTTTATAAAATATTTATGTATGGAAACAAAATTTAGTTTATAAATTATGGCAATAATAGATACGGCGTAATAATAATTATTCTAAATTGGTAATATTTTAGTCAAATCGCTATATTAATATAATGGAAAATATATCACTCACTATTTTGGTCAAATTACCATATTAGCATTTTAAATATGCATATTAGATGAATAAATTTAAACGAGTATGTTAAAAATGTTATAACTATGCAGTAGTTTGGGAGATATTCTGTTAAATAGTTTGTGAAAAAATTTATCAAAATCCGTACGTGCACGGAATCTAATCTAGTCTATTACTATATACTAAAAGAGACACCAGGAATGACACGTGTAAATTCCTGGTGCAATTTTTTCCCGCCAAAAATCACTTTCCAAAAAAAAAAATATATGTTTATTTTATTTTTATTCTCTACTTTCTTTTTTATAAACTATTTATGTATGGAAAAAAAATTTAGTTTATAAATTATTGCAATAATAAATACGACGTAATAATAATTATTCTAAATTGGTAATATTTTAATCAAATCGCTATGTTAATAATGGAAAAATATATCACTCAATATTTTGGTCAAAGTACCATATTAGCATTTTAAATATGCATACTAGATAAAAAAAAATTAAACGAGTATGTTAAAAATGTTATAAATGCAGTAGTTTGGGAAATATTCAGTTAAACTTTTGTAAAAAAAAATGATCAAAATCCGTACGTGCACGGGATCTAATCTAGTAGAATTATAAAACTTACACCATACACCTTTTATAATCTCTGGATCAAAAACTTAAAACTGACAAAAATAACTTTTTAAAAGAAAAGGAAAAAGGCAAGCTGAGAAGTAGGGCTCACAAAAGTTCACAAGGTGTGATGATCAGCAATGCATTAAATAATGTAATGATTTGAAGGTGATGTACAAATGGGTTACAGTACAACCTCCCACACGTAATCTTTTCACAACCAGCTATTATTTTCCATGCATCTTCTCCATTTCCATATATCACAGCGTGCGTTTCTTTGCATGCTCATCAAATACGGACTATGAATTATTTTCTTCTTTTTTTTAATCATTATCTTATGTACAAATTTAATATTTTACTACTATAGTTTATATATTTATATATATATTCTGTATATAATTTCATCATTTTCAAAATTAAAATAAATGTCCCACGTCACTCAATTTAATTTTATTCCCGGCAAACAAATTTTCTGGCAACTTGCAGACATTTTATATATAAATTATAATACATTTGTATGATTATAAAATTATATTATATAGTTTGGGTACTATATTACAAAATATAAAGGCATGAAAAAAAGGTAGACGGACCAATCTGCATAGCTTGAAACTCAACTGTTATGATTTTTTTTTGGCACCATCTTATAGTCAATCATATCCTAACAAACTTTTTACGAAATTCTGTTTTTTTCTTCAATTCTTATTGATTGTCTATACTTAAAAATTGACTGGAACAATAATTTTATTTTAATCTTTATTGTGATAATTGATACATATAGTATATACGTGTATATATATGTACACGCGCGTACATAAATAAGTGCATACATACGGAGTATATAGATACAGACTGAGTACTACGTACATAGTACATGTCAATATATAGAACAATTCTTTGAGTTAACCATAATGCATATATTATAGTTAGTTATATCTCAATCAATCATAACAATGGTAATGAATATGGAGTATATAAATTACAACATAATTACCCTAGGGAATATTTATATTTATATTTATATTATATAAATAATTACGCGATTTAACTAATTAATTACCTCCATGTTGAAAAATCACCCCCTCGTGATTATGGTGATGATTATTCCTAATAAGCACAGCTTTGGAGGCTGAGGGTGGCGGAGGAGGAGGCCAGTCGGACGGCGACAAGGTGGGGACTGGTGGCGGGTGGTGATTATTGGAGGATCCAGCAGGATGGAGTTGACGAATTTGCCTCTTAAGAAACTTAACATAACGGATAGCTTCATCAAGCATAGAAGCAGTATCCATTTTAACACCCCCGGGTACTAAACGTTGGAGGACCCGTATCTTTTCGGATATCCTCTCTCTCCTATGGCGAGCCGCCACGCTTTGAGGGTCATTACTGATCCGGACATTCCTCCTCTTGGGTTTACGGATGGTAGCCGGGTCAATATCCACGGGTTGCATAACCGCGATCCGGTACATCATTTCTTTCATAGCTCCTAGCTCTTCCTCTTCCTCAAACTCGTGATCATCTTCCTCCAATACTACTTGTTCTTGTAAAGGTGTTGGCTTGATGATAAGTGATGAGGTGTTATTACTATTATTAGAAGGTGGGATAATAATGGAAGGTGGAGATGGGTGTGGTGTAGGAAGATTATTGTAGGTAGGCCATACCGGATCAAGTAAGGGATGAACATGGTGGTTTTGGTGTTGTTGATGTGGATGTGGATGTGGATGATGATGACGATGACGACGATGATGATCTTCTTCCATGTTGTTGATGGTAATGGTACTTAGACCTTTCTCCCAATTGGTGATGGTGGAGTTGTTGTTGCCATGGCGATTGTTGTTTATGTGGTTGATGTCCATGATGGCATGAGTTAAATTAATATGACTATATGAGTATGTATATAAATGAAATGAAATGAAGCTTTAATTTGTTGTCCTAAAGAGAAAGAAGGAATGCAAACCCTATTAAATGAAGTGCTTAAAAAGGTGTATGCATAAATTTCAACCCCATTATGATTTTTCTATTCAAGGACTTATGATTAGGGTTTGACGTATGAATACTACTCCAATGCCCTTTTTATGCTCATCAATACTCTTTTTTTTTTTTTCCACTTAACTATATTCCTCAATTCCTGAATAAATACATCAGTTTGACGGACACACTCGTCAATGCACAACTTTGATCACTAATATTAGACTTGATTGCAAAAGAATACTTGAAACTTATTAATTAACCTGATTTCAATTTATATGAACTTATCAGAACTTGTTACACTTTAAAACCTATTTTTTTAAGGTTAGATTGAATGTGTTGCACGGTGATAGAAGGCTGCAGAATTCGAATCCTCAACCTTTCAGAACAGACCTAAATTTGCTGCCTACCACTTGGCCAAAGTGTCTTAATCAATTGTTCTTGGCAATGTAGCATTTAACATGCTTCTTAAACTCCAGAGGTTCATGGTACTCCAGACCAGAGAAGTAATCCGTAGTATATAACTATATAACACGATAAAGAGGATTAGCGGTCAAAAGAATGACGGTTGTGGGATTCGAACATGCGCCCGTATTAGAATAGAATAGACCTGATCAAATGGAGGGCCGGGTCTATATACAAAATCAGCGCGGTATTATCGGGCCGGGCCAAAATTTTGTGCCCAAATCCGTTATTTTCGGGTCTAAAATACCGGGCTTTCGGGCCATTTCAGGCTGGGTCAAATTTATAACTAAAAAATGTATTTTTATAATTCTCAAACCCGCAAAAATTTCGGGCAGGCCGAACTCGTCTTGATCAGGTCTAGAATAGAATCATATAGACATACACTAGAAAGGAAAAATTATAAAAGCATAAAAATATGACGGCTGTGGGATTTGAACCCACGCCCTTTCGGACCAGAGCCTAAATCTGGCGCCTTAGACCACTCGGCCAAACCGTCTTAATTGTATAATTGTTGTTAATTAAAACATTATAATCAAATTAGTTTATTTAAAGGCTTATTTATCACGGTAGCTTATGCATTAAATTATTGTGTTGGAGCGAGTTGCCTTTTTATATACCCCTCTATTTTTTTTTTAATGTACCCGTTTACAGTAAATTCATGTGTTTAGGTGAAAGAGTTTAAGAGAAATGCGTTAGGTCAAAAAGTGAAATTTTTGGTTTTACTCTAGCCATAGCCCATCCTACCACCGACGGCCCCTCCTCCGTTGATCGATTTGGACGACATGAAATAAGATCCTAGAAATGTTCCCTCAAAAAAAAAATCATAGAAATGAACTGATGAAGTAGATTGAGTGCCAGGTGGCTATTATTCTGAACGGTAATAATTAAAAACTTTTTAAATAATTATATACTTTCTCCGTTTCGTAATAGATGCATCGTTTCTCTTTTGGATACTATTCATTAAGTGACTTTGACAATTATTCCTTCACATTATGTAAAAACAAACATAGTCAAGTGAGATCTTGTTAAATTCGCATCAATGTGAGGATTCCAAATATCAATTTTTTTATACTTTTTACTTACACGCAATTAGAGATATTAATGTTCAAACAAGCACGTTGGGATACGTGAAAAAAGAAATGATGCATCTATTGCGAAACAGAGGAAGTATGAACTAGGGTGTTAAATTGGATCGACGGATCGAGTTTAGGTAGGACTCATCGGATTCGGGTTGAATTCATTTGGCTAACAGGTCGGATAGGATCTGATTTAAAACTTAACAGACCGGATCGGGTCAGATTTTTAATTCACGGATTCATATCGGATCGGGTTGTAAACGGGTCAGGTTGTAGTCGGTTCGGGTCGGATCGGATCGGATTGGAATATGACGAAATGTTAACGGGTTTAGTCGGACTATAACGGGTTAGGGTTCATGTCAGGTCGGAACAATATTGGACCGGATTCATATTGATTCAGATTCATATCGGATCAGATTAATCGGGTAACGGACTAAAACGGGTCGAATTGAAACGGATTTAGCCGGGTTACATCGGATTCAATTTTATATCGGATCGGGTTGGAATTCAGGTCGGGTCCATTCGGTTCCAAATTATATAATTATAATATCGATGACTTAACTAGGGGACGAAAACGATAACTAACTTTTAAAAGTAATAAGAATTTAAGATCATAAATATAAGTTCTTGAGTATGTTGTATATAACTTAGTTTAATACTACCTCCGTTCCTGAAAGTTCTTTACGTTTTGGAATACGTGTCCAAAGTATGAAAACTTTGACCGTAGAATCAAAATTGGTTCGGATTAAACGGGTCGTGGATTGGAATTGGTTCGGATTAAACGGGTCATGGGTTGAAACGGTTCGGATTAAACGGGTCATGGGTTGAAACGGTTCAGATTAAACGGGTCACGAATTATAAACAGATCGGATTAAACGGATATTCCACGAGTTGGAACGGATTCGGGTTGAAACGGATCGGATCATCAACGGGTATCGGATCGCTTCGGTTCGGATTGTCACTGATCGGTCTGTTATCGGATTCGGATCTTCATCGGATCAATACTAACGGGTTGGGTCGGATTCGGGTTGAATATAATCGGATCGGGTCGGATTTCGGATTTTATCTCACGGGTTCTAAATGGTTCGGATTCTAAACGGTCGGATAAACACATCGGGTTCACTTGGTCGGATTGAGAATTGACACCCCTAATACGAAGTATTTAGAATCGATAAAATAATTAAGAACAAAAATGCATCTTTTTAATGTAACTAGTGCTTGGTTCGGGCGATGCCCCACATTACTACTTTGAACAACATAATGTGGTGTGTAATACGTGAAATATCAGTATAGACTATACAGTTTGATGTTTCAAGTTACATATGTTTACGTGAAAAAAAATATATATAAAAATGGTTGGCTAAGAGGGTAAGACATAGAAGTATATACTTTGCATGTGATTTGTCCCATGTTCGGATCATATTATAAGAATTTTTTCTTGTACATATCCTTTGGCGAGGAAATGATGACATGGCATGTTCTAGTAGTGAATAGAAGAGTTTTATGTGACTCGCTCGTATAAGTTATTAAAAACGCTTTTTAATATATTAGTATAGATAGTTTTTTTCTTTTTGGTTTGAATTAGTTATAAGGTGGCACAAAAAATTATATATATTATTAAGGGGAAATTAATTCATTAATAACGATTCGTTCGATATCTACAAGGAAAATATAGATCTAACAAATACATAACAAATTGAATCAGATAAATATTTCCTTCATCAAATCTACAGTCATTGAATAGATCTTACACTGTAGAACATCTCTCGCGTATGACGTTGAAACATGTAGAGTGTCAAGATCCGAGTGTTTTGACACCGGATCGTGCGGCACGTTCTATGGGGCGGCAAGGGCGCAAGACTTGTGCGGAAAATGGATCTCAAGGCTCGCGGCACGAGTGGGTGCTTACTTTAGAATATACCACACTCTTGCCTATTGGCGATAAGAGTGAGGGTCGAGGGCCGATCGGGGAGCTTGTGTGCGCACAACAGGCACACGTGGGACCGACGATAAGAATGTATCTTTTTTGAGGAAGACTTTGGTGAGTCTTGTGTTAGGTTATGATACATATGACATTACATAGATCATGCGGAAACAACCATTAACCCAGGACAACATATTATTTACACATAATCATATAGCATAATTTAGATGCATACTCTTTGTTGCGTGCCCTCCCTAGCTGCGCCCGAACCGAACAAGAACAAGTCTTTAGGACTCCAAGTGTCGTCCCTCCGTAGATAGTCCACAGCACGTCCGGATCCGCCTTAAGATTGACCAACTAGAATCGCCCTTAAGGTACTAGAAAATTTCGGCACTTTATGAGCAAGATGTGTGTTTTAATTTTCTCTCAAAAAACTCACTTTTTGAATACTTTGAAACTTGTTATAAATTGTGAGCCCTAGCCTCATATTTATAGGGGTATGGAAAGGGAATCGAAATCCTATTCAGATACAAATTAATTAAACCTAGAATCCTACAAGAACTCTAATTTAATTAATTTATCAAATAGAATTAGGAATTTAATCATTAACCGAACTCTGCATGTTTTAGGAAACGTGCACAAACACTTGCACACACACGCACGGGAGCCATGATGGGCCCCCATGCGTGCGCGCGAGCAGCAGCCCACGCAGCGCCCGCGCGCGCTGCGCGCTGCGCGTGCTGTGCGCGCTGTGCGCGCTGCGCAGCCTGCTGGGCCTGGCCTTGCGCTGGGCCTGGCGTGGCTGTTTGTGCGGCGCGCTTGGCTTGCTGGGCGATGGCCTGGCTTCGTGCTGGGCCTCGTCCGGCAGGCCTCGTCCGATGCTTATTCGTACGATGCGCTTCCGATTAAATTTTCCGATTCCGGAATTCATTTCCGATACGAACAATATTTAATATTTCCGATTCCGGAATTAATTTCCGTTTCGAACAAATATTTAATATTTCCGTTTCCGGAATTATTTTCCGATTCCGGTAATATTTCCGATTCTGACAATATTTCCGTTTCCGTCAATATTTCCGATTCTGGCAATATTTCCATTTCCGATAATATTTTCCGATACGTACCATGTTTCCGTTTCCGGCAACATCTACGACTTGGATAATATTTATATTTCCGATACGATCCATATTTCCGTTTCCGGCAATATCATCGTTTCCGGAGTATTCATTTCTTGCCTGTGACGATCTTAGCTCCCACTGAAACCAAGATCCGTCGGTTCCGAATATTCATAGATGGAGTATTTAATGCCATTAAATACTTGATCCGTTTACGTACTATTTGTGTGACCCTACGGGTTCAGTCAAGAGTAAGCTGTGGATTAATATCATTAATTCCACTTGAACTGAAGCGGCCTCTAGCTAGGCATTCAGCTCACTTGATCTCACTGAATTATTAACTTGTTAATTAATAATGAACCGCATTTATTAGACTTAACATAGAATGCATACTTGGACCAAGGGCATTATTTCCTTCAGTCTCCCACTTGTCCTTAGGGACAAGTGTGCATTTCCTAATTCCTTTGTCGCTCGATGCTTGCTCTTGAACATAAGGTAAGAGTTGTCATCCTTATTACGTCCAGAGGTGTTCCTCGGTTTCAGAGTTCAACTGATCAAATAAACAGATAATCATAGCCTATGATTCATCCGAGCACGGCCATGCATTTCACAGTTTCTAGCTCTCCGAGTGGCCTTGTACAACTTTTAAGCATCTCATCGCGATTTATGGGAGGACAATCCCAATCTTGCGATCTTGAGATTAGACTTCGTTTGATAGGTGATTACCTGAGCGTTGCCTTTATAGCCTCCTTTTACGGTGCGACGGTTGGTCAACGTCAAAGCAACCAGTTCTCAAACAAGTAATCTCAAATCACTCAGGTATTGAGGATTTAGTGTCTAATAATTTAATGAAATTTACTCATGACAGATTTTCATCTCTTACAGTAAAGTTTCATAGGTCTTGTCCGATACTAGTCTTCCCAAAGTAAGTATCTATGCAAATGATTATGACATTGCCATGTCCACATAGTTCAAGAAACAGAACTACTAGTCATCTTGCATTCTAATCGTCTAACGTTTTCTATGCGTCCAATTTTATAGAAAACTCCGACTAGGGACCATTTTCAACCTTTGACATTCAAGTTCACTTGATAGACATTTCTTAGTCACAGGACTGGTCCTGACAGTCTATCTTGAATATATCGTCAAATTTGAAGGGACTCATCATTTAATACTAAACCAAGATTAAAATGGAATATGAAAATACATTTCATATATGATAAATGTTCAACCCCAATGTTTTATAACCATGGGCCTCAAACCCATCTTCTAAAACAATTCATGGAATTCAAAGCTATGCTTGATTTCCAGTGCGACAATGTGAGTGTTGCTTCTCACTTGTTGCATAGGTTTAGTTATCATGCTTTGCCAATCTTAATATCCTTTTTCATCGAATGTTCTTCGAGATATGATAATAAGATCTTTTGAGTATGTTTATTTTGTGATCTAGTCTTTCTTGCTACATTAGTGGTTCTACGCATTTTGCAATGAAGGACCATCAAGTTAGCAGACGTTTTTCTTGCTTCAAGAGTGATTCTACGCATTTTTCAATGAAGAACCATCAAGCCAGCAGATAGGTGATCTACCCAAGTTCAGTGAAGAACTTTAAACAACCCTGTTTTATTGCTTCTTAGGCAATAATTACTTTTACTTCAACTGTATAGGTTGCTAGTGATGCTTTGTTTGGATTTACCTATCCAGGCAGTTCATAGATATGTGGAAGACTCTCCAACTATATCTTAGAACATAGAAATTATTATTTTAATTTCCCACGCAACAACTCATGGTCTCCAATCCATGTTGCCATTTCAAAACACGATGCTCTATAGCTCGTCCTTATCAATGGTTAACTCCAAAGGGTCTTGCTTGATCCTTTGCCAGTGTTTATGCGTGTAGCATCAATATTTAGCATATCTTTATTTCCTTGAATCAAGAACTATTCCTATGTACCATTTCAAGTACCATAAGTATTCTTGATCTCAATCTAGTTGATCTTCACTTAGATCAATAGAGATTGGTATATGTTCGTCATGCCTAAAGTCATACGATACGTTTTTGGCGATCCTCATATTATATCATACATGATAAATTCTTTTGCAGAATAATTCCCAATTGAATTCTATTCATGTAACTTTAGCTCATTCAATTTCAGTAGATACTGAATCTAGATAAATTCTTTGACATATAATATAGGTTAAGAATCTCACTTAGATCCTTTGATGTTTTAACTTAGTAAATGCTTATACATAGTTCAAACATTCTTTTACTTAGATTTATTCACATGGGTCGAATATCTCCAATGGAGTATTTCGTGTTTGATTTAGTAAATGCCATTACTTAATCCAAAACAATATCATAAGATCTTTGTAAATAGATCTTAATACCCAGTATGCACTAAGTTTCGCCATGGTCCATCATTGATGAATAATTTCAAATCTAAGTCATTAGCATTTGAATGTTGTTTCACAATAGAGAGATATGTGTGTAATACACATAGGACCAATTAAGTTTTAAGTACTCCCACTAAACTTCTTATATATCTATAAGAATCATGTATATTTTATGAAATTAAAATGCTTATTAGCTTCACTTAAAATACAGTTCCAATTCCCAATTGCTTGCTTAAATCTGTACTTAGATTTTATAAGCTAGCTTTCCTTTTCAAGCATTTATTTGGATCCACAAATTCTATGACATACCATGTACATATTATATTCCAACATTTGATTGAGGAATACGTTTTGTCATCCAATTGCCATATGTACCAATATGCAATCATTGCTTGAATTATAGACTTAAGCATTACGAGTTTGCATGAGGTTTCAACACAATCCATGCCATGAATTTTGCTTTTAACCTTTAGCAACTAATCTAGCTTTGTGTGTGAACACAATTCTATGTTTGATGGTTTTTATCCTTAAAACAAACTTGCAACCAATAGGTGTGAAACTATTCTTGCAAATCAACAAAATTTCAATTTTGTCATCAAAACATTGAGTATGTTTTATGGCCTCTAACCATTTAAAACATTTGAGTCTATATATGGCCTCTAACCATTTTAGGGAATCTAGGTTTCGTCATAGCTTTCTTACAAGTCACAAACTCATTAATCTACATGATAATAGTTTGACTGCAAGTTGTAGGTTTCTTCACTATCTAATGGAAGAATTGCATAGTTTCAGTGACCTGAACTCCATGTTTCTTCACTATCTAATAGAAGAATCTCATAGTTCCAGTGACTTGAACTCTATGCCTACTAGGGTATAGAACATCAAACAATAGAATATCAATAGCCACTTGAAAGTCCTTTGAATATTCTGTTCTCTTTGAAGCACTTGTAAAGTTTTCTAAGAGATGTCTATTCTTTAAAGCCACTTCTAAAGTCCTTAAAGAATAAGTTCGGATTTTCTGAAGCACTTCGAAAAGCCTCCGGAATGTCCGTTTATGTTTGTTGTTCGCCTCGAAGACTTTCGAGGTCTATTTTCTCCCACTTGTCATTTTGGAAACGAATCTCCAAAAGGACATCATTTCGAGCAAACAAACATTATGTTCTCAAAAATTCGTGGTAGAAACAATACCCTTGTGTCTCATTTGAATAAATCACAATGAAACATATATCTATACTTGGGCCTTAGTTTGTCGAATGACAAACACTAAGCTCCCACTGAGTTTAGGAACTCTCTAGATATATTTTATGAAAAGTTATTCTGAAATTACTTTTCAATAGCTTTGACGAATTTGGTTTAGTTTGGTGGTAGTTGAGCATTTTGTTTTAGAAATTATAGGAAAAGTCTTTATGATCCATCATTGATCGAATCAAGTACTAATTGACTTCGATTATTCCAACTAAGATATGCCATATCTTATGGACCTAGATTGTGAAATTACACCACACAATCATTGATGATCATATTTGGTCTCAAGTAATCATCAACATGATCTAACCTAGATTTTTATGATTTCTTACCAAGTGGATTTTATACTTTGAATCTTTGAACTAGCCAAACAGATTCAACTTATATCACATTTGAGTAAATAAAACTATATTCACTCAAATCCATGTGAAATAATAAAATCATAAAACCTTTCTTTAGCTTTGAACTCTATCGTCTAGGCGTTCTAACAATAGTTCATATTCTTTGTTACTTTCAACAAGTAAGACTACCTTGTCTTAAGTTGATCTAGAAATCAACCAACTTTCAAAAGTCCATTAAAATAGAGCTTTTGAATGTTAACTTGTTGATATGGTCTAAGCAACAATGCCAAAGATTAGTGGAACTCAAATCAAGAAGTTGATTTGAACCTAGTAAAGTTCTTTAAAGAGTTGTTTGTTTTTAATCAAGCATATTGACTCAATCTGTAATTGACCATTTCATTCAAATAAACAAACAAACATTGTTTTTGTTTTTCTTGAATGTGAGTCTTTCTGTGTTTGAAGCAGAAATTTAGGTATGCTGATTATGGAACAAAATAGCCATTAAGTTCCAGCCTTTGAAAGGACTTAAAACAAACTTAGATGATCCTACAATCAATGTAGCATTGCCATGCTTCATTTCCCACTTATAGGTCATTAGTGTATCCTAGCTTCCATTGTTTGAGTTATTACCGAAGTAAGAACCTCAAGCGGTATATGATACCAAGGAAGTTTGATTGCTAGGTCACTTCTCTTTAAACATAAACTTATAGGTAGAAACGGAATCGTAAATTCCTCTCATTTGTTCCTCGTTTTCCTATTTCTTGTACCTTTTCTTATAGTCTTAAGAATTGAATTCTTTAGTGTTGACTTTTATACTTTGTTAGACATGTCCAATGTCACCAACAAGGTTCTTTACCATTTTAATTTATGTTGAATATTTTGTTTATACTAGATGATCTTACCAGAAGCTTCTAAAGTTCTCTAAGCATCGATCTATTCGAATGTCTAGGGACTAGACTCATTCGAGAATTAAATGGACAAAGATATTAGGTTGTTAACCATTGGTAAAGCTGAGCGTATTAAACTCAATGCTTTATGATCTCAAAACTACATTGTATTTTGAATTCACAAGCACCAATTGGTTTGCCATTCGATTTTGATCTTCGAAAACAACCATAAAAGTCGCTAAAAGAAACGTACATTTTAAATTGCTCACTTTCTCTCATTTCCGTGAATCGTTCTTGGATTCACTACCAATCGAGGAAATTTACTGTTACCTTTCTAAAAGGATTTATTGCAGTGCAAGATATTTAATTATAAACAATAATTAAAACATACATTGAAGCATGCAAAGTCTAAACATTTATCATGAATAATAACTTGAAATTAAAGCAACCATGCAATTTAAACAAGTTATTAGCATTTTATTCGATTTTATTGTTCCGGCAGGTGTGAATAAAATGATTCCAAGACCCTAAAACCATTGAAGAATTAAGCACAGTTTGTCGACTCAATTCTAAAACATTTTAGGTAAACAAAAGCCTTTTGCTAATAGTCTAAAAACTACTCTTGGTTGATAGGTACGTCTAAGAACTTATTAGGTAAACCTATCGATTTTGCCACGACATAAAAGGACTCCTTACTTATATCGTTGAGTTTCACCAAAACTAACATGTACTCACAATTATTTGTGTACCTTGCCCCTTTAGGACCAATAAGTAACACCTCGCTGAGCGAAAACTATTACTAGATTGATGTAAAGGATATCCAAGCAAGTGTATATTTTGGCATGGCACCTTTTAACTCAATTTTTAAGTTTGGAACTTAAGGCTCTTACTATGTTGGTTAGATTTTAAGTGAACTAAAATCCTTAATCATGCAACATAATCAAGCTTTTGATCTCATGCATTTTAAGACATATTTAAAACAATAAATAACTTAAAGCATGCATAAGATAAATGTGATCTAGTATGGCCCGACTTCATCTTGTAGCTTTGACTTCAAAGTCCGTCTTGAAAATCTCCGTGGGAGGCACCATTTTCTTCAAATAGGATAAGCTATAACTAATTACAACTATTTGATGGTTCGCAGACCATATTTGAATTGAAAAACAACTTTGGTACTTTAGACCAATTACATTCAAATTAATGGTACGCATACCATATTTTCTATCCTATTTGGGCCATACTAGTCACTTCATAACCTGCAAAACAGTACATATACAATATATACCATTCACCCATTCATTATCATGAATGGCCCACATAGCTGGTTAGTAAAACACATTATGCATCACGTAAATATTTGCAGCAATTAATCAAGGGCACCAATAATCTACCAATTATTCAGTCCTTATTAATTCTAATCAAGTTGTTTTAACCTTAAGGATTTGTAGACCTAATCAAGAGTTTATGACTAAAAAACGCTCCCACTTAAACCAATAAATTTATATGCTTTACTAATTTTAAACATAAAAATGTATTTCTAGTCCAACCGGAAACATACAAATTTAATTAAAATTTAAAGCTCATATAAATTTATAATTGAATCCAAAAAGTTTAATTTAATTTCAGTCGTATTTAAATTAATTCATGATTTTAATTTTAGTAAAATAATTAGAATAAATAAAATTTATTATAATTACAATATTCAAAATTAAAATCCAAGAAAATAATTTAAATTATTAATTTTAAAATTAATTAAAATTACGTGAACTGAAATTTTCAAATTAAACATTCAAAACGATCTTTAATGGTAACGCAAACACCCTACGCGTTGCACGCCCATGGGCCGCACGCACACAGCCATTGCTGGCCATGTGCGCGCAGCCCATGCGCTCGTCGCATAGCTGCTGCATCCCCATCGCAAGCCTCCGCACGCATTGGTGCTCGCTGCGCGCGCCAGCGTTCATCGCACGCGAGCTATCGCTCGCAGTGCGCGCGCGACATCGCTCGCTGGGCGCGCGACATCGCTCGCTGGGCGTGCGAGCCATCGCTCGCTGGGCGCGCGACATCGCTTGCTGGGCGCGCGACATCGCTCGCTGGGCGGGCGACATCGCTCGCTGTGCGCGCGAGCAATGCTGGGCGCAGCGCTCGTGGCACGCGAGCTTGCGCTCGCTGCGCGCGAGGCTGCGCGCTCTTGTGCGAGGCAGCGCGCGTTGTGGCGCAGCTCGCTTGCTGCCCACACGCGACTGCCTTGGCTCGCCCTTCGCCCATGCCCATTCGTCCATTGCTCGTGGCACACGACACAAGGCAGGGCTGCTGCCTTGTGCTCGTGCACTACGCCCTTGCTCATTGCATTCATGCCGCACGGGCGACGAGCTCCCTTGCTCGTCGTCGCATGCCCGCATTATACAACACCCCTTAAGGGTAACACGAAGCGTCCATTGCTTCGTGCGTGCAAGTTTTATGAACGAATCGCATAAAAATTTAAAATTTATATTTAAAATTAATGACAAATTAATAAATAATATTAATTTCATAATTTTAGGGCGAAAAATCGAAAATTTATTATCCAATTGATTTCCGATTGTCATGGATTCAAGTCTAGGTCATAAAAATTTAAAATTTATCATAAATTTACAATTTTTATGGTGGTTTTTAATCATAGGTTTCTAATTAAATTACAATTAATTATGAAAATCAAATTAATTCTAAATTATTCTAATTTTCAACAAATTAATCATAATTACAAATTAGATTGCATAATTAACAAGACTAGGCATTCAAACTTGTTAAACATATGCAGTAGGTCAATCAAAAATTCAAGATTTATCAACAAGAATCGCAAATATTTAATTTAACATCTTAAATTTACGAAATTTTGCATTCGAAAAACTAAAACCTTCGAAAAGTCATAGTTAGGCTTCGAATTTGAGAATTCTGGGTTCGGCAGAAAAATATTATTTTTGTCAAAATTGTAGAATGCCTTTTACATGCGGAATTGACACAAAAATCACTCAATTCGGATGAGTAACGAAGAAACTGCCGAAAAACTGCGTACGTATAATTAAATAAACGCAATTTGCAATTAATTAACAATTACGAAAATTAATCACCCCTTTTAATTCTTGCAAATTTGTAATATTTAACCATGTTCATGCAATTTAGATTATGAAAATAATAAGGGGCTCGTGATACCACTGTTAGGTTATGATACATATGACATTACATAGATCATGCGGAAACAACCATTAACCCAGGACAACATATTATTTACACATAATCATATAGCATAATTTAGATGCATACTCTTTGTTGCGTGCCCTCCCTAGCTGCGCCCGAACCGAACAAGAACAAGTCTTTAGGACTCCAAGTGTCGTCCCTCCGTAGATAGTCCACAGCACGTCCGGATCCGCCTTAAGATTGACCAACTAGAATCGCCCTTAAGGTACTAGAAAATTTCGGCACTTTATGAGCAAGATGTGTGTTTTAATTTTCTCTCAAAAAACTCACTTTTTGAATACTTTGAAACTTGTTATAAATTGTGAGCCCTAGCCTCATATTTATAGGGGTATGGAAAGGGAATCGAAATCCTATTCAGATACAAATTAATTAAACCTAGAATCCTACAAGAACTCTAATTTAATTAATTTATCAAATAGAATTAGGAATTTAATCATTAACCGAACTCTGCATGTTTTAGGAAACGTGCACAAACACTTGCACACACACGCACGGCAGCCATGATGGCCCCCCATGCGTGCGCGCGAGCAGCAGCCCACGCAGCGCCCGCGCGCGCTGCGCGCTGCGCGTGCTGTGCGCGCTGTGCGCGCTGCGCAGCCTGCTGGGCCTGGCCTTGCGCTGGGCCTGGCGTGGCTGTTTGTGCGGCGCGCTTGGCTTGCTGGGCGATGGCCTGGCTTCGTGCTGGGCCTCGTCCGGCAGGCCTCGTCCGATGCTTATTCGTACGATGCGCTTCCGATTAAATTTTCCGATTCCGGAATTCATTTCCGATACGAACAATATTTAATATTTCCGATTCCGGAATTAATTTCCATTTCGAACAAATATTTAATATTTCGGTTTCCGGAATTATTTTCCGATTCCGGTAATATTTCCGATTCTGACAATATTTCCGTTTCCGGCAATATTTCCGATTCTGGCAATATTTCCATTTCCGATAATATTTTCCGATACGTACCATGTTTCCGTTTCCGGCAACATCTACGACTTGGATAATATTTATATTTCCGATACGATCCATATTTCCGTTTCCGGCAATATCATCGTTTCCGGAGTATTCATTTCTTGCCTGTGACGATCTTAGCTCCCACTGAAACCAAGATCCGTCGGTTCCGAATATTCATAGATGGAGTATTTAATGCCATTAAATACTTGATCCGTTTACGTACTATTTGTGTGACCCTACGGGTTCAGTCAAGAGTAAGCTGTGGATTAATATCATTAATTCCACTTGAACTGAAGCGGCCTCTAGCTAGGCATTCAGCTCACTTGATCTCACTGAATTATTAACTTGGTAATTAATACTGAACCGCATTTATTAGACTTAACATAGAATGCATACTTGGACCAAGGGCATTATTTCCTTCATCTTGGAAAGCTTAAAAACATGCAACAACACGATATCTATAAAGGCTAACAACAACGCAAGTGATTAAGTAAAGGCAACTTCAGATGAGAGGTATTGGTCCATACCCCTCATAGAGGTTTATTTTGAATTAGCTAAAAACTCAATGAACATTGGAATTACAGTAACATAATAATTCTCTCTAAAGCCTAGAAAACTATTAAAAAGATCCTATAAATAATAGATAAGAGAAATGCAAGTAAAAGAAGGTTGGATTCTAACACTGAGGGTCTAACGATTTATTGTATTCGTGAGGATGACTTACACTTGATTCATCTGAGTATATTCGAAATATGTTGTAATCCCACATAAAACTTTGCCAACGAACCAAATTTACATAAATCCACTACGAGGGAACGACAAACTAGACATACTAAAACTAACTCCACCATATATATGTAGGGAGACAGACGAACAAAGGTGAACTCCACCCATTTTGTGAGATTTATTTATTGAATTTAGAAGACAATAGTTAAATCAAACGGAGAGAAAGGCCAAGAAAATGAAACCCAAGAATGGGAGAGGGAAATAATGAAGAGGAGAGAGTGACAGCTAGTACATAACATATAAAATTACAAGGAGAAGGGAACGTAACTAAATATATAGTATGCACATGCAGGCGTTCAGTCTTTGTTATTACACCAAAACCCCATTGATTTTCAACGTATTAGTGGTATATATGAAATATTTCGTATAAAGTAACTTTTATATTAACATGTCCATATACGTAAATAATGCAAATAAATTCCATCCATATAAATAATACAAATAAATTCCATCCATGATATTCAATCCATATCAAATTCCATGCCTGGTTTGCTCCATCCTAACTTAACCAAACATTGCAAATGGCATTATGTAAAGACAATGATCGATACCCCCCTTTTCAATTACTTTTGACACAATTCTCTACTCCCAATTCCCAACAAATTAAATATGACTATATGAGAGGTACATAACATAATAAAATGGATGGTACGTAACATTTAAGTTAGTTAGAGAAATTTTGTAAAATGAAATGATTAGAGCTAGGGATATATAGTGGAACTATATATACGTTTATATATTAATTTGTCACCACTTTTAATACAAGTAACATCTAATTAGCAGTCTAGCTATTATCAAAAGGTCTGAGGGAGAGGGGACTTATAAAGAAACACTCCTAAGTCCTAACCCTAAATTCCTACTCGGTTCTAGTTAGATTGAGCTTGGCATAAACATGTCTCGTGTCACTAGAACAGGCCCGGTGATGACCCTGTGCATCCTGGTCAACAGCACAGGGCCACCAAAAAACACAGGACCCATTTTCGTAGCCCAATATACATATTAAAAAAAAAACTGCTCCTGCGGGCTAGGACTCTGTAATCAGTCATTCAACTCCAACTCCCAATTTCCTTTATCAAGATTCACGCTCCATTCAACCATTCAACCATTCATCTCCCCTAAATTACTCCTCCTTTCCAATATTATTCAAAATTCCCAATTTCAATAATCTTATTTTCATTCCTACCATTTTCTAATCAAGAAAAAATATTCAGATTTGGGGTTTTCTTTCTCCAATTTATTATTGCAATTTGCCTATTCCAATTTTTGATTGATAATTTGGATCCTCTATTTGCTTAGAATTGGAAAGGAGTGAGATTTAGGGATTTATTGAAGATGAAGAACAAGAACGGTAGAGGTAAAAGTATTTTCGAACAGCTACGAAACCCTAGCGAGGTTAGCAGCTTCGCTTCGTTCGCCTCGCAGCCACCGCATGACTGAGCAACTTCAGTATCAGGCGCTACGTCTCCTTCCTCTAATTGCGGTAGCGGCAACCACCACCACCAACAACCAGCGGCAAATCCGCCTCCTCCTGCCAGTAATTCAAAAATCAAAAAAACCTAAATCAAAAGAGGAGATTGGAAAAACCTAATCAATTCAATCGAAACAAAACAAAATCAAATCTAAATCATCAAATCTAAATCAACAAATCAACATGTGAAAGATAAAGAATCACCTCATAAGGAACACCTCATCTTCCTCATGCAATTTCCTAACTAGGTTGTCCGACGAGGAGCAGCAGCAGCCACGACGACTCATCGCGCAACCTCCTCGGTCTCTCCTCTCCTCTTCCTGAACATCGCACGATCTCCTTCCTCCCTTCGCCGCTGCTCGTCGGCCACCACATTCTCATCTTTCCGGTAAATTAATCTGCAAAATCAACAAAACTAAACAATAAAAAGGAAAATCAAAACCCTAACTAAATCAAGAATGAAGGAGAAATGAAGGAGACAGATGGAGGCCGAGTGAACAATTCTCACCTCCGCCCTAACCGCGTCGCCGGTATCCTCCGCCGTCGACCTCGATTCTCCAGGTTATCACCGGCGTTGGCCGAGAGGTTTGGAGGAGAGAGAGGATCAGAGAGGTTTGGAGGAGAGAGAGGGGGTCAGAGAAATTTGGAGGAGAGAGAATTAGGGTTATGAAAATAAAAATGAAAAAGAAATGCAAAATATGTATATATATTTTTTGGGAGATAAAACGCTGACTCAGCTCATACGTGGCAGCTTGGTGACAACAAGGCGGTCTTACAGGAAAGACCGCCTTATATAAAAGTTTGTAAATAGAGATAGAGAAGTGACTAATGAGTAATGAAGGATATGATAAACTCTTTAGGCTCCGTTGAATTGGTAGGGTATAAAACGTTTTCATGGAAAATGATTTTTCCCTTTTAATTATTTTACGTTGTTTGGTTTAGCAAGGAATGGAAAACAATTTTCCATAACTCCCTCAAAGGTGGAAAAAACTTTTCCATTTGAAGGGAGGGAAATCACTTTTCCACCTTTCCTCCATACCTCCCTCTCCCTTCTTCCCCTTAATCTTCACCATCTTCTTCCATTTTCTTTTAAGAAATCAAACAAAGGAAAACTAATTTGGAAATGTGTTTTCCTTGTAAAATGTTTTACACTCATCTAAACGGAACCTTAAATTGATTAGATTTATCATTTAAGTTTGAAATTTAATTTGCAAAGTTCTACTAGTGCATCTAGCCTTACTATAATTATTAGAGCACACACAACCTTGACATGTAGCTTGGGTCAAGTGATAATTGACAGGACAAAATGACTACAATGTTGACAGTGTACAAGGGTCAAAATTTAATTAACTTGACCCAGGACGCATATGTGACCCAAGGTCAATTGCATTAAAATTGGAGGTGGGACCGACGTACTTCAGCTCCACTTGCAGTTGTATCGGCTGTTTGCATGCAAATATTTAATGCAATTTGTACCGTGGTTATATTACTATATGCATGCAACAAATATTTCAAGTTGTTGGGCTCGTGTGAACCTGCCACGCATGCAATCATGTAATTATTATTTTTTTTTGTTATTTTTTTTTGTTTTTCATTTTGCATGATAACAATCCTATTATGTATCAATTTTATTTTATTGTGCTATATATGTATGTTTAAGATTATACGTTACATTTTTTATTTATATGTAATGTTAATTTAATTTCATATTTTTTTGTTTGTTAAAATTAATAATTGTGTTTGAAGGTGAATTTAAAGTGGAGTATATGTAAAAATAAAAAAGTAGGTAAGAGAAATTAATGACCTTGAGTCAAGATTGTAGAAGCAAAATGAGAGATTTAAGTAAGTGGTATGTCAAGTTAGTGGAATATGAGGTGGAAGAAGGAGAAGGATGAGAGAGAAATTATTTTTCACTTGACCGAAGATCAAGAATGCACATGGTCTTGACGTAAGTCCTCCCCCCTTTATTTCTTTAATGTTGGACAGCTCGGTCATTTGCGTGTTTACTTCTCACTTAATTTGGGGCTTATTTATATACTAGTATATCAATGTTCTCATCTATATATACTCCCTCCGTTCCATAATGATGTTTCAATTTAGGTTTTTGATACTATTCACAGTTGAAGAGAATCTTATAAATTATTTTCAATATATAAGAAAAACATATTCATGGGATATCTTGTTTAATTGACTCATATCAATGAATACTTTTAAGAATATCAAAAATTTTATAAATTTTAATATTGTATAACTATAGATAAAAACGATACAAAAGGTGTGTTGGCAATTAAACATGAAAAACAAAATTGGAACATCATTATGGAACGGATGAAGTATATATAAAATCTTCAAGGCAATCCATGTCATCTCGCCATGTGTCATGATAACTTGGCAAGTGACATGGCATCGTCACGCCATGCATGTCATACGCGCACACATAATTATTTATTATGTCCTCACAAAAAATGGTGCTACCCATCCATGAATCTATGACCTCTCATGCGTTAATGCAAAGTTTTATCCATCACTCCAACAATACAAATTACTCTGTATGACTCTAAAGCAATTGAAAAAAGGGAAAAGTCGTTCTTTTGAATGTATAAAAAGTTAAGGCCAAATTTATCTATTTGAGTAACAATTTATGATAACAAAATTTTCTTAGTTTATATTCATTTACTAATCAAATCACATCTCTTTTTTAGAAATTTATTTAGATCAAACATAAAACCCTAAAATTAACACAGAAATAAATAGGAAACAATAATGTTGCGCTGTCTTTTAAGTAATCAAATGGTGTTTTTTTCCTCTAAAATGTATTTTGACTTTGTAGCTCAATATACAATTGTAACTTAACAAATTTCTTAAGTTATAAGTAAAGTGATACAGAAAATAAAGTTTTTCAGAAATAAAGAAAATTACTCAAAAAATTAATATACCAATTGTTGGTCAACCAATTTTATTGTTAAACTGCATATATAATAAAATTCGTATTATTTTCAAATTGCTATATAATGAAATTTATAAGTAAATTTAAAATGAATAAAAAGATCAAACTATATGCAACACTTCGATGCTATCATCCAAACCAATAACTAGTTTTAGTCTGTATAAACAATAGTGTTACGTTGTTTCAAGTTTCAACTTTTAATCTAGATAGGGCGCGCGTCTAACAACCCTCTCCATCCACCTGTATTGATATCACTAAACATTAGCACATCACCAGGAAAATGGGTTGATAATATAGACATTAATTTGTCAAATGACATGATAGTGCAACACATCATTAGGTAATAAATTAACGTTTCATGCTAATCTATAAATCTACGTGCGATCAACGCAAAATATATATAGCACCCAAGTGTTTTAAACTTTTACTAAATATATAAGTAGTGTTAAATACGTATTCTACAAATTTAGAATGTTTGTTAGGACTTGGGAGTTGTCACATAGGGAGAACAGAGTAATGATATGATGATAATAATACAAAAGTACGTAGTCCGTATTTTCTATTTTAACGAAGGAAGTAATCCATTTATGAATAATAATAAAAAATTAATTACGCACTCTTAAAATATATCATCATTTTTTTTTTTTCGAATGAGCCACGAGGGCAATGTAAATTACAAATGGGGGTAGGGGGATTCGAACCTGAGACCTATTGTACACATGCCCTCAATCTTAACCACTAGGCCAAGCCGCCAAGACATCATTGGTTAAAACATATCATCAATAAATTAATAATTCAACATTGATATGTCACTTACGTCAAAGTACAAGTATTTCAAACTAAAGAACAATGTCGCGTGGACAAACTAATAAAACTTTTTTTAAAAATAAAACATCTTATTTAATTAATAAAACATACGAGTATTTAACTAAATAGCTACATTAGTTTCCTCAATAAAAAAATATAGTTATTACCCCGGCATTTGCTAGCTCATACACGATTTTTTTTTCTTGTTTTGGTTATAGTATCTATATATACTAATGTATTTTAAATCGTCTCTAATAATGTTAAGTGTTACGTAAAACTCTCTCGTCACTAGAATACGATACGCCATTTCCTTAACAAAGAATATGTACAACGTATAACATATTAACATGCATCAAAAATTTCTTCCAGCCAATAAGATTCGAACTTGGGACCTGTCACACGAAGAGTTGATATCTCACCATGCATCTTAGTCAATCATTAGATATGATCTATATTGCACATAAAATTCATATAACTTGGAACATCCAGGTGTGTAATATACACCAACTTTTTACATAATGCACACGACAATATATGATGTTCAAAGTAGTAATATTTTGCTCTATTCGACTTATTTTGACTTATTTCAGACAAAATAAATCCAGTAAGTTCAGATGAGTCGGTTAAGTATAGATAAGTTCGACTTATCTATATATACTAATGTATTTTAAATCGTCTTTAATAATGTTAAGTGTTACGTAAAACTCTCTCGTCACTAGAATACGATACGCCATTTCCTTAACAAAGAATATGTACAACGTATAACATATTAACATGCATCAAAAATTTCTTTCGGCCAATAAGATTCGAACTTGGGACCTGTCACACGAAGAGTTGATATCTTACCATGCATCTTAGTCAATCATTAGATATGATCTATATTGCACATAAAATACATATAACTTGGAACATCAAGGTGTGTAATATACACCAACTTTTATGCACACGATAATATATGATGTTCAAAGCAGTAAGATTTTGCTCTATTCGACTTATTTTGACTTATTTCAGACAAAATAAGTCCAGTAAGTTCAGATAAGTTCGGTTAATTTCAGATAAGTACAGTTAAGTTCAGATAATATAAGTTCAAAAAAAATAAGTTTTTTCAGACACTTTAACACACAAATAAGTTTATTTCAGTCAAAATAAGTTTTGTTCAGATAAGTTCAGTTAACTTCGATTAAGTTCAGATAATTTAGATAATATAAGTTCAGACAAAATACATTGAATAGAACGGAGCCTAACCCAGGACATTTCCCGGGCAACACTAGTTGTTAATTAGTACTCTTATATAAATAGTGCAAGAGTTAAATTGTTACATTTATTCAATAACTAATTAAGAGAGTAATTATTAACGTCGATCAAATGTAAAAATTAACCCAAAATGCTTAAAAGTTACTTTCATATAAGTAAAAGTTATATATTTTCATTTAATAAAAAGTATTTCTTCAGAATCACTAATAACATTATAAAATTAATCATTAATTAACACTTTAAAATTTTTATGTATTGACTTTCTTATAAAAAGTTAATCAAAATATATTAAAAGTTACAAACTAGATAAAAGCTATAATTTTTTTTTTTGGCTAAAAGTCATTATGATGTACAATAAACTTAGTGTACATCTTATGCATGTAAAATGTTTTGCATTAAAAATTGGTATTGATTCAATAGAGACAGTTAATGAGAAAACCAATCTAAATATCCTTTGCTCATTGATATAGAGAGGTAAATAGAGCCGCGCGGACCGGCTAGCGAAATTATTATTATGGTTCTATCAAACTTCAATTCTAGACTAACAATCGTAGATAATTTAAGTACCGCCTTTGAAATCAGTTTCTCCATACTTACTTTATTTAATCCCCATTTTAGGTCAGTATTGAGGTTTGTTCTCACTGCTTTCAAAACCCTTTAGCTTGAAGGATGCTCCTTGTTTTACGAGGGTTAATAAAAAACTAACCAAGTCATGGTTATTGACTCTTGAGACTAGTGTGCAATACACAATGTCTCTCCAACTATTGTGTGGCACTTTTACTTAATTTCCGGTCTTCTAAGTTCCACGGGTTTCAAGGATCTTCTTCCTATTATTTTTGGTGTTAGCATCCGATTCACCCTTAGGGCTAATCCGGATTCGGGGCGAGTTCTGGGTGGTTAGGTTCCATTCCCCTCCCAATTGTTGTTGCGGGGGATCGAACACGGGTTCTCCCTACCAAGTTCAGCCCCAATCACCACTGAACCAACAAACAATTGGTATCTTCTTCCTATTATGTATGGACCTAACTTCTGCTCTATCCCCAGTAAGGAAATCACAGCCACAAGAAGTTTTGGTCCGATAATACCTTGTTGGTGTTGTATACAAGGCTCAATCAACAATCAAGGATCAAAACACGAAGGACTGTCTATCCTCATAATTTTCAGCAATATGTATTTCGTGTATGTACGTAAAAGGTAATTGTGTAATGCCTTCTAAAAGCCTTAGTGTTACTCCCTCCGTATTTATTTAAGAGATACACTTGGCTGTGCACGGAATTTAAGAAGAAGAATTGAATTAAATAAAGTAATAAAACAAGTGGGGTTTGGTAGATATTTTAATAAGTAAAGACTATGACATTTTTTTGGGAGTGGGAGGTGGAGTATAGTTCTGAAATTATTTGTTTAATAGGGTGGTGAGACATAAGA
Source organism: Spinacia oleracea (assembly GCF_020520425.1). Lineage (NCBI taxonomy): Eukaryota > Viridiplantae > Streptophyta > Magnoliopsida > Caryophyllales > Amaranthaceae > Spinacia > Spinacia oleracea. The sequence goes on along the minus strand of NC_079489.1, from coordinate 117,651,118 downwards.
TATATTAAATAGATTATTTAATTAGATGGTGGGGTTGATAAGTTATTAAAAATAGCAAGTGTATCTCTTAAATAAATACGGCCGGAAAAGGCAAGTGTATCTCTTAAATAAATACGGATGGAGTAGCTTGTACTTTGTAAACTTTTACTTATTTATGCAAATTTTATGTCACAAAAAAAGTTGTTTTGAGTATATACTCTGTACTAAATTTCGGCTCAGATTATGCTTTGAGTCATTATTTGAATAACTTTAACTATGATTTTTTACAAAAAAAAAAAAGAAAAAAAAAACAGTGATAATTAAATCCTACTCTTATTAAGTTATTGATTTTATCACCACTTGTTATATTTCATTTACAAAAAATTAAATAAGCATGACATAGTCAAGTGGATAAGTCATTAGTATTTGAATCAAGTGGTCATGGATTCAAATCTTGTATATGCATGAGTTTTTAATTTTGAGATTTTTGAATATATGTGGATGACATAGAATGACACGTGTACAATGATAACAAATCAAAATACTCCACTCATTCGGTAATTATTACTAATGCAGATTATCAAATATATAAAATAAAAAAAATAAAAAATAAAATAAAAAAGGTGGTTAATAATTTTCTATAAAAATGACAAACATATTTAGAAAGAAGTACAACTTAAAAATACCAGAAATAGAAAGTGCAATTATCTAGCCAGTTACGCATCTTCCCAAGGGAGCTAACAACATGCATATAGATTGTAGACGTCCTATAAAAGAGCCATCAACTCATTTTTACTTTCCTTATCTTTTTCTCTTTTTTAGAAACTGAAGTATTTCTTTTTCAAACATGTCACTATTCACTTCTGATTATGAGGAATACATTATTATTTTTACTTTTTACTTTTAGTTTAGGGTTGAATTTCATGCCTCACATGATGCATTATATAGAGTAAACTATACTGGAGGTCCCTAAACTTTGGCAAAAGGAGCAGTTAAGTCCCTCAAGTTTCAAAATGAGCATTTTAGTCCCTCAAAATGGATGGAATCAGCTACTTTTGTTATCACCGTTTCATTTTCCGTTAAGTTCAATAAAATAATAATAAAACCGCTTTAAAGAAAAGGAAAATTAATTTACACGTGTATAAATAAATGAAAACAGCTGATTTTAATTATGACTTAGCTTTTTCAACTTACTTAGCTTTTTCATATGGCTTATTCTCCATTTACACGTTTCACCCTTTATATTCCCTTTTCTAGGTTTTTCCACAACTCTTCCTAATTAAATCGAATTTAGTGAGTAACCCAAGCAAATTTACTCTAAATTTTCAGCAATTATCGCCATAAACTTCAGCTAATTGTTGTTCTTCCACAACTCTAAAGTTTCAAATTCTCTTCTCCCAGATGTCTGCTACTACCACTAGTTCTTCTTCTACCTTTTTCTCTCTCTTTCTCTCTCCTCTTTTATTATGGGATACTGTTGAAAGTGATCTTTGAAGGTGCACGATTATTGTGATCTCAAGCTCAAGTTGATAGATGATTGATGGTGATCATGATGAGGATCAACGATGATGCAGAGTAGCAGTGAAGAAACCAATCAACCATGGGATTTTTCCCTACTTGCAGCCACGAAATACCGAAGAAGAAGAGGAGTAAACTAAGATGGTTCGAGACTTTGAGTAAGAATTAAGAGGCGGAGGAAATTAAACCCCCTTTCAGTAAATTAGCCAAGAGGTGTCCAGAGCTTGGCTAAGCCCACTTAGAGGCTCCGATTGAAAATTCGGAGTCGGGCCCTGTTGTTAAGGAACATCCAGCAAGGTGCTTTGTTTTTGTGGTTGTGAGTATTGGTTCTCGATCGATTTTGCATTGTTGTTTGATCCACAAAGTTATGTTAGCTAGCTAGGTTGTTGATAAGAATATAATTGAAAGAGTATGGTTGAGCAGAGTACTAGTAGTCGTAGGCTCGTTAGATTTCATGTATGAGTTGCTGACTTGCTGATTAAACATGAGATTGAAGATGATGATGATGCATGGAGTTTATGGGTTTGAGCTCGGATGAATTTTACCGGAAATGTAAGTTACTTGGGTGTGCACACAAGGTGTTTGATAAATTGTCTCTGAGAAATGTTGTTGATTAACCTATGCTTGTTGGGTGTGTTAATTTGGGGGATTTGATTAGTAGGAAGCGTTGATCCATTATTTTATTTTATTAAGTGTTGAATAATTTGGGTACAAATGGCCTTGTTAAATACTTTGAACTGCTAGTTTTTTGTAAAAAGCTAACTTAAAAGGGTTTCCCTTTATTTAATTATTGTTAATATGTAAAAGTAACTGTTATTTTGTCCTTTTCTGCCTTTTATATTAATTTGCCTTTATTTTTAATTCATTTAACAGACGTTAGTAACAGAAGTCAAAAAGCAGCGGTTTCCATCCATTTTGAGGGACCTAAATGCTCCTTTTGAAACTTGAGGGACCTAACTGCTCCTTTTGGCAAAGTTTAGGGACCTCCAGACCTATTTACTCGCATTATATATATATTCAAAACTAGAGTAAATACTAAATAGGAGTATAAATCATGTGATGCGTGATTCAAATTGAAAAAACAAATTGAATTTTAATTTCTATATTATGCCAATGTGTTATATTGATTTTTTTTTTTTTTTTTTTTTTGAGGAAAAACGGACGGTACCGTTAGTTTTCTTTATTAATTAGGCAAAAATCGGAAGAAATTACATCATCTAAAATACTTGGACAACCCCCTACCCACACTCTTGTAGAGAATTCGAGCGGGCTAAGGTGAGCCATAGTATGGGCTGCAATATTAGCCTCTCTAAATACATGAGAAAACTTGATATAATTAAAACTACTAGCTAAGGTGACTATTTCTTTGATGATCATACCCAGTTGAGAACCTGCTCTTTGCTCACCATTAATTAGCTTGACCACTTGTTCATTGTCGCATTCTACCTCCACACTTCGTGCACTACATTGACCTGCAAGTTTGAGGCCTAAGGCTACAGCTTTGGCTTCAACAACCATCACGTCCCATAGCTCGCGGGTCTGCATACAAGCATAGCGAACTACCGTTCCTTTGCTGTCCCTTATTACTACTCCCATTCCTACTCCTAAGTCCTTAAACAGAGCTCCGTCTACATTCACCTTCACTACATTCACACCCGGAGCCCGCCAAACTGTAGCATCTTCACGGACTTTCCTCCTCCCTTGACTTACTCCTCCCATCCCCTTTTTACTTACGTCAATACAATCTCTAAATGCAGCCAGCAGAGATGCCGCAGCAGCGTTCAGTTCGGCTGGAACACGTGGGTTACTACCATGGAGAACCGCGTTACGCTCATTCCAACAAGTCCACGCAACCATTGCTACGCTACTCCTTTCACTCTCACTCTGTCTTTCTACCCACCATCCAACCCAATCGCTAGCATTAACCACTCTAGGACAGTCCATCATGAGTCCTATATCAGCATCCTCCCACACATTCCTCACATACCTACAGTCCCACACTGCGTGGAGACTTGTCTCCTCAACCTGTCCGCAGCGTTGGCACAGAGGCGAGATGCCTTCTATCCTCCTATGCAATCCCCTCATTGTGGGCAGCGCCCCACTACACAACCTCCAAACAAAGACACGGACCTTAGGCGGTACCACGAGCTTCCATATCCCCTTCCATAGAGATGATTCTTCAGACGAACCAACTGCTCCCTCCAACGTGCCCTTGTAAAAAGTAATGAAATTGTATCCCGACTTTACCGTATAGTCGCCTGATTTATCGTAGTTCCAGACCAAGATGTCATCAAATGGGATGGAAGAGAGGGGCATAGCAAGCACCTCATTAGCCTCAAATGGAAGCAAACACTCACACACCTTTTCCTCCTTCCATTGACCTCCTACTGCATCTATTAAATCTGCCACTACCTTACAGTTACACCCCTCATTCTTGGGCGAGATAACACGGAAAGACGGAGGTCTGGCTAGCCAGGGGTCCTGCCAAATGTTCACTCGGCGGCCATCCCCTATAATCCATTTACTGCCTTTCTCGATCACCCACCTACTACCCCATATGCTCCTCCATACATAGCTTGGCCTGCACCCCACAGAAGAAGAGAGAAGATCAGATTGAGGGAAGTACCTGGCTTTTAGAATACGAGAGGATAGAAGTTCCGGTCTGTTCATAATCCGCCAGGCTTGTTTGGCTAATAAGGCCTCATTGAAGTCAGTTAACCTCCTATATCCCATTCCACCACAACTCTTGGAGCTACTCACTTTGTCCCACGCAACCCACGATATTTTACGCTCATCCTCCTTGCAACCCCTGTTATATTGATTTTTCGTTATACGTAAACGTTTTAAATTTACATATTGTACTCTTATAGTTGTAAAAGTCAATCAACTTTATCCCTGTCATCAACTCGATATTAACAAGTTTCTACTTAAAAAAAAATTTTAACGTTGGCTTAACATCAAATATAAGATTGATTATAATGTAGAAAACTTTGGTTTGTTTAAAAAGTAACGGAGCTTTTTAAATTGGGTTTTACAACAACGTCGGGTTAACAAGGATAAGGTAGATTATAATTTATAAATACAGTACAAGGGTACAACGTGGAAATAAAAAAAAACACACAAAGATATAAAGTAGGAAAACCCGAATAAATTATGTATGACTACAATTTTAAAGTGTACATTAAAAGTATGATATTAGGTGTTTTAGATGGATATCAAACTCGTTGGAATAGAGATGATCTACTTTTTTCCCTAAGGAGAAAAAATGATAATCTGTAGTCACCTTGATAACCTGGACATTCTCGGCTTATCAGAATTTGTTATACATGATTGGACCTTGTTGAACTTGATCAGACATGAATGGAAGATTAAATATGATTGTGGGTCGGGCCGGTCTTCAGGATGAGTCCATGGGTCGGGCCCACACCAAGGTCGGCCACTCTGCATCGTGTCGTACCGGGCCGCACCGAAAAGTTGAAAACAGGGCCCAGCCCCACAGGTTGTCGTGTCAGATCGTCGTTCGATTCCTAAGCCTAATTTTACTAAATTTAGCGTGCTTTGTCAGGGGTCAAATCGTGTCGTGCCTTGTCGGCTTTTTCTTGAAAAAAATGCGGCCCAAACCCGGCCCACGACTCCGTTCTCGTGTCATGTCGGGTCGAGCTTCGAGCCAGCCCGTCCCACGACCATCTTTATGGAAGAATGTAAGTTATTGGACGATCTAATTAAACTTTTCAACATTTACAATATATACCTGATGGACATCTAGCTTAACATGACGCGTTTAATTAAACGGGTCGGGTTCGTGGTGAGATTTTAAGCCCGAAATTGACACGACCTAACTTTTTAATGAAAAACGACCAATAATATAATGTAGTTAGTGATAAACCTTAGAAAGGGAGCTTTTACTAAACAAATAAGACAACCCGATACGAGTCCTGAGACGAAAAATATTAGTTTCAAAAATTTTCAACCCGTTTAATTAAATGGTCTGGTTGAATTAGTTTTAAAGTTTTTAAAATATTTGTATTCGACATAAACACGATCCGACACAACACGTTTGCGAGTTCCATTTATGAATTAGTATATGCTATCTAAGAACCGGAAATTTTAGTTTTCTTATTTTAAAATGGCACATTCGCAGACTATTTCTTAAAATATCGGAGAAAGCTAACGTGGAAGCGGAAAGACTTTGAGTCTTGGGCTAGTCTTTAATAGACAATCCATACAAATATCCCAAATTAGGCCCATATTTTGGCCGTTTTTGCCTTTCAAACGTCCTCATTTGGGCCATGTTTTGAAGCACGACTAATAGACCAGTTATGTTCATATCCGTAATGGTTATATCAGGGTATAGGTATCTGTTGGAGTATTCCCATATATCAAGCGCAACTATTAAAAAAGCTTATATACGGAGTATACGAACTTAAATAAAATTAAATGAGAAAAATCATTTCAAAACCCAGTTTCTCTCTCCAAAAAATTCCTCTCTCTAAAATTCATCTATCTCTAAAAAACTAGAAATTTTCTCTACAAGTTTATTTCTCTCTCCAAAAGTCTCCATTAAACTTCCAACGAGCTATTTTCATCCATTTCATCCCCACAACCACTCACAAACCACTAACATTTGTCGAAATATGCATCATAACTGGAAAACACGAACATTAGTCACCATTTTTTGAGATTTCAAGCAAAATATGGAAGAAACCATTGATGTTTGAGAGAAAATTAACTTGAGCAATATTTTGGATCAAAAAATGTAAAAAAAAAAGGTGAGTGAAACATTTATTAGTCATATTTTGTTAATTTTTAAGTGGTTTAAAAAAATTATGGTTTACATCTCCATTTTTCTTGTCAAAATGCGATTAATGGACTTTGTGATCGCATTTTTATATGGGTCACTTGACGCAGACATTTATATGAATGTCCTTGAAGGACTAAAATTACTAGAAAACCATAAGCCTAAAGAAATGCTATCTATAAAGATAAGAAGGTCATTTTATGGGCTAAAACTATTGGAAGATAATTCCTTGACTTATTCTGATGACAATAACTTTCATATATACAAGGCTTTACACGCATATCATTAGCCTATAATTAAGCAATACCTATAATTAAGCAATCTAGCTATAATTACGTTAACAGAATAATACAAAATATTTACCAAATAAATATACTTTGACTAATATATTCTATCACACCCCCGCGGTAGAAGCGGGAGGTTTGCGTATCCTGAGACTGTCCCGAAAATCTTCAAATAAAACCCAAGGGAAGACCCTTTGTAAATATATCGGCAATCTGGTAGCGTGACGGTACATGAAGAACGCAGACGTCCCCCTTCGCAACCTTTTCGCGGACGAAATGTATATGCATCTCAATATGTTTAGTGCGTAGATGTTGAACCGGGTTGCCAGATAAATATATCGCACTAACATTATCACAATACACCAATGTAGCTTTCCGAGTAGGACAATGGAGCTCCAGAAGTAGGTTTCGTAACCAACATGACTCATAAACTACATTTGCAACACCCCTATATTCGGCCTCCGCACTTGGCCGTGACAAAGTCGGTTGGCGTTAGGCCGACCAAGATAACAAGTTATCACCAAGAAACACACAATAACTCTAGGTGGAGCGTCTTGTATCCGGACAACCACCCCAATCTGCATCAGTATAGGAAATGAGGGTGATCGTGGTAGATGGATATAGATGTAGGCCATGATCAAGTGTACCTTGAATGTAGCGTATAATGTGTTTGAGTTCATGCATATGATCCTCCCTGGGGTCATGCATAAACAAACACACTTGTTGGACGACATATGTGATGTCGGGTCTCGTGAAAGTGAGGTACTGAAGAGCCCCGGGTAGGCTCCGATAGTGAGAAGGGTCCGCAACTAGAGCGTTAGAGGTAGAACTGAGCTTCAGTTTGGTGTCAACCGGAGTGGGGGAAGGCTTACAAGAGGACATGCCTGCCCGATCTATTATGTCGGAGCATATTTTCGTTGTGATAAAAACAAACCACCTGGATGACGACTCACTGCAATGCCCAAGAAGTAACTCAAAGGGCCCAAGTCTTTCATGGAAAATTCCGAGCTAAGCAGTTAGATTAGATGTACGAAGAATATCTGAGGAAGCGGTCAAGATAATATCATCAACATACAAAAGAATGTAAGCCATAGTAGTACCTTTGTGGAATATGAAGAGATAATGATCTGATGTGCTATGAGTAAACCTAATAGTGGATAGATAATCAGCAAGCCGCTTGTACCAAGCCCGAGGAGCTTGTTTTAGACCATAAATAGACTTTTTAACAAGAAAAAATGCGAGGGGCGATTAGGGTCTTTGAAACCCATAGGTTGATGCATATACACAGTCTCCTTGAGTTCCCCATGCAAGAAAGCATTCTTAACATCAAGTTGGTGAATGGACCGTGATTTTGAGAGAGCTAGACTGAGTCGTGCAAATGGTGGCCGGTTTGACAACCAGGCTAAAAGTCTCTCCGCAATCAATGCAACCTGTTGACCTGCACCATCACCTACAAGACGGGCCTTATGCCTCTCAAAAGTGCCATCAGACTTTTCTTTATGACTAAAAATCCACATAGACCGAATAACATTTACACCAGATGGACGGGGCATCAACTCCCACGTCTTATTTTTAATAAGAGCATTATATTCATCATCCATAGCCATTTTCCGATTCACGTCACGAAGGGCCGACACGAGATTACGAGGAAGGGGAGATTTAGAGATGGTAGCTAGTGTGGAGATTAAATTGTTTATTGGGTTTAAAATTCCCACTTTGACTACGGGTGGCTGGACTTGATGTGTGAATAGGGGATGGCTGTGGGCAAATGGGAGTGGGTAGCCTGATCTGGGAATGTGGGCCGGAGGATGAAGAACTCGGCCCAGTAGGGGAGGTTGGCCGAATGGGTATGAGGGGCACAAGTGAAGGAAATAATGAAGGAAATAGTGCCCTTGGTCCAAGTATGCATATAATATTAAGTCTAATAAATGCGGTTCAGTATTAATTAACAAGTTAATAATTCAGTGAGATCAAGTGAGCTGAATGCCTGACTAGAGGCCGCTTCAGTTCAAGTGGAATTAATTATATTAATCCACAACTTACTCTTGACTGAACCCGTAGGGTCACACAAATAGTACGTAAACGTATCAAGTATTTAATGGCATTAAATACTCCATCTATGGATATTCGGAATCGACGGATCTTTGTTTCAGTGGGAGCTGAGATCGTCACAGGCAAGAAATGAATACTCCGGAAACGATGATATTGCCGGAAACGGAAATATGGATCGTATCGGAAATATAAATATTATCCAATTCGTAGATGTTGCCGGAAACGGAAACATGGTACGTATCGGAAAATATTATCGGAAATGGAAATATTGCCGGAATCGAAAATATTGCCGGAAACGGAAATATTGTCAGAATCGGAAAATAATTCCGGAAACGGAAATATTAAATATTTGTTCGAAACGGAAATTAATTCCGGAATCGAAAATATTAAATATTGTTCGTATCGAAAATAAATTCTGGAATCGGGAATTTAATCGGAAGCGTATCGTACGAATTAGCATCGGACGAGGCCTGCCAGACCTTCGCCCAGCACGAAGCCGGGCCATCGCCCAGCAAGCCAAGCACGCCACACGAACAGCCAAGGCCACGCCAGGCCCAGCGCAAGGCCCAGGCCCAGCAGGCCGTGGCAGCGCGCGCAGCTGCGAGCATTGCTGCTGCTCGCGTGGGCTTGTAGCTCGCGTGGGCCGAGCGGCTGTGTGGGTTGTGCGCGGGCATGACCTGCACGCTTGCGGGTCATGCTCGTGTAGAGTTTGTGTTCGCATACGAAACCTAAAGAGTATAGGATTTGTTTAATGATTAAATTCCTAATCCTAAAAGATAAATATATAATTAATTAAATAAGAATTCTACTAGGATTCTAATTTAATTAATTCGTATCCTAGTAGGATTCGATTACTTATTCCATGGCCTATAAATATGAGTTAAGGGCTCATAATTTACATTGAGTATTCAAGTATTCAAAGTGATTTTGAGAGCAAAATTCAGTCACATAATTGCCTACAAATAGCCGAAAATTCCAAGTACCTTAAGGGCGATTCTAGTTGATCAAGCTTAAAGCGGATCCGGACGTGCTGTGGACTATCTACGAAGGGACGACACTTGGAGTCATAAAGACTTGTTCTTGTTCGGTTCGGGCGCAGCTAGGGAGGGCACGCAACAAAGTGTATGCATCTAAACTATGCTAAATGATTATGTGTAAATAATATGCTTTCCTGGCTTTATGGTTTTTCCGCATGATTTATGTTTTGTCATATGAATCATAACCTAACAGTGGTATCAGAGCCTCTTATTATTTTCATAATCTAAATTGCATAAACATGGTTAAATTTCACAAATTTGCAAGGAATTAAAAGGGGTGATTAATTTTCGTAATTGTTAATTAATTGCAAATTGCTTTTATTTAATTATATGTACGCAGTTTTTCGGCAGTTTCTTCGTTACTCATCCAAATCGAGTGATTTTTGTGTCAATTCCGCATGTAAAAGGCATTCTAAATTTTTGACAAAAACAATATTTTTAGGCCGAACCCAGAATTCCCAAATTCGAAGCCTAACTTTGACTTTTCGGAGGTTTTAGTTTTTTGAACGCAAAAGTTTGTAAATTTAAGATGTTAAATTAAATATTTGCGATTCTTGTTGATAAATCTTGAATTTTTTATTGACCTACAGTATATGTTTAACAAGTTTGAATGCCTAGCCTTGTTAATACAACCTAATTTGTAATTATGATTAATTTGTTGAAATTCCAATAATTTAGAATTAATTTGATTTTCATAATTAATTAATAGTTTAATTAGGTATCTATGATTAAAATACACCATAAAAATTGTTAATTTATGTTAATTTTTTAATTTTTATGACCTAGATATGAATCCATGTTAATCGGAAATTAATTGATTAATAAATTTTCGATTTTTCGCCCTAAAATTATGAAATTAATATGTTTTATTAATTTGTCATTAATTTTGAATTAAAAATTTTAAATTTTATAAAAACGCTCATTAATGTTGCACGCACAAAGCAATGGAAGCTACGTGTTACCCTTAAGGGGTGTTGTATGGTGCGGGCACGCGACGACGAGCAAGGGAGCTCGTCGCCCGTGCTGTACGAATGCAGCGAGCAACATAGCGCATGGCGCGCGCACGAGGCAAGGGAGCCTATGCGTGTGTGCCGTGTGTGCTATGCGATGGGCGAGGGCGACGATGCAAGGCACGAGCGATGAGCAAGACGCGTGTGGGCAGCGATGCTGCCGCGCCACAGCGCGCCTGTCTCGCCCAGCAAGCAAGCAGAACACGCGAGCAGGGAGCGATCCCTCGCTCGGCGCGCGCTGGCCTGCGCAGCAACACGCGACACAGCACAAGGCTGCGCGCAGCGTGGCCAACAATGGCTCCGTGTGCGTGTGGCGTGTGGCTGCCTGTGGCGTGTGGCTGTGTGTGCCTTGTGCAACGATCGATCGAGCGGGGCGCGCTGCCTCGTGGCTTGATGGGGCTTGGGCGCAAGCCCAAGTGCCTCGTCTTGCGACGATTGGTACGTTTTGATTTTAATTTTGAATTTTCAGTTCGGAAACAATTTTAATTAACTTTAAAATTAATAATTTAAATTGTTTTCTCGGGATTTTAATTTTGAATATTATAATTATTATAAATTTTAATTTATTCTAATTATTTTACTAAAATTTAAACCTTGAATTAATTTAAATTCGACTGAAAATAAATCAAATAAATGGATTCAATTATAATTTTATATGAGCTTTAAATTTTAATTAAACTTGTATGTTTCCGGTTAGACTAGAAATACATTTTTATGTTTAAAATTAGTAAAGCATATAAAGTTATTGGTTTAAGTGGGAGCAATTTTAGTCATAAACTCTTGATTAGGTCTACAAATCCCTCAAGGTTAAACAACTTGATTAGAATTAATAAGGACTGAATAATTGGTAGATTATTGGTGCCCTTAATTAATTGCTGCAAATATTTATGTGATGCATAACGTGTTTTACTAACCAGCTATGTGGGCCATTCATGATAATGAATGGGTGAATGGTATATATTGTATATGTACTGTTTTGCAGGTTATGAAGTGACTAGTATGGCCTAAATAGGATAGAAAATATGGTCTGCGTACCATTAATTTGAATGTAATTGGTCTAAAGTACCAAAATTGTTTTTCAATTCAAATATGGTCTGCGTACCATCAAATAGTTGTAATTAGTTTAATCATAGCTTATCCTATTTGAAGAAAATGGCGCCTCCCACGGAGATTTTCAAGACGGACTTTGAAGTTGAAGCTTCAAGATGAAGTCGGGCCATACTAGATCACATTTATCTTATGCATGTTTTAAGTTATTTATTGCTTTTAAATATGTCTTAAATATGCATGAGATCAAAGCTTGATTATGTTGCATGATTAAGGATTTTAGTTCACTTAAAATCTAACCAACATAGTAAGAACCTTAAGTTCCAAACTTAAAAATTGAGTTAAAAGGTGCCATGCCAAAATAACACTTACTTGGATATCCTTTCTTCATCGATCTTAGTAATAGTTTTCCGCCATAGCGAGGTGTTACTTATCGATACTAAAGGGGTAAGGTACACAAATAATTGTGAGTACATGTTAGTTTTGGTGAAACTCAACGATATAAGTAAGGAGTCCTTTTATGTCGTGGCAAAATCGATAGGTTTACCTAATAAGTTCTTAGACATACCTATCAACCAAGAGTAGTTTCTAGACTATTAGCAAAAGGCTTTTACTTACCTAAAAGATTTTAGAATTGAGTCTAAATACATAATGTGCTTACTTTTTCAATGGATTTTAGGATCTTGGAATCATTTTATTCACACCTGCCGGAACACATAACTTGAATAAAATGCTTAATGAACATTGAATTATGCATGTATTCTAGAATTTAAGTTTATTAAGAGAAACTGTGAATGGTTATTTATTTGTTTATTCTTTTTCAATTGTAGTTTTAATTATGGCAAACAACAATTCATTCAACATTCGATCAATTCTCGAAAAGGAGAAGTTGAGCGGGAAAAACTTTCTTGACTGGCAAAGGAACTTGCAAATAGTTCTTATGCAGGAAGAAAAGGAGTATGTCCTGGAAGAGGCGATGCCCGAAGCCGCAGGCGAAGGGGTCACTCAGGCAGCCCTCAATCGTTGGATTGATGCCACCAAGGATGTGAAATGTCTAATACTTGCAACCATGAGTGCAGATGTACAGAAAACGTTCATCAACTCAGATGCTTTCACGATCATCAGTGAGTTAAAGAACATGTTCCAAGATCTGGCTCGGGTCGAAAGATTCGAGACTCATAGGCAAATTCTTGAGACCAAGCTTAAGAAAGGCGAGCCCGTAAGTCCACATGTTCTCAAAATGATTGGACTCATTGAGAATATGAGTCGGCTGGATCAGCAATTCTCTCAGGAAATGGCTGTAGACACCATCCTCCATTCTCTTCATAACGGGTATGATCAGTTCAAACTGAACTACAGTATGAATAGTCTGGACAAAACGCTCACTGAGCTTCACGGTATGCTGAAGACCGCTGAAAAGACGCTCAAAAGTGATAAGCAAGATGTGCTTATGGTGCGTGGGGGCAAGTTCAAGAAATCTGGAAAGAAGAGGAATGCTAAGAAAGGTGGCAAGAAGGCCAGCCCAACTAAGTAAACTGGCGCCAAGTCTGAAAAGAGGAAGGTCAGTCAACCCACTTCTAAATCCGAATGATTCTACTGCAAGAAGAAGGGGCATTGGAAGAGAGATTGCACTACGCCAAAAAAACGCCTTTTATAGCGCTTAATATGACATTTTATAGCGCTTCTTGAAGCGCTGTTGATGGCTCCGCTATTAAAAGTAAAAGGTACTTTCAATAGCGTTTGTCAAAAGCGTTATAAAAGGTACTGTTAGGATAATTCAAATATTTCTTTTACAGCGCATTATAAGCGGTATTAAAAGTGTGCTATTAAAGATTTTGCCGCCAAATTTTGAATTGTTTTCTAACAGCGGATGTATATACAACACTATTAAAGTGATTATTTTTATTTATTTTTTGTAATTTCGTTGGCTGCAATATATACTATTTTATGCCACAAAATAACTACAAATATTTCAAAATACCATATATTGAAGAGTGTAGTAAATAGTTGAATATTAATTTCCAAACCTCAATGAATTTTGCAATTGTCATCTTAATAAAACCGATTACATAATATGTTCTAAAATAAGATTACAAACATTGCACTACACAAAATACATCAATTACTAGAGTTGTATGTTTTTTGTTCCTTCAACGTCACCTAGTTATTATACAATTGTTGAATAACATGGCGCACCCACAGAGTTCCTACTACGTCAATCTGCTCTTTGTCATAACTTGAAAACTGACAATCTGAAAAGTACTGCAAAGCAACGGGGTATAAGATATTCATACATATATATAAGAGGGGAAAAAAAATTCTTTCTGCAAAGTTACTAAGATAACTTTAGTCTGCCGTTTAGTTTGCCGAATAATTAGGTGATAATGTGTATGCGTGCCAAATAAAATCAAATTATCCTGAAAGTTAACCCAAGCAGACATGACTCATGAGAACATAAATTTCTTATTATTTCTTGTGTTCTGCTCGGCAGTAATAAAGCTGCAAATCCCCCTTAGGAAGTCTGCCCCAATTGAAAAGAAAGAGTCTACAAGAACACAAATCCTCCTTAGAAAATCTGCTCTAATTGAAAAGAAAGAACTCCAACAGAACACAACCGCTCTAATCTGCTCTAACCTGCTCTAATAGTTTGTTAGCTAACAGGTAAAAAATATGCAGTTTACAATAATACTAAGCTTTGGTTTTTAATGGAATCTGCCACAAGGCCAGCAACGTCTTATTCCTAAACCATAACATGTCATAACATTTGTTTGTACGAAGAATTGACCTCATACCTAGAAACTAGCTCATTCTTCTGCAAAGTTTATTGTAAACTGAATAGAAAAGAGTTACACAGGGCCATTATAAAATCTTAAATCGAAATTAAAAACTCACAGGAATTCCAAATGAAGCAGCTGTTTGTCCTATAAAGCTAGGAAAAGAAATGTATTCCTTAAACAAAGTAAGCCAATTAAAACTCAGGAATTGGAATCACTGTACAAATGGTACAGTCAACATTAAAAAAAAGACTTAGAGATTGAACATGGGCAGTCGTTTTAGCAACTCAAAGAAGCATAAGAACCCAATACCTGAGTAACATTGAACTCCCAATTGCACTGAGCAGTTGCACCTATAGTTCCAGCTGTGTTTCCATGGTAAGCATTCCTCAAGGATTAATGTCCTGCCATCCAGTGTACAACATTGCCATCATTAAGGCCAACTCATTTGCTTCCATACCCGAGTTTGTGAAGAGCACGACCTATAGAATGTAGAGGAAATCCAGAGGTTAAGACTAAAAAAGTAATTTACAATCACAACCATATAGCAGCAACCAGACCAGTCTAAGCAACAAGGACGACTTCCCAGGATCTTAGAAAAATCAGGAATATCTGTACATTGTGTAAAATATAAATATCAAATGAAATGGAAAAGATGTTGAAACTAAGGAAGACGAAAGCCAAACAAATTCTCTTCATTTCGGAATTTGGAAATACATAAAAGGTCACTATCATTATATTTTTCAGCTTATCCAGTCAAGGCTATAATAGAAAGTCGTAAACCTCTTTGCAACTCTAGAATGTAAGCTAAATAGCTCAATTTCTAATCTTCTATAAGATGGGAAGACTTGCGACAGACAATCGGTATGCCAAAATGATAGTGACAGTAAGAAAGAATATACTTTCGTCTTTTTTAATTATGTTGAAATTTGCTGCAATAGAAGATAGAACATTTTCCTTTCAATATCACCAAAAACGTATATATTGTCACAGTCACAGGCCGTAAAAAATTGTGAAATAACCATTCAAACGCAAATCAAGTGAAATGTCATATGACTTTGTGCCCTAGTGTAAGTGATAGTGGAGATTGTTTTTCAAGAATCTCAAATACATTCCAAAATAACATGCAGAGAAGAACTGGAAGATAAATTGATATTCTAACAGGTTTGATCGTCCAGACAGTCTGCATATAGGCCAGAGCTCGAACGGTGGCCAAAAAAATTCATCTTAAAACAACACGTACAAGAACTCCAGTATGAAATATATATTCTAACAGCTTTCTCTCAAAATTAGCTATTTAATTAGATAAGTACATTTCCTTAAAAGAACAATGTATAACAACTTGAAGACAAAATAGTTAACTCTTGCCACAATATTGATATAGTGATTTCGGTAACATTCATAAAAGAACTAAGGGATAATTTGTTTAATTTATAGATGCTACACATAACTGCCAACTTGGACCACTAACATAGGCCTTACTGCCTTAAAGCCATTGTTCCATTACTAAAGCAGAAGCTAAGTCCCATGTAAAATAATGAGATATCTCACTTCCCACCAAGGTGACATGCTAAGGATTGAAGCACAAAAAAAAACTACCAAACAACCACATACAATGACAACTGGCAAGAAGTTATATGAAAATGTAAATGTCTTGTACGAGCGATTAAGGGTCAAAGTTGATTGATATTAACATTATAAAGAGCTAAAAAAAAAGTATCAACTTGACTGAAGGATAATAATCTTTCAAGCATATAAACTATCAATATATAATCAACCAGAAATGCAAAGCAGACTTGCACATTTCTTGATCTTAAAATGCATGGAGTTAATCGGGCTGTCCCCTGGATCCCTAGAATTTAGTACTAGAAATTCAATATGGAAATTAAAACAATAAAATGACTGAATTATAATGCCAAAGTAGAGAATAAGTTCATGTCAGCATCATGGTTAATAAGAAAGTTATGTGCATCTGAATAGAAACAATAAAACCAAACCATATAACCCTAATACCTGAAATGAAATTGTGGCAGAGGATGTAGCACCAATATCATAACCAAAAAGTAGTCCCCCAAAGCAAGCTTCATTTATCTGAACAAGCTTCTCCGAACACAGGGAGAATTGAGCAGTCCTGATAGCATGATTAACTCCTGATAAGAACATCAGAAATTTAGAAGCCACTGTTTAGTTATGATATACAGAATATGCAATAACCCAATCATAAAAAAAATTCATTTATTTTCCTAGCCAACAGTTTTATCTTCCAGTAGAACTGTCAGCACTAGCTACGAAGTACTTCCTAACACTAGCTACGGAGTACTTCCTAGTACAGACAATAACTTTTGTTACATAATTTTTGCAAAAGATTAATCAAAATCGAAAATCAACGAAGAAGAGAAGTTTCAAACCTGATAATCTTCGCATTCGCATTATAACTCATTTACTCGACAAAAATAACATATAACATCTTTTAATACTAAAAATTATCTTTGTGCGCTACCATTGCCATTTTCTCTCTCCTTTCTTTTCCTCACTCTGGTATAATTTTTTGAAATTGAATAGACAAATTGTCAAATTCACACATCAACAAATAACAAAACTAGAACAAAACCCCAAAAATAAACTTCTACAAATCGGTAAATCCGGTAATTGAGAAAGAAGATTGCAACAAAGAAGAAGTTCATTAAACCTAGATTTTCATAAAAATGGTTAATTAACGAAAAAGTAAACAATGAAAAATCAGAACCTTATACAAGATTTTTTGAAGCCGTTTTTTCCCTATGAATAGCCTGAGCATGCCCTCTATTGCGAGCTCCTCTAATATCCATGAAATTGGAACTAAGAAATTGAATGGGGCGGAGGATTGAAAAGAAATGTTTATAAGGGTTTTCTTTTGAGAGAAAACCATAAATACGGAAAGAAGAACAAAGGGTCTGACTATAATTTGGTAATTGGTATTCAAAAGCTCTTTTACTTTTATTTTTATTTATATTTTTATTTTTTTAATAACTTTTTTATAGGGCTTTGTAGAAAGCGCTGTTGTAAGTCGACTTTTAATAGGGCTTATTTTTAAAACGCTATAGTACGCTATAAATGATATCTTCAATAGCGAAATGTTAAAAAGCGTTATTAAAATAACGATATAAAATGACATTTCTGTAGTAGTGTTGCTTGAAACTAAAGGAAGATCAGAAGACCGGAACATTCGTTCCATCTTCAGGTATTTTCGTTATAGACTGTACACTTGTTAATTCAACTTCTTGGGTATTAGATACAGGTTGTGGCTCACACTTATGTTCCAATTCTCAGGGACTAAGAAGAAGTAGAAAGTTAAGCAAGCGTGAAGTCGACCTACGAGTGGGAAATGGAGCAAGGATTGCTGCATTAGCTGTAGGAACTTATTATTTGTCGTTGCCCTCTGGGCTAGTTTTGGAACTGGAAGAGTGTTTCCATGTTCCAAGTCTTACTAAAAACATCATTTCTGTTTCTTGCTTAGATGCTAAGGGATTTTCCTTTTTAATAAAAGACAATAGTTGTTCGTTTTATTTTAAAGAGATGTTTTATGGATCTGCTAGATTAGTCAATGGACTTTATTTATTAGATCACGACAAACAAGTTTATAACATAAATACCAAAAAGGCCAAAAAGGATGATTCAGATCTCACCTATCTGTGGCATTGTCGATTAGGCCATATTAACTTGAAACGCATGGAAAGACTTCAAAAGGAAGGAATTCTAGAACCATTTGACTTAGAGGATTATGGTAAGTGCGAATCTTGTTTACTTGGCAAAATAACAAAGCAACCTTTCTCTAAAGTTGGTAAAAGAGCAACTGAACTATTGGGTTTAATCCATACAGATGTATGTGGACCAATGAGTACAAATGCTAGAGGTGGTTTCAGCTACTTTATCACTTTCACTGATGACTTCAGTAGATATGGTTATGTCTACCTAATGAAGCATAAGTCTGAATCCTTTGACAAATTCAAGGAATTTCAGAGTGAAGTAGAGAATCAATTAGGCAAGAAGATTAAAGCACTGCGGTCTGATAGAGGCGGTGAATATCTGAGCTATGAATTTGATGACCATCTGAAAGAATGTGGAATTCTATCAGAATTGACTCCTCCTGGAACACCACAATGGAACGGTGTGTCAGAACGGAGGAACAGAACCTTGCTAGACATGGTTAGGTCAATGATGGGTCAGGCCGAACTTCCAATAGAATTTTGGGGACATGCACTAAATACAGCTGCATTCACTATAAATAGAGCTCCGTCTAAAGCTGTTGAAAAGACTCCATATGAGTTATGGTTTGGAAAGCCTCCAAAAGTGTCGTTTCTTAAGATTTGGGGATGTGAAGTATACGTCAAACGATTAATTTCAGACAAACTTCATCCAAAATCTGACAAATATATCCTTATGGGCTATCCAAAGGAAACAAACGGGTATTACGTCTACAATACATCTGAGAACAAGGTGTTTGTTGCTCGAGATGGTATCTTTTTGGAAAAGAATCACATTTCCAAAATGACAAGTGGGAGAAAAGTAGACCTCGAAGAAATTCGAGTCGAACAACAAACTCTAGAGAATGCTCAAGATGACATTCAAGATGAAACTCAGAGATCTTTAGAAGTATCAAGTGAGGATCATGGTCAATCAAGAGATGTGACCCCGCGTAGATTGCAGAGATATAGATCTCAACCGGAAAGATACTTAGGTATTTTGACGAATGAGAGCTATGATGTTCTATTACTTGAAAGTGATGAACCTGCGACTTACAAACAAGCTATGACGAGCCCTAGCTCCAAGCAATGGCAAGAAGCCATGCAATCTGAATTAGACTCCATGTCATAAAACCAAGTATGGGGTTTGGTCGATTTGCCAGATGGCTACCAAGCCATTGGAAGCAAATGGGTTTTCAAACTGAAAAAGGACAAGGATGGGAAACTTGAAGTTTTCAAAGCTAAATTGGTTGCAAAAGGTTACAGGCAAGTCTACGATGTGGATTACGATGAAACCTTTTCACCGGTTGCAATGCTAAAGTCTATTAGGATAATGTTAGCAATCGCTGCATATTACGATTACGAAATATGGCAGATAGATGTCAAAACCGCTTTCTTAAACGGCGTTTGAACAGAAACTGTGTTTATGACACAACCTGAAGGTTTTGAGGATCCAAAGAATGCTAAAAAGGTATGCAAGCTAAAGAAATCAATCTACGGATTGAAGCAGGCATCCAGGAGCTGGAATATACGTTTTGATGAAGCAGTCAGTGACTTTGGTTTCATCAAGAACGCAGACGAATCTTGTGTATACAAGAAGGTTAGTGGGAGCAAAATTGCTTTCCTAGTATTATATGTCGATGACATATTACTTATCGGAAATGACATTCCTATGTTGAACTCTGTCAAGATTTGGCTTGGGAAATGTTTATCGATGAAGGATCTAGGAGAAGCACAGTACATATTGGGCATCAAGATTTACAGAGATAGATCTAAAAAGATGATTGGACTTAGTCAAAGCACTTATATCAATAAGGTGCTTGATAGGTTCAAGATGGCAGACTCCAAGCGAGGCTACCTACCCATGTCTCATGGAATAACTCTAAGCAAGACTCAGTGCCCAAAAACACTTGATGAGCGCAGACGAATGAATGAGATTCCATATGCATCATTGATTGGTTCAATAATGTATGCTATGATATGTACACGCCCGAATGTTGCGTACGCACTCAGTGCTACGAGCAGATACCAGTAAGACCCAGGAGAGGCACATTGGACTGCTGCCAAGAACATTCTGAAGTACCTGAAAAGGCACAAAGATGACTTCCTGGTCTATGGTGGAGATGATGAATTAATTGTTAAAGGCTATACGGACGCAAGTTTCCAAACCGACAAAGATGATTTCAGATCACAGTCTGGATTTGTCTTCTACCTCAACGGAGGAGCAGTAAGCTGGAAAATTGCTAAGCAAAGCACCATTGCGGATTCTACAACTAAAGCGGAGTACATTCTGCACATGAAGCAGCAAAGGAAGCTATTGTTAGGTTATGATACATATGACATTACATAGATCATGCGGAAACAACCATTAACCCAGGACAACATATTATTTACACATAATCATATAGCATAATTTAGATGCATACTCTTTGTTGCGTGCCCTCCCTAGCTGCGCCCGAACCGAGCAAGAACAAGTCTTTAGGACTCCAAGTGTCGTCCCTCCGTAGATAGTCCACAACACGTCCGGATCCGCCTTAAGATTGACCAACTAAAATCGCCCTTAAGGTACTAGAAAATTTCGGCACTTTTATGAGCAAGATGTGTGTTTTAGTTTTCTCTCAAAAACTCACCTTTTTGAATACTTTGAAACTCCTTATAAATTGTGAGCCCTAGCCTCATATTTATAGGGGTATGGAAAGGGAATCGAAATCCTATTCAGATACAAATTAATTAAACCTAGAATCCTACAAGAACTCTAATTTAATTAATTTATCAAATAGAATTAGGAATTTAATCATTAACCGAACTCTGCATGTTTTAGGAAACGTGCACGAACACAAACACTTGCACACACACGCACGGCAGCCACGATGGCCCCCCATGCGTGCGCGCGAGCAGCAGCCCACGCAGCGCCCGCGCGCGCTGCGCGCTGCGCGTGCTGTGCGCGCTGTGCGCGCTGCGCAGCCTGCTGGGCCTGGCCTTGCGCTGGGCCTGGCGTGGCTGTTTATGCGGCGCGCTTGGCTTGCTGGGCGATGGCCTGGCTTCGTGCCGGGCCTCGTCCGGCAGGCCTCGTCCGATGCTTATTCGTACGATGCGCTTCCGATTAAATTTTCCGATTCCGGAATTCATTTCCGATACGAACAATATTTAATATTTCCGATTCCGGAATTAATTTCCGTTTCGAACAAATATTTAATATTTCCGTTTCCGGAATTATTTTCCGATTCCGGTAATATTTCCGATTCTGACAATATTTCCGTTTCCGGCAATATTTCCGATTCTGGCAATATTTCCATTTCCGATAATATTTTCCGATACGTACCATGTTTCCGTTTCCGGCAACATCTACGACTTGGATAATATTTATATTTCCGATACGATCCATATTTCCGTTTCCGGCAATATCATCGTTTCCGGAGTATTCATTTCTTGCCTGTGACGATCTTAGCTCCCACTGAAACCAAGATCCGTCGGTTCCGAATATTCATAGATGGAGTATTTAATGCCATTAAATACTTGATCCGTTTACGTACTATTTGTGTGACCCTACGGGTTCAGTCAAGAGTAAGCTGTGGATTAATATCATTAATTCCACTTGAACTGAAGCGGCCTCTAGCTAGGCATTCAGCTCACTTGATCTCACTGAATTATTAACTTGTTAATTAATACTGAACCGCATTTATTAGACTTAACATAGAATGCATACTTGGACCAAGGGCATTATTTCCTTCAGTCTCCCACTTGTCCTTAGGGACAAGTGTGCATTTCCTAATTCCTTTGTCGCTCGATGCTTGCTCTTGAACATAAGGTAAGAGTTGTCATCCTTATTATGTCCAGAGGTGTTCCTCGGTTTCAGAGTTCAACTGATCAAATAAACAGATAATCATAGCCTATGATTCATCCGAGCACGGCCATGCATTTCACAGTTTCTAGCTCTCCGAGTGGCCTTGTACAACTTTTAAGCATCTCATCCCGATTTATGGGAGGACAATCCCAATCTTGCGATCTTGAGATTAGACTTCGTTTGATAGGTGATTACCTGAGCGTTGCCTTTATAGCCTCCTTTTACGGTGCGACGGTTGGTCAACGTCAAAGCAACCAGTTCTCAAACAAGTAATCTCAAATCACTCAGGTATTGAGGATTTAGTGTCTAATAATTTAATGAAATTTACTTATGACAGATTTTCATCTCTTACAGTAAAGTTTCATAGGTCTTGTCCGATACTAGTCTTCCCAAAGTAAGTATCTATGCAAATGATTATGACATTGCCATGTCCACATAGTTCAAGAAACAGAACTACTAGTCATCTTGCATTCTAATCGTCTAACGTTTTCTATGCGTCCAATTTTATAGAAAACTCCGACTAGGGACCATTTTCAACCTTTGACATTCAAGTTCACTTGATAGACATTTCTTAGTCACAGGACTGGTCCTGACAGTCTATCTTGAATATATATCGTCAAATTTGAAGGGACTCATCATTTAATACTAAACCAAGATTAAATGGAATATGAAAATACATTTCATATATGATAAATGTTCAACCCCAATGTTTTACAACCATGGGCCTCTAACCCATCTTTAAAACATTTCATGGAATTCAAGGCTATGCTTGATTTCCAGTGCTACAACGTGAGTGTTGCTTTTCACTTGTTGCATAGGTTTAGTTATCATGCTTTGCCAATCTTAACATCCTTTTCATCGAATGTTCTTTGAGATATGATGATAAGATCTTTTCGAGTTTGTTTATTATGTGATCTAGTCTTTCTTACTTCGATGGTGGTTTTACTCATTTTGCAATGAAGAACCATCAAGTTAGCAGACGTTTTTCTTGCTTCAAGAGTGGTTCTACGCATTTTTCAATGAAGAACCATCAAGCCAGCAGATAGGTGATCTACCCAAGTTCAGTGAAGAACTTTAAACAACCCTGTTTTATTGCTTCTTAGGCAATAATTACTTTTACTTTAACTGTATAGGTTGCTAGTGATGCTTTGTTTGGATTTACCTATCCAGGCAGTTCATAGATATGTGGAAGATTCTCCAACTATATCTTAGAACATAGAAATTATTATTTTAATTTCCCACGCAACAACTCATGGTCTCCAACCCATGTTGCCATTTTCAAAACACGATGCTCTATAGCTCGTCCTTATCAATGGTTAACTCCAAAGGGTCTTGCTTGATCCTTTGCCAGTGTTTATGCGTGTAGCATCAATATTTAGCATATCTTTATTTCCTTGAATCAAGAACTATTCCTATGTACCTTTTCAAGTACCATAAGTGTTCTTGATCTCAATCTAGTTGATTTTCACTTAGATCAATAGAGATTGGTATATGTCCGTCATGCCTAAAGTCATACGATACGTTTTTGGCGATCCTCATATTATATCATACATGATAAATTCTTTTGCAGAATAATTCTCAATTGAATTCTATTCATGTAACTTTAGCTCATTCAATTTCAGTAGATACTAAATCTAGCTAAATTCTTTGACATATAATATAGGTTAAGAATCTTACTTAGATCCTTTGATGTTTAACTTAGTAAATGCTTATACATAGTTCAACATTCTTTACTTAGATTTATTCACATGGGTCGAATATCTCCAATGGAGTATTTCGTGTTTTGATTCAGTAAATGCCATTACTTAATCCAAAACAATATCATAAGATCTTTGTAAATAGATCTTAATACCCAGTATGTACTAAGTTTCGCCATGGTCCATCATTGATGAATAATTTCAAATCTAAGTCTTTAGCATTTGAATGTTATTTTACAATAGAGAGATATGTGTGATACACATAGGACCAAATAAGTTTTACGTACTCCCACTAAACTTCTTATATATCTATAAGAATCATGTATATTTTATGAAACTAAAATGCTTATTAGCTTCACTAAAATACAGTTCCAATTCCCAACTGCTTGCTTAAATCTGTACTTAGATTTCATAAGTTAGCATTCCTTTTCAAGTATTTATTTGGATCCACAAATCCTATGACATACCATGTACATAGTTTATTCCAACATTTGATTGAGGAATAAGTTTTGTCATCCAATTGCTATATGTACCAATATGCAATCATTGCTTGAATATAGACTTGAGCATTACGATTATGCATGAGGTTTCAACACAATCCACACCGTGAATTTGCTTGTAACTTTTAGCAACTAATCTAGCTTTGTGTGTGAACACAATTCAATGTTTGATGGTTTTTATCCTTTAAAACAAACTTGCCACCAATAGGTGTGAAACTATTCTTGCAAATCAACAAAATTTCAATTTTGTCATCAAAACATTGAGTATGTTTTATGGCCTTTAACCAATTAAACATATAGTCTATATATGGCCTCTAACCATTTTAGGGAATCTGGGTTTCGTCATAGCTTTCTTACAAGTCACAAACTCATTAATCTACATGATAATAGTTTGACTGTAAGTTGTAGGTTTCTTCACTATCTAATAGAAGAATCGCATAGCTTTAGTGACCTGAACTCTATGTTTCTTCACTATCCAATAGAAGAATATCATAGTTCCAGTTACTTGAACTCTATGCCTACTTTGGGTATAGAACATCAAACAAATAGAATATCAATAGCCACTTGAAAGTCCTTTGAATATTCTGTTCTCCTTGAAGCACTTGTAAAGTCTTCTAAGAGATGTCTATTCTTTAAAAGCCACTTCTAAAGTCCTTAAAGAATACGTTCGGGTTCGGGTTTTCTGAAGCACTTCGAAAAGCCTCCGGAATGTCCGTTTATGTTTGTTGTTCGCCTCGAAGACTTTCGAGGTCTATTTTCTCCCACTTGTCATTTTGGAAACGAATCTCCAAAAGGACATTATTTCGAGCAAACAAACATTATGTTCTCAAAAAATTCGTGGTAGAAACAATACCCTTGTGTCTCATTTGAATAAATCACAATGAAACATATATCTATACTTGGGCCTTAGTTTGTTGAATAACAAACACTAAGCTCCCATTGAGTTTAGCAACTCTCTAGATATATATTATCGAAAAGATATTCTGAAATTACTTTTCAATAGCTTTGACGAATTTGGTTTAGTTTGGTGGTAGTTGAGCATTTTGTTTTAGAAATTATAGGAAAATTCTTTATGATTCATCATTGATCGAATCAAGTACTAATTGACTTCGATTATTCCAACTAAGATATGCCATATCTTATGGACCTAGATTGTGAAATTACAACACACAATCATTGATGATCATATTTGGTTTCAAGTAATTATCAACATGATCTAACCTAGATCTTTATGATTTCTTGCCAAGTGGATTTTATACTTCTGAATCTTGGAACTACCCAAACAGATTCAACTTATATCACATTTGAGTCAATAAACCTATATTCACTCAAATCCATGTGAAATAATAAAGTCATAAAATCTTTCTTTAGCTTTGAACTCTATTGTCTAGGCGTTCTAACAATAGTTCATATCTTTTGTTACTTTCAACAAGTAAGACTAGTCGTCTTAAATTGATCTAGAAATCAATTAACTTTCAAAAGTCCATCAAAATAGAGCTTTTGAATGTTAACTTGTTGATATGGTCTAAGTAACAATGCCAAAGATTAGTGGAACTCAAATCAAGGGGTTGATTTGAACCTAGTAAAGTTCTTTAAAGAGTTGTTTGTTTTAATCAAGCATATTGACTCAACCTGTAATTGACCATTTCATTCAAATAAACAAACAAACATTGTTTTTGTTTTTCTTGAATGTGAGTCTTTCTGTGTTTGAAAACAGAAATTTAGGTATGTTGATTATGGAACAAAATAGCCATTAAGTTCCAGCCTTTTAAAGGACTTAAAACAAACTAGATGACCCTACAACTAATGTAGCATTGCCATGCTTCATTTCCCACTTGTAGGTCATTAGTGTATCCTAGCTTCCATTGTTTGAGTTATTACCGAAGTAAGAACCTCAAGCGGTATATGATACCAAGGAAGTTTGATTGCTAGGTCACTTCTCTTTAAACATAAACTTAAGGTAGAAACGGAATCGTAAATTCTTTCATTTGTTCCTCGTTTTCCTATTTCTTGTACGCTTTCTTATAGTCTTAAGAATTGAATTCTTTAGTGTTGACTTTTATACTTTGCTAGACATGTCCAATGTCACCAACAAGGTTCTTTCCATTTATGTTGAACATTCTGTTTCAACTAGATGATCTTACCAGAAGCTTCTAAAGGTCTCTAAGCATCGATCTATTCGAATGTCTAGGGACTAGACTCATTCGAGAATTAAATGGACAAAGATATTAGGTTGTTAACCATTGGTAAAGCTGAGCGTATTAAACTCAATGCTTTATGATCTCAAAACTACATTGTATTTTGAATTCACAAGCACCAATTGGTTTGCCATTCGATTTTGACATTCGAAAACAACCATAAAAGTCGCTATAAGAAACGTACATTTTAAATTGCTCACTTTCTCTCATTTCCCTGAATCGTTCTTGGATTCACTACCAATCGAGGAAATTTACTGTTACCTTTCTAAAAGGATTTACTGCAGTGCAAGATATTTAATTATAAACAATAATTAAAACATACATTGAAGCATGCAAAGTCTAAACATTTATCATGAGTAATAACTTGAAAATTAAAGCAATCATGCAATTTCAACAAGTTATTAGCATTTTATTCGAGTTTATTGTTCCGGCAGGTGTGAATAAAATGATTCCAAGATCCTAAAATCATTGAAGAACTAAGCACAGTTTGTCGACTTAATCCTAAAACATCTTAGGTAAGCAAAAGCCTTTTGCTAATAGTCTAGAAACTACTCTTGGTTGATAGGTACGTCTAAGAACTTATTAGGTAAACCTATCGATTTTGCCACGACATAAAAGGACTCCTTACTTATATCGTTGAGTTTCACCAAAACTAACGTGTACTCACAATTATTTGTGTACCTTGCCCCTTTAGGACCAATAAGTAACACCTCGCTGAGCGAAAACTATTACTAGATTGATGTAAAGGATATCCAAGCAAGTGTATATTTTGGCATGGCACCTTATAACTCAATTTTTAAGTTTGGAACTTAAGGCTCTTACTATGTTGGTTAGATTTTAAGTGAACTAAAATCCTTAATCATGCAACATAATCAAGCTTTTGATCTCATGCATTTTAAGACATATTTAAAAGCAATAAATAACTTAAACATGCATAAGATATTTGTGATCTAGTATGGCCCGACTTCATCTTGAAGCTTTAACTTCAAAGTCCGTCTTGAAAATCTCCGTGGGAGGCACCATTTTCTTCAAATAGGATAAGCTATAACTAATTACAACTATTTGATGGTACGCAGACCATATTTGAATTGAAAAATAACTTTGGTACTTCAGACCAATTACATTCAAATTAATGGTACGCAGACCATATTTTCTATCCTATTTGGGCCATACTAGTCACTTCATAACCTGCAAAACAGTACATATACAATATATATACAATTCACCCATTCATTATCATGAATGACCCACATAGCTGGTTAGTAAAACACATTATGCATCATGTAAACATTTGCAGCAATTAATCAAGGGCACCAATAATCTACCAATTATTCAGTCCTTATTAATTCTAATCAAGTTGTTTTAACCTTAAGGATTTGTAGACCTAATCAAGAGTTTATGACTAAAAAAGCGCTCCCACTTAAACCAATAAATTTATATGCTTTACTAATTTTAAACATAAAAATGTATTTCTAGTCCAACCGGAAACATACAAATTTAATTAAAATTTAAAGCTCATATCAATTTATAATTGAATCCAAAAGTTTAATTTAATTTCAGTCGTATTTAAATTAATTCATGATTTTAATTTTAGTAAAATAATTAGAATAAATAAAATTTATTATAATTACAATATTCAAAATTAAAATCCAAGAAAATAATTTAAATTATTAATTTTAAAATTAATTAAAATTACGTGAACTGAAATTTTCAAATTAAACATTCAAAACGATCTTTAATCGTAACGCAAACACCCTACGCGTTGCACGCCCATGGGCCGCACGCACACAGCCATTGCTGGCCATGTGCGCGCAGCCCATGCGCTCGTCGCATAGCTGCTGCATCCCCATCGCAAGCCTCCGCATGCATTGGTGCTCGCTGCGCGCGCCAGCGCTCATCGCACGCGAGCTATCGCTCGCAGTGCGCGCGCGACATCGCTCGCTGGGGGCGCGACATCGCTCGCTGGGCGCGCGACATAGCTCGCTGGGCGCGCGAGCCATCGCTCGCTGGGCGCGCGACATCGCTCGTTGGGCGGGCGACATCGCTCGCTGTGCGCGCGAGCAATTCTGGCTGTGCGCGCGAGTCCTCGCTCGTTGTGCGCGCGAGCAATGTTGAGCGCAGCGCTCGTGGCACGCGAGCTTGCGCTCGCTGCGCGCGAGGCTGCGCGCTCTTGTGCGAGGCAGCGCGCGTTGTGGCGCAGCTCGCTTGCTGCCCACACGTGACTGCCTTGGCTCGCCCTTCGCCCATGCCCACTCGTCCATTGCTCGTGGCACACGACACAAGGCAGGGCTGCTGCCTTGTGCTCGTGCACTACGCCCTTGCTCATTGCATTCGTGCCGCACGGGCGACGAGCTCCCTTGCTCGTTGTCGCATGCCCGCATTATACAACACCCCTTAAGGGTAACACGAAGCGTCCATTGCTTCGTGCGTGCAAGTTTTATGAACGAATCGCATAAAAATTTAAAATTTATATTTAAAATTAATGACAAATTAATAAATAATATTAATTTCATAATTTTAGGGCGAAAAAATCGAAAATTTATTATCCAATTGAGTTCCGATTGTTATGGATTCAAGTCTAGGTCATAAAAATTTAAAATTTATCATAAATTTACAATTTTTATGGTGGTTTTTAATCATAGGTTTCTAATTAAATTACAATTAATTATGAAAATCAAATTAATTCTAAATTATTCTAATTTTCAACAAATTAATCGTAATTACAAATTAGATTGCATAATTAACAAGACTAGGCATTCAAACTTGTTAAACATATGCAGTAGGTCAATAAAAAATTCAAGATTTATCAACAAGAATCGCAAATATTTAATTTAACATCTTAAATTTACGAAATTTTGCATTCGAAAAACTAAAACCTTCGAAAAGTCATAGTTAGGCTTCGAATTTGAGAATTCTGGGTTCGGCAGAAAAATACTCTTTTTGTCAAAATTTTAGAATGCCTTTTACATGCGGAATTGACACAAAAATCACTCAATTCGGATGAGTAACGAAGAAACTGCCGAAAAACTGCGTACGTATAATTAAATAAACGCAATTTGCAATTAATTAACAATTACGAAAATTAATCACCCCTTTTAATTCTTGCAAATTTGTAATATTTAACCATGTTCATGCAATTTAGATTATGAAAATAATAAGGGGCTCGTGATACCACTGTTAGGTTATGATACATATGACATTACATAGATCATGCGGAAACAACCATTAACCCAGGACAACATATTATTTACACATAATCATATAGCATAATTTAGATGCATACTCTTTGTTGCGTGCCCTCCCTAGCTGCGCCCGAACCGAGCAAGAACAAGTCTTTAGGACTCCAAGTGTCGTCCCTCCGTAGATAGTCCACAGCACGTCCGGATCCGCCTTAAGATTGACCAACTAGAATCGCCTTTAAGGTACTAGAAAATTTCGGCACTTTTATGAGCAAGATGTGTGTTTTAGTTTTCTCTCAAAAACTCACCTTTTTGAATACTTTGAAACTCCTTATAAATTGTGAGCCCTAGCCTCATATTTATAGGGGTATGGAAAGGGAATCGAAATCCTATTCAGATACAAATTAATTAAACCTAGAATCCTACAAGAACTCTAATTTAATTAATTTATCAAATAGAATTAGGAATTTAATCATTAACCGAACTCTGCATGTTTTAGGAAACGTGCACGAACACAAACACTTGCACACACACGCACGGCAGCCACGATGGGCCCCCATGCGTGCGCGCGAGCAGCAGCCCACGCAGCGCCCGCGCGCGCTGCGCGCTGCGCGTGCTGTGCGCGCTGTGCGCGCTGCGCAGCCTGCTGGGCCTGGCCTTGCGCTGGGCCTGGCGTGGCTGTTTGTGCGGCGCGCTTGGCTTGCTGGGCGATGGCCTGGCTTCGTGCTGGGCCTCGTCCGGCAGGCCTCGTCCGATGCTTATTCGTACGATGCGCTTCCGATTAAATTTTCCGATTCCGGAATTCATTTCCGATACGAACAATATTTAATATTTCCGATTCCGGAATTAATTTCCGTTTCGAACAAATATTTAATATTTCCGTTTCCGGAATTATTTTCCGATTCCGGTAATATTTCCGATTCTGACAATATTTCCGTTTCCGGCAATATTTCCGATTCTGGCAATATTTCCATTTCCGATAATATTTTCCGATACGTACCATGTTTCCGTTTCCGGCAACATCTACGACTTGGATAATATTTATATTTCCGATACGATCCATATTTCCGTTTCCGGCAATATCATCGTTTCCGGAGTATTCATTTCTTGCCTGTGACGATCTTAGCTCCCACTGAAACCAAGATCCGTCGGTTCCGAATATTCATAGATGGAGTATTTAATGCCATTAAATACTTGATCCGTTTACGTACTATTTGTGTGACCCTACGGGTTCAGTCAAGAGTAAGCTGTGGATTAATATCATTAATTCCACTTGAACTGAAGCGGCCTCTAGCTAGGCATTCAGCTCACTTGATCTCACTGAATTATTAACTTGTTAATTAATACTGAACCGCATTTATTAGACTTAACATAGAATGCATACTTGGACCAAGGGCATTATTTCCTTCAGCTATATGGCTAAGGAAGTTCATAGGTGAACTTGGTGTAGTCCCCTCCATTAAAGGACCAATAGCCCTGTATTGTGATAATAACGGAGCTATTGCACAGGCAAAGGACCCTAGACACCACCAAAGAGTCAAGCATGTACTTCGTAGATTTCATCTTCTACGAGAGTTCGTTGAAAGAAAAGAAGTCGAGATAAGCAAGATTGGAACTGATGACAACATATCAGATCCATTGACTAAACCTCTGCCGCAGGTGAAGCACAACTCGCACACTGCAGCTATGGGAATCAAGCATATTGGAGAATGGCTTTGATGTCCTTATTTAATGTTTTAAAGTTTTAGAGTTTAATTCTTTGTAAAACATTATTGGTTAATCATTCACAATAAATGAATAGAATTTATTTTTCCATTTAATTTGTGGTTTATTAAATGATGAGTCCCTTCAATTTGACGATATATTCAAGATAGACTGTCAGGACCAGTCCTGTGACTAAGAAATGTCTATCAAGTGAACTTGAATGTCAAAGGTTGAAAATGGTCCCTGGTCGGAGTTTTCTATAAAATTGGACGCATAGAAAACGTTAGACGACTGGAATGCAAGATGACTAGTAGTTCTGTTTCTTGAACTATGTGGACATGGCAATGTCAAAATCATTTGCATAGATACTTACTTTGGGAAGACTAGTATCGGATCGACCTATGAAACTTTACTGTAAGAGATGAAAATCTGTCATAAGTAAATTTCATTAAAATTATTAGACACTAAATCCTCAATACCTGAGTGATTTTAGATTACTTGCTTGAGAACTGCTTACTTTGACGTTGACCAACCGTCGTACACCGTAAAAGGAGGCTATAAAGGCAACGCTCATGTAATCACCTATCCAACGAAGTCTAATCTCAAGATCGCAAGATTGGGATTGTCCTCCCATAAATCGGGATGAGATGCTTAAAAGTTGTACAAGGCCACTCGGAGAGCTAGAAACTGTAAAATGCATGGCCGTGCTTGGATGAATAATAGGCTATGATTATCTGTTTATTTGATCAGTTGAACTCTGAAAGCGAGAAACACCTCTGGACATAATAAGGATGACAACTCTTACCTTATGTTCAAGAGCAAGCATCGAGAGACAAAGGAATTAGGTAAATGCACACTTGTCCCTAAGGACAAGTGGGAGACTGAAGGAAATAGTGCCCTTGGTCCAAGTATGCATATAAATTTAAGTCTAATAAATGCGATTCAGTATTAATTAACAAGTTAATAATTCAGTGAGATCAAGTGAGCTGAATGCCTGACTAGAGGCCGCTTCAGTTCAAGTGGAATTAATTATATTAATCCACAGCTTACTCTTGACTGAACCCGTAGGGTCACACAAATAGTACGTAAACGGACAAGTATTTAATGGCATTAAATACTCCATCTATGGATATTCGGAATCGACAGATCTTGGTTTCAGTGGGAGCTGAGATCATCACAAGCAAGAAATGAATACTCCGGAAACGATGATATTGCCGGAAACGGAAATATGGATCGTATCGGAAATATAAATATTATCCAAGTCGTAGATGTTGTCGGAAACGGAAACATGGTACGTATCGGAAAATATTATCGGAAATGGAAATATTGCCGGAATCGAAAATACTGCCGGAAACGGAAATATTGTCAGAATCAGAAATATTATCGGAATCGGAAAATAATTCCGGAAACGGAAATATTAAATATTTGTTCGAAACGGAAATTAATTCCGGAATCGAAAATATTAAATATTGTTCGTATCGGAAATAAATTACGGAATCGGGAATTTAATCGGAAGCGTATCATACGAATTAGCATCGGACGAGGCCTGCCAGACGAAGGCCCAGCACAAAGCCTGGCCATCGCCCAGCAAGCCAAGCGCGCCACACGAACAGCCAAGGCACGCCCAGCAGGCCGTGGCAGCGCGCGCAGCTGCGAGCAGTGGGCTGCGAGCATTGCTGCAGCTCGCGTGGGCAGAACGGCCGTGTGGGCTGTGCGCGGGCATGGCCTGCACGCTTGCAGGTCATGCTCGTGTAGAGTTTATGTTCGCATACGAAACCTAGAGAGTATAGGATTTGTTTAATGATTAAATTCCTAATCCTAAAAGATAAATTAATTAAATAAGAATTCTACTAGGATTCTAATTTAATTAATTCGTATCCTAGTAGGATTCGATTACTTATTCCATGACCTATAAATATGAGTTAAGGGCTCATAATTTATATCGAGTATTCAAGTATTCAAAGTGATTTTGAGAGCAAAATTCAGTCACATAATTGCCTACAAATAGCCGAAAATTCCAAGTACCTTAAGGGCGATTCTAGTTGATCAAGCTTAAGGCGGATCCGGACGTGCTGTGGACTATCTACGGAGGGACGACACTTGGAGTCCTAAAGACTTGTTCTTGTTCGGTTCGGCCGCAGCTAGGGAGGGCACGCAACAAAGTGTATGCATCTAAACTATGCTAAATGATTATGTGTAAATAATATGCTTTCCTGGATTTATGGTTTTTCCGCATGATTTATGTTTTGTCATATGAATCATAACCTAACAAATAATGCCCTTGGTCCAAGTATGAATTTAATGATAAGTCTAATAAATGCGGTTCAGTATTAATTAACAAGTTAATAATTCAATGAGATCAAGTGAGTTGAATGCCTAGCTAGAGGCCGCTTCAGTTCAAGTGGAATTAATGATATTAATCGACAGCTTACTCTTGACTGAACCCGTAGGGTCACACAAATAGTACGTAAACGGATCAAGTATTTAATGGCATTAAATACTCCATCTATGGATATTCGGAATCGACGGATCTTGGTTTCAGTGGGAGCTGAGATCGTCAAAGGCAAGTAAATGAATACTCCGGAAACGATGATATTGCCGGAAACGGAAATATGGATCGTATTGGAAATATAAATATTATCCAAGTCGTAGATGTTGCCGAAAACGGAAACATGGTACGTATCGGAAAATATTACCGGAAATGGAAATATTGCCGGAATCGGAAATATTGCCGGAAACGGAAATATTGTCAGCATAGGAAATATTATCGAAATCGGAAAATAATTCCGGAAACGGAAATATTTAATATTTGTTCGAAACGGAAAATAATTCCGGAATCGGAAATATTAAATATTGTTCGTATCGGAAATGAATTCTGGAATCGAGAATTTAATCGGAAGCGTATCGTACGAATTAGCATCGAACGAGGCCTGCCAGACGAAGGCCCGGCACGAAGCCGGGCCATCGCCCAGCAAGCCACACGCATCAATCGCACACAGCCAAGCCCCGCCAGGCCCAGCGCAAGGCCAGGCCCAGCAAGGCCTTGGCGCGCGCGGAGCAAATCTAGGCCGCGACATTTGGGCTGCGAGCGAGTGCAGCTCGCGTGTGAAGGAAATAGTGCCCTTGGTCCAAGTATGCATATAATATTAAGTCTAATAAATGCGGTTCAGTATTAATTAACAAGTTAATAATTCAGTGAGATCAAGTGAGCTGAATGCCTGACTAGAGGCCGCTTCAGTTCAAGTGGAATTAATTATATTAATCCACAGCTTACTCTTGACTGAACCCGTAGGGTCACACAAATAGTACGTAAATGGATCAAGTATTTAATGGCATTAAATACTCCATCTATGGATATTCGGAATCGACGGATCTTGGTTTCAGTGGGAGCTGAGATCGTCACAGGCAAGAAATGAATACTCCGGAAACGATGATATTGCCGAAAACGGAAATATGGATCGTATCGGAAATATAAATATTATCCAAGTCGTAGATGTTGCCGGAAACGGAAACATGGTATGTATCGAAAAATATTATCGGAAATGGAAATATTGCCGGAATCGGAAATATTGCCGGAAACGGAAATATTGTCAGAATCGGAAATATTATCGGAATCGGAAAATAATTCCGGAAACGGAAATATTAAATATTTGTTCGAAACGGAAATTAATTCCGGAATCGAAAATATTAAATATTGTTCGTATCGGAAATAAATTCCGGAATCGGGAATTTAATCGGAAGCGTATCGTACAAATTAGCATCGGACGAGGCCTGCCAGACGAAGGCCCAGCACGAAGCCGGGCCATCGCCCACCAAGCCAAGCGCACCACACGAACAGCCAAGGCCACGCCAGGCCCAGCGCAAGGCCAGGCCCAGCAGGCTGTGGCAGCGCGCGCAACTACGAGCAGTGGGCTGCGAGCATTGCTGCTGCTCGCGTGGGCTTGTAGCTCGCGTGGGCCGAACGGCCGTGTGGGCTGTGCGCGGGCATGGCCTGCACGCTTGCGGGTCATGCTCGTGTAGAGTTTGTGTTCGCATACGGAACCTAAAGAGTATAGGATTTGTTTAATGATTAAATTCCTAATCCTAAAAGATAAATTAATTAAATAAGAATTCTACTAGGATTCTAATTTAATTAATTCGTATCCTAGTAGGATTCGATTACTTATTCCATGGCCTATAAATATGAGTTAAGGGCTCATAATTTATATCGAGTATTCAAGTATTCAAAGTGATTTTGAGAGCAAAATTCAGTCACATAATTGCCTACAAATAGCCGAAAATTCCAAGTACCTTAAGGGTGATTCTAGTTGATCAAGCTTAAGGCGGATCCGGGCGTGCTGTGGACTATCTACGGAGGGACGACACTTGGAGTCCTAAAGACTTGTTCTTGTTCGGTTCGGCCGCAGCTAGGGAGGGCACGCAACAAAGTGTATGCATCTAAACTATGCTAAATGATTATGTGTAAATAATATGCTTTCCTGGATTTATGGTTTTTCCGCATGATTTATGTTTTGTCATATGAATCATAACCTAACAGTGGTATCATGAGCCTCTTATTATTTTCATAATCTAAATTGCATAAACATGGTTAAATTTCACAAATTTGCAAGGAATTAAAAGGGGTGATTAATTTTCGTAATTGTTAATTAATTGCAAATTGCGTTTATTTAATTATATGTACGTAGTTTTTCGGCAGTTTTTCGTTACACATCCAAATCGAGTGATGTTTGTGTCAATTCCGCATGTAAAAGGCATTCTAAATTTTTGACAAAAAATTATTTTTCGGCCGAACCCAGAATTCCTGAATTCGAAGCCTAACTATGACTTTTCGGAGGTTTTAGTTTTTCGAACGCAAAAGTTTGTAAATTTAAGATGTTAAATTAAATATTTGCGATTCTTGTTGATAAATCTTGAATTTTTTATTGACCTACAGTATATGTTTAACAAGTTTGAATGCCTAGCCTTGTTAATTATACAACCTAATTTGTAATTATGATTAATTTGTTGAAATTCGAATAATTTAGAATTAATTTGATTTTCATAATTAATTAATAGTTTAATTAGGCATCTATGATTAAAATCCACCATAAAAATTGTTAATTTATTTTTAATTTTTATGACCTAGATTTGAATCCATGTTAATCGGATATTAATTGATTAATAAATTTTCGATTTTTTGCCCTAAAATTATGAAATTAATATGTTTTATTAATTTGTCATTAATTTTGAATTAAAAATTTTAAATTTTATAAAAACGCTCATTAATGTTGCACGCACAAAGCAATGGAAGCTACGTGTTACCCATAAGGGGTGTTGAATAGTGCGGCCACGCGACGACGAGCAAGGGAGCTCGTCGCCCGTGCGGTACGAATGCAGCGAGCAACATAGCGCATGGCGCGCGCACGAGGCAAGGGAGCTTGTGCGTGTGTGCTATGCGATGGGCGAGGGCGACGATGCAAGGCACGAGCGACGAGCAAGACGCGTGTGGGCAGCGATGCTGCCGCGCCACAGCGCGCCTCGCTCGCCCAGCAAGCAAGCAGAACGCGCGAGCAGGTAGCGATTCCTTGCTCGGAGCGCGCTGGCCTGCGCAGCAACACGCGACATAGCACAAGGCTGCGCGCAGCGTGGCCAGCAATGGCTCCGTTTGCGTGTGGCGTGGCTACCTGTGGCGTGTGGCTGTGTGTGCCTTGTGCAACGATCGATCGAGCGGGGCGCGCTGCCTCGTGGCTTGATGGGGCTTGGGCGCAAGCCCAAGTGCCTCGTCTTGCGACGATTGGTACGTTTTGATTTTAATTTTGAATTTTCAGTTCGGAAATAATTTTAATTAACTTTAAAATTAATAATTTAAATTGTTTTCTCGGGATTTTAATTTTGAATATTATAATTATTATAAATTTTAATTTATACTAATTATTTTACTAAAATTAAAACCTTGAATTAATTTAAATTCGACTGAAAATAAATTAAATAAATAGATTCAATTATAATTTTATATGAGCTTTAAATTTTAATTAAACTTGTATGTTTCCGGTTAGACTAGAAATACATTTTTATGTTTAAAATTAGTAAAGCATATAAAGTTATTTGTTTAAGTGGGAGCAATTTTAGTCATAAACTCTTGATTAGGTCTACAAATCCCTTAAGGTTAAACAACTTGATTAAAATTAATAAGGACTGAATAATTGGTAGATTATTGGTGCCCTTAATTAATTGCTGCAAATATTTATGTGATGCATAACGTGTTTTACTAACCAGCTATGTGGGCCATTCATGATAATGAATGGGTGAATGGTATATATTGTATATGTACTGTTTTGCAGGTTATGAAGTGACTAGTATGGCCCAAATAGGATAGGAAATATGGTCTGCGTACCATTAATTTGAATATAATTGGTCTAAAGTACCAAAATTGTTTTTCAATTCAAATATGGTCTGCGTACCATCAAATAGTTGTAATTAGTTTAATTATAGCTTATCCTATTTGAAGAAAATGGCGCCTCCCACGGAGATTTTCAAGACGGACTTTGAAGTTGAAGCTTCAAGATGAAGTCGGGCCATACTAGATCACATTTATCTTATGCATGTTTTAAGTTATTTATTGCTTTTAAATATGTCTTAAATATGCATGAGATCAAAGCTTGATTATGTTGCATGATTAAGGATTTTAGTTCACTTAAAATCTAACCAACATAGTAAGAGCCTTAAGTTCCAAGCTTATAAATTGAGTTAAAAGGTGCCATGCCAAAATAACACTTACTTGGATATCCTTTCTTCATCGATCTTAGTAATAGTTTTCCGCCATAGCGAGGTGTTACTTATCGATACTAAAGGGGTAAGGTACACAAATAATTGTGAGTACATGTTAGTTTTGGTGAAACTCGACGATATAAGTAAGGAGTCCTTTTATGTCGTGGCAAAATCGATAGGTTTACCTAATAAGTTCTTAGACGTACCTATCAACCAAGAGTAGTTTCTAGACTATTGGCAAAAGGCTTTTGCTTACCTAAAAGATTTTAGAATTGAGTCTAAATACATAATGTGCTTAATTCTTCAATGGATTTTAGGATCTTGGAATCATTTTATTCACACCTGCCGGAACACATAACTTGAATAAAATGCTTAATGAACATTGAAATATGCATGTATGCTAGAATTTAAGTTTATTAAGAGAAACTGTGAATGGTTATTTATTTGTTTAGTCTTTTTCAATTGTAGTTTTAATTATGGGAAACAACAATTCATTCAACATTCGATCAATTCTCGAAAAGGAGAAGTTGAGCGGGAAAAACTTCCTTGACTGGCAAAGGAACTTGCAAATAGTTCTTATGCAGGAAGAAAAGGAGTATGTCCTGGAAGAGGCGATTCCCGAAGCCGCAGGCGAAGGGGTCACTCAGGCAGCCCTTAATCGTTGGATTGATGCCAACAAGGAAGTGAAATGTCTAATGCTTGCAACCATGAGTGCAGATCTACAGAAAACGTTCATCAACTCAGATGCTTTCACGATCATCAGTGAGTTAAAGAACATGTTCCAAGATCTGGCTCGGGTCGAAAGATTCGAGACTCATAGACAAATTCTTGATACCAAGCTTAAGAAAGGCGAGCCCGTAAGTCCACATGTTCTCAAAATGATTGGACTCATTGAGAATATGAGTCGGCTGGA
Organism: Spinacia oleracea; assembly: GCF_020520425.1. Classification (NCBI taxonomy): domain Eukaryota; kingdom Viridiplantae; phylum Streptophyta; class Magnoliopsida; order Caryophyllales; family Amaranthaceae; genus Spinacia; species Spinacia oleracea. Next base: position 117,612,115 of record NC_079489.1, on the reverse strand, counting down.
TCAGCAATTCTCTCGGGAAATGGCTGTAGACACCATGCTCCATTCTCTTCATAACGGGTATGATCAGTTCAAACTGAACTACAGTATGAATAGTCTGGACAAAACGATCACTGAGCTTCACGGTATGCTGAAGACCGCTGAAAAGACGCTCAAAAGTGATAAGCAAGATGTGCTTATGGTGCGTGGGGGTAAGTTCAAGAGATCTGGAAAGAAGAGGAATGCTAAGAAAGGTGGCAAGAAGGCCAGCCCAACTAAGCAAACTGGCGCCAAGTCTGAAAAGAGGAAGGTCAGTCAACCCACTTCTGAATCCGAATGCTTCTACTGCAAGAAGAAGGGGCATTGGAAGAGAGATTGCTTGAAACTAAAGGAAGATCAGAAGAACGGAACAGTCGTTCTATCTTCAGGTATTTTCGTTATAGACTGTACACTTGTTAATTCAACTTCTTGGGTATTAGATACAGGTTGTGGCTCACACTTATGTTCCGATTCTCAGGGACTAAGAAGAAGTAGAAAGTTAAGCAAGCGTGAAGTCGACCTACGAGTGGGAAATGGAGCAAGGATTGCTGCATTAGCTGTAGGAACTTATTATTTGTCGTTGCCCTCTGGGCTAGTTTTGGAACTGGAAGAGTGTTTCCATGTTCCAAGTCTTACTAAAAACATCATTTCTGTTTCTTGCTTAGATGCTAAGGGATTTTCCTTTTTAATAAAAGACAATAGTTGTTCGTTTTATTTTAAAGAGATGCTTTATGGATCTGCTAGATTAGTCAATGGACTTTATTTATTAGATCACGACAAACAAGTTTATAACATAAATACCAAAAAGGCCAAAAAGGATGATTCAGATCTCACCTATCTGTGGCATTGTCGATTAGGCCATATTAACTTGAAACGCATGGAAAGACTTCAAAAGGAAGGAATTCTAGAACCATTTGACTTAGAGGATTATGGTAAGTGCGAATCATGTTTACTTGGCAAAATGACAAAGCAACCTTTCTCTAAAGTTGGAGAAAGAGCAACTGAACTATTGGGTTTAATCCATACAGATGTATGTGGACCAATGAGTACAAATGCTAGAGGTGGTTTCAGCTACTTTATCACTTTCACTGATGACTTCAGTAGATATGGTTATGTCTACCTAATGAAGCATAAGTCTGAATCCTTTGACAAATTCAAGGAATTTCAGAGTGAAGTAGAGAATCAATTAGGCAAGAAGATTAAAGCACTGCGGTCTGATAGAGGCGGTGAACATCTGAGCTATGAATTTGATGACCATCTGAAAGAATGTGGAATTCTATCAGAATTGACTCCTCCTGGAACACTACAATAGAACGGTGTGTCGGAACGGAGGAACTGAACCTTGCTAGACATGGTTAGGTCAATGATGGGTCAGGCCGAACTTCCAATAGAATTTTGGGGACATGCACTAAATACAGCTGCACTCACTATAAATAGAGCTCCGTCTAAAGCTGTTGAAAAGACTCAATATCTGTTATGGTTTGGAAAGCCTCCAAAAGTGTCTTTTCTTAAGATTTGGGGATGTGAAGTATACGTCAAACGATTAATTACAGACAAACTTCATCCAAAATCTGACAAATGTATCCTTGTGGGCTATCCAAAGTAAACAAAGGGGTATTACTTCTACAATACATATGAGAACAAGGTGTTTGTTGCTCGAGATGGTATCTTTTTGGAAAAGAATCACATTTCCAAAATGACAAGTGGGAGAAAAGTAGACCTCGAAGAAATTCGAGTCGAACAACAAACTCTAAAGAATACTCAAGATGACATTCAAGATGAAACTCAGAGATCTTTAGAAGTATCTGGTGAGGATCATGGTCAATCTAGAGATGTGACCCCGCGTAGATCGCAGAGATATAGATCTCAACCGGAAAGATACTTAGGTATTTTGACGAATGAGAGCTATGATGTTCTATTACTTGAAAGTGATGAACCTGCGACTTACAAACAAGCTATGACGAGCCCTAGCTCCAAGCAATGGCAAGAAGCCATGCAATCTGAATTAGACTCCATGTCAGAAAACCAAGTATGGGATTTGGTCGATTTGCCAGATGGCTACCAAGCCATTGGAAGCAAATGGGTTTTCAAACTGAAAAGGGACAAGGATGGGAAACTTGAAGTTTTCAAAGCTAGATTGGTTGCAAAAGGTTATAGGCAAGTCCACGGTGTGGATTACGATGAAACCTTTTCACCGGTTGCAATGCTAAAGTCTATTCGGATAATGTTAGCAATCGCTGCATATTACGATTACGAAATATGGCAGATGGATGTCAAAACTGCTTTCTTAAACGGCGTTTTAACAGAAACTGTGTTTATGACACAGCCTGAAGGTTTTGAGGATCCAAAGAATGCTAAAAAGGTATACAAGCTAAAGAAATCAATCTACGGATTGAAGCAGGTATCCAAGAGATGGAATATACGTTTTGATGAAGCAGTCAGTGACTTTGGTTTCATCAAGAACGCAGACGAATCTTGTGTATACAAGAAGGTCAGTGGGAGCAAAATTGCTCTCCTAGTATTATATGTCAATGACATATTACTTATCGGAAATGACATTCCTATGTTGAACTCTGTCAAGATTTGGCTTGGGAAATGTTTATCGATGAAGGATCTAGGAGAAGCACAGTACATATTGGGCATCAAGATTTACAGAGATAGATCTAAAAAGATGATTGGACTTAGTCAAAGCACTTATATCAATAAGGTGCTTGATAGGTTCAAGATGGCAGACTCCAAGCGAGGCTACCTACCCATGTCTCATGGAATAACTCTAAGCAAGACTCAGTGCCCAAAAACACTTGATGAGCGCAGACGAATGAATGAGATTCCATATGCATCATTGATTGGTTCAATAATGTATGCTATGATATGTACACGCCCGGATGTTGCGTACGCACTCAGTGCTACGAGCAGATACCAGTAAGACCCAGGAGAGGCACATTGGACTGCTGCCAAGAACATTATGAAGTACCTGAAAAGGCACAAAGATGACTTCCTGGTCTATGGTGGAGATGATGAATTAATTGTTAAAGGCTATACGGACGCAAGTTTCCAAACCGACAAAGATGATTTCAGATCACAGTCTGGATTTGTCTTCTGCCTCAACGGAGGAGCAGTAAGCTGGAAAAGTGCTAAGAAAAGCACCATAGCGGATTCTACAACTAAAGCGGAGTACATTCTGCACATGAAGCAGCAAAGGAAGCTATATGGCTAAGGAAGTTCATAGGTGAACTTGGTGTAGTCCCCTCCATTAAAGGACCAATAGCCCTGTATTGTGATAATAACGGAGCTATTGCACAGGCAAAGGAGCCTAGACACCACCAAAGAGTCAAGCATGTACTTCGTAGATTTCACCTTCTACGAGAGTTCGTTGAAAGAAAAGAAGTCGAGATAAGAAAGATTGGAACTGATGACAACATATCAGATCCATTGACTAAACCTCTGCCGCAGGCGAAGCACAACTCGCACACTGCAGCTATGGGAATCAAGCATATTGGAGAATGGCTTTGATGTCCTTATTTAATGTTTTAAAGTTTTAGAGTTTAATTCTTTGTAAAATATTATTGGTTAATCATTCACAATAAATGAATTGAATTCATTTTTCCATTTAATTTGTGGTTTATTAAATGATGAGTCCTTTCAATTTGACGATATATTCAAGATAGACTGTCAGGACCAGTCCTGTGATTAAGAAATGTCTATCAAGTGAACTTGAATGTCAAAGGTTGAAAATGGTCCCTGGTCGGAGTTTTCTATAAAATTGGACGCATAGAAAACGTTAGACGACTAGAATGCAAGATGACTAGTAGTTCTGTTTCTTGAACTATGTGGACATGGCAATGTCAAAATCATTTGCATAGATACTTACTTTGGGAAGACTAGTATCGGATAGACCTATGAAACTTTACTGTAAGAGATGAAAATCTGTCATAAGTAAATTTCATTAAAATTATTAGACACTAAATCCTCAATACCTGAGTGATTTGAGATTACGTGTTTGAGAACTGGTTACTTTGACGTTGACCAACCGTCGCACCATAAAAGGAGGATATAAAGGCAACGCTCAGGTAATCACCTATCAAACGAAGTCTAATCTCAAGATCGCAAGATTGGGATTGTCATCCCATAAATCGGGATGAGATGCTTAAAAGTTGTACAAGGCCACTCGGAGAGCTAGAAACTGTAAAATGCATGGCCGTGCTCGGATGAATCATAGGCTATGATTATCTTTTTATTTGATCAGTTGAACTCTGAAACCGAGAAACACCTCTGGACATAATAAGGATGACAACTCTTACCTTATGTTCAAGAGCAAGCATCGAGAGACAAAGGAATTAGGTAAATGCACACTTGGCCCTAAGGACAAGTGGGAGACTGAAGGAAATAGTGCCCTTGGTCCAAGTATGCATATAATATTAAGTCTAATAAATGCGGTTCAGTATTAATTAACAAGTTAATAATTCAGTGAGATCAAGTGAGCTGAATGCCTGACTAGAGGCCGCTTCAGTTCAAGTGGAATTAATTATATTAATCCACAGCTTACTCTTGACTGAACCCGTAGGGTCACACAAATAGTACGTAAACGGATCAAGTATTTAATGGCATTAAATACTCCATCTATGGATATTCGGAATCGACGGATCTTGGTTTCAGTGGGAGCTGAGATCGTCACAGGCAAGAAATGAATACTCCGGAAACGATGATATTGCCGGAAACGGAAATATGGATCGTATCGGAAATATAAATATTATCCAAGTCGTAGATGTTGCCGGAAACGGAAACATGGTACGTATCGGAAAATATTATCGGAAATGGAAATATTGCCGGAATCGGAAATATTGCCGGAAATGAAATATTGTCAGAATCGGAAATATTATCGGAATCGGGAAATAATTCCGGAAACGGAAATATTATATTTGTTCGAAACGGAAATTAATTCCGGAATCGAAAATATTAAATATTGTTCGTATCGGAAATAAATTCCGGAATCGGGAATTTAATCGGAAGCGTATCGTACGAATGAGCATCGGACGAGGCCTGCCAGACGAAGGCCCAGCACGAAGCCGGGCCATCGCCAGCAAGCCAAGCGCACCACACGAACAGCCAAGGCCACGCCAGGCCCAGCGCAAGGCCAGGCCCATCAGGCCGTGGCAGCGCGCGCATCTGCGAGCAGTGGGCTGCGAGCATTGCTGCTGCTCGCGTGGGCTTGTAGCTCACGTGGGCCGAGCGGCCGTGTGGGCTGTGCGCGGGCATGGCCTGCACGCTTGCGGGTCATGCTCGTGTAGAGTTTGTGTTCGCATACGAAACCTAAAGAGTATAGGATTTGTTTAATGATTAAATTCCTAATCCTAAAAGATAAATTAATTAAATAAGAATTCTACTAGGATTCTAATTTAATTAATTTGTATCCTAGTAGGATTCGATTACTTATTCCATAGCCTATAAATATGAGTTAAGGGCTCATAATTTATATCGAGTATTCAAGTATTCAAAGTGATTTTGAGAGCAAAATTCAGTCACATAATTGCCTACAAATAGCCGAAAATTCCAAGTACCTTAAGGGCGATTCTAGTTGATCAAGCTTAAGCCGGATCCGGACGTGCTGTGGACTATCTACGGAGGGACGACACCTCGAGTCCTAAAGACTTGTTCTTGTTCGGTTCGGACGCAGCTAGGGAGGGCACGCAACAAAGTGTATGCATCTAAACTATGCTAAATGATTATGTGTAAATAATATGCTTTCCTGGATTTATGGTTTTTCCGCATGATTTATGTTTTGTCATATGAATCATAACCTAACAGCGTGGGCCGCAAGGCTTGCGCGGGTGGTGCTCGTGCTCGTGTACGGTTGTGTGCAATACAAATCCTAAAGCTATTAGAATTTGTTCTATGATTAAATCCTAATCCTAGTAGATAGATTTTTTTTAATAAGAGTCCTAATAGGATTCTAATTAAACTAAATTGGTATTCTAATAGGATTCTAAGTCATTTTCCATAACTCTATAAATATGTGCCTAGGGTCACAAATTTATACACGTAAGATTCAAGTATTCAAAGGTAAGATTTTCGCAAACATCAGCCATACACTCTTGCCCTATTAGCCGAAATTTATAGTACCTTAAGGGCCATTCTAGTTGGTCAAGCTTAAGGCGGATCTGGACGTGCTGTGGACTATCTACGGAGGGACGACACTTGGAGTCCTAAAGACTTGTTCTTGTTCGGCTCGGGCACAGCTAGGGAGGGCACGCTACAAAGTGTATGCATCTGAATTATGCTAAATGAGTATGTGTAAATAATATGTTTCCTGGCATTAAGGTTTTCCGCATGATTTATGTTTTGTCATATGTATCATAACCTAACAGTGGTATCACGAGCCTCTTATTATTTTTATAATCTAAATTGCATGAACATGGTTAAATTTTACAAATTTGCAAGGAATTAAAGGGGTGATTAGTTTTCGTAATTAATTGCAAATTGCGTTTATTTAATTATATGTACGCAGTTTTTCGGCAGAATATTCGTTACTCAACCAAATCGAGTGATTTTTGTGTCAATTTCGCATGTAAAAGGCATTCTAAAATTTTGACAAAAATAATGGTTTTGGGCCGAACCCAGAATTCCCAAATTCGAAGCCTAACTATGACTTTTCGGAGGTTTAAGTTTTTCAAACGCAAAAGTTTGTAAATTTAAGATGTTAAATTGAATATTTGCGATTCTTGTTGATAAATCTTGAGTTTTTGATTGACCTACAATATATGTTTAACAATTATGAATGCCTAGACTTGTTAATTATACAACCTAATTTGTAATTATGATTAATTTGTTGAAATATGAATAATTTAGAATTGATTTATTTTTCATAATTAATTAATAATTTAATTAGGTATCCATGATTAAAATCCACCATAAAAATTGTTAATTTGTGTTAAATTTTTAAATTTTTATGACCTAAATTTGAATCCATGTTAATCGGAAATTAATTGATTAATAAATTTTCGATTTTTAGCCCTAAAATTATGAAATTAATATGTTTTATTAATTTGTCAATAATTTTAAATTAAAAATTTTAATTTTTTATGAAAACGCCCATAAATGTTGCACGCACAAAGCAATGGAAGCTACGTGTTACCCTTAAGGGGTTTTGTATAGTGCGAGCACGAGACGACGAGCAAGGGAGCTCGTCCCCCGTGCGGTACGAATGCAGCGAGCAACGAGCGTGGCATGCACAAGGCAATGTGCCTAAGGGGTGTGTGCTACGCGTGTGGGCGATGGGGCAACGGGCGAGCAAGTGCAGCGAGCAAGGCAAGCACGCGTGGGCAGCGATGGATGCTGCGCCACACATGCGTTGCCTCGCCCAGCACCACGCCAAGGCATGTGCCAAGGCAGCGACGAGCTGTCCAGCAAGCCATGCCCAGCAGCGCGCCAAGGTGATGGGCGAGTGGGCTGCGCGCAAGCTTGGCTCGCTGGGCCTGACGCATTGGTGCGTAGTTGCTTGGGCTTTGCGGTACGATCAATCGAGTGACAAGGGGTTTGTTTCTTGTTGGACTTGACGAGGTATGGGCGCAAGCCCATGGCCTTGTCTTGACCCGATTGGTTCGTCTTAATTTTAATTTGTAATTTTCAGTTCGGAAATAATTTTAATTAAAATTTTAAAATTAATAATTTATATTGTTTTCTCGGATTTAATTTTGAATATTATAACTATTATAAATTTTAATTTATACTAATTATTTTACTAAAATTAAACCTTGAATTAATTTAAATTCATTTAAATCAACTGAAAATAAATTAAATAAAATGGATTCAATTATAAATTTATATGAGCTTAAAATTTTAATTAAATTTGTATGTTTCCGGTTAGACTAGAAATACATTTTTATGTTTAAAATTAGTAAAGCATATGAATTTATTGGTTTCAGTGGGAGCAATTTTAGTCATAAACTCTTGATTAGGTCTACAAATCCTTTAAGGTTAAAACAACTTGATTAGAATTAATAAGGACTGAATAATTGGTAGATTATTGGTGCCCTTGATTAATTGCTGCAAATATTTATGTGATGCATAACAATGTGTTTTACTAACCAGCTATGTGGGCCATTCATGATAATGAATGGGTGAATGGTATATATTGTATATGTACTGTTTGGCAGGTTATGAAGTGACTAGTATGACCCAAATAGGATAGAAAATATGGTATGCGTACCATTAATTTGAATGTAATTGGTCTAATGCACCAAATTTGTTTTTCAATTCAAATATGGTCTGTATACCATCAAATAGTTGTAATTAGTTTAATTATAGCTGTTCCTATTTGAAGAAAATGACGCCTCCCACGGTGAAATTCAAGACGAAGTTTCCAATCCATTTTCAAGACGGACTTTGAAGTTGAAGCTTCAAGATGAAGTCCGGCCATACTAGATCACATTTATCTTATGCATGCTTTAAGTTATTTATTGCTTTAAATATGTCTTAATTATGCATGAGATTATGGCTTGATTATGTTGCATGATTAAGGATTTTAGTTCACTTAAAATCTAACCAACATAGTAAGAGCCTTAAGTTCCAAACTTAAAAATTGAGTTAAAAGGTGCCATGCCAAAATAACACTTACTTGGATAACCTTTACATCAATCTAGTAATAGTTTTACGCTCAGCGAGGTGTTACTTATTGATCCTAAAGGGGTAAGGTACACAAATAATTGTTAGTACATGTTAGTTTTGGTGAAACTCAACGATATAAGTAAGGAGTCCTTTTATGTCGTGGCAAATTCGATAGGTTTTCCTAATAAGTTCTTAGACGTACCTATCAACCAAGAGTAGTTTCTAGACTATTAGCAAAAGGCTTTTGCTTACCTAGAATATTTTAGAATTGAGTCAAAATATATAATGTGCTTAATTCTTCAATGATTTTAGGGTCTTGGAATCATTTTATTCACACCTGCCGGAACAATAAATTCGAATAAAATGCTAATAACTTGTTTAAATTGCATGAATGCTTTAATTTTCAAGTTATTACCCATGATAAATGTTTAGACTTTGCATCAATGTATGTTTTAATTATTGTTTATAATTAAATATCTTGTGTAGACACCTACTTTTGTCCCCATTCCCGAAAGGGAAAGGTTCGATGATGAAAGCATAAAACTCCACTTGACAACGCATCTCCTATAAAATAACGAATCTCAATTCCCCTTTTTATTTCACCCGAAACCTGCTATTTATAGAAACCTGCTAAAAATAGTAACTGCCGTAAAAGGTAGCTTCTAAAAGTGGCAAGTCATAAAAGATAGAAACCTGTCAGAATTAGGTGTTGCACTCCAACATAAATCCTAAATGAGATAGAAAACTGCGAGAATCCTATTCCTAATATGATTCGGAAATAAGAGTTACGTATTAATTAAAATCCTAACGAGCCTAGAGTTCGTAACGGGCCCAGATGCATTCCGTCATGAAATTGATACGCACTAAAAGACTCGATTAAGTCTCAAACTCTACGGATTTCAGGAATCCGAATCTGACTGAGAAAACAGCCCAGACCCTATTTTCAACGCCTGGCTCTGGGCGCTAAAATCTTTGGCGCCCAGGCCTGGGCGCTGAAATCTTCGGCGCCCAGCCCTGGGCGCTGAAAATACCTGGGTACGTGTTTTTTCCTAATTCTTTGTGGATTAGAACTCTGCAATTCTATCTTTCCACGAACTCTTCCCTATAAATACAGCCCCAAATTCGACGTGAAAAGGACACACACACACAATTCATATTCTGAGTATTGACTCCAACCCTTAGCCTAAGCCTCACGCTGCGAAACTGTTCACGCGTTCTGTCGCAATCGATCCGTAAATCGAACAGAACGTATCCTGTCCCAAAATTGAGATTCGTTAAATAAAAAGGAGAAATAGCTAAGTCAAAGTGGTTAGTTTTCTGAGAACCGTGATGCACCTCTCAAGGGTGCGTCGTAATGTGCCCCTTCTCGATGATTTAATCGCTTTCCTCGCCCTTTTTATGAACTGTTAAACTAACTAAATTTGATTGTTCTATCACGCCTAACAAATATAATATTTTTGGGAAATTGGATTATCATGATAGGTCCCTTAATGCAATCTAAATCAAATAATCGCGATCGATCTAGTATTATATGTTGCATATTGCTAAAATCAACTCAGATTAGTTTAATAGTTAACGCATGTCCCTTCAATTATTTATGCTGAGCTAGTAAGGATATCCTGCCTCTGGAGTTATCGACGAGCGAAGTACTCCTCTCGATAGTTACAGTCCCCCGAACCCTCAATCTCTACCTTGCGGGTGTATGTTGAGAGATCCCCACACCAGGGATCACAAGGGAACCTACGGCCGTCGTGGTCAAACATAATTGCACTCCCTTTATGTCACGATAACCGGGTTTTGTCAGTTTTTCTCATTGTCGTTAAAAACTGAATGGCGACTCCTATATTACTAGTCAATTGGGTGTAAACTCACAGGAAATCCAATTACACTTGATTGAATAAAAAGAATCGTCACACCCACGAGGGACGAGGTCACGCATTAGCCTCGTGCTTTTTCGACCCCCTTACAGTGGCGACTCCACTGGGGATAGTGAAGGAAATACTCGTGCTTGTAGGTAATCAAAATAGCCGAAGGGTGAAACGATCCTACCCCGCGTTTATTTCCCCATCAAGTTCGGACGACCTGAAAATCAGCATATTAATGTGAACGGGAAAAACCGCATAACGAATCTCGGCTCCCTCGGGAGTTGGGACTAAGGATACCTTTTTTCGCCAATAGGGGGGTGCATACGCCGCGCATGTTGCCCACTCGGTACTTGTGCAGGTAGTACACCTATCCCGAACCCAATCGCTCGCTCATTAGGTCCCTCTCGCCTGCATGCCCCCTTGGCTTGCACTTGCGGGTTGGCCTCTTGAGCGAAATTCATCTGTTGAAGACACTACCTCGACCGGGGCATGTGTTGGATCTACGATAGAAGCGGTACCAAGCCAGGCGCAAATAACTACCCATAGAAGCCTATCATAAACTAAATGACATGTTATTATCGCCTCATGATGAATGTTAGTTATGTGTAGCGAAATATGTGATTGTGTGTGACAAACTATCCTAGAAAACCAACGACCTTAAAAATTGCCCAAACATTCATAGACTAATTTGCCAAAGAGTTATACCGAAATACGTGTTCCGCAAACCCGAATGATCGCCACAAAAAAGCGACGCTCGGGATGGCCTGTAACGAATCCCACAAACGCTGCACAACGCGTAAAGGACGTTATTAGGCAAGCACGCAAATCGAAGTCGCATAAACAGAAGTAGACTTAAACGGAAAATGAGAATCAGCCAGGGACGCATTTTCAACGCCCCTGGCTGGGCGCCAGAATTTCTCACGCCCCGCGCTGGGCGCTGAAGTTGCTGCTTGGCCTTCTGGTCAGGCGCAGCAGCCTCCGTGCCTGCGCAAAAGGAAAATACGTAGCACAAAAAATGTTCGTAAAAAGAATTGCTACGAGGGCGAAAGAAAAGCACTCGATTTCAAAAGCGACTCGTAAAAAAATTAATAACTCTTTGCGTCATTGTTAGGCCTCCTACGACGACAATGCTCGGCACTAAAAAACCGAACATGCTAACAACTATGAATGTCACACGGGCAAGTGTTTCGAAAATCTAAAGAATGACCAAAAGAAAAAAAAACCAAAAAGTGTACCGACTAAAGAAAGAGTGAAAAACCAATATAGAGAGTCGAAGTCTAGACTAAGTAATGCTTGAAACTTTGGGAACCTAAACTTTAGCTTATCTTATGCCTAGGACTGGTCCTGCCACTTGGTGCCGATCAGAAAATCAACGGTTAGTGCGTCTCGAAGATACATCCCCAACATCAGGTTTAGTGACTCCAAGCTCCGTCCGTCATCCCTCATTTCAAGGATCTCCGCTTCCCCAACCTCGATTCACACCTTCAAACATGTCCATCGAAGATTTGCAAGAGCAGATGGCTCAAATGACCCGACTCATGGGCCAACTGAAAATGGAAAATGAAGCCTTAGCGTCTGCACAAGCCAAAAATGACCTCGATAACGAGAAGAGGATTGAAAAAATGGTCCTACAGCAAACCATGGGGAGCAAATACTTCTCCCTCGATCCTGAACCTTTTCCTGGAAAACTACCAGAAAAGTTCAGTTCATCTGACTTACCAAAGTTCAAGGCCACGGACAACCCCCGTGATCATCTACTGAGCTTTGTGAATGCCATGAACTTGAAAGGCGTGGATAAGTCCATGTACTTACCTGCCTTTCCTTTGTCCTTGGAACCTGTGCCGCTCAAATGGTACTATCACCAGGACCCTAAGATCTTCCCCACTTGGGAAGACTTTGTCAATGTCTTCATCAAGCAATACTCGTCGAACATGGATTTCCAAGTCACCATGCGCGAGCTGGAAGTTCTCTTCCAAAAGAAAAATGAGGGTTTCACGACCTACTTTGCTAGATGGAGGGACCAGGCGGCCCAGCTAATCAATAGGCCTCCCGAAACAGAATTGGTCCAAAAATTCATTGACAACCTGGACCCGGCTTACAGACAACACCTTAGGTACCTGGGACTTGACACTTTCAAAAGAGTTTATGATGTGGGAATAAAGATCGAGGACGACCTCGCGAAAACCATACAAAGCAAACCCAAATATAAAAACAACACCTATAATCGGGGTAACACATCCCAAGCCCAAGAAGTCCATGCTGTAGAAGAGACTCCCGCCCGCAGAAGCCCTGGAAGATGGGTCCGAGACCGAAAGTTTACCCCAGTCGGGTCGACTTTGGTACAAGACTTTGAAAGACTAACCAATCAAGGAAAGATGAGACCTATAGGCCCCACCCGTGACCCTCCTGTCAAAAGCAAATATTGGGTCGAAGGTACTTACTGCAAATTCCATCAAGGAAATGGGCATGACACTGAAAACTGCTGGAATCTAAAACATACGATCCAGGACATGATAGAGGATGAAGTGATACCTCTCCCTAACGTTGGCAAACCCAACAACAACAAGAGCCCACTCGGCTCTTGTCACATCTCTCTCGACCAACCAGAGAATTTCGACCCCACGGTATACATCACGCCTCAAGGTGCACCACTCGCTGTGGTCCCTATGGATCGAATCGAGAGAGAAGTGTGCGGTGTGTGGAATGATGATGCTGAAGATATTTACCTATCTCAAGTATCGGGCCAGGACTTCTTCACCGAAACTTGGCCCGGGTATGCTCTCATTGACACCACCCCTCAGGAGCCCGAGGTCGACAACCTCACCCGACCCGGAAGAATATACCAACCGGATATTCACCCACCTCCTATGGACGACATCCCGGTTAGGCAAACTCCTGAGAATGGACGGCACGCCACCGTCGCAGAAGTCATTGAAAATCCTCTCCCGAAACAACTAAAAAGAACCAAGGCCGAGATTACCATCTGGGATCCCATGTGTACTTCAAAGGAACATCGCGAAAAGCTCATTCGCTCACTCGACCTCATCTTAGTACCTACAGATATCACACCTGACTCATTGGTTAGCCATGTCACGAGAGATGCCGGAGAAAAAGCCATAGTTTTCACTGACAAAGACTTGCCCAAAGAGGGGGGTGCTCACAATAAAGCCCTTTACCTAGTGGTTGGATGTAAAGGACAAAACATCCCCCTAGCGCTCGTAGATAATGGTTCAGCGGTTAATGTCTGCCCATTGCGAACCGCCCATTGCTTGGGGCTAGGAAATGATGACTTCCAAACCTCCACGCAAGGGGTACGAGCTTATGATAACTCCCGAAGGCCTGTATTGGGAAAAATCAACCTTACCATACAAATCGGGCCTGTGGCACGCACCACGGAGTTTCAAATAATCGACATCAAGCCCACTTTCAACCTCCTCTTGGGGCGACCTTGGCTCCACGACTTAGGAGGTGTGGCTTCTACCTTGCACCAAATGGTTAAACTTAACCATAACGGGGTAATACTAGAAATCCGCGCCCCTCCTCTCGACGTCAGTTGTACTATGGTTGGAACGGCCGAAACTGCAGACGACCTTTACGGGTTTCAAATGGAAGAGATCCAGTTCATCGAAGATTATGATCCAGCATTCCTAGACCCGCATGCATCCCGAGTCATCCCTAGAATGCTGTTAGCTCAAGGTTATTTCCCAGGAACCCCACTGGGCATAAGGAAGAAGGAATACACATTCCATCCTTTTACCAACAAATCTACTCCCTTTGGCTTAGGCTATGAACCAACGGAGGAAGATATTGCTGACCGCCTGTCTAGGCTACGCCTTAACAAAACCAAACAAACCACCCTCCTTTCCCCGTATCAAAGGACCCTTAACGGGATGTTCGTTCGGGAAGGAGAAGAACACCCATGCTGTGATTTCCCTGAACCCTTCGTTCAGGATAGCTTGCTAAAAGCCGGATTTGAAATTTTCCATGACTGCCACACCTTGGATGAGGCACCCCACCTCACCAAGACTAAAACAGCTGAAATATTAGACAACCAGGCTCTATGGACATTGTTTAACGAATCGAGGCCTATGGAGAACGAGACTGTGATGACTACCGTAGCTTTACAAGATGAAGGTTTTGATCCAACCCGGTTAATCTCTCCCGCATCAACACTAGAAGAGATCGAGAACGGATGGGTGAAGACATATCAGTGGGTCAATGCAAAAGGAATGGAATTCAAGATGAGTACCGGTGAAGGACCGAAGTTTTATGAGACTAAACCCCAGGCTTGAGCCACATATAGCACCATTAGTAAAAAAGCGCCTAGTAGTTCTTTAGATTGATAGAAAAAATAATAGAGACTTTAGATGGTCCTAAGGCCCCTTAGAATATAGGTCAGTTTTATTTCAGTGTGTTTTCCTTACTTTCGGAATCAATTAAGGCGTAATCTTTCTCCTAATTTTTTTTATTCTAACACTAAATAAACACCAAATGTACTTGCAAAATACAAAAATAAAGAGGCGGCCCACTCTAGGCCCAACAAACAAAGCCCACTCGGTTTTGAAATAGTGCCATGGGAACCAATTCCCGAAACCCACAAAATAAACCACGCTATCCCATTTATATCCCCAAAAACCTAAAAAGCCAACCAGTGTCATCATAAGAGTCAATCCATGCAACCCAAAATCAAAGGAAATCAAAATCCAAAACAATGCAAATGTTACCAAAAAAACAGATTCATAAAACATAATTCCATCATACCCTTCACTAACAACACGCACTTCAACCCACCTCAAAAGCCTACACAAAGATCTTCATAACTTCCGCACTCTAACCCCATTTTCAAAACTGTTTCGAGTCACGAATAGAAAAAATTAATCCGGACGAAAACGTATTTCACGCTAACAGTCAAAAAAGCCTCCAAAATAGCCTCAAAATTGACTTTAAATACGAGCAAAATATCAAGGCACAAAAAAGAAATAAATGCAAGAACATGTGAAGCAAAGCGTCAAAAATTGACCTCCCAAGTCATTTTCAGCGCCCAGGGTTGGGCGCCGAAATTTCTGACGCCCCAGCCTGGGCGTTGAAACTCTCTGCCTGACAAAAATTTTCTTTTCAGAAGTGCTCGTCATTTTATCCGCACACAACGGAAAAATAACGAACACTTGGGGGGTACAGTACGTATCCAAATAGGCTTACCAAGAATATAGCCATACAAATTAGTCGAATTTCGAATTTCATATTTTACGCGACTTACGGCAAAAAAAAACAACGGCAGACGAAAATAATGATAATACTTCACTCATTTGACCGGTTAAGTAATATGCTTCCACCTCAGGGCACATCTACCGAAATCCGGCATATTAGAACTTATTCTAAAGCTAGAACTACGCGCGACCTGATTCTGACAAGATACGTAGGCAATCTTACCAAGGATTCGGTCCGATATAAAAAAACACATATTCTTTGTGCAAAAAGTGTTAGACACATAAAATATAAAAAAAGAGGAGAAACAAAAGTAAATGAAAAATAAAAATACGCCTTTATTGAAAAATAATAAGAAGGAAAACAAAGTGCTAAGAATAAAAACAAACACAAACTGAAATAAATAGAGGGCACCTACACCCTAGCAAGAACTACACTACTCTAGTTCTTCCGGATCATCAAATAAAGTCTTGTAGAGGGCAATGTTTGCAGGATCCACCCCCACAGTCTTCTGCGCTGCCCCAATATCAATCTCCATAAGAACCGGCTCCTGGACACTAACTTCCAAAGATGCCAAGGCTTCAGAAACATTCTCAGTTATAGACCGCTCAGCCTCAAGGGCACAGGCAATGGTGGGAGAAGGATTATTATCAACTGGACTAGCCACTGTTTCTACAGGCGGCTGAGCCTTCCTAACCCATACATTGTTCCGGCAACGATCTCCGCGAGAGGTTGCATTTCTTTTAACAACATCAGGCCCCTTCATGTTAGGCATCTTTTTAGGCCTGAAACTGGAACGGGGAGGAACTTCCTTTCGCTTTCGATCAGGACGAGCTTTCACAGTCTTAATACTATAGGTACGAGGTTTGGCAGAATCAGGACCCTCATACTTAACACGAATACGAGGTATCAAAAGCTCAGCCGGCTCCCCATTACGAGCCTTGGCCCTCACATCTTTATCATCGGAGCTCATCCACCACTTGTAGTTTTCAGAAAGACCCACAAAGCCATTTGTAGCTACAGCTCAACGCGGGAGACCATCATAATACTTAGCCCACGCTAGGACCCGTGTTTTTGAAAAGGCCGCTACCTTAGGTGGTACCGTATCAGAAAAGGGGATAGTCTGCCTTAAACCATATTGACGCATGACTCGGTAAGGGAAAATATAAATGGGACGAGATAGACCCAACAAGGAAACATAAACCAATACATCAGAACCCCCTATCTTAGTAGTCAAACCCCACCATGGTACCACCCACTTAATAGAACAAATGCCATAAGTAAAAAAGGAGGTCCATTCGGCCTCGTCCTGGCCTTGGTGCAAGTATTTTCGGTTACCCAAGGCTATAGGGCGATAATGTTTAGGATCGGCAGGAGCTTCCAAAAGTCTAAGCCGTTCCGCAAGCCAAATCTGCAGAAACAGGGTACGATCAAATCAAAAGAATGAAAAGAAAAAAAAAACGGTCCCTGGGGCGCTGAAACTCAGCCCCAGGCAAAAGAAATATATGCAAAAGGGGCGTATGCGTGCGCAAAAAAGAAAATTGATTACCTGCAGTAATAGGGGGCTTCCCTTAAAATGTTCAGATTTGGCATCCTTCTTCAGCTCATCCGCACTCAGCAAGGTCTCGGCAACAACCAACGGCATGATAGAATAGAAACTTTCCATCTGGCTAATCAAGGGGATCAACCTTATGTCACCGAACTCACCATTGTTATTCTATAGCAAATAGTGATTCAACAAGCAAAATACAAGGGCTCGAATATTCAATTTCTGTTCGGTCATATTCTTACTAGGCCTAAAGTGATGTTTTACAAGTTTTGCCAAGTGAACCTCGTCACCTACAACAATTTCAGCAAACATGTTATCATCTAGTCCTAGGAAAGTCCCTATGGTTGTTTTACCCTCTTCAATAGTGTCAGGGGTAACAGGAGTAGCATTAGTAGGATAACCAAGGATCGCAGCAAATTCATCTGGCAAAGGACATATTTTGTTGCCCCGAAAGGCAAAAACATGATGATCGGAGTCCCAAAAGCTTAGGGCAGCATGCAGAAAGTTATAATCAATATTAATTTGTTGTAAGCCTAAAAGTGCCTCTAAGTGGTATTCTTTTAACAAAGCCTTTTCTGTGGGAGTAAGGGCCCGTAGCCAACGCCTAACAGTCCGTTGGAGTGAGAAAGTAGGGATCGACATGGCAAAAGCAATGAGTAATTAAAACACAGCAAAAAAGAGAGAAAGAATTTGAGAGTGGTGGAAAATAGGGACGTACCTAGCCCCTATATATAGCTGGACGCACCCAGTGACATCCTGATCCCATTCGGAAACGTGTTAGGAAATCCGAAAGTCAAATATCACCAGGAAAAGACTTTCAGCACCCACGGCTGGGCGCCGAAATGTTTAACGCTTGGCCTTGGGCGCTGAAAATGCAGCCAAAGGCCCAGATTTCACAAAACGCGGAACAGGAAAGGACTTAAGACCGTGTTGCTAAACACGAGGCCCTATTGCAAGTAGGATCAAGCCCAAAGCACCCTTAGCTCCCAAATAAGCAAAAAAAAACATTAAAACTTGGTCGAAACTTAGACTCGTCTCAGAAAATGCTTATGTACACTTTTCAAAAAACAAGTTAAATATCATGGTCATTCTTCGAAACACCATAAATGTGTATCGTTAAGTCGTTGGTTTTCCAAATAAAAAAATGTTTGTCTGTCAAAGGATTAATCCGGGCCAAGCTAAAACCGGATGTCGCCTGAAAACTAAAGTCGCACTCCACGGCTTCGCTAAAGTAGCACACTACTATAAAAGGTCGCTCGCGCATACGAGCATGACCCCAAACATGATTACAAGATGTGAAAAACGACCGACGAGCCCCAGTGCTTGGGGGCTCGCGAAAAATAGACTCCAACAAGGAGCGCACGATCAAAATCACATTCCCGGACTGCGCCATACACCATATCATGTTTGGATATCTAAAAAAAAAACAGGTTCGACCTCAGGGAAAGGTCGTCATTGACACTTGTGCACGGTCCTCTGATCGAAGACCAAGTCGAGCCGTAAAAACTAGCTCAAAATCACGAGAGCAGACGGTCGCAAGACAAAGGTCCGTCTGAACACGTTGTCAGCCCACATTCAGGTTACAACTAAATTCGAGCATCCCTCGAAAGAATTCGCTCTTGCAAGAATGAATAAAAAGAAATTCTCAAAAGAAATCACAAAAAAACCAAAGAAATAGGAACTTGCCCATCTTCAGTTGGCAAGACCGCGGCACGCGAATCCCAAATAAAAAAGACGAATTCAGGTTCGCTCACCTCCAGCGAGCGGGGCGTCCACCCTTAGCGGACAAGGCTCGCCCACCTTCAGCGGGCGGGGTCTGCGTCATTAGCCGCGCAGGTCCTTAGTTTTCGAAAAATAGAATCTTCAAAAAACAAAATAAAACAGGCTCGCCATCTTCAGCTGGCGGGGTCTACGGCGCAAACCACGTAGGTCCTTATTTTCAAAAAAACACAAAACAAATTTCAAAATAGATTCGTCCACTTCTATCGGACGGGGTGTCCACCCTTAGCGGACAGGCTCGCCATCTTTAGCCGGCGGGGTCTACGTCACAAACCGCGTAGTTCCTTATCTTCAAAACTTCAAAAACAGATTCGTCCACTTCTATCGGACGGGGTGTCCACCCTTAGCGGACAGGCTTGCCATCTTTAGCCGGCGGGGTCTGCGCCACTAACCGCGCAGGTCCTTAGTCGCTGCAGCGATAACTTTTTATGGTTTTCCCTTTTCCAAAAATTAAAAAGATTGGTTTTTCGTTTTTTCCAAAAAAGAGCGATGTGCTGGATTTTCCTTCGTTTTACGTCCCATAAAAACAATGGGGTTTTCTCGTTTAGCTAGCCCTGAAAATGAGAATCTTTAAAAACATTTTTACCTCGTGATTGGGCTTGGCCAGGCCCAATTACACTTTATAGCTTTGATTTCGAAAACATCTGTAGCTACTCCCAATGACAAAGTGAGGGAGTTTCTACACCTCTTTAGATACTTCCAATGACAAAGTGAGGGAGTATTCTATACTATCCATTGATAAATCCCAATGACACGTGAGGGATATGTCGACATTTCAAGTGATGACCCTTAAGTCAAATGTTATCACTCGGGGGCTCGTGAGACCCTCGCAAAACAGGTCACATACACCATGGCTTGTGTGACGCACTCCGTCTAATACTTTGTCCATCATCTTACCCCAAGACTCAGTCAAAGTAGGGGCTAACTGTAGACACCTACTTTTGTCCCCATTCCCGAAAGGTAAAGGTTCGATGATGAAAGCATAAATCTCCACTTGACAACGCATGTCCTATAAAATAACGAATCTCAATTCCCCTTTTCATTTCACCCGAAACCTGCTATTTATAGAAACCTGCTAAAAATAGTAACTGCCGTAAAAGGTAGCTTCTAAAAGTGGCAAGTCATAAAAGATAGAAACCTGTCAGAATTAGGTGTTGCACTCCAACATAAATCCTAAATGAGATAGAAAACTGCGAGAATCCTATTCCTAATATGATTCGGAAATAAGAGTTACGTATTAATTAAAATCCTAACGAGCTTAGAGTTCGTAACGGGCCCAGACGCATTCTGTCATGAAATTGATACGCACTAAAAGACTCGATTAAGTCTCAAACTCTACGGATTTCAGGAATCCGAATCTGACTAAGAAAATAGCCCAGACCCTATTTTCAACGCCTCGCTCTGGGCGCCGAAATCTTCAGCGCCCAGGCCTGGGCGCTGAAAATACCTGGGTACGTGTTTTTTCCTAATTCTTTGTGGATTAGAACTCTGCAATTCTATCTTTCCACGAACTCTTCCCTATAAATACAGCCCCAAATTCGACGTGAAAAGGACACACACACACAATTCATATTCTGAGTATTGACTCCAACCCTTAGCCTAAGCCTCACGCTGCGAAACTGTTCACGCGTTCTGTCGCAATCGGTCCATAAATCGAACAGAACGTATCCTGTCCCATAATTGAGATTCGTTAAATAAAAAGGAGAAATAGCAAAGTCAAAGTGGTTAGTTTTCTGAGAACCGTGATGCACCTCTCAAGGGTGCGTCGTAATGTGCCCCTTCTCGATGATTTAATCGCTTTCCTCGCCCTTTTTATGAACTCTTAAACTAACTAAATCTGATTGTTCTATCACGCCTAACAAATATAATATTTTTGGGAAATTGGATTATCATGCTAGGTCCCTTAATGCAATCTAAATCAAATAAT
This sequence comes from Spinacia oleracea, assembly GCF_020520425.1. Lineage (NCBI taxonomy): Eukaryota > Viridiplantae > Streptophyta > Magnoliopsida > Caryophyllales > Amaranthaceae > Spinacia > Spinacia oleracea. The sequence continues at coordinate 117,591,171 of NC_079489.1, read as the reverse complement.
CGCGATCGATCTAGTATTATATGTTGCATATTGCTAAAATCAACTCAGATTAGTTTAATAGTTAACGCATGTCCCTTCAATTATTTATGCTGAGCTAGTAAGGATATCCTGCCTCTGGAGTTATCGACGAGCGAAGTACTCCTCTCGGTAGTTACAGTCCCCCGAACCCTCAATCTCTACCTTGCGGGTGTATGTTGAGAGATCCCCACACCAGGGATCACAAGGGAACCTACGGCCGTCGTGGTCAAACATAATTGCACTCCGTTTATGTCACGATAACCGGGTTTTGTCAGTTTTTTTCATTTTCGTTAAAAACTGAATGGCGACTCCTATATAACTAGTCAATTGGGTGTAAACTCATAGGAAATCCAATTACACTTGATTGAATAAAAAGAATCGTCACACCCACGAGGGACGAGGTCACGCACTAGCCTCGTGCTTTTTCGACCCCCTCACATCTTGCACTGCAGTAAACCCTTTTAGAAAGGTAACAGTAAATTTCCTCGATTGGTAGTGAATCCAAGAACTATTCACGGAAATGAGAGAAAATGAGAAATTTAAAATGTACGTTTCTTATAGCGACTTTTATGGTTGTTTTCGAGTATCAAAATCGAATGGCAAACCAATTGGTGCTTGTGAATTCAAAATACACTGTAGTTTTGAGATCATAAAGCATTGAGCTTAAACGCTCAACTTTACCAATGGTTAACAACCTAACATCTTTGTCCATTTAATTCTCGAACGAGTCTAGTCCCTAGACATTCGAATAGATCGATGCTTAGAGAACTTTAGAAGCTTCTGGTAAGATCATCTAGTTGAAACAAAATATTCAACATAAATTAAAATGGTAAGAACCTTGTTGGAGTGACATTGGACATGTCTAAACAAAATATAAAAGTAAACACTAAAGAATACAATTCTTAAGACTATAAGAAAGGGTACAAGAAATAGGAAAACAAGGAACAAATGAAAGAAATTTTACGATTTCGTTTCTACCTATAAGTTTATGTTTAAAGAGAAGTGACCTAGCAATCAAACTTCCTTGGTATCATATACCGCTTGAGGTTCTTACTTCGGTAATAACTCAAACTATGGAAGCTAGGCTACACTAATGGCCTACAAGTGGGAAATGAAGCATGACAATGCTACATTAGTTGTAGGGTCATCTAGTTTGTTTTAAGTCCTTTCAAGGCTGGAACTTAATGGCTATTTTGTTCCATAATCAACATACCTAAATTTCTGCTTCAAATACAGAAAGACTCACATTCAGAAGAACAAAAACAATGCTTGTTTGTTTGTGTTATTTGAATGAAATGGTCATTTACGGGTTGAGTCAATATGCTTGATTAAAACAAACAACTCTTTAACAATAGAACTTTACTAGGTTCAAATCAACCTATTGATTTGAGTTCCACAAACCTTTAGCATTGTTACTTAGACCATATCAACAAGTTAACATTTAAAAGCTCTATTTTGATGGACTTTTGAAAGTTGATTGATTTCTAGATCAATTTAAGACAAGCTAGTCTTACTTGTTGAAAGTAACAAAAGATATGAACTATTGTTAGAACGCCTAGACGATAAAGTTCAAAGCTAAAGAAAGATTTATGACTTTATTATTTCACCTAGATTTGAGTTAATATGGATTTATTTACTCAAAGTGATATAAGTTTGAATCCGTTTTGCTAGTTCAAAGATTCAGAAGTATAAAATCCACATGGCAAGAAATCATAAAGATCTAGGTTAGATCATAACGATGATTACTTTAAGACCAAATATGATCATCTATGATTGTGTGTTGTAATTTCACATCTAGCTCCATAAGATATGGCATATCTATGTTGGAATGATCGAATTCAATTAGTACTTGATTCGATCAAAGATGAATCATATAGACTTTTTCTATAATTTCTAAAACAAAATGCTCAACTACCACCAAACTAAACCAAATTCGTCAAAGCTATTGAAAAGTAATTTCGGAATATCTTTTCATCTAAAGAGTTCCTAAACTCAGTGGGAGCTTAGTGTTTGTTATTCAACAAACTAAAGCCCAAGTATAGATATATGTTTCATTGTGATTTATTCAAATGAGACACAAGGGTATTGTTTCTACCACAAAATTTTGAGAACATAATGTTTGTTTGCTCGAAATAATGTCCTTTTGGAGATTCGTTTCCAAAATGACAAGTTGGAGAAAATAGACCTCGAAAGTCTTTGAGGCGAACAACAAAAATAAACGGAGATTCCGGAGGCTTTTCGAAGTTCTTCAGAAAATCCGAACACATATTCTTAAGGACTTTAGAAGTGGCTTTAAAGAATAGACATCTCTTAGAAGACTTTACAAGTGCTTCAAGGAGAACAGAATATTCAAAGGACTTTCAAAGTATCTGTTGATATTCTATTGTTTGATGTTCTATACCCAAGTAGGCATAGAGTTCAAGTCACTGAAACTATGAGATTCTTCTATTAGATAGTGAAGAAATATGGAGTTCAGGTCACTGAAGCTATGCGATTCTTCCATTAGATAGTAAAGAAACCTACAACTTGCAGTCAAACTATTATCATGTAGATTAATGAGTTTGTGACCCGTAAGAAAGCTATGATGAAACCCATATTCCCTAAAATGGTTAGAGGCCATATATAGACTCAAATGTTTTAAATGGTTAGAGGCCATAAAACATACTAAATGTTTTGATGACAAAATTGAAATTTTGTTGATTTGCAAGAATAGTTTCACACCTATTGGTTGCAAGTTTGTTTTAAGGATAAAAACCATCAAACATGGAATTGTGTTCACACACAAAGCTAGATTAGTTGCTAAAGGTTAGAAGCAAATTCACGGCGTGGATTGTGTTGAAGCCTCATGCAAAATCGTAATGCTTAAGTCTATAATTCAAGCAATGATTGCATATGGCAATTGGATGACAAAACGTATTCCTCGATCAAATGTTGGAAGAAAACTATGTACATGGCATGTCATAGGATTTGTGGATCCAAATAATGCTTGAAATGAATGCTAGCTTATGAAATCTAAGTACAGATTTAAGCAAGCAATTGGGAATTGGAATTGTATTTTAGTGAAGCTAATAAGTATTTTAGTTTCATAAAATGTACATGATTCTTATAGATATATAAGAAGTTTAGTGGGAGTACATAAAACTTAATTGGTCCTATGTGTGTCATACACATATCTCTCTATTGTGAAAATAACATTCAAATGCTAATAACTTAGATTTGAAAATTATTCATCAATGACGGACCAAGGCGAAACTTAGTGCATATTGGGTATTAAGATCCATTGACAAAGATCTTATAATATTGTTCTGGATTAAGTAATGGCATTTACTAAATGAAACACGAAAGACTCCATTGGAGATATTCGACCCCATATGAATAAATCTAAGTAATGTATGTTTGAACTATGTATAAGCATTTACTAAGTTAAACATCAAAGAGTCTAAATGAGATTCTTCACCTATATTATATGTCAAAGAATTTAGCTGGATTTAGTATCTACTGGAACTAGAATGAGCTAAAGGTACATGAATAGAATTCAATTGGGAATTATTCTGCAAACGAATTTATCATGTGTGATATAATATGAGGATCGCCAAAAATGTGTCGTATGGCTTTAGGCATGACGAACATATACCAATCTCTATTGATCTAAGTAAAGATCAACTAGATTGAGATCAAGAAAAACTTATGGTACTTGAAAAGGTACATAAGAGTAGCTCTTGATTCAAGGAAATAAAGATATGCTAAATATTGATGCTGCACGCATAAACACTGGCAGAGGATCAAGCAAGATTCCTTTGGAGTTAACCATTTACAAGGACGAGCTAAAGAGCATCATGTTTTGAAATGGCAACATGGATTGGAGACCATGAGTTGTTGCGTGGGAAATTAAAATAATAATTTCTATGTTCTAAGATACAGCTGGAAAGTCTTCCACGTATCTGTGAACTGCTTGGATAGGTAAATCCAAACAAAGCATCAATGGAAACCTATACAATTGAAGTAAAAGTACTTATTGCCTAAGAAGCAATGAAACATAGTTGTTTACATAAAGAGTTCTTCACTGAACTTGGGTAGATCACATGTCTGTTGACTTAATGGTTCTTCATTGCAAAATGCGTAGAACCACTATTGAAGTAAGAAAGACTAGATCACACAATAAACAAACTCTCTTATCATCCTATCTCAAAGAACATTCGATGAAAAGGATATTAAGATTGGCAAAGCATGATAACTAAACCTATGCAACAAGTGAGAGGCAACACTCACATTGTAGCACTGGAAATCAAGCATAGCTTAGAATTCCATGAACTATTTTAAAAATGGGTTTGAGGCCCATGGTTGTAAAACATTGGGGTTGAATATTTATCATATATGAAATGTATTTTCATATTCCATTTAATCTTGGTTTAGTATTAAATGATGAGTCCCTTCAATTTGACGAAATATTCAAGATAGACTGTCAGGACCAGTCCTGTGACTAAGAAATGTCTATCAAGTGAACTTGAATGTGAAAAGTTGAAAATGGTCCCTGGTCGGAGTTTTCTATAAAGATGGACGCATAGAAAACGTTAGACGACTAGAATGCAAGATGACTAATAGTTCTGTTTCTTGAACAATGTGGACATGGCAATGTCGTAATCATTTGCATAGATACTTACTTTGGGAAGACTAGTATCGGACAGACCTATGAAACTTTACTGTAAGAGATGAAACTCTGTCATAAGTAAATTTCATTAAAATTATTAGACACTAAATCCTCAATACCTGAGTGATTTTAGATTACTTGTTTGAGAACTGCTTACTTTGACGTTGACCAACCGTCGTACACCGTAAAAGGAGGCTATAAAGGCAACGCTCATGTAATCACCTATCCAACGAAGATTAATCTCAAGATCGCAAGATTGGGATTGTCCTCCCATAAATCGGGATGAGATGCTTAAAAGTTGTACAAGGCCACTCGGAGAGCTAGAAACTGTAAAATGCATGGCCGTGCTCAGATGAATCATAGGCTATGATTATCTGTTTATTTGATCAGTTGAACTCTGAAATCGAGAAATACCTTTGGACGTAATAAGGATGACAACTCTTACCTTATGTTCAAGAGCAAGCATCGAGCGACAAAGGAATTAGGAAATGCACACTTGTCCCTAAGGACAAGTGGGAGACTGAAGGAAATAATGCCCTTGGTCCAAGTATGCATTTAATGATAAGTCTAATAAATGCGATTCAGTATTAATTAACAAGTTAATAATTCAGTGAGATCAAGTGAGCTGAATGCCTAGCTAGAGGCCGCTTCAGTTCAAGTGGAATTAATGATATTATTCCACAGCTTATTCTTGACTAAACCCGTAGGGTCACACAAATAATACGTAAACGGATCAAGTATTTAATGGCATTAAATACTCCATCTATGGATATTTGGAATCGACGGATCTTGGTTTCAGTGGGAGCTGAGATCGTCAAAGGCAAGTAAATGAATACTCCGGAAACGATGATATTGCCGGAAACGGAAATATGGATCGTATCGGAAATATAAATATTATCCAAGTCGTAGATGTTGCCGGAAACGGAAACATGGTACGTATCGGAAAATATTATCGGAAATGGAAATATTGCCGGAATCGGAAATATTGCCGGAAACTGAAATATTGTCAGAATCGGAAATATTATCGAAATCGGAAAATCAGTCCGGAAACGGAAATATTAAATATTTGTTCGAAACGGAAATTAATTCCGGAATCGAAAATATTAAATATTGTTCGTATCGGAAATGAATTTCGAAATTGAGAATTTAATCGGAAGCGTATCGTACGAATTAGCATCGGACGAGGCCTGCCAGACGAAGGCCCGGCACGAAGCCGGGCCATCGCCCAGCAAGCCACACGCATCAATCGCACACAGCCAGGCCCAGCGCAAGGCCAGGCCCAGCAAGGCCTTGGCGCGCACGGAACAAATCTGGGCTGCGACATTTGGGCTGCGAGCGAGTGCAGTTCGCGTGGGCCGCAAGGCTTGCGCGGGTGGTGCTCGTGCTCGTGCTCGTGTACGGTTGTGTGAAATACAAATCCTAAAGCTATTAGAATTTGTTCTATTATTAAATCCTAATCCTAGTAGATAGATTTTATTTAATAAGAGTCCTAATAGGATTCTAATTAAACTAAATTGGTATTCTAATAGGATTCTAAGTCCTTTTCCATAACTCTATAAATATGTTCCTAGGGTCACAAATTTATACACGTAAGATTCAAGTATTCAAAGGTAAGATTTTCGCAAAAATCAGCCATACACTCTTGCCCTATTAGCCGAAATTTATAGTACCTTAAGGGCGATTCTAGTTGGTCAAGCTTAAGGCGGATCCGGACGTGCTGTGGACTATCTATGGAGGGACGACACTTGGAGTCCTAAAGACTTGTTCTTGTTCGGTTCGGGCGCAGCTAGGGAGGGCACGCTACAAAGTGTATGCATCTGAATTATGCTAAATGATTATGTGTAAATAATATGTTTCCTGGCATTATGGTTTTCCGCATGATTTATGTTTTGTCATATGTATCATAACCTAACAGTGGTATCACGAGCCTCTTATTATTTTTCTAATCTAAATTGCATGAACATGGCGGCTAATAATGATTTTATTTGATGACAAATCATAACATTTGTAACCACGATTATTAGGGGGTATCCCAAGAAAACACATGGGGTAGACCGGGCTTGAAGTTTGTAGGTTGTGGATGGAAATAAAGGATAACATAAACACCCGAAAACCCGAAGATGAGAGTATGATGGATCCTTTTGATAAAGAACTTGAAGAGGAGATGAGAACCCCAATTTTTTTAGTTGGAAGAATATTGTGGAGATAAGTTTCCATTTGTAATGCATGATGCCAAAATGAGGGGGGTAGGGAGGCATGGACAAGAAGAGTGCGGATTATGTTGTTAATGGGACATATTTTTCTTTCGGCTTTCCCATTTTGTGAAGAAGTATGTGGACATGTGTAGACACCTACTTTTGCCCCCATTCCCTAAAGGGAAAGGTTCGATGATGAAAACATAAATCTCCACTTGACAACGCATCTCCTATAAAATAAACGAATCTCAATTCCCCTTTTCATTTCACCCAAAACCTGCTATTTATAGAAACCTGCTAAAAATAGTAACTGCCGTAAAAGGTAGCTTCTAAAAGTGGCAAGTCATAAAAGATAGAAACCTGTCAGAATTAGGTGTTGCACTCCAACATAAATCCTAAATGAGATAGAAAACTGCGAGAATCCTATTCCTAATATGATTTAGAAATAAGAGTTACGTATTAATTAAAATCCTAACGAGCCTAGAGTTCGTAACGGGCCCAGGCGCATTCCGTCATGAAATTGGTACGCACCAAAAGACTCGATTAAGTCTCAAACACTACGGATTTCAGGAATCCGAATCTGACAAAGAAACGGCCCAAACAGCAATTTCAACGCCCAGCCCTGGGCGCTGAAATTGCCTGGATCCTATTTTCAACGCCCAGAGCTGGGCGCCGAAATCATTGACGCCCAGGCCTGGCGCTGAAAAATACTTGAGTACGTGTTTTTTCGTAATTCTTTGTGGATTAGAACTCTGCAATTCTATCTTTCCACGAACTCTCCCCTATAAATACAGCCCCGAATTCGACGTGAAAAGAACACACACAATTTATATTCTGAGTATTGACTCCAACCCTTAGCCTAAGCCTCACGCTGTGAAATTGTTCACGCGTTCTGTCGCAGTCGATCCATAAATCGAACAGAACGTATCCTGTCCCATAATTTGAGATTCGTTAAATAAAAAGGAGAAATAGCAAAGTCAAAGTGGTTAGTTTTCTGAGAACCGTGACGCACCTCTCAAGGGTCCGTCGTAATGTGTCCCTTTTCGATGATTTAATTGTTTTCCTCGCCCTTTTTATGAACTGTTAAACTAACTAAATCTGATTGTTCTATCACGCCTAACAAATATAATATTTTTGGGAAATTGGATTATCATGCTAGGTCCCTTAATGCTATTTAAATCAGATAATCACGATCGATCTAGTATTATATGTTGCATATTGCTAAAATCAACTCAGATTAGTTTAATAGTTAACGCATGTCCCTTCAATTATTTATGCTGAGCTAGTAAGGATATCCTGCCTCTGGATTTATCGACGAGCGAAGTACTCCTCTCGGTAGTTATAGTCCCCCGAACCCTCAATCTCTACCTTGCGGGTGTATGTTGAGAGATCCCCACACCAGGGATCACAAGGGAACCTACGGCGGTCGTGGTCAAACATAATTGCACTCCCTTTATGTCACGATAACCGGGTTTTGTCAGTTTTTCTCATTGTCGTTAAAAAATGAATGGAGACTCCTATATTACTAGTCAATTGGGTGTATACTCACAGGAAATCCGATTACACTTGATTGAATAAAAAGAATCGTCACACCCACGAGGGACGAGGTCACGCATTAGCCTCGTGCTTTTTCGACCCCCTCACAGTGGCGACTCCACTGGGGATAGTGAAGGAAATACTCGTGCTTGTAGGTAATCAAAATAGCCGAAGGGTGAAACGATCCTACCCCGCATTTATTTCCCCATCAAGTTGGGACGACCTGAAAATCAGCATATTAATGTGAACGGGCAGAACCACATAACGAATCTCGGCTCCCTCGGGAGTTGGGACTAAGGATACCTTTTTTCGCCAATAGGGGGGTGCATACGCCGCGCATGTTGCCCACTCGGTACTTGTGCAGGTAGTACACCTATCCCGAACCCAATCGCTCGCTCATTAGGTCCCTCTCGCCTGCATGCCCCCTTGGCTTGCACTTGCGGGTTGGCCTCTTGGGCGAGATTCGTCTGTTGAAGACACTACCTCGACCGGGGCATGTGTTGGATCTACGATAGAAGCGGTACCAAGCCAGGCGCAAATACTACCCATAGAAGCCTATCATAAACTACGTGACATATTTAATTTTCAAATCCATGTTTGTAATGTAGTTAGGTGTAGCGAACTATGTGACTATGTTATGATTGTGCGTACGAATAATGCTAGACAAATAATGCTAGAAAACCAACGACCTTAAAAATTGCCCAAACATTCATGAACCAATTGGCCAAAGAGTTATACCAACATACGTGTCCCGCAAGCCCGAACGATCGCCACAAAAATAAGCGACGCTCGGGATGGCCTGTAACGAATCCCACAAACGCTGCACAACGCGTAAAGGACGTTATTAGGCAAGCACGCAAAATTGAAGTCGCATAAACAAAAGTAGACGCAACAGAAAACGAGAACCAGCCAGGGACGCATTTTCAACGCCCCTGGCTGGGCGCTAAAATTTCTCACGCCCACTGCTGGGCGCTGAAGTTGCTGCCTGGCCTTTTGGTCAGGCACAACAGCCCCGGTGCCTCTGCATAAGAAAAACATGCGTAGCAAAAAAAAACTTTTCGAAATTTTTTTTTGCTGCGAGGGCGTATGAAAAGGCACTCTATTTTAAAAGCGACTCGTAAAAAAATAAAATAACTCTTTGTGTCGTTGTTAGGCCTCCTACGACGACAATGCTCGGCACCAAAAACCGAGCATGCTAATTAAACGACCTTGAATGTCACATGGGCGAAGTATTCAAAAAAATAAATGTTCGAATAAAGTCTTCAAGAAAAAATAAATGTTCAAATAAAAAAATAAATAAATCCGAGTCTAGACTAGGCTATGCCAAAGTACAATCCAAATCCTAAGTCTTAGTTGTCTTATCCATATAATCGGTCCTAATGCTTGGTGTCGTTCTGCAAATAAAAAGGTTAAACCATATTGAGTCTCCCTTCCTAACATTTAAATCAGTAAGCACCCATAATAATTGTCATCCCTTGGTAAGGATCCACGGCCTGAACACTCTCTCTCACCAATAAAAAGAATATATTATAGTACTTGCAAAATGGAAACAGTCACATTCTGGAAATCATTCCCCCATAGTCGCACAACCCCCAAAGTGAACCTAAGGTATCAATACCATTGGCAAAAAATTAATGGCCTCAAGGCTTATGATCACATTGGGTCACGACTATCATAGTCCTCTCGAGCCACTCGCTCCTTTAAATACTCCTAAGTACGGACTAAAAGATTTTCCATGAATGCAACATGACCAACCATGAAAATACCCAAATCGGCATACCATAAGGCTACCATTGGGGTAAAGCAATACACACTAAGAGAGAAGCCGCACTAATGATTCTAGTCTTGCAAAAATAAAAATTCGATCTCCCCAATTAACTACCTTGCCAACATTAAGCAAAACGGCGCATGACAAATGAACACCCAAGGGTTAAAATCTAAAGTGTCAACCAACGAAAGTTATGGTCCAATTAGCCTAAGTCTGAGAGTCGCTTGGTCAAGTATTATAGGCTTACGCCACGTCATTATTTTGAGTCTAGGCCACCTCCTTATATTCATACACGGGTTATAATCAGAAAGATTAATGAAAGTTCGAGTCTAAATCACAACTTCCAGTTAAATCCCGAAAACTGGAATCTGAAAAGAAGCAAACAAATTATTTTCGATGTAATTCTTTCGTTAAATTTCAATAAGGTAAAAATAACATTTTGAATCTACGCTATTTGCACATTTTAAGAAACGACTAAATACGCTTACAAAGTAAGACAATTTAAAAGGTCCACCCTAGGCCTACTAAAATTAAAGGTCCACTATAGGCCTACCAAACGAGGCTCACTCAGTCTCGCCTCGTGACACAAAGACCACAACCATCTACCTTTTAGCCCAAACAAAAAATTTGAAGGATTTATGTTGGGGAGAAATCCCGAGAAAAAGAAAAAAATAGAAAGAGAAAAGGGAGAGAGAAAGCCATGAAATACTTAAAAAGAAAGAGAAAAGGGAGAGCGAAAAGAGCGAGCCATGGAATACTTATCCCGTACCTCCCAAAGTGCAACATTTACCCAAGTAAACGAAGGAAAAGAACTGAGTCAACCAATCATGCCACAAAAGCTACATAAAGTTCTACGATGTCTACCCTTTCCAATCCTTATGCTCTTAGACGTCTTCGCTCTGGGGTCCCCGTTCAGCTCATTTAACCCATCCATGTTCTCATTGCCATAAACCAAGAAACCATTACCTCGACTCTTGTTCTTGGACTTGTTATCAACTGCAAACCACGTACGGCCATTGACACGTGCGTCATGCCCATCATTTCCAAAGTCCAAACCTGCTCTTACACCACCATTAGCATAATGACCATATAACTTGGATACATCCTGTTGATATACCCTTGAGCCGTCCCCATGCTACTCATCGGCCTTGGAAGATGTAATCCTCATGCTTGACCAATACCTATACAAATTATCCTATGTCATTCAACCCATCTTTCAAACCGCCTTGAGTCACGAATAAAAAAGGAAAACAAATGAAAAGTGCAAAAAAATAATAAAATGCGAATAATAAAAAAGAAACTTTGCAAAGCGCCTCTAAAGTTAGTCTAAAAAGAAAAAGAAGCATTTAGAGCACCAAAAAAGGTTCGCCAGAAATTATTTTCAGCGCCCAAAGCTGGGCGCCGAAATCTTTAACGCCCCAGCCTGGGCGCTGATTCTCTCTGCTCGCCAAATTTTGTCTAGAAGTGCTCGTCATTTTATCCGCACATGCACGGAAAAATAACGAACACTTGGAGGGGTACAACACGTATTCAGATATACGTACCACCAAAAAATACATGTACTAGATATACGTACCACCAAAAAATACATGTACTCAAAAAAAATATATAAAACAAATTTTTGGCTTACGGCAAGGCAGCAGATTAAAATAATAATAGACTTCACTTATTCTACCGTTTCAAATAATATGTTTCCACCTCAGAACGTACTTGTTTAAAATCGGCATTCTAAAAAACCATTTTCTAGGCTAAGAACTACGCAAGACCTGATTCCAAATTAAATCTATTTAAGGCGGATACATAGGCAATCCATGATTCGGTCCAACCAATATTAAAGCCTATAGAAAAACAAGAATAAAAATAGAGGCCCCTTATTGAAATTTAATTACTTGCAACCCAAGTCGAAAGAAAAGTCAAACGAAGAATCCAAGTCAACAAGATGCCAAAACGAGCACACATCGAAAAATAATAAAGGCACGTACCCTTGCCAGAAGATGCACTCACACTCCTAGGCACTTAGCCAAGACTCAAAAGACCGCTTTGCCTCAATTGAATGGGGGCTAGCGCAAGCGTCCATGACCTCTAAAGTACTCGACTTGACCCTCCCTAAAGCGAACTAACTCACTTAAAGACCTTCTTTCACCACTAGACATAGTCGTTCGCTTAAAGACCTTCTTTCACCACTAGACACAGTCATGATCGCCAACAAGTAGTAAAGGCAGTAAGCTTGCAATAAAAAAATTGTTCTACGGCATCGCCCCATCGTTCCTTCGAACTCAGGGCACCCGTTCATGGTAATTCGAATGCTTCCTAATCTCCTTTGAAAAAAAAATCAGACATTGTCAATAGGACTTGGCACTTAACCAAGGCTCACCCTACTCAGACATATGACACGGGCATCTAAAATCGAAATCTAAAAGCATCATTAATGGGAAGACATAATAGCAACTGGGGGCTAAAAAATTGAAGTGAAAGAGCTAGGGAAAGAACTAAGTATACCTTGACCTTTTGTACGGACATACACCAAGTAAATCTAAGTCAAATTGAAAACGGTTTATATTCCCGCAATTCTGGAAAAGATAGGCCCTAAATGCCTTAAAGCATATGCCAAACGGGCACAAGTATATCTTGACACCTGCACCCTGGCTTCCAGCAAATCCTTAGACAGCATTCCAAAATCGTAACAGTATTTTGATTCACTCATGTAATCCTGTAAGAACCCTTCTATAAGTCAACCTACTTAGGACACCTCGGATTGTACACAGTAGGACTCGGATTTCAAATAATTTTCAAAGGCTTCTTCGAACATAATAAAGTGTCATTGGTTTAATCTAAGTATGCGTTTTGCAAGTAAGTCAAAGATATTTCTAAATATGATTATGGGTAAAGAAAGGCCCCTAGCTTTTGGTCAAGGCACACTTCAACATGTGATTACCTTGACCATGGCAATGTCGCAAAATACGACATTTACAAGAGAAGTAGCAGGTCACTACTCGAACGTACCTCGCGCTAAAACGAGTCTAGTTCAAACTATTCATGATCCATGTCACCATGAATGCATAAAGACGTATGCAAAGCATTATAGCACCAAGCCATTCCCGTAGCTACAATTGGGGGCTTGAGAAAAACACTCTAAAAATGCTCGAAATGACGATTTTATCGCAAATTCTCGACGCTAATGCTATACATACATCACAGGGGCACAATCCTAAGCTTTAATCGTGCAAAACGAACCTTAGAATGGCTACAACCTCTCTCAAATTCTAAGCGCTACTTAGAATATATAAAGTCACCCCTCTAACAAGGGTAACTGAAAATCGCAAGTCACCAAAACTCCGATCAAACCACTGCACATAACGCTCGCCCTATAAAGCGCCCGTTACACAGTCTACATCGTTCCAAAGCAAAAGCGAAAGAAAAAAATACTGTCAAAGTTCTGCCCAGAAATCATTTTCAACGCCCAGAGCTGGGCGCCGATATCTTTAACGCCCCAGCCTGGGCGCTGAATATCTCTGCTTGCTAAATCTTGTCCTGATATAAAAACAAGAAAGAAACATCTATGAATCCTTGCATCGAACGAAGTAATAAGTCGTGCACGCCCACGCAGAAGGTGCTACACTTGTTCGAGCACCTGAACGACTGAGCGCGATAAAGTACTCCAATAATAATGATATCCCAACACTTGGAGGAATGTTCTAAGACATGCCGTTAGGCCACACAAGCCTACGTTGCACCATAAGTTCAAACATCCCACAGTACAAGTCTAAAAAAAGTAAGGCACATTGCACTAATGCAAGCACGACCAAGAGTAAGAGGCAAAGACTACTTATCGCCCAAATACAAGCCACACGACTTCTACATTAAGGATTAGAGGTAGCAAAACATTACCTACCACGGAAGGGATAGCTCGCACCTATACGAGCGAAACCCCAAGGCATCTTTCTCGAAAGAACCTACAAAAATCGTACGCCAAAAGGAAACATCCCAACATGCATACTTGGGGGCTCCAAGCTACGAAACAACCATAGCAAAATAAAAAAATCCCGAAGCAAATGTTTGAACAAACGAAAGGGCACGATGTTTAAGCCCACCTCGTGAATGGGCCTGAACCCTATCAAGCTTCTAAGCAAACTATTCAAAATCAGTCATTGCTAAAAAAAAAAAATATGATTCAGGCAAACTGATTAATGGACCGCACACAACGGCCATTCTATGAACGCTCGTTCGCACATACATATCATCTTTTCTAAGTATCGAACATTTACGAACGCGTTCAAAAGAAAAAAAGAAAACGAACGAACGAACAAGAGGCCAACTGTGTCATCAAGAAAGCTCGCCAGGAATTATTTTCAGCGCCCAGCTCTGGGCGCCGAAATCTTTAACGCCCAGGCTTGGGCACCGAAAATGATCCCAGGCCCTCTTTGACTTCTATAGGGCCCTGCCATATTCATTTGACTTGAAAGTTGCCGATTTCTTTATTGAAAGTCGCACCTCACGGCTTTGTTAAGAATAGCACACCACTACAAAGATCGCTCGCACTTACGAGCACAATCCCAAACACGATCAAGGACATTACAGAATGCGTATCCCCAAGGAACCTCTTTGACAAGAAATGACCGTCAAGCACGAATGCTTGGGGGCTTGAAAGAAAATATATAAAAAATAATATTCCCAGACTACGCTGTATGAAGTCCCATGTTTGGATGTCTCAAAAAATAAAACCGGTTTACGACCTCAAGACAAAGGTCACCATTGACACTTATACATAGTCCCCTAATCAAGGACCCAGGTAGTGGCAAGATTGAGCCATAAAGACTAGCTCGAAACCATGAAAGATGATGACCACAAGACAATGGTCCGTCTAAACACGTTGTCAGCCCACGTTCAGGTTACAACTAAAATCGAGCATCCCTCGAAAGAATTCGCTCTTGCAAGAATAAATAAAAAGAAATTCTCAAAAGAAATCACAAGAAAAAAATGATATAGGGACTTGCCCACCTCAATCGGGCAAGATCGTGGCACGCGAATCCCATATCGAAAAGACGAATTCAGGTTCGCTCACCGCCAGCGAGCGGGGCGTCCACCCTTAGCGGACAGGGCTCGCCCACCTTAAGCGGGTGGGGTTTGCGTCACTAGCCGCGCAGGTCCTCAGTTTTCCAAAAATGAAGTTTTCAAAATTCAAAGTGAAACAGGCTCGCCATCTTCAGCCGGAGGGGTCTACGGCGCAAACCACGTAGGTCCTTATTTTCAAAAAATAAACACAAAACAAATTTCAAAAGCAAGATTCGTCCACTTTTTCGGACGGGGCGTCCACCCTTAGCGGACAGGCTCGCCATCTTCAGCCGGCGGGGTCTACGTCACAAACCACGTAGGTCCTTATTTTCAAAAAGCACAAACAAATTTCAAAATAGATTCGTCCACTTCTATCGGACGGGGTGTCCACCCTTAGCGGACAGGTTCGCCATCTTTAGCCGGCGGGGTCTACGTCACAAACCGCGTAGGTCCTTATTTTCAAATTTCAAAAACAGATTCGTCCACTTCTATCGGACGGGGTGTCCACCCTTAGCGGACAGGTTCGCCATCTTTATTCGGCGGGGTCTACGTCACAAACCGCGTAGGTCTTTATTTTCAAATTTCATAAACAGATTCGTCCACTTCTATCGGACGGGGTGTCCACCCTTAGCGGACAGGCTCGCCATCTTTAGCCGGCGGGGTCTGCGTCACAAGCCGCTTAGGTCCTTAGTCGCTGCAGCGATAACTTTTTCTGGTTTTCCCTTTTCCAAAAATTAAAAGGATTGGTTTTCCGTTTTTTCCAAAAAAGAGCGATGTGCTGGATTTTCCTTCGTTTTACGTCCCATAAAAACAAGGGGGTTTTCTCGTTTAGCTATCCTTGAAAATGAGAATCTTTAAAAACATTTTTTACCTCGTGGTTGGGCTTGGCCAGGCCCAATTACACTTTATAGCTTTGATTTCGAAAACATCTGTAGCTACTCCCAATGACAAAGTGAGGGAGTTTCTACGCACCTTTAGATCCTTCCAATGACAAAGTGAGGAAGTTTCTATACTATCAGTTGACAAATCCCAATGACACGTAAGGGATATGTCAACACTTCAAAGTGATGACCCTTAAGTCAAATGTTATCACTCGGGGGCTCGTGAGACCCTCGCAAAACAGGTCACATACACCATGGCTTGTGTGACGCACTCCGTCTAATACTTTGACCATCGTCTCATCCCGAGACTCAGTCAAAGTGGGGGCTAATGTAGTCACCTACTTTTGTCCCCATTCCCGAAAGGGAAAGGTTCGACGATGAAAACATAAATCTCCACTTGACAACGCATCTCCTATAAAATAAACGAATCTCAATTCCCCTTTTTATATCACCCGAAACCTGCTATTTATAGAAACCTGCTAAAAATAGTAACTGTCGTAAAAGGTAGCTTCTAAAAGGGGCAAGTCATAAAAGATAGAAACCTGTCAGAATTAGGTGTTGCACTCCAACATAAATCCTAAATGAGATAGAAAACTGCGAGAATCCTATTCCTAATATGATTCGGAAATAAGAATTACGTATTAATTAAAATCCTAACGAGCCTAGAGTTCGTAACGGGCCCAGGCGCATTCCGTCATGAAATAAATACGCACCAAAAGACTCGATTAAGTCTCAAACACTACGGATTTCAGGAATCCGAATCTGACAAAGAAACGGCCCAAACAGCAATTTCAACGCCCAGCCCTGGGCGCTGAAATTTCCTGGATCCTATTTTCAACGCCCAGAGCTGGGCGCCGAAATCTTTGACGCCCAGGCCTGGGCGCTGAAAATACTTTGGTACTTGTTTTTTCCTAATTCTTTGTGGATTAGAACTCTGCAATTCTATCTTTCCACGAACTCTCCCCTATAAATACAGCCCCAAATTCGACGTGAAAAGAACACACACAATTCATATTCTGAGTATTGACTCCAACCCTTAGCCTAAGCCTCACGCTGTGAAATTGTTCACGCGTTCTGTCGCAATCGATCCATAAATCGAACAGAACGTATCATGTCCCATAATTTGAGATTCGTTAAATAAAAAGGAGAAATAGCAAAGTCAAAGTGGTTAGTTTTCTGAGAACCGTGACGCACCTCTCAAGGGTGCGTCGTAATGTGTCCCTTTTCGATGATTTAATTGCTTTCCTTGCCCTTTTTATGAACTATTAAACTAACTAAATCTGATTGTTCTATCACGCCTAACAAATATAATATTTTTGGGAAATTGGATTATCATGCTAGGTCCCTTAATGCTATTTAAATCAGATAATCACGATCGATCTAGTATTATATGTTGCATATTGCTAAAATCAACTCAGATTAGTTTAATAGTTAACGCATGTCCCTTCAATTATTTATGCTGAGCTAGTAAGGATATCCTGCCTCTGGAGTTATCGATGAGCGAAGTACTCCTCTCGGTAGTTACAGTCCCCCGAACCCTCAATCTCTACCTTGCGGGTGTATGTTGAGAGATCCCTACACCAGGGATCACAAGGGAACCTACGACCGTCGTGGTCAAACATAATTGCACTCCCTTTATGTCACGATAACCGGGTTTTGTCAGTTTTTCTCATTGTTGTTAAAAACTGAATGGCGACTCCTATATTACTAGTCAATTGGGTGTATACTCACAGGAAATCCGATTACACTTGATTGAATAAAAAGAATCGTCACACCCACGAGGGACGAGGTCACGCATTAGCCTCGTGCTTTTTCGACCCCCTCACAACATGCAAGACGAAATAAAATCCCATTAAGTTTACAAAAATCCCAAAAGGCCCATTGTCGAATTCCCTCCCATTATCACATTGAACATTTTTAACGTCCCTTTCAAATTGAGTGCGGATGAATGCTCTAAATGTTGAAAATGTTGAAAAAAACATGTGATTTTTTGACAAAGCAAATGTCCACAAGAAATTAGAGAAATCATCCAACAACAAAATATAATATCGACGGCCCATAGAGCTTAAAACCGGAGAAGTCCAAAGATCACTATGGATAATGTCAAAAGGCATAAAAGTGTAAGAATTCGAAGAAACAAAAGGCAATTTAACATGTTTTCCAAGAGGACAAGAGGGAAAAACATGCATATTGTGAGTTCGAATACACTCAATGAAATTATTCTTCTTAAGGGAGTCAAAAACAGGAGCTCCCGGGTGGGAAAATGCCATAAAGTAGGTGCTAAAGCAGCAAAAGTGGATGGTGATTGAGCAACATGTTGGGTTATTGGATAGAGGTCTCCCCGACTCTCACACCTCAGTAGGCGCGTCCCCGTCGGAAAATCCTTCACAGAAAACCCAAACGGACCAAATTCCACAGAAATTGAGTTATGAGAGGTGAATTTTCGTACTGAAACTAAGTTTTTCACAATTTGAGGAGCATGAAGCACATTATTGAAGGAAAATGGGGGGTTCGGGGATGAAAATTTGGTATGACCGTACCCATGAATTGGAATTGAATGACCATTACCGACAATAATACCACGATTTTTGCTCTATTAAAATAAGACGAAATGCTACCTTGTGCGGAGGTCATGTGGGAGGTGGCACCGGTGTCCATGTACCAATTTGGATCCGGTGGAGTGATCCCGAGTGTGTACATGGCTGCCTCTATGTCAGTTGGGCTTGGTGCAGTAGCCTGGTAGGCCGAATGTTGGGGCATTGGGCCCAGAATCCCTGCTTGTTGCTGCTGTGGTCTAGACGGCAGATTGGGCCTGACCCAATTGTAAGTGGGATATGGGCTAGGGGGAAGTGTCCGTGGAAGAAACTGCCAAGGAAACTGCCATTGTTGTTGGCTGCGAGTTCCACCGCTGCCCGTGTTCTGACTGCCGGCGTTATGGTCTGACCCACCACCACCGCTGGAGCCGCCGCCACGCTGGGCCTTGCCGTTGTTCCGACCGCCAGATTTATTGTTCTTCCTGTTGTTATTTCCACGGTAACTATTATTATTATAATTATGATAATTATTATAATTACCTTGAGAATTGTTGTTGGCACTGGAACGCTCATCTGATGGCGGGTCATGAGCAACAAAGGGCTGTACCATCCTCTTGTTTCGCCTGTTCTCGGAGGTTTTTCTCAGCCAACCCCAGTTTTGAACGGACCGTTGTAAACTTTGGCAGGTTCTTTTTGTTTTGAATGATCATTGCAAAATCTTTATACGGCTCATTCAAACCTTGAAGGAGCTTAAACACCAACGCATGATCATTGACGGGAGCCCCAACATTGGCAAGTTGATCGACGATACTCTTCAGTTGGTTGCAGTAGGCGTTTGTGGTGGAGAAATCAGCAAGCTTGGTGGTGGTGAATTCGTTGCTGAGAAACAGAGCCCTAGAATGCTTATTATCATGGAAAAGATCAGCGACGCTTTCCCAAGCATGTTCTGCCAAATCATCGTCAATGAGAATGGAGTTGAGAATAACAGTAGAGATTGTGGCATATATCCACTGTAGGACGGGGGCGTCAAGGCGGTTCCATAGGGGGAGGTCAGTCGCCTTGGCCTTTTCATACGCTGCTTTCTTTCCGTCGTCCTTTGGAGGAATAATACGCTCTAGCACGTCATGTACCCGAGCCTGGATTTTAAACAATGCCACCCACGGATTGATATTATCCCGATTCCATATCCAATGTGATAGGGATGAGAGATTTCCCATTGGTGATAGCCAAAGCCGGATGAAATTTGGGAGTTTCAGCCATGGGAACAGCAAGGGAAGGAGAAAGGAGGAAGATGAAGGAATGATGTAGGGCTGCGGAAGCAAAAGGAACGGAGGAAAATCCCTAGTCAATCTGATACCATATTGGAAGATAATTCCTAGACTTATTCCGATGACAATAACTGTCATATATACAAGGCTTTACACGTATATCATTAGCCTATAATTAAGTAATCCCTACTGGATCGATATCAGTACTAGCATGAATGAAAATACTAAAACTGAACCTAGGAATTATCAAATTGTTGAAAATATTAATAAGAAAAGTCTTGTTTATAGCATAATTTATCAATAAATCAAGCAATCCGATCAAAAAAACAAACTTTTTGATTGGATGGGAATGAATGAAAAAATACTGAGCCGTCCCAGCAATCTAGCTATAATTACGTTAACAGAATAATTACAAAATATTTACCAAATAAATATACTTTGACTAATATATTCTATCAAAAACAATCTGGAAGGATGTGGTATAAGCATCGTAGTGAATACCTTGTGAAAGAAGGATTCAAAAACCACCATATTAATCCTTGTGTTTTCATTAAGCGATCCCAGTCAGGATTGCTATCATTGCAGTATATGTGGATGATTTAATTATCATTGGAACTCCAAGAGAAATTGAGCAAACTGCAAAATACTTGATGAAAGAATTTGAGATGAAATATCTGGAAAAACCAAATTTTGTCTTGGACTACAAATTGAGCACTTGAAAGAGGGAATTTTTGTCCATCAATCAAATTACACAAAAAGGGTTCTAAGACGCTTTTACATGGACAAATCACATCCAGTGAATTCCCCTATGGTCGTTCGATCTTTGAATATGAAAGATGACCCATTCAGACCTCGAGATGAAATGAAGAAATTCTTGGTCTTGAAGTACCATATCTAAGTGCAATGGGCGCTTTAATGTATTTAAATAACAATACTAGACCTGATATTGCTTTTTCTGTGAACTTGTTAGCCATGTATAACAATATGCCAACAAAGAGACATTGGAATGGAATAAGGCATTTATTCCATTATCTACGAGGAAAACCAGATCTTGCATTGCTCTACTCTATCAGTCAAGAAAAGATGCCACCCCCATTGGATATGCAGATGTTGGATACTTATCAGATCCACAGAAGGCCAAGTCACAAACTGGATATTTGTTCACTTATGGAGGTACTACAATATCCCGGAAATCAAATAAACAAGCATTGACAGCTACATCATCAAACCATGCGGAATTGATTTCTTTTTATGAAGATGGACGAGAATGTGTATGGCTCAGGTAAATGATCAGTAATATTCAAGAAGGATGTGGGATGAAATCAATAACAGAAAATCCTACCATCATCTACGAAGACAATACTGCATGCATCACACCGGTAATGGTACAACAAAGGAGATCAAACAAAACACATATCAAAAAGTTGTTCTTCACACATGATCTCAAAAAAGAAGGAACGATGAACGCCCAACAAATTCAATCGTGTGACAATCTTGCAGATTTGTTTACCAAATCTCTTCCTTCAAAGAGGTTTGAGTAGTTGGTACATAATATTGGATTGCGTCGTCTTCTTGAGCTATATTAAATTTAGGGGGAGTATTACATGCATTGCACTCTTTTCCCCTTCGATCAGGTTTTTATCCCACCGGTTTTTCTTGACAAGGTTTTTAATGAGGCAGTATGCCAAAGCATATAATCACAAAAGTTGTACTCTTTTCTCTAGCTATGGTCTTTGTCTCTTTGGGTTTTACCAAGCAAGTTTTTTTTTTGAGACATCTAGTACATCGATGGACATTCAAGGGGGAGTGTTAAGAGTCAAAATATTTACACTATGTGAATGTCCAACTTAGAATTTAATGTATGCGCAAAATTTCTTGCCTCCTACACCTACTCTAGGTAAGCTAGCTAGTAGATTAACAATGAATAGTGGTATCACCACTATAAATACCAATGCAATTCTGATCATTTGTGACAACTGAATACGAGTAATATATATGAGTTTTGCAAACTTCCTATCTATTAGTAAAAAAGTAATGTTTATCAAACCCAATCACTCTATCTCTAGCACTAACATCGAATTACTTCCATTTTATTTTATTTTAAAAGAATAACAGTAAGCATAAAATTAGGATATAGTAGTCGCTTAAACACTATACCTTACCTAATCTAAGGAAATGAAATACGAAAACTTGCTGTCAACAAGAGGATTTATATATGGATTTTTGGATAAAATCACTTTTTCAAGTTGCAGTTTTTGAAATAACCACCTTATATGTTTTTTTAAATAACCAGCTTAAACTTTGAAAGTTAAGGAAATCACCACCTAAATCTAACGTCCGTCCAAATTTCCGTTACTAGGCCCCAAAAACAACAACTATGTTATATTTCCCTCCTCTTTTCCTTCCTTCTTCTTCTTTATAAGCACTTCCTCTATTAAAACACCTCTGTCGGAAAAATAAATCTGCAAATTAAATCTATTTCTCTCCCAATTTTTCAAGTACAATTCATCAGCAAACAATTTTCGGCACTTTCCC
Source organism: Spinacia oleracea (assembly GCF_020520425.1). Lineage (NCBI taxonomy): Eukaryota > Viridiplantae > Streptophyta > Magnoliopsida > Caryophyllales > Amaranthaceae > Spinacia > Spinacia oleracea. The sequence continues at coordinate 117,568,736 of NC_079489.1, read as the reverse complement.
CAAATTATCAGCATGGTCCGCGTAGGCAAACAGGTAATTTGTGCAAAATTAAAATTAGGGTTCTTAAATTGTAGAATTTGGTGGGTTTTTCAATTTAGGGATTTAAACTCTATTGATTACAACTTTTAACTTTGTTAATTCATAGAAAATTGCCCAAATTCATAGTTTAATCAACCAAATTGCATTAATTTTAATAAATCAATTTTTTAGGGTTACCAAATTAACAAAAGCGGATCTTTTTTTACTAATTAATCCGCAAATTCGAGATTAAGGTTATAGTTTAATACCTTAATCGTCCTTTTCCCACCAACTAAAGCACACACATGGAATTTTTGGTCCCCCCTTGTGACGTCCGACAAGATGCTCTTGGTCCCCACAAATGGATGCTTGGTTCAACTTGGATTCTTGTTGCAGAAAGTGACAGAGATGGAGGAGAGAGAGATTTGAATTGTGTGGTTGAGGTCAAAAAGCACAGAGAATAAATGAGGGAGGAGGGTTATTGTGGGATCTTTTAAGGTGATGACGTGTCACGCGTTTCTCGGAGGTATCAAGTATGAGCTGGCACGATCCTCCGACAACCTGCAAAACAAGAATATTCCCGTAGAATATTCCCTCCGATGCTTAAGTAAGTATGAGATAGAGAGAGAAGTAATTTGTAGAGAGAAGACAAAGAAAAGATAGTTTCAGGTTGGTGGGAATGAATTGATTGCCCCCCTTACCTTGGGATCTGAGCTATTTATAGGGCTAGGGTTTCTTGGGAGTTGATCTCACAACCTTAGCTGCAAGATGTGTTGCCTACTTGGGATTTGGGACACGTGTCCAGGGGTCAAAATGGATGGACCCTTTGCAATTTGGGCCTGGCCACACAGAAAATGGGCTTTTGATAAAAGACATCGTTCTTTTATTGCTTAAGTATGTAGGCTTGAGCCATCTTCCAGGCCTTGGACCCATGGGTCACCTGGAGGTTGGTTGTACTCACCACTCAGCCCTTGGGCCTTATTGTGGAGATATCTAAGCCCACGTCATTTGCCCCTCATGAGGAGTGAAAACGGACGTTAGTTTTTATTGCTCTTGGGTTATCCAGTATGGTAATGACGCGTGGCAGGGGTAATCATTTCTTACCCCTCTATAAATAAGTGACTGCTTCGATTGATTTTCCCCCTCATTTCTAAAAATCATTTGAGAGACACAAGAGAAGGCGATTTCCGGTGTCCAGCAACCACCAGAAGGCACTGTAGCACCACCGTGGTCTTCGAACCCTTGTTCTTGAAGTTCTTCATTTTAGGGGAATTGAATTTCTTTAGAAGTCTCCTTTTTGATCCAACAGGTAATATTACTTTTGAGGAAACGTGTTTGTTGATTTTTTGTTAATTTTGTTCTATTCTCCTGTCTATGATATGTTGACCTGGTCAAAAAATTGAGGACGACGACCTGTTATTTTGACGTCTTCATTTCTCAAGTTATGCCCCTGTCTTGAGCCAATTCTTCATCCTGTGCAGGATATCATGGTGCGAATAGATGAAGAATCATGTTTCGAGGGGGAATCTTCTTCTCCCATGGAGGAGGATGCTCCCATAAATGAGCGTGCCGAGGGGGCGCCAGCGGGCCTGTCCAAGAGTGAAGAAGGTGTAGGGGGTCTTTTTTTGCGTATGTATTGCAATTCCCTACAAGGGGGGCGATTTTTAGAAACCATTGTATTTTTGTACCTCAAAGGAGTCGCCACCAAAAATTGTTTAGGGTCTTGTTTGGAAAGACCGCAAATGACTCTATTAGGATACGACTTGAATCTTCGAAACGGATGAGTGAGATCCGGGCACGGGAACAAGATGCTTATTCCGCGAGCTTTAGAAATTATTCGAGTACGTGACATAACATTTTCGAAAATACCCTAGTTTAGACTATGTGGGTTTGATTTTAGAGCAAATAGAATCTCTAATTGTATGGTGGTCACTTTGCTTTAAAGGTAATTTAAGGGAACCTAAGATCAGTTTGTCCAAGAAATTATCTTTGTTAAGCGTGATGTAACCTTGCATTTTATTGTATGTAGCATGTGCGGTGATGAAAGCAATAAAGCAAATAAAGCAACAACACAATTGTAAATAAGTAAGGAATTAATAAATACAAGACCCCCTAGAAACGGACTAGGAAGTAGGTCCACATTGCCTAGAAGGACTAGGCAAGTAAAGATGCGGAATTGAAATGCGGAATTGAAAGTGCGATATTGAAATTGCAGAATTGAAAGTGCGATATTGAAATTGCGGTATTGAAAGGTGAATAATTGAAATGGAAATATTGAAAGGTGCATAATTGAAATTGCGATATTGAAATTTGTACTTGGGCACATGAGATTCGAACGCCAAGCGGCTCCTTAAAAATAAGTGCGCCCGACACGAATTCAAAGCCAAAAATCTCAACTTGGGAGAAGTTGCTCATCCCAAAGTATCCTAGATTTTGCATATAGAACTTGAACTTGAAAGTTTGAATCTTGAAATATTGAACTTGAAATAATTGAACTTGAACTTGAAATATTGAACTTGTACTTGAAATATTGAAACTTAAGAGACTTGAATCTCAAAGATCGGGCCTTTTAATGTTGAAAAGGTTAGATATTTGATGTGCTCTTATTTTGAAAGGATCCTAGTTTAGGGAAGTAGTCATGAGCAACCCTAAACATTGTGGGATCTTGAAATTTGAAAACTTGAATTTGTATATTGAAAAATGGAGTCTTGAATCTCAAAAGATTAAACCTTTAGAAGCTAAAAAGATGTCATTTTTTATTACTCCATACTTGAAAGTGATTATAGTTCAAAGAAGTGATTGCAAACAACTTTAAACATCCTTGAATCTTGAAAGTTTGCATTTTTGTATTTTGAAAAGTTTGGATTTTGAAATTAAAGATGTATGATTGTTGTAAGTGAAATTTTTAGTAGTAAAAATGCCAACTTGCTAATCATTTTTGAAATAGGAAAATCAAAGAAACATGATTAAATATGGTGGGATTCGGAATTACCTATTTGGGTTTAGGCAAGAATTCCTTTAGAGCTCCCAATTGCTTAGAACTTGAAGTTTGTATGTGTTTTTGAAGGATTTTTTGGACTTGAATTTGAGGCGTAATTTTTGTATTACGACATTGTATATTGAATCTCCCCTTCCCTAAATGCTGGAAATTAGGGGGTATTTATAGGAAAAATGGCTGGAAAACGCCAGCCATTGCCATCGCAACACGCCAAACCAGCGCTCGGCGCTGGTGACGTGGCATGAGTGCTGCCAAAACAAGGACGCGGACTCCATCCTTGATTTGTCTTGTATTGATGTACCTTCATACGAATAGTACGATGCTTGGCACGTAGTGTTTGCTTGGAGGTTAAGACTCGATTTTGCGTCTTAAAACAAGCTGTTTCGGGTTTTGAATTCCGGTTGTACGGGACGGGGCCCGGCTTACTCGGTTTTGTGGGTTGGCGCCCGAATTTGACTTGCCTTATATGATTTTGAGTGGGAAAGGCTTAGTAAAACCAATGGAGTGGTCTACTAGATGAGATTGTACTTGAATTTTGAAATTGGTTTTTGAAAATTGTATTTTGTACCGAGTTCCGGGAGGGGAACGACCTCGGAGATTGGATTTTGGATCTTGTATTATGGAGATGTTCTTAGCAATTGGGATTTCCGCACGGAGTTTCTCCAGCCGCCTAGTAAGGATAATGGTATCGTCATCATCTCAGAGGGGAGACACAAATTAGGTGTCTACAGAAGGTCACCTTCATCCTTGCGACATCTTCCCCCTTCAGACGTGTCTGCATTATCTAACCGAGCAGGGAGCTGATTATGGGGCATCTTTGAACTTGGGCTCTGAATACAAATTCTGCATGCCAGCCGACATGGATTGCACCGGCTTTGGTTTGGTGGAGGGGAGTTTGCCGTGTACAGCTCCTTTTTAAAACTGGGCATGAGATTTCCCCCTCACCCTTTTGTGGTGGAGGTACTGGACGGGTTCAACATAGGGATGAACCAGATGTCTCCCAACTCCTGGGCCGGCGTGTTTGGATACATTGCCAGGTGTGAACTTGATGGCATCACCCTTCTTTCCTAGCGTTTCTCAGAATAGCTTCAATGTCCAAAGTTCCTCAGGCCGCCGAGGGTTGCCTAGCCCTTAGTTATAAGGGAGCATACAGGACGGTCATGGGCAAGGCGTCCAAATGACACTATTGGAAAGAAGTGGGTTGTTATTAGAACTACTGATCTGGAGATGTGTAGCCGAATGAGGCGGTGGACGCTTCAACCCAACTTTGTTTGAAGAAGTGGTTCCTTTCCTCCGGTTTCTGCCGCCCTTTAGAAACGGATTTCGTCCCTTTTCAAGGCCAAGCCGCTCACAGTAGGAACCAAGACGGCCTATATACCTGAGGGGTGGTTGCCTCATTTGGATCAGTTGGACGATCCTATCTTCCTCTCGGATGTGGTCTTGTGTCCGTATATGCCGAGAGGTAATACTTTGTAACCAGAGTCTTTCGTTGTCCCCCCTTTTTTATGTTTTCTTGACGTCTTCCTCTTTTTTCAGACGAGGCCATGGAGAAGCTGGACGACGCAGCCAAGGGCCGAGTGGACATGTCGTCCTGGCTGGCTGAGGTGCTTGATGCAAGTACCTTCCAGGCACTGCAACGTCAGAAGGCCGCTAAGCAGGCCGACCCGGAGCAGGCCGTCCAGCAGCCTGTGTAATATCCCGGTTTTAACACGTGTTTTTATTAAAAGCTAATTATAATTATTAGCTTGACTATATTGTAAAATTATCTTTATTAAAATATATTGTATAATTATTTGTGTATAGCTAGTTGGTGTTTGTGATTTACATGATTTTACCAAATAACGAAAAAAAAAAAAAATCTTGTCTCTTACTATTTCCTGTTGCGTGGCATTAATTAGAGATAGCAAATGTTTTGCTGTCAAAATAATGAAACCCCAACACTATTAAAGTGACAACATCCAAATTGGGGTTTTAAAAATGTTCTTGATCTTGATCAAAGCTATCTTACTCCGTTCTTATGTTTCGATTTCTTCAAAAAGATGTTAAGCATTTCCAACCAACTTCCGTCAACCTGCCACCACCTTCTGCCGGTGATCCCTTCGGTGCTGCGCCACCACTGCTCAACCACCTATATCGGCTTCCCTTTCTCCATCGTCCACCGTCCACCATCCACCGCCGAGGTGTTGGAGCTGCTACCCCAACTTTCTTTGTTCTTGTTTCCTCTGCCACTTCTATATATGTCGTTGTTGCTATTGATGGTTGAGCCTTCTTCTCAGACTGCAAAGTAAAAGTCTATCTTTAAACCCATTTCTTTGTTTATTCTCTTCATTAAATAAAAGCCCAAAGTTTTAGAAGTCATAATCTTCTCTTCCTTCAATTCACGTAAAGCAACTCCTTTATCATACTTAAAATGAGTTGATTTTAATTACAAAAAGGGACTTTTAAATCAAGATTTTATTCATTTGGTTACTAATATTGGGATTTTAGTGTTAATTAGGACGATGAACTATAAAAGTTTGAGAATTGTGAATAAGGTACTTGGATAAATATTATTGTTGGAGTTATAGTTTCCTAAATGAGATTATGGAGGAAGGCTCAAGTATTTTAGTCCTTACTTCATATATGGATGATTCTAGTTATTGGTTTATTGTTTAACTATGGAACGATGAACATGGGAAAATGGTGGATTATATTAACAGAGGATCATTTTTGGAATATAAGATAGTGATCGAGGTAATTTTTATGTCCAGCATTTAAGTCTACATACCTGTATGTGTTAATGTGTATATGTAGATAAGTGTGTGCATACTTGTACATTGAGAGTATTACTCCCATTGGTTATTTTAATTTTCTTGTCTGAATTTAGATTGATAGTTGAATTGTATTGGATGATATGAACAGGTATTAGTCTGTGAATAAATGAGTAGTTTATGATTGAATAATAGTTTATAAACAATGATTGAAATGATTGTAACCTAGAAAAAGTCATTTGATCGACACTAGTGTTTGTGATGGAATATTTTGAGTTGGATAAATGGTTTTTAAAATGTACTAAGAAAGTATAATAGAAATTGTGAGGAGAAACTTTTTGAAGGTTGGAGCTTGGAGTTTGAGGTGATTTTGGGATTTATGGATATATTGATTTTTGTCGTATGGAAACTCGAAATTAATTACCGCCGTATGTGGCAAGATGATAAACCGTCCTCGTCTCTAGTGTGACTGTTCAGGGACTCCCGGGTCACGTAAAAGCTAGAGTTGGGGGGGTGTGCACACTAGAGGTTATTGAAAATAGTTGGCCAACGAAGATTGAATGTACTGTCAGGGGCTCCCGGGTACATTTCAAATAGACTGTCAGGGTCTCTCGGGTCTATTTATTGTTCAGTAGATTGTCAGGGGCTTCCGGATCTACTTAGGAATGGAAATTTTCAAAAATTTGGAATAGAAGGGTGGTGTTTATATGATTAAGAGAAGAGATTTAATACCAAACTATTAGTAATGTCAAATACTCAACTAAACTACTAACCTCAGTTTGTTTCATCTTTTGTTATTCAATGTCCCTTGGAACAATATATCTTGAATTTCATATATATTTGCTATTTGTGTATTATTTTTGTTCCTTAAATATAATACTAAGTTTTGTCAATGTTGTATTAAAGTAGACTTATGGTACTTTGCCTACATGAATAGTTCTTGTTTGTGTTTGTTGCTTGTGTTGTTTTCCTATTTAAGATTAAACCCCGTGCGTTTTCAAATATAACTTAATTTGTTTTCGAACAATAAATGCTAATATATGATATGTGTAAATGATTTTCAAAATAAAAAACTGTTTGACGGGGTGGAGTAATATTACTGAGTTTTCCACTCATTTTGGAATTTTTGTTTGTTTATATTCTTCATTTTGTTAAACAGGTTTATCGAGGCTTAAGCTGAATTCAAAAGAAGCTTGATTGTATTCAATGGATTTAAATTATGTGTTATATATTAAGGTTGTATTCATTTAGTATATGAATTGGTGTAAGTTTAATTGTGAGGTCAAATGTTTACCCACATGTCTTAGGATAGAGTTTAATAAGGTTAATTTTCCCGCTGCGTGTTAAGAGCTAATTGTGATATTTAAGGGTTAAGTGTTTTCTTTAACAGCTCGAAAGATTGGGCTGTTACACATGGTATCATAGCCGACCTGCGACTGTATGCCGAGCCATTTTATGACTTGGCTACATAACAGGGAAAAAGATCTTTGGGATTGATTGGTTGTTATTGAGGTTATTATATGCTAAGGGTTGAGCATTGAAATTTGGAACTGAGCTTTCATGTGATATAGTTGATAAAGGTTTGTATTGTAACTACTAAGTTGAGGATGCTAGTATGAGTTTCGAGTATTCATGAATATTAGGTTGGTGATATATTGGAGATATACATATGAGTTAGCTAACGGTTTATTTGAGAAAATAGTTATTTAGATGATCAATTAAATTGGTTATTGTCCATGTGAGATTAGACTTACTTTGATTTGGTGATAATTATAAAAAGGATTTTTCGTTGGTTTATTATTTTCTATTAACCTTAAGTTTTCTTTCTTGAATTTGTTCCCGGCGATGATGATGAATGAGGCATTCTAGGGGCCTTGTATTTATTTTGGGGTTTTTGCTTTTGAGGCGCCTCGCTTAATGACGCTATGTGCATAATTTGTAATTATGACTGACTTATTGGAATGACTAGGCGTCTTTAAACGTTTTTGTTCTTTGTTTTATCTTATTTTCCGTTCCTGTTTATTAGTTATGATGTTGGTTAGTTCAACATTTATAGTCGATTTATAGCCGACGCCCCTAAATAGGGACGGCAATTATTTGCCTTGGTCGATCTTTATTGCCAAGGTCTTTAGCTACTTCATATAGCTGTTGAAAAATGTGTATCCCCTTTGTTCTAGGTGATCAGCCTAGTGAGGGTACTAATCTGGGCCACTTCTTAGGTCTTTAAACGACTAGTCTTTAATTCTTAAGAGAATGTTATTGTCTGGGCCTCTTTAGGAGATTGGATAACGTATTTGACACAAATAAAGATTCCCTAGCAAGGCCGGCTTGCAGGGAGATTTTTCATTTAAAATTCATTAAGCCGTGCTACATGATGCGTCTATAGCGTGGATGTCTTCATTCTTACAAAATGTTCATTCATTAATCAAGATAACATAGACGTCAATTTTAGAAAAAGTATTTCTTCAGGTTGTCCGCATTCCAGGTACGTAAAATCGGACACCCCTGCATATCTTGGATCCGGAAGGTTCCGTCTCGAACTTCCTCATAGATCTCGTATGGACCTTCCCAGGTAGGGGTGAGTATCCCTTGTTCATTAGCGCGTCCAACGGCTTCCATCTTCCTTAGCACAAAATCTCTAACCTTTAAGATTCTTCTAGAGACCCTTTTATTATACTCTCTAGTCATTCGGAGTTTGTATAGTTGCTGGCGTAGAGCCGCATTCCCTCTGGTTTCTGGTAGGAAATCCAAGGCCTCCTTCATCATTTCCCAATTGGTATTTTCATCAAATAACATGACGCGCAGAGTTGGTTCACACATTTCAATTGGTAGGACGGCTTCAGCTCCATATGCTGGCCCATATCCCACAAATGTCTTCTTGAGGTAATCCAGGCTCCGAGTTTTCACTTGGCTGTGCAAGGTGAAGCACAGGCTTCTGGTTATGAAAGATTCCCTCTACCTCAAAAGGGCCCACAACATGGAAAAGAGTTTCTTGATTGTCCTCGAGAGCCCTTATGCGAGCCTCAACTTCCTCAACACGTTCATAGAGCTCTGCTACACCTGCTGCTAGTGAAGTCATCTTGAATAGGATTCTAAGAGGAGGAGTCCGAGCACCTATTTAGCACATGATTTTGAACCTTAGAACTTGAACTTCCCGACACATGATATGATATGCATGTAATGAATGAGACCTAGACTTGACTCTAAGTGCTACTCCGAAGATTCGGGATTTTGGATTTTTGTACTTGTATTCGGGGTTTGCAACCCGTTGGAAGTGTTTGAGAGGAGCCTTCATTCTTTTGTGGAAGTTGACTCTTTGTACTAGAACTTGGAATATCGAAAGAATATTTCGACATATTGGACCTTGGACTATTTTAGGGGAATTTCAACCCGTTGAGAATTTTGAAATTGGACTTGTACTGGGAGATTGAGTTTTGTATTATTTCAAGGGAATTTCAACCCGTCAATATTTTAGGGGAATTTCAACCCGTCGGACTTGGAATATTTGAAGGGAATTTCAACCCAATTGAAAGGGAATTGATTTTGTATTATTTAAAGGGAATTTCAACCGGTCAATTTTTTAGGGGAATTTCAACCCGTTGATAGAACTTGGAATATTTTAGGGGAATTTCAACCCAAGAATAGGATGCGAAATTTGAACTTGTACTATTTCAGGGGATTTTCAACCCATTGGAAAGTTGGACTTGTATTATTTCAGGGGATTTTCAACCCATTGGAAGTATTTGGAAATGGGGTTTGTATTATTTCAGGGGATTTTCAACCCGTTGGAGAATTGGAACTTGTATTATTTCAGGGGATTTTCAACCCATTTGACAATTGGAATTGTATTATTTCAAGGGATTTTCAACCCATTGGAAATGTTTGGGATTTTGAATTTGATAGTAATGGAAAGCAAGGATTTGTAGCTCGAAAATGATTTTGAAGTTTGAATTTGATTCGAAGTTTGAACTTTGAAATGGAAAAGACACACTTTTGTATATAGAATGTTAAGCTTTGAATATGGAAAATCCGGCATTATGCCGCCATGAATTCGAGACATTGAATTTGGGAATTTGAAAGTCCGGCATTATGTCACCGTGGACTTGGAATTATGCCATCATGGATTTGGAATCGGAAGCTTCGAATGTAGGACTTGAGATTTGAAAGTTTGGAATTTTTGAACTTCGAACTTGAGGTTTGGAATATGGAATGGAAAAGTCGGCATTACGATGGTATGAATTTGGAACTTGAAACTTTGAGTATAGGACTTGAAACTCGAAAGATGGGATTTGAGGTTTGAAAGATTGAGTCAAAAAGGTTGGCATTACGCCGGTCATGAGTTTAGACATTTGAACTTGAGGTTTTGAAATTGGAATTTGGCAACTCGAACTTGAGGTTTGAAGACTTGAATGTTTGAAGTAGAAAATCCAGCATGACGCCGTTGGATTTGAGTTTTGAACTTGGAATTTGAAATTTTGACTAGAAAATCCGGCATTATGACGCCGTTGGATTCGAGTTTTGAACTTGAAATAGGAGTTTTGACTAGAAAATCCGGCATTATGGCGACGTTGGATTGAATCTTGACTTGAAACTCGAAACTCGAAATTTGAATTGGAAAATCCGGCATTATGACGCCGTTGGATTGAATCTTGATTTGAAACTCGAAACTCGAAATTTGAATTGGAAAATTCGGCATTATGACGCCGTTGGATTTGAATTTGAAAATTGAGGTTTGGACTAGAAAATTTGGACTTGAAACTCGAAATTTGGACTAGAAAATCCGGCATTATGACGCCGTTGGATTTGAGTTTGAATTTGAGACTTGAGGTTTGAAATGGAAAATCCGGCATTATGACGCCGTTGGACTTGAACTTGAATTTAAAATTTGAGGTTTGAAATGGAAAATCCGGCATTATGACGCCGTTGGATTTGAACTTGAATTTGAAATTTGAGGTTTGAAATGGAAAATCCGGCATTATGACGCCGTTGGATTGCATTTTGAATTTGGAATTTGGAATTTGGACTCGAAAATCCGGCATTATGACGCCGTTGGATTGAGTTTTGAATTTGGTATTTGTGCGTGAGGCGCGTTTGAGGGTTTTGAATCAAATGGAGTGGCACCCCTAAACGACCTTAAATCGGCGATTTAGATGCATGAGGTTTGAATGATGCTCCTAGGGGGTTGGTTTCCTAGTTGGAGGCTAATTGGTTTTGGCAAGCTAGAACTCGAGGTTAGCCATTCACGCGTGCAAAGACGCCCACACAATGCACAGTAGCACGTTGTCACACTAATCATGAATATGAATGCGACATGCAAAGTTCTCAACCTAAGGTCAGTCTAAGTTTTGTATGATGCAAGTGGTCGGCTTAGGGTGTCAAAAAGGTACTTGACTAAGAGACTGATCCGGTGACAACTTGCATATCCGCCTAAGGGACGTGTGTGTCGGCAGACGGCCTCCATACTTGACATCGGGAATGTCAAACAAATGCCAAGTTTCGGTAGCCGCGGAAATGGTCACACACTTTGGTCGGGAACCGTATGGAGAGTCACCATTTCGTTGCCCCCGGGGCTAGCCCGAATGTAGAACACATCCGTTTTGGCAAGGTAGAAATTCATTTTGCACAATATGGTTTTCAAAAAATGCATGAAATGCCTAGAAATTAAATTTTGAAATCGTACTCGAATTTGTATTTGTAAAGCTCGTTTTTCGACATTCGTTCACGAGGTTTGGGAGCGTCCTTCCAGATTCAAAAATAGACTAACTCCCAACACGAAAAGTTGAGCAAAAGTGGGCGACAAGCCAATGTGAGCCACTGTCCTGGATGCAGGAAATGGCATTGGGCGCAGGTGGCTGCGCCTTGCGCCAGTGCTGGCATCCAGTACTTAAGCGGATCAGTGGCTTGCTGCTCGAAATCTGCTCGCATTTTCGAAATTGAAATTAGAAAATTCCCCAGTTGAGTCGCCAGAATTGTAGGGGGTCTTTTTTTTGCGTATGTATTGCAATTACCTACAAGAGGGGGCAGTTTTTAGAAACCATTGTATTTTTGTACCTCGAAGGAGTCGCCACCAAACATTGTTTAGGGTCTTGTTTGGAAAGACCGCAAATGACTCTATTAGGATAAGACTTGAATCTTCGGAACGGATGGGTGAGATCTGGGCACGGGAACGAGATGCTTATTCCGCGAGCTTTAGAATTATTCGAGTACGTGACATAGCATTTTCGAAAATACCCTAGTTTAGACTATGTGGGTTTGATTTTAGAGCAAATAGAATCTCTAATTGTATGGTGGTCACTTTGTTTTAAAGGTAATTTTAGGGAACCTAAGATCGGTTTGTCCAAGAAATTATCTTTGTTAAGCGTGATGTAACCTTGCATTTTATTGTATTTAAAATGTGCGGTGATGAAAGCAATAAAGCAAATAAAGCAACATCACAATTGTAAATAAGTGCGGAATTAGTAAATACAAGACCCCCTAGAAACGGAATAGGGAGTAGGTCCACATTGCCTAGAAGGACTAGGCAAGTAAAGATGCGGAATTGAAATGCGGAATTGAAAGTGCGATATTGAAATTGCGGAATTGAAAGTGCGATATTGAAATTGCGGTATTGAAAGGTGCATAATTGAAATTGCAATATTGAAAGGTGCATAATTGAAATTGCGATATTGAAATTTGTACTTGGGCACATGAGATTCGAACGCCAAGCGGCTCTTTAAAAATAAGTGCGCCCGACATGAATTCAAAGCCAAAAATCTCAACTTGGGAGAAGTTGCTCATTGCAAAGTATCATAGATTTTGCATATAGAACTTGAACTTGAAAGTTTGAATCTTGAAATATTGAACTTGAAATAATTGAACTTGAACTTGAAATATTGAACTTGTACTTGAAATATTGAAACTTAAGAGACTTGAATCTCAAAGATCGGGCCTTTTAATGTTAAAAAGGTTAGATATTTGATGTGCTCTTATTTTGAAAGGATCCTAGTTTAGGGAAGTAGTCATGAGCAACCCTAAACATTGTGCGATCTTGAAATTTGAAAACTTGAATTTGTATATTGAAAAATGGAGTCTTGAATCTCAAAAGATTAAACCTTTAGAAGCTAAAAATGTGTCATCTTTGATTACTCCATACTTGAAAGTGATTCTAGTTCAAAGAAGTGATTGCAAACAACTTTGAACATCCTTGAATCTTGAAAGTTTTTTGTATTTTTGAAAAGATGTATGATTGTTGCAAGTGACATTTTTAGTAGTAAAAATGCCAACTTGCTAATCATTTTTTAAATAGGAAAATCAAAGAAACATGATTGAATATGGTGGGGTTCGGAATTACCTATTTGGGTTTAGGCAAGAATTCCTTTTAGAGCTCCCAATTGCTTAGAACTTGAAGTTTGTATGTGTTTTTGAAGGATTTTTTGGACTTGAATTTGAGGCGTAATTTTTGTATTACGACGTTGTATATTGAATCTCCCCTTCCCTAAATGCTGGAAATTAGGGGTTATTTATAGGAAAAATGGCTGGAAAACGCCAGCCATTGCCAGCGCAGCACGCCAAACCAGCCCCCGGCGCTGGTGACGTGGCATGAGTGCTGCCAAAACAAGGACGCGGGCTCCGTCCTTGATTTGTCTTGTATTGATGTACCTTCGTACGAATAGTACGATGCTTGGCACGTAGTGTTTTCTTGGAGGTTAAGACTCGATTTTGCGTCTAAAAATAAGCCGTTTCGGGTTTTGAATTCCGGTTGTATGGGACGGGGCCCGGCTTGCTCGATTTTGTGGGTCGGCGCCCGAATTTGACTTGCCTTATATGATTTTGAGTGGAAAAGGCTTAGTAAAACCAATGGAATGGTCTACTAGATGAGATTGTACTTGGATTTTGAAATTGGTTTTTGAAAATTGTATTTTGTACCGAGTTCCAAGAGGGGAACGGCATCGGGGATTGGATTTTGGATCTTGTATTTTGGAGATGTTCTTAGCAATTGGGATTTCCGCACGGAGTTGCTTCAACCGCCTAGTAAGGATAATGGTATCGTCATCATCCCAGATGGGAGACACAAATTAGGTGTCTACAGAAGCCCCCACTTTGACTGAGCGTTCGGTTAGGAAAGCGCAAGTCAAAGTATTTTGAAAGGGACGGAGAATGATCAAGATGTTCTGCAATCAAGACCACTCTTTGTACGCCGGTACTTGCACAAAACAGGCGTTAGAAAAAAAAGGATAGAGTCTACCTCCGTTCGGCTGTGACGACTCCGGTTTGTACTTGTACTGTTCTTCCGCCATCGGTTCGGACGGAGCTTGGCATCGAAAATTTTGAATCTTGAATTTTAAAATCTTGAATTTTGAATTTTTGAATCTTGAATTTTTGAATTTTAAACACCCGGAGTTAATCCGTTGGGGATGTACTTTGCTAGGGATAAGAGCTTTTTACCGGCCCTTAAGATTTTGAAATTTCGGCTGACTTTCTTGGAGCTTGGGTCCGTTGGGAGTGGAACGCCTGAGTCGTTGTATTTTTTGGAATTTGTATTCTTGAAATATTCATCTGTTTGTACTTGGAGATACGGGTGTATACCCGCATTTTCGAAAGATGCCCTGATGCGACACTTGATGCTTGGTGCGGAAGACTGTAGCAGTAAAGGACGTGCAATCAGCACGGGAGACCGCATGCGACAGATTCTGCGCATGCAGCAGGCAGCGCCCAACGCGGGCCTCGGCGTTTGGCGCGGGGTCGAGCTATAAAAGCTCCCCTTGCCATGCCATTTTGAGGCACACTCTCTTGAATTCTTTGCTCTTCTCTTTCAATGGTCGATTAAGGTCTTCCCTTGGTCTTGTTCTTGCCTTGTCCATGTAAGTATTTCATGTTTTTGCTTATGAAATAACTCTAGGATTGCATGTAGTTTTGATTTTCTTGTACTTTGAGATACTTGTTAGTATGATGCTTGCATGATAGTAGGCTTCTTGAATCTTGTAGAAAATTGTTTGATAGCCACTCTAACTTGAACGGTTGGAACTTGTAGATTTGAATTTTTTGAAAATTTTCTTGAATGTTGTACCTGGTATTTGTAGACAGTAGTCTCACTGGTGACCTTGCGGGGTCTCAAGAGAGAATAGGCTAGGATGCCTAGATATTGTTTATAGAGTTTTGAAATGCTGGCTTCGACATGGGTAGCCTAGGCGTTGGTGTTGAACTTGTGTACCTGCTTCGGCGTGAATAGCCTAGGCGTTGGTGTAAAATTTGTATACCTGCTTTGGCGTGGATAGCCTAGGCGTTGGTGTAGAATTTGTATACCTGCTTCGGTGTGGATAGCCTAGGCGTTGGTGTAGAATTTGTATACCTGCTTCGGCGTGGATAGCCTAGGCGTTTGTGTAGAATTTGTATACCTGCTTCGGCGTGGATAGCCTAGGCGTGGGTGTAGAACTTGAATTTTGAACTAGAGGTCCCTGGCTGAATTAGTACTGCCACTGGGGATTTTTTGAATTTTTGACTTTGTACCGGCTAGTATAGGATAGCCTCTGATTTTTTATTTTTGCACGGGCTAGTATAGGATAGCCCCCAGTTTAGAATTTTGACACTTTGTACTCTACTTGATTTAGTATGCCTCGTCATACTCGGAGGAAGCTCGCCGAATTTTCGGTGGTTCGAGCTGCTGAGGAGGACGCTTCGGACGATGAAGCGGCTGCGATAAATGCTCCGGATGGGGGTATGATTCCCCCGAGAGCACCCACTTTTGTTGGTAC
This sequence comes from Spinacia oleracea, assembly GCF_020520425.1. Lineage (NCBI taxonomy): Eukaryota > Viridiplantae > Streptophyta > Magnoliopsida > Caryophyllales > Amaranthaceae > Spinacia > Spinacia oleracea. The sequence goes on along the minus strand of NC_079489.1, from coordinate 117,553,239 downwards.
TGGCTGGAGTCGTTCCGATCTGGTGTTTCAACCGGAGTTTCACTTGTCTCAGCGGCCTCGCGCTGGCTTGGTGAGTCTTGTACTTTGCTTTGAATTTGTATTTTGTACTTGTATGGGTTTTGAGCTGATTCGTTCATCTGTAGGCTGATGGAGAGCCGTTTCGCACATTCTGGTCCTTGGCGGAGCTTCAGAAGGCTTTTGCAGCCATCCGTGCGGACGAGGAGGCCATGGAGATCTGGTTGCAGACGGGCCTGGTTGACTTCTGGCGTGCCATGGGAGGTACTTCGAGGAGAATGGGGATCAAACCCCGGCTATGGGCTTTGTTAGAGCGGTGGTGGGATACCACCAACACTTTTCATATGGCATGGGGGGAGATCACCATTACCCCTTTTGAGTTTTCCATGATTACGGGTTTTCCTTTTTCTGAGAGGAATGTGACCCATGATTCGGAGCTGACGTGGCTGCTCTGTGGAGTGTGCTGGAGGTATTGAAGACTCCTTGTACTTGTATGTTTGTATTTGAACTTGACTGATGTTTTGCTTGCTTTTGAAAGATTTGGATATATGAGCACTTTCCGACTTTGGCGCCAGATCGTACTGGAGATGCGGCTTACCCGTATGCTGCTTCTTGGATAGGAGCGGTGCGCAGGAGGGTGCCTCTGGCGGCCTCCCGCAGAGCTTGGAGAGTTCTACCTGCTGATGAGGTAATAGTTTTGTACTGTTTTGCTCTTTTGTATTTGTATTTGTACAGGTGCCTGAGTTGTCTGCTTTGCAGGTGGTGTGGCGCCCTTTTACCAATGCGCCTGTACCTGCCTCGGCTGCTCGCGCCCATTTCTTGTCTGGACGGCGCGTTTTGCTCCCAGGGGTGTACCGCCACATGTGGATGTGGGGGAGCGAGTGTCCCTTCAGCACAATTCAGGGAATAGGTTTGTCCCCAAGGACCCACCGGAGTCCATGCTGGCGCCGGATGAAGATCTTGCCCGGCTCTATGTGAATGCTAGGGGCGATGCTATTTGCTGCTCTTGGAGGGAATTTGTACAAAGGAAGGGTAGCTATGACGACTTCCTGAGGAGGCTGGCTCCACCAGTACACTTCGTACTGCCGGTGAGCTTTTGAACTTGTATTCTTGTATTCTTGTATGATTGGATGATTGTATGATTATATGTAGGAGGAGGAGGTTGATCCTGAGGACATTCCCCATGCTGATAGGATCCTCCGCTATGAGAACTCGGACGGGGAACAGGTGGAGGTGACCATTCCTGTAGCTTCTCCTCCGCACCGGAGATCGTATGATGCTGTACCTGAGCATTATGCCGTTGTAAGTACTGTTGCATTTTCTTGAAACTGATTGTAATCTTGTATTTGGGAATTGATCTTGAATTTTGTATGCAGGCGCCTCGGGTGAGAGTGCGTCGCTGGATGCTCTTGATTGATTCCTGGAAGAGGTATTGTGCCAAGCTGACCCAAAAGCTTTCTGGCCGGGATAGAGAGGTGCATATCTTGATTTTGAAATTTGTATTCTGGAAACTTGAGCTTGGATGTTGATTCTTGAAATTTGTATTTTGTATAGGAGCGCCGTCGAGATCGTAGAGGATCCGTTGACAGGGAGCCAAAGGGAGAGACTTTCTCGAGGCAAAAGGGACCGAGCTTGGACCTAGGACAGGGGTCCGGTGCTGGTGTTCGTCAGAGGCATTCGGATGCTGATCGGGAAGCTGCCCCTTTTGTACACGCTGATCCTACCAGGCATTCGTTTGGAGGTGCAAGCAGTTCGAGGCCCTTTGTTTCTCCTCCCGGTTACTACTTCGGAGGGAGTGGTCCTCAGCCTTGGGGTGCGGATTCATGGGCTTACTATGCGGAGATGGAGAGGATGCGTCAGGCTCACATGTTTGCGCTGTACCAGTTCATTGCGATGCCGCCGCCTTATCAGTATCCTTCTCCTCAGTAGGGAGTTCATCTCTCTCCTGGCACTCTTCGTATCTCGGAGCAGGATCCTAGTACCCCTGGAACAGAGCTGGATCGGGATCTGGAGCGCCTTAGGAGGCGAAACAGGGACAAGGAGCCTGTGGTGGACGTTACAACTGATGATGACTCGGACTAACCCTGCATGGTAGCGAGTTCTAGCTTGCCTGGGTTGTTTTTGTATAGGCTGGGTTGTATTTGTATGGATTTGTATGGTTAGGAACTTGAATTTTTGTATGGTTGTATGGTTTTGAACTTGAATTGGTTTGGAATTTTTTTGAAGATTGGCTTTTGTATGTTTGAATGTTTGAAATTGTATGCGTTGTGTGTGCCTTGAAATTTGTAGCTATATGCATGCATGGAAAATTTGCAAAGAATTTTGAAAAAATTTGCCCATTTTTTCGGGTGTATATACCCACTATTAGCCCCCACTTTGACTAAGGTTTTTTGGTGAGCAAAAGCGCAAGTCAAAGTATATTCAACTTTTGCTATGCATATGCAGATTCGACTTAGGACGCCGATCTAGGACTTCGAATTTTGAATAATTGAAACCGAAATCTGCCCGAAGCGTTGATCCGGACTGCTTGAAATTGCGCGGCTTACGGCTTTGGAATCTTGAATAATGGAGGTTTTTACTTTGCTGTCCGAAATACTAAAGAGTGTGTACTTGGAGTCATAAAAGAGGACGGTGGCCTCGTCCTTCGCTGCAGGCCCCTGCGCCTAGCGCAGGACATGGCGCCTGGCGCCAGTGTGCTGTCGTGCAAGCCGACTCTTGTATAAATAGGGAGTATTTCGGAACATTTCTTGCATCAATCCTTCCCTGCTATTCCTTGTATAATTTTTCCTCATGAAAAAGAAGAGAGAAAATGGCTATGTCCTTTGAAAATGCCTTGAACTCGTGGCTTGGTTCGCTAGGCAAATTGGAGAAAAGGGAGCTTGATGGCATGCATCTTGGGGTGCTCGCCTCATTCCGGTTTTTAAAGCTGGATGTGCACTTCATTCTTTCTGCTTTGGAGGCTTGGGACCCAAATCATCATGTCTTCCGCTTTGGGAATAATGAGGTATGTCCCCTTCCTGAAGAGTTTAGCGCCATATTGGGGTGGCCCATTATGCCGGAGCCATGCATGCCCAGTGTTGAAGAACACTTTTTCTTGGGTTTTGAAAGATATTTGGGCTTGAAGCAGCCACTTTTGAGTGCTTTTGTATATGGCAGAGGGGTGGATTTGTCCCTCCTTATCACCTACTTTGCTAGGCTTGATGTTCCCAAAGTTTTCCGCTTGAGGGCCTTGAGTTTTTGTATCTTTGCTCGCTTCCTCTTTTCGAAGCAGGGGTTTGGCAATGGTGATGCCTCCCTAATAGAAATTGTAGAGAATTTTGTTAATGGTCGGGACCCAATGCCGCTTGTGATTGGCGAAACATTGTTGGGCCTTGACTTGTTGAAGTCGGACCCCTCTTCTTTGCCATCGGAAAGTCCGGTGTTACTCCAAGTAAGGATTTGGAGCTTTCTTGTATGTTGAATTTGTACTTGTATTTGAATTTTGAATTTTGAAATGTATTTCTTGTATACTCCCCAAGGTTTGGCTTATGGAGAGGCTCATGCTGGTGGCACCACCGGAGAACATGGAGAGCTGTAATAGAAAAGAGTTCACTGTGCGGCCCATGATGTATGGCCGACTTTCATTGGATGAGTGGCGAAGAGCACTCTCTGGAATTGAATCTTGTATAATGTGGGTAGTTCCTTGGTGGGGAATTGCTGCCATGAGACATGCCCCTGATTCTACTGCTTTGAGGGTGCCAAGCCTCACAATGCTGGTCTTCTACTCGACTGCTCGAGTGATGAGACAGTATGGTTTGAAATAGGAGATCCCGGACTGTGCTGAAGAGAACCCGAAACCTGTTGCGCTGAATGCCAATCGACTTGAAGTTTGGAGGCGATATTGGGTCGCCAAACCATTCCTGAGTATCCAGTTTCCACCTGAGTTAGTTACTCTGTCTGCGGGGTACATTGTATGGATGAGAGGCCTAAGTCAGAGGGACATTTCTATCTCCGGACCAGCTAGAGTCCGGGGTTCTAGAACTAGATGTCCTACATCAACTGCCTATGAGGAAGGTGACGGGAGCGTGGCCCATCCGGTGCTTGACCGTTCGGAGTCCAAAGGAGGTTCGTCGTCCTCCCGTCTTGGAAGGCTAGCAAGTTCCTTCTCCCGCCGCTTGGGCAAGGGGAAGATTGATGATTGTTTGCGGGAGGAACCAGGGGATAGTACTCAAGGTGCCAGGACTCAAGAGCATAGTCGCCCGACCTTAGATCTTTGTAGGCTAAATGTGTTTGAAATTGTATTGGAAGGAATTGTGTTTAGAATGTGTTTGGAAGATGTGTTTAGAAAATGTGTTTAGGAAGTGAAAAGGCTTTGGACTTTGCTTCACTTGATCCTGACTTTGTATTTGAATTAGCTTTGAAGGCCTTAGAGCCAAATAAAGAGTTATTGTGTTAAATTCCTCTTGAACATGCTTTGCTTTGAATTGGCACATTTGGAATAAAGACAACAACAATTGAGTTTTGAAATTTGATTTGATTTTTAGGATGCCCTTAATTGAGGAAATTTTGAATTTTTTTTGTATTAAAGTGGCCGGGCCTCGAAATGAGGTTGCCTACGTGTCCCGTTAGGGAATCAGGTCGTACGTAGTTCTGACTACCTTACAGGACTTTGAATTGGATTCTTGAATTTGAACATGGAACTTAGACATAGAACTTCTTGAGTTGATCGAGGTTGGTCAGAGATCTGAATTCTGTTCCATCGACGTCTGTTAGTTCAACTGCTCCCCCGGAGAGGATCTTCTTGACAATGTATGGGCTTGCCCAGTTGGGTTTGAATTTTCCCCTTGGGTCCATGGTGCTTTTTCGAAGGGCTTTCAGGACAAGATCGCCTTCTTTGATGTTTCGGGTTCTGACCCTTTTGTTGAAATGTCTGGCCACCCGGTGTTGATAGACTTGTACATGGTGAGCGGCTTGAAGCCGACGCTCATCGAGCATGACTAGCTCTTCATATCTTGCTTGTACCCATGCAGCTTCTGGGATTTTTCTTTCGAGGACTATCCTTAGAGAAGGTATCTCCAGCTCGATAGGTTGTACTGCCTCCATTCCATAGACCAATGAAAATGGGGTTGCACCAGTTGAAGTGCGAATTGAAGTTCGATACCCCCACAATGCGAAATGCAGCTTCTGGGGCCAGTCCTTGTAATTGGTAGTCATTTTCATGATGATGGTCTTGACATTCTTGTTGGCTACTTCGACTGCCCCATTGGTTTATGGGCGATAAGGCGAAGAGCGATGATGTTGAATCTTGTACTCGGTGAATAGATCTTCACACTCTCCTTGAAAATGGGTTCCCTGGTCACTGATGAACTCGTGAGGAATGCCGTATCTGCATATGATGTTTTCTTGTATGAACTGGGCCACTTTCTTGGAACCCAGCACTTTGAATGATCTGGCCTCGACCCATTGTGTGAAGTAGTCGATAGCAACCAGTATGAACTCATGACCCCCGGTGCCTGCTGGAGTGACTTTGCCGATGACGACGATACCCCAGGCTGAGAATGGCCACGGTGATGATTTAGAGTATAGCAATGATGGGGGAATGTGCTTCAGATTCGCACACTTTTGGCAGGTAGGACATTTCTTGACAAAGAAGTACCAATCCCGTTCGAGGGTAGTCTAGTAGTATCGAACCCTGATGATCTTGAGGGCTAGCATCTTCCCGTTCATGTGGGTGCCACAGACTCCAGCATGTATGTTGTCCATGACTCTTTGAGCTTCGTTCTTGTCAACACATCGGAGGTTAGGACCGCCAAGGGACCTTTTGTATAGAATGCCGCCTTCTATGACGAAGTTGGCTGATTGTAGTCGTAGAGCCCTTTGATTCTTGCTTGAAAAGTGAGGGGGATACTCTGAATTTTGCAGATACCTTTGAATGTCTGTAAACCAAGGTTTATCTCCGTCTTGCTCGACGTCGTCAATAGCATGGACATATGTTGCTTCTTGACGTGTTTCAATTGTAAGCGGCATTTCAGCAATGCCATTTGGAATGTTGATCATTGAGGCCAGCTTTGCCAGTGCATCGGCGGATTGGTTTTCCTCTCTCGGGAGGTATGTATAGTGAAGCTCTTCTATTTTCTCAGACAGCTGCTCAAGATAGGACTTGTATGGAGCCAAGCTCTCGCTCCTTACATTCCACTTGCCGGAAATTTGATTGATGATTAGGGAAGAATCCCCGTATACTCGAAGTTTCTGGACACCCAATGCTAAGGCGGCTTCCAGGCCCATAATGCATGCTTCATATTCTGCCGCATTGTTTGTGACGTTGAATTGCAGTTTTGCTGATATAGGAATGTGAGTGCCGTCTGGGGCTACTAGAATTACTCCAACACCACACCCGTTCTGATTCGAAGCACCGTCGAAATGCATTGACCAACTGTCATCACTGGTCATTAAAATTTGCTCGTCGGGTAAGTCGTAATCCTCCTCTTCTGCCTCGACGGGACAGTCGGCTAGGAAGTCTGAGACTGCTGAACCCTTGATAGACTTCTGCGGGATGTATTTGAGATCGAATTTCGCTAACATGACCAACCACCTGGACAACCGTCCGTTGAGAGCTGGTTTTTTGAATAAATACTTGAGAGGATCCGCTTTGCTGACCACATGTATTGTATGGGAGAGCATGTAGTGCCGTAGTTTCTTTGTGACCCAAACCAAGGCGATGCTGAGTTTCTCGAGCTGAGTGTATTTGGTCTCATACTCGATCAGCTTTTTGCTTATGTAGTATACGGCATTCTCCTTGCCTTCAACTTCCTGGGCGAGCATAGCCCCTACTGCTGAATTTGTGGTTGTGGTAGAGCTTGAGGGGAATCCCTTGCATGGCTGGCTTTTGTACTGGTGGGTTGGAAAGGTAATCCTTGATAGTGTCAAATGCATGCTGACAGTCGTCATCCCACACTTTGGGCTCACTTTTTCGGAGCTTTCGAAATACCGGTTCACATATCATTGTGAGTCTTGAAATGAACCTACTGATATATTGTAGTCTGCTGAGAAAACCCCGAATTTCCTTTTCATTCGTTGGTGGTTGCATCTCGAGAATTGCCCTCTATGCCCCGAGAGCTGATAACATATCCGAGTAACTTGCCTGACGTTACCCCGAATGCACACTTTTGAGGATTGAGCCTCATGTTGTATTGCCTGAGCCTGTTGAAAATCTTTCGAAGTACTGAGGTATGCTCGTGTCGCTCTTTGGATTTGACGATCATGTCGTCGACATATACCTCAATTTCCCTTTGAATCATATCGCTCATGATAGCTGTGGTTGTTCTTTGATAGGTTGCTCCTGCGTTCTTCAGTCCGAACGGCATAACTGTATAGCAATATGTACCCCACTGAGTGATGAAGGTTGTCTTCTCCATGTCCTCCTCTACCATGGGAATCTGATTGTAGCCTGCATACCCGTCCATAAAAGAGAGTAAAGCATGATTTGCGGTGTTGTCGACCAGGATGTCGATGTGGGGTAATGGAAAACCGTCTTTAGGATTGGCCCTGTTAAGATCTCTGTAGTCTACCCACATTTGTACTTTGCCATCTTTCTTTGGAACTGGGACGACATTTGCGATCCATTCTGGATACTTTGCTTCTCGAATAAACCCGGCCTCTAGCTGCTTGGAGACCTCTTCTTGAATTTTGAGGGAAACGTCCGGTTTCATGGGATGGAGTTTCTGCTTGATGGGCTTTGAACCTGGAATAAGGGGAATTGTATGTTGACCGATGCTTGGATCAAACCCTGGCATATCATGATAGGACCATGCGAAGACGTCTACGTACTCTGAAAGTAGCTTGATAAGATCATCCCGCTCTGCTTGAGATAGAGTTAAACCAATCTGAACTAGCTTTGAATCACTGTTGTTAGAAAGGTTGATTTTTTCTGTTTCCTCAATTATGGGCGTCCTGTTTTCATGATTTTCGATAGCTTTTAGAATTTCAAGTTTCTTGTGAAGCAAAGTTGTTTGGATTAGGATTGTGTTTTGAATTAGAACTCGAAGAGTAAGTAGAAATTGAAGTGTTATTGAAATCAGCAATCATTACATCGACTGTTTTGACTTGAAGCTCGGCCTTTAGAGGCTCTTGATTGATGCAAGACTCTAGTTCTAGACTCTTAGACTCATTACTGGACTCAGATCCAGACTCATCCTTCGACTCGGACTCGCTCATCATAGATCCTTCGCGCACAGTAATCTTGAACATCTTGCCATTTGGAGCAGATATCTTCAGAGACTTTCTCCAGCCATTGACCATCTTCTCACTTGGAGTAATTAGCTTAGATGGGTCAAAATCTTCGATTTGAGTGATCATTTGAACCATGGTGTCTTCGGAAATGGTTGGGGTTATTTCCTGGCCAAACAATAGACCGAAAGCTAACGAATCAAGGCATTCAGGGGTAGCCTTGTCTTGTATTGGAGGAGCATCCTCTAGAAAGTGACAGTCTTGAAAGATCTCGAATCCGGGGTAAAGGATCCCCTCTGAAGAGTCATAGAAAGGCTCTGGAATGTCAAAGTACAGGTCATCCTCTCCTTCTTTTACGAATTGCCCATTGAGTGTAAGTTGATGAGGAGGTATTTTGAATTGATCATTGCCAGTTCGACGGGCCTTTAGGTTAGCCTTTTGCTGCCTGTCATCGATCTTAGTTGGCTTGCATCCCAGACCGCAACAGTTGGTTTGTCCTTGGGCCTTGAAAGGAGATTCGGTAGGCGGTGGCAGAGTAGTGCCCAAGAAGCGCCCACGCTTGATCATCATGCGCTTTGCCATGGGAGTAATTTTGGACTCGATGGCTCCAACTTCAGCATTGGATCCCCAAAGGTCTTCATCATTGTCATCATGTTCAATTAAAATCAGAGCTTTGTCAGCTATCTTGGTCCTCGGATGGGACGCATGCAGGGTAATGATATTTTCTTGGACCTCCATTCGGACTTTCTGATGGAGTGAGGATGGCACTGCTTTGAGGTCATGGATCCAAGGTCTCCCCAAAAGGAGATTGAAACTTGCTTTGATGTTGAGCACTTGAAAGCTTACTTTGCGCTCGATCGGTCCTGTGCGGAGTAGTAGAGTGAGAGTTCTCATTGCTTCCCGGCGAGTGTTGTCATAGGCACGAACACCTTGGGAGGAACTAGAAAAGTCACTAGGGGTGAAACCCAAATTTTTGGCAGTGCGAAGAGGACACACGTTGATGGCTGACCCATTGTCCAACAGAGTCATGGGAATGATTTTGTCTTTGTATTCAACAGTCAGATAGAGAGCTTTGTGATGGCCTGCCCCCTCAAGTGGGAGGTCTTCATTTGTAAAGGTGATTCGTTCTTCCAGATTTGTAAGTAACCCGATCAACTCGTCAGGAGTGACTTTTGGGGTGACATTCAACTTGACAAGAGCATTGATAAGAGCAGTGTGGGTAGCCATGAGTTACCAAATATTAACCTCTGCCTTAGTGCGCTTCAATTGTTTGATTAAAGGGTTTTCCTCGGTGGGTAGAGGAATATTAGTTGTCGGTGTTGTTCTGTTGGCTGGCTCTTGAATTCGACCAGACCTAGTCATGACTTGAACACTGTTTTCTGCTTTAGGGCCCAAGTACCAGTCGGCGCTCACAATTTCTCGGCATTCATCGTCATAGATGTTTTCAATAGGAGGGTCCTGATATGTGTCTTCATCATCGCTGGCCCATATCCCACAAATGTCTTCTTGAGGTAATCCAGGCTCCGAGTTTTCACTTGGCTGTGCAAGGTGAAGCACAGGCTTCTGGTTATGAAAGATTCCCTCTACCTCAAAAGGGCCCACAACATGGAAAAGAGTTTCTTGATTGTCCTCGAGAGCCCTTATGCGAGCCTCAACTTCCTCAACACGTTCATAGAGCTCTGCTACACCTGCTGCTAGTGAATTCATCTTGAATAGAATTCTAAGAGGAGGAGTCCGAGCACCTATTTAGCACATGATTTTGAACCTTAGAACTTGAACTTCCCGACACATGATATGATATGCATGTAATGAATGAGACCTAGACTTGACTCTAAGTGCTACTCCGAAGATTCGGGATTTTGGATTTTTGTACTTGTATTCGGGGTTTGCAACCCGTTGGAAGTGTTTGAGAGGAGCCTTCATTCTTTTGTGGAAGTTGACTCTTTGTACTAGAACTTGGAATATCGAAAGAATATTTCGACATATTGGACCTTGGACTATTTTAGGGGAATTTCAACCCGTTGAGAATTTTGAAATTGGACTTGTACTGGGAGATTGAGTTTTGTATTATTTCAAGGGAATTTTAACCCGTCAATATTTTAGGGGAATTTCAACCCGTCGGACTTGGAATATTTGAAGGGAATTTCAACCCAATTGAAAGGGAATTGATTTTGTATTATTTAAAGGGAATTTCAACCGGTCAATTTTTTAGGGGAATTTCAACCCGTTGATAGAACTTGGAATATTTTAGGGGAATTTCAACCCAAGAATAGGATGCGAAATTTGAACTTGTACTATTTCAGGGGATTTTCAACCCATTGGAAAGTTGTACTTGTATTATTTCAGGGGATTTTCAACCCATTGGAAGTATTTGGAAATGGGGTTTGTATTATTTCAGGGGATTTTCAACCCGTTGGAGAATTGGAACTTGTATTATTTCAGGGGATTTTCAACCCATTTGACAATTGGAATTGTATTATTTCAAGGGATTTTCAACCCATTGGAAATGTTTGGGATTTTGAATTTGAGAGTAATGGAAAGCAAGGATTTGTAGCTCGAAAATGATTTTGAAGTTTGAATTTGATTCGAAGTTTGAACTTTGAAATGGAAAAGACACACTTTTGTATATAGAATGTTAAGCTTTGAATATGGAAAATCCGGCATTATGCCGCCATGAATTCGAGACATTGAATTTGGGAATTTGAAAGTCCGGCATTATGTCACCGTGGACTTGGAATTATGCCATCATGGATTTGGAATCGGAAGCTTCGAATATAGGACTTGAGATTTGAAAGTTTGGAATTTTTGAACTTCGAACTTGAGGTTTGGAATATGGAATGGAAAAGTCGGCATTACGATGGTATGAATTTGGAACTTGAAACTTTGAGTATAGGACTTGAAACTCGAAAGATGGGATTTGAGGTTTGAAAGATTGAGTCAAAAAGGTTGGCATTACGCCGGTCATGAGTTTAGACATTTGAACTTGAGGTTTTGAAATTGGAATTTGGCAACTCGAACTTGAGGTTTGAAGACTTGAATGTTTGAAGTAGAAAATCCAGCATGACGCCGTTGGTTTTGAGTTTTGAACTTGGAATTTGAAATTTTGACTAGAAAATCCGGCATTATGACGCCGTTGGATTCGAGTTTTGAACTTGAAATAGGAGTTTTGACTAGAAAATCCGGCATTATGGCGACGTTGGATTGAATCTTAACTTGAAACTCGAAACTCGAAATTTGAATTGGAAAATCCGGCATTATGACGCCGTTGGATTGAATCTTGATTTGAAACTCGAAACTCGAAATTTGAATTGGAAAATCCGGCATTATGACGCCGTTGGATTTGAAAATTGAGGTTTGGACTAGAAAATTTGGACTTGAAACTCGAAATTTGGACTAGAAAACCCGGCATTATGACGCCGTTGGATTTGAGTTTGAATTTGAGACTTGAGGTTTGAAATGGAAAATCCGGCATTATGACGCCGTTGGATTTGAACTTGAATTTGAAATTTGAGGTTTGAAATGGAAAATGCGGCATTATGACGCCGTTGGATTTGAACTTGAATTTGAAATTTGAGGTTTGAAATGGAAAATCCGGCATTATGACGCCGTTGGATTGCATTTTGAATTTGGAATTTGGACTCGAAAATCCGGCATTATGACGCCGTTGGATTGAGTTTTGAATTTGGTATTTGTGCGTGAGGCGTGTTTGAGGGTTTTGAATCAAATGGAGTGGCACCCCTAAACGACCTTAAATCGGTGATTTAGATGCATGAGGTTTGAATGATGCTCCTAGGGGGTTGGTTTCCTAGTTGGAGGCTAATTGGTTTTGGCAAGCTAGAACTCGAGGTTAGCCATTCACGCGTGCAAAGACGCCCACACAATGCACAGTAGCACGTTGTCACACTAATCATGAATATGAATGCGACATGCAAAGTTCTCAACCTAAGGTCAGTCTAAGTTTTGTATGATGCAAGTGGTCGGCTTAGGGTGTCAAAAAGGTACTTGACTAAGAGACGGATCCGGTGACAACTTGCATATCCGCCTAAGGGACGTGTGTGTCGGCAGACGGCCTCCATACTTGACATCGGGAATGTCAAACAAATGCCAAGTTTCGGTAGCCGCGGAAATGGTCACACACTTTGGTCGGGAACCGTATGGAGAGTCACCATTTCGTTGCCCCCGGGGCTAGCCCGAATGTAGAACACATCCGTTTTGGCAAGGTAGAAATTCATTTTGCACAATATGGTTTTCAAAAAATGCATGAAATTCCTAGAAATTAAAATTTGAAATCGTACTCGAATTTGTATTTGTAAAGCTCGTTTTTCGACATTCGTTCACGAGGTTTGGGAGCGTCCTTCCAGATTCAAAAATAGACTAACTCCCAACACGAAAAGTTGAGCAAAAGTGGGCGACAGGCCACTGTGAGCCACTGTCCTGGATGCAGGAAATGGCATTGGGCGCAGGTGGCTGCGCCTTGCGCCAGTGCTGGCATCCAGTACTTAAGCGGATCAGTGGCTTGCTGCTCGAAATCTGCTCGCATTTTCGAAATTGAAATTAGAAAATTCCCCAGTTGAGTCGCCAGAATTGTAGGGGGTCTTTTTTTTGCGTATGTATTGCAATTCCCTACAAGAGGGGGCGGTTTTTAGAAACCATTGTATTTTTGTACCTCGAAGGAGTCGCCACCAAACATTGTTTAGGGTCTTGTTTGGAAAGACCGCAAATGACTCTATTAGGATAAGACTTGAATCTTCGGAACGGATGGGTGAGATCTGGGCACGGGAACGAGATGCTTATTCCGCGAGCTTTAGAATTATTCGAGTACGTGACATAGCATTTTCGAAAATACCCTAGTTTAGACTATGTGGGTTTGATTTTAGAGCAAATAGAATCTCTAATTGTATGGTGGTCACTTTGCTTTAAAGGTAATTTTAGGGAACCTAAGATCGGTTTGTCCAAGAAATTATCTTTGTTAAGCGTGATGTAACCTTGCATTTTATTGTATTTAACATGTGCGGTGATGAAAGCAATAAAGCAAATAAAGCAACATCACAATTGTAAATAAGTGCGGAATTAGTAAATACAAGACCCCCTAGAAACGGAATAGGGAGTAGGTCCACATTGCCTAGAAGGACTAGGCAAGTAAAGATGCGGAATTGAAATGCGGAATTGAAAGTGCGATATTGAAATTGCGGAATTGAAAGTGCGATATTGAAATTGCGGTATTGAAAGGTGCATAATTGAAATTGCAATATTGAAAGGTGCATAATTGAAATTGCGATATTGAAATTTGTACTTGGGCACATGAGATTCGAACGCCAAGCGGCTCTTTAAAAATAAGTGCGCCCGACATGAATTCAAAGCCAAAAATCTCAAGTTGGGAGAAGTTGCTCATCCCAAAGTATCCTAGATTTTGCATATAGACCTTGAACTTGAAAGTTTGAATCTTGAAATATTGAACTTGAAATAATTGAACTTGAACTTGAAATATTGAACTTGTACTTGAAATATTGAAACTTAAGAGACTTGAATCTCAAAGATCGGGCCTTTTAATGTTGAAAAGGTTAGATATTTGATGTGCTCTTATTTTGAAAGGATCCTAGTTTAGGGAAGTAGTCATGAGCAACCCTAAACATTGTGGGATCTTGAAATTTGAAAACTTGAATTTGTATATTGAAAAATGGAGTCTTGAATCTCAAAAGATTAAACCTTTAGAAGCTAAAAAGATGTCATTTTTTATTACTCCATACTTGAAAGTGATTATAGTTCAAAGAAGTGATTGCAAACAACTTTAAACATCCTTGAATCTTGAAAGTTTGCATTTTTGTATTTTGAAAAGTTTGGATTTTGAAATTAAAGATGTATGATTGTTGTAAGTGAAATTTTTAGTAGTAAAAATGTCAACTTGCTAATCATTTTTGAAATAGGAAAATCAAAGAAACATGATTGAATATCGTGGGATTCGGAATTACCTATTTGGGTTTAGGCAAGAATTCCTTTAGAGCTCCCAATTGCTTAGAACTTGAAGTTTGTATGTGTTTTTGAAGGATTTTTTGGACTTGAATTTGAGGCGTAATTTTTGTATTACGACATTGTATATTGAATCTCCCCTTCCCTAAATGCTGGAAATTAGGGGGTATTTATAGGAAAAATGGCTGGAAAACGCCAGCCATTGCCATCGCAACACGCCAAACCAGCGCTCGGGGCTGGTGACGTGGCATGAGTGCTGCCAAAACAAGGACGCGGACTCCATCCTTGATTTGTCTTGTATTGATGTACCTTCATACGAATAGTACGATGCTTGGCACGTAGTGTTTGCTTGGAGGTTAAGACTCGATTTTGCGTCTAAAAACAAGCTGTTTCGGGTTTTGAATTCCGGTTGTACGGGACGGGGCCCGGCTTACTCGGTTTTGTGGGTTGGCGCCCGAATTTGACTTGCCTTATATGATTTTGAGTGGGAAAGGCTTAGTAAAACCAATGGAGTGGTCTACTAGATGAGATTGTACTTGAATTTTGAAATTGGTTTTTGAAAATTGTATTTTATACCGAGTTCCGGGAGGGGAACGACCTCGGAGATTGGATTTTGGATCTTGTATTATGGAGATGTTCTTAGCAATTGGGATTTCCGCACGGAGTTTCTCCAGCCGCCTAGTAAGGATAATGGTATCGTCATCATCTCAGAGGGGAGACACAAATTAGGTGTCTACAGAAGGTCACCTTCATCCTTGCGACATCTTCCCCCTTCAGACGTGTCTGCGTTATCTAACCGAGCAGGGAGCTGATTATGGGGCATCTTTGAACTTGGGCTCTGAATACAAATTCTGCATGCCAGCCGACATGGATTGCACCGGCTTTGGTTTGGTGGAGGGGAGTTTGCCGTGTACAGCTCCTTTTTAAAACTGGGCATGAGATTTCCCCCTCACCCTTTTGTGGTGGAGGTACTGGACGGGTTCAACATAGGGATGAACCAGATGTCTCCCAACTCCTGGGCCGGCGTGTTTGGATATATTGCCAGGTGTGAACTTGATGGCATCACCCTTCTTTCCTAGCGTTTCTCATAATAGCTTCAATGTCCAAAGTTCCTCAGGCCGCCGAGGGTTGCCTAGCCCTTAGTTATAAGGGAGCATACAGGACGGTCATGGGCAAGGCGTCCAAATGACACTATTGGAAAGAAGTGGGTTGTTATCAGAACTACTGATCTGGAGATGTGTAGCCGAATGAGGCGGTGGACGCTTCAACCCAACTTTGTTTGAAGAAGTGGTTCCTTTCCTCCGGTTTCTGCCGCCCTTTAGAAACGGATTTCGTCCCTTTTCAAGGCCAAGCCGCTCACAGTAGGAACCAAGACGGCCTATATACCTGAGGGGTGGTTGCCTCATTTGGATCAGTTGGACGATCCTATCTTCCTCTCGGATGTGGTCTTGTGTCCGTATATGCCGAGAGGTAATACTTTGTAACCAGAGTCTTTCGTTGTCCCCCCTTTTTTATGTTTTCTTGACGTCTTCCTCTTTTTTCAGACGAGGCCATGGAGAAGCTGGACGACGCAGCCAAGGGCCGAGTGGACATGTCGTCCTGGCTGGCTGAGGTGCTTGATGCAAGTACCTTCCAGGCACTGCAACGTCAGAAGGCCGCTAAGCAGGCCGACCCGGAGCAGGCCGTCCAGCAGCCTGTGTAATATCCCGGTTTTAACACGTGTTTTTATTAAAAGCTAATTATAATTATTAGCTTGACTATATTGTAAAATTATCTTTATTAAAATATATTGTATAATTATTTGTGTATAGCTAGTTGGTGTTTGTGATTTACATGATTTTACCAAATAACGAAAAAATAAAAAAAATCTTGTCTCTTACTATTTCCTGTTGCGTGGCATTAATTAGAGATAGCAAATGTTTTGCTGTCAAAATAATGAAACCCCAACACTATTAAAGTGACAACATCCAAATTGGGGTTTTAAAAATGTTCTTGATCTTGATCAAAGCTATCTTACTCCGTTCTTATGTTTCGATTTCTTCAAAAAGATGTTAAGCATTTCCAACCAACTTCCGTCAACCTGCCACCACCTTCTGCCGGTGATCCCTTCGGTGCTGCGCCACCACTGCTCAACCACCTATATCGGCTTCCCTTTCTCCATCGTCCACCGTCCACCATCCACCGCCGAGGTGTTGGAGCTGCTACCCCAACTTTCTTTGTTCTTGTTTCCTCTGCCACTTCTATATATGTCGTTGTTGCTATTGATGGTTGAGCCTTCTTCTCAGACTGCAAAGTAAAAGTCTATCTTTAAACCCATTTCTTTGTTTATTCTCTTCATTAAATAAAAGCCCAAAGTTTTAGAAGTCATAATCTTCTCTTCCTTCAATTCACGTAAAGCAACTCCTTTATCATACTTAAAATGAGTTGATTTTAATTACAAAAAGGGACTTTTAAATCAAGATTTTATTCATTTGGTTACTAATATTGGGATTTTAGTGTTAATTAGGACGATGAACTATAAAAGTTTGAGAATTGTGAATAAGGTACTTGGATAAATATTATTGTTGGAGTTATAGTTTCCTAAATGAGATTATGGAGGAAGGCTCAAGTATTTTAGTCCTTACTTCATATATGGATGATTCTAGTTATTGGTTTATTGTTTAACTATGGAACGATGAACATGGGAAAATGGTGGATTATATTAACAGAGGATCATTTTTGGAATATAAGATAGTGATCGAGGTAATTTTTATGTCCAGCATTTAAGTCTACATACCTGTATGTGTTAATGTGTATATGTAGATAAGTGTTAATGTGTATATGTAGATAAGTGTGTGCATACTTGTACATTGAGAGTATTACTCCCATTGGTTATTTTAATTTTCTTGTCTGAATTTAGATTGATAGTTGAATTGTATTGGATGATATGAACAGGTATTAGTCTGTGAATAAATGAGTAGTTTATGATTGAATAATAGTTTATAAACAATGATTGAAATGATTGTAACCTAGAAAAAGTCATTTGATCGACACTAGTGTTTGTGATGGAATATTTTGAGTTGGATTAATGGTTTTTAAAATGTACTAAGAAAGTATAATAGAAATTGTGAGGAGAAACTTTTTGAAGGTTGGAGCTTGGAGTTTGAGGTGATTTTGGGATTTATGGATATATTGATTTTTGTCGTATGGAAACTCGAAATTAATTACCGCCGTATGTGGCAAGATGATAAACCGTCCTCGTCTCTAGTGTGACTGTTCAGGGACTCCCGGGTCACGTAAAAGCTAGAGTTGGGGGGTGTGCACACTAGAGGTTATTGAAAATAGTTGGCCAACGAAGATTGAATGTACTGTCAGGGGCTCCCGGGTACATCTCAAATAGACTGTCAGGGTCTCTCGGGTCTATTTATTGTTCAGTAGATTGTCAGGGGCTTCCGGATCTACTTAGGAATGGAAATTTTCAAAAATTTGGAATAGAAGGGCGGTGTTTATATGATTAAGAGAAGAGATTTAATACCAAACTATTAGTAATGTCAAATACTCAACTAAACTACTAACCTCAGTTTGTTTCATCTTTTGTTATTCAATGTCCCTTGGAACAATATATCTTGAATTTCATATATATTTGCTATTTGTGTATTATTTTTGTTCCTTAAATATAATACTAAGTTTTGTCAATGTTGTATTAAAGTAGACTTATGATACTTTGCCTACATGAATAGTTCTTGTTTGTGTTTGTTGCTTGTGTTGTTTTCCTATTTAAGATTAAACCCCGTGCGTTTTCAAATATAACTTAATTTGTTTTCGAACAATAAATGCTAATATATGATATGTGTAAATGATTTTCAAAATAAAAAACTGTTTGACGGGGTGGAGTAATATTACTGAGTTTTCCACTCATTTTGGAATTTTTGTTTGTTTATATTCTTCATTTTGTTAAACAGGTTTATCGAGGCTTAAGCTGAATTCAAAAGAAGCTTGATTGTATTCAATGGATTTAAATTATGTGTTATATATTAAGGTTGTATTCATTTAGTATATGAATTGGTGTAAGTTTAATTGTGAGGTCAAATGTTTACCCACATGTCTTAGGATAGAGTTTAATAAGGTTAATTTTCCCGCTGCGTGTTAAGAGCTAATTGTGATATTTAAGGGTTAAGTGTTTTCTTTAACAGCTCGAAAGATTGGGCTGTTACACATGGTATCATAGCCGACCTGCGACTGTATGCCGAGCCATTTTATGACTTGGCTACATAACAGGGAAAAAGATCTTTGGGATTGATTGGTTGTTATTGAGGTTATTATATGCTAAGGGTTGAGCATTGAAATTTGGAACTGAGCTTTCATGTGATATAGTTGATAAAGGTTTGTATTGTAACTACTAAGTTGAGGATGCTAGTATGAGTTTCGAGTATTCATGAATATTAGGTTGGTGATATATTGGAGATATACATATGAGTTAGCTAACGGTTTATTTGAGAAAAGAGTTATTTAGATGATCAATTAAATTGGTTATTGTCCATGTGAGATTAGACTTACTTTGATTTGGTGATAATTATAAAAAGGATTTTTCGTTGGTTTATTATTTTCTATTAACCTTAAGTTTTCTTTCTTGAATTTGTTCCCGGCGATGATGATGAATGAGGCATTCTAGGGGCCTTGTATTTATTTTGGGTTTTTTGCTTTTGAGGCGCCTCGCTTAATGGCGCTATGTGCATAATTTGTAATTATGACTGACTTATTGGAATGACTAGGCGTCTTTAAACGTTTTTGTTCTTTGTTTTATCTTATTTTCCGTTCCTGTTTATTAGTTATGATGTTGGTTAGTTCAACATTTATAGTCGATTTATAGCCGACGCCCCTAAATAGGGATGGCAATTATTTGCCTTGGTCGATCTTTATTGCCAAGGTCTTTAGCTACTTCATATAGCTGTTGAAAAATGTGTATCCCCTTTGTTCTAGGTGATCAGCCTAGTGAGGGTACTAATCTGGGCCACTTCTTAGGCCTTTAAACGACTAGTCTTTAATTCTTAAGAGAATGTTATTGTCTGGGCCTCTTTAGGAGATTGGATAACGTATTTGACACAATTAAAGATTCCCTAGCAAGGCCGACTTGCAGGGAGATTTTTCATTTAAAATTCATTAAGCCGTGCTACATGATGCGTCTATAGCGTGGATATCTTCATTCTTACAAAATGTTCATTCATTAATCAAGATAACATAGACGTCAATTTTAGAAAAAGTATTTCTTCAGGTTGTCCGCATTCCAGGTACGTAAAATCGGACACCCCTGCATATCTTGGATCCGGTAGGTTCCGTCTCGAACTTCCTCATAGATCTCGTATGGACCTTCCCAGGTAGGGGTGAGTATCCCTTGTTCATTAGCGCGTCCAACGGCTTCCATCTTCCTTAGCACAAAATCTCTAACCTTTAAGATTCTTCTAGAGACTCTTTTATTATACTCTCTAGTCATTCGGAGTTTGTATAGTTGCTGGCGTAGAGCCGCATTCCCTCTGGTTTCTGGTAGGAAATCCAAGGCCTCCTTCATCATTTCCCAATTGGTATTTTCATCAAATAACATGACGCGCAGAGTTGGTTCACACATTTCAATTGGTAGGACGGCTTCAGCTCCATATGCTAATAAGAATGGTGTTTCTCCTGTGGAGTTTTTTGTCGTTGTCCGTATAGACCATAAGACATTGGGTAACTCGTCGGCCCACAACCCTTTTTCTTCATCAAGCTTCTTTTTCATCCCTTCAGAGATGATTTTGTTGAATGCTTCCACCTGTCCGTTTGCTTGAGGGTGGCCAACTGATGCAAAGCATGCCGTGACGCCATGATCAGCTAACCAGCTTTCCAACTTGGGTGTCTTGAATTGTGGCCCATTATCAAAGACAATAGACTGAGGCACACCGAATCTTGTAATGATTTTTTTCCAAATGAAGGCTCTCACGTCCTGTGCCTTGGTGTTTTTTAGGGCTTCGGTTTCTACCCATTTGGTGAAATAGTCTACATCAACTATCACATAGCGCAGTCCTCTTGGGGCCGTCGTATAAGGACCTAGTAAGTCCATCCCCCATTTGGAAAATGGTATGGGGCTTGTGATGGGTGTTAGCTTCTGAGCCGGTCGTCGAATTAGATGAGCAAACCGTTGACATTTATCACATCGCTTAACCAAGTCAAGGGCGTCTTCTTTGAGAGTGGGCCAATAATATCCAGTTCTTAGAGCTTTTTCTGCCAAGGCCTTCCCCCCTATGTGAGAGCTGCATACTCCCTGATGCAGATCTTCCAGTACTTCGTGCCCCTTTTCTGGGGTTACGCAGCGGAGAAGAGGCCGTGAGAAGGCTTTTTTGTATAAAGTCCCATTCCATATCTCGAACCAGGTGCATTTCTTTTGCAATCTTTCTGCCTGCTTGAGATTTTCAGGGAGTACGCCATTCATTTTGAAATTGACTATATCGTCCATCAAAGTGGCTGTCCGGTCAAGGATGGCCGTTCTTGAGACATCAATGCTCTTGGTCTGCTTTACCTCCCAAAATACATGACGCGGTGTGTCGCAAGACGCAGAGCTGGCCAACTTGGATAAGGCGTCTGCCTTGCTGTTTTCAGACCGGGGTATATGTTGTATTTCGAAGCTAGTCAGCTGTTGTACTTCTTGGCGGACTTTTTCCAAGTATCTCATCATGGTGTCGTCTTTTGCCTCGTATTCTCCCTTTACTTAGCTGACAATTAGCTGTGAGTTAGATAGGACCAAGACCTCTACTGCTCCGGCTGCTTTGCTCATTTGAATTCCACATATTAAAGCCTCATACTCAGTTTCATTGTTTGACGCCTGAAAGTTGAAGTGCATTGCATACTCATAGAACCTCCCATTGGAGAGGGCTGACTAGGCGCGACAGAGTGTGTTGATGCTCCTTCAAACGAAGGACAGCGGCCTCTGCCCGTGGCGTCCATTCGAACTAGGTCCCCTTTTTTATGGTGCTAAAAAAGTAATGACACTTATCTTCAGCTCTAGACAAAAATCGTCCCAAGGCGGCAAGACAACCAGTCAGGCGTTGCATATCTTTAACTGTCTTTGGGGACGTCATAGTGATGACTGCTTGTACTTTGTCAGGATTGGCCTCAATGCCCCTTTCGTCAATTAGAAAGCCGAGGAACTTGCCAGAAGTGACTCCGAAAATGCATTTCTTTGGATTGAGCCTCATTTGGTATGCCCTGGGGGGGTCTCGAAGGTCTCCCGCAAGTCACCGAGGTGGTTCGTCCTTTGTCTTCTTTTTATAATCATGTCATCAATGTAGGCTTCTATGTTCCTTCCAAGGTGTTTGGCAAAAACTGTGTTCACCAAGCGTTAGAAGGTGGCTGGTGCATTTTTTAGGCCGAACGACATCACCTTGTAACAGTACAGATCTTCGTCTGTGACAAACAATGTCTTCTCCTGGTCTTCAGGCCATAAGGGAATCTGATGAAATCCAAAGTAGAAGTCCATACAGCTCATCATAGCATGCCATGCCGTTGAATCGACGAGGCGATCTATCTTTGGTAATGGAAAGTTGTCTTGGGGTAGGCTTTGTTTAAATCTGTATAATTGACGCACATTCTCCACGTCCCATTGGGCTTGGGCACTAGTACTACATTGGCCACCCAGTCTGGGTACTGACATGGGCGTATATAGCCTGCGTCCATCAATTTTTGCACCTCGGCGGCGGCGGCTTAATTTCTTGCCTCCCCATGATTCATTTTCTTCTGTCGTACTGGTTTCATTGCACTATCTACATTCAATTTGTGCACGGCTACTGCCGGATCAATGCCTGGCATTTCTTCTACTGTGAAGGCGAATATCTCTTTGTATTCTCTTAGCAGTTGTACCAGTGATGCTGCCATGGGATCTTCATGCGGGATTCCAATAGGAACCGTTCGAGCCGGATCCTTTAGGTCCAGGACTATATCATAGTGTGCTCCCACTGGCTTAGGACGCCTGTCCGCACTATGAGCCATCACTACTACAAAAAGTAGCTAAGAAACCATTAATAAGAAACCATTTAAGACAGTTTATAGTGTTAGGTTATGATACATATGACATTACATAGATCATGCGGAAACAACCATTAACCCAGGACAACATATTATTTACACATAATCATATAGCATAATTTAGATGCATACTCTTTGTTGCGTGCCCTCCCTAGCTGCGCCCGAACCGAACAAGAACAAGTCTTTAGGACTCCAAGTGTCGTCCCTCCGTAGATAGTCCACAGCACGTCCGGATCCGCCTTAAGATTGACCAACTAGAATCGCCCTTAAGGTACTAGAAAATTTCGGCACTTTATGAGCAAGATGTGTGTTTTAATTTTCTCTCAAAAAACTCACTTTTGAATACTTTGAAACTTGTGTATAAATTATGACCCCTAGGCCTTTATTTATAGAGTTATGGAAAAGGAATCGTAATCCTAGTAGGATACGAATTAATTGAAATTAGAATCCTACATGAATTCTATTTAATTAATTTATCCAATTAGGAATAGAAATTTAATCATACACTGACTCTTGTAGATTTAGGAATCACGCATGAGCACAAACTCACACACACACGGCAGCCACAAGGGCTGCCCATGCGCGTGCGAGCAGCAGCCCACGCAGCGCGGCCCACGCAATGGTGGCCTTGGCGCGCGCTGGGCCTGCCTTGTGGTAGGCCTGGGCGCTGCCTTGGCTGGGCTTGTGGCGCGCGCGTGCTTGCTGGGCGATGGCCCGGCTTCGTGCTGGGCCTTCGTCCGGCAGGCCTCGTCCGATGCTAATTCGTACGATACGCTTCCGATTAAATTTCCAGTTCCGGAATTTATTTCCGATACGAACAATATTTAATATTTCCGATTCCGGAATTAATTTCCGTTTCGAACAAATATTTAATATTTCCGTTTCCGGAATTATTTTCCGATTCCGGTAATATTTCCGATTCTGACAATGTTTCCGTTTCCGGCAATATTTCCGATTCTGGTAATATTTCCATTTCCAATAATATTTTCCGATACGTACCATGTTTCCGTTTCCGGCAACATCTACGACTTGGATAATATTCATATTTCCGATACGATCCATATTTCCGTTTCCGGCCATATCATCGTTTCCGGAGTATTCATTTCTTGCCTGTGACGATCTTAGCTCCCACTGAAACCAAGATCCGTCGGTTCCGAATATTCATAGATGGAGTATTTAATGCCATTAAATACTTGATCCGTTTACGTACTATTTGTGTGACCCTACGGGTTCAGTCAAGAGTAAGCTGTGGATTAATATCATTAATTCCACTTGAACTGAAGCGGCCTCTAGCTAGGCATTCAGCTCACTTGATCTCACTGAATTATTAACTTGTTAATTAATACTGAACCGCATTTATTAGACTTAACATAGAATGCATACTTGGACCAAGGGCATTATTTCCTTCAGTCTCCCACTTGTCCTTAGGGACAAGTGTGCATTTCCTAATTCCTTTGTCGCTCGATGCTTGCTCTTGAACATAAGGTAAGAGTTGTCATCCTTATTATGTCCAGAGGTGTTCCTCGGTTTCAGAGTTCAACTGATCAAATAAACAGATAATCATAGCCTATGATTCACCCAATTTTTCCGATTCGGTCAGTTTCTAGCTCTCCGAGTGGCCTTGTACAACTTTTAAGCATCTCATCCCGATTTATGGGAGGACAATCCCAATCTTGCGATCTTGAGATTAGACTTCGTTTGATAGGTGATTACCTGAGCGTTGCCTTTATAGCCTCCTTTTACGGTGCGACGGTTGGTCAACGTCAAAGCAACCAGTTCTCAAACAAGTAATCTCAAATCACTCAGGTATTGAGGATTTAGTGTCTAATAATTTAATGAAATTTACTTATGACAGACTTTCATCTCTTACAGTAAAGTTTCATAGGTCTTGTCCGATACTAGTCTTCCCAAAGTAAGTATCTATGCAAATGATTATGACATTGTCATGTCCACATAGTTCAAGAAACAGAACTACTAGTCATCTTGCATTCTAATCGTCTAACGTTTTCTATGCGTCCAATTTTATAGAAAACTCCGATTAGGGACCATTTTCAACCTTTGACATTCAAGTTCACTTGATAGACATTTCTTAGTCACAGGACTGGTCCTGACAGTCTATCTTGAATATATCGTCAAGTTGAAGGGACTCATCATTTAATAAACCACAAATTAAATGGAAAAATGAATTCCTTTCATTTATTGTGAATGATTAACCAATAATGTTTTACAAAGATTTAAACTCTAAAACTTTAAAACATTAAACAGAGACATCAAAGCCATTCTCCAATATGCTTGATTCCCATAGCTGCAGTGTGCGAGTTGTGCTTCGCTTGCGGCAGAGGTTTAGTTAATGGATCTGATATGTTGTCATCAGTTCCAATTTTGCTTATCTCGACTTCTTTTCTTTCAACGAACTCTCGTAGAAGGTGAAATCTACGAAGTACATGCTTGACTCTCTGGTGGTGTCTAGGCTCTTTTGCCTGTGCAATAGCTCCGTTATTATCACAATACAGGGCTATTGGTCCTTTAATGGAGGGGACTACACCAAGTTCTCCTATGAACTTCCTTAGCCATATAGCTTCCTTTGCTGCTTCATGTGCAGCAATGTACTCCGCTTCAGTTGTAGAATCCGCAATGGTGCTTTGCTTAGCACTTTTCCAGCTTACTGCTCCTCCGTTGAGGCAGAAGACAAACCCAGACTGTGATCTGAAATCATCTTTGTCGGTTTGGAAACTTGCGTCCGTATAGCCTTTAACAATTAATTCATCATCTCCACCATAGACCAGGAAGTCATCTTTGTGCCTTTTCAGGTACTTCAGAATGTTCTTGGCAGCAGTCCAATGCGCCTCTCCTGGGTCTGACTGGTATCTGCTCGTAGCACTGAGTGCGTACGCAACATCCGGGCGTGTACATATCATAGCATACATTATTGAACCAATCAATGATGCATATGGAATCCCATTCATTCGTCTACGCTCATCAAGTGTTTTTGGGCACTGAGTCTTGCTTAGAGTCATTCCATGAGACATGGGTAGGTAGCCTCGCTTGGAGTCCGCCATCTTGAACCTATCAAGCACCTTATTGATATAAGTGCTTTGACTAAGTCCAATCATCTTTTTAGATCTATCTCTGTAAATCTTGATGCCCAATATGTACTGTGCTTCTCCTAGATCCTTCATCGAAAAACATTTCCCAAGCCAAATCTTGACAGAGTTCAACATAGGAATGTCATTTCCGATAAGCAATATGTCGTCGACATATAATACTAGGAAAGCAATTTTGCTCCCACTGACCTTCTTGTATACACAAGATTCGTCCGCGTTCTTGATGAAACCAAAGTCGCTGACTGCTTCATCAAAACGTATATTCCAGCTCCTGGATGCCTGCTTCAATCCGTAGATTGACTTCTTTAGCTTGCATACCTTTTTAGCATTCTTTGGATCCTCAAAACCTTCAGGCTGTGTCATAAACACAGTTTCTGTTAAAACGCCGTTTAAGAAAGCAGTTTTGACATCCATCTGCCATATTTCGTAATCGTAATATGCAGCGATTGCTAACATTATTCGAATAGACTTTAGCATTGCAACTGGTGAAAAGGTTTCATCGTAATCCACACCGTGGACTTGCCTGTAACCTTTTGCAACCAATCTAGCTTTGAAAACTTCAAGTTTCCCATCCTTGTCCTTTTTCAGTTTGAAAACCCATTTGCTTCCAATGGCTTGGTAGCCATCTGGCAAATCGACCAAATCCCATACTTGGTTTTCAGACATGGAGTCTAATTCAGATTGCATGGCTTCTTGCCATTGCTTGGAGCTAGGGCTCGTCATAGCTTGCTTGTAAGTCGCAGGTTCATCACTTTCAAGTAATAGAACGTCATAGCTCTCGTTCGTCAAAATACCTAAGTACCTTTCCGGTTGAGATCTATATCTTTGCGATCTACGCGGGGTAATATTTCTAGATTGACCATGATTCTCACCAGATTCTTCTAAAGATCTCTGAGTTTCATCTTGAATGTCATCTTGAGCATTCTCTAGAGTTTGTTGTTCGACTCGAATTTCTTCGAGGTCTACTTTTCTCCCACTTGTCATTTTGGAAATGTGATCCTTCTCCAAAAAGACACCATCTCGAGCAACAAACACTTTGTTCTCAGATGTATTGTAGAAGTAATACCCCTTTGTTTCCTTTGGATAGCCCACAAGGATACATTTGTCAGATTTTGGATGAAGTTTGTCTGAAATTAATCGTTTGACGTATACTTCACATCCCCAAATCTTAAGAAAAGACACATTTGGAGGCTTTCCAAACCATAATTCGTATGGAGTCTTTTCGACAGCTTTAGACGGAGCTCTATTTATAGTGAGTGCAGCTGTATTTAGTGCATGTCCCCAAAATTCTAATGGAAGTTCGGCCTGACCCATCATTGACCTGACCATGTCTAGCAAGGTTCTGTTCCTCCGTTCTGACACACCGTTCCATTGTGGTGTTCCAGGAGGAGTCAATTCTGATAGAATTCCACATTCTTTCAGATGGTCATCAAATTCATAGCTCAGATATTCACCGCCTCTATCAGACCGCAGTGCCTTAATCTTCTTGCCTAATTGATTCTCTACTTCACTCTGAAATTCCTTGAATTTGTCAAAGGATTCAGACTTATGTTTCATTAGGTAGACATAACCATACCTACTGAAGTCATCAGTGAAAGTGATAAAGTAGCTGAAACCACCTCTAGCATTTGTACTCATTGGTCCACATACATCTGTATGGATTAAACCCAATAGCTCATTTGCTCTTTCTCCAACTTTAGAGAAAGGTTGCTTTGTCATTTTGCCAAGTAAACATGATTCGCATTTACCATAATCCTCTAAGTTAAATGGTTCTAGAATTCCTTCCCTTTGAAGTCTTTCTAAGCGTTTCAAGTTTATATGGCCTAATCGACAATGCCACAGATAGGTGAGATCTGAATCATCCTTTTTGGCCCTTTTGGTATTTATGTTATATACTTGTTTGTCGTGATCTAATAAATAAAGTCCATTGACTAATCTAGCAGATCCATAAAACATCTCTTTAAAATAAAACGAACAACTATTGTCTTTTATTATAAAGGAAAATCCCTTAGCATCTAAGCAAGAAACTGAAATGATGTTTTTAGTAAGACTTGGAACATGGAAACATTCTTCCAGTTCCAAAACTAGCCCGGAGGGCAACGACAAATAGTAAGTTCCTACAGCTAATGCAGCAATCCGTGCTCCATTTCCCACTCGTAGGTCGACTTCACCCTTGCTTAACTTTCTACTTCTTCTTAGTCCCTGTGGATTGGAACATAAGTGTGAGCCACAACCTGTATCTAATACCCAAGAAGTTGAATTAGCAAGTATACAGTCTATAACGAAAATACCTGAAGATGGAACGACTGTTCCGTTCTTCTGATCTTCCTTTAGCTTTGGACATTCTCTTTTGTAATGGCCTATTCCATCACAATAAAGACAGCTTGATGTGGACTTGTCCTGCTTTGATTTAGCATTGCCCTTGGACTTTCCACCTTTCTTGAATGGTCTCTTTCTAGCCTTGAGTAAATCTTTGGCTTCACAGTCCAGTACTATTTCAGCCTTTCTGACAAGGTGAATAAATTCTGCAACTGTTTCTTCTCTTGGTTCACTTAGGTATTGTTGCTTGAAGCGACCAAACCCACTGTGTAGTGAATTGAGCAAGACAGAGATTGCCATCCTTTCGCTTATTGGTGTTCCTAGTAGACTTAGGCGATCAAAATATGAACACATAAGATCCACATGGAACCTCAGTGGGACGCCTACCCTCTGTTTAGTGCGAAGGAGCTGAACATGTGTTTCTTGGACCTCCATCCTATAACACCTGTTGGGAGAACTAACCTTTAGCCCAGACATTGATTCAATCAACTCATGGACGTTCAGGTCCCTGTCCTCCGTACTTCCACGACAGATATCCCTCAGATTCTTGATGAGCGTAAAAGGTTCATAGGCTACAAACCTTCTAGCCCAATCATCAGGGATATTGTTCAGCATGAGACTCATAACCTTTTTGAGATCCGCATCCCAGGCGAAAAATCTCTCAGGGGTCATGTCTCTGGCATAGTAGCTTGGCATGGGATGTGATAGTACATACTCAAGTCCATTGAGTTTGACTATTTCAACTAGCTTAGCTTCCCATTCAAGAAAATTTGTCAGGTTCAGCTTGACCATAAGCTCAGAACCCATGATGATGTTTTGATTGTTGTTTGCCATATTAAAACTACAATTGAAAAGAATAAACAAATAAATAACCATTCACAGTTTCTCTTAATAAACTTAAATTCTAGCATACATGCATAATTCAATGTTTATTAAGCATTTTATTCAAGTTATGTGTTCCGGCAGGTGTGAATAAAATGATTCCAAGATCCTAAAATCATTGAAGAACTAAGCACAGTTTGTCGACTTAATCCTAGAACATCTTAGGTAAGCAAAAGCCTTTTGCTAATAGTCTAGAAACTATTCTTGGTTGATAGGTACGTCTAAGAACTTATTAGGTAAACCTATCGAATTTGCCACGACATAAAAGGACTCCTTACTTATATCGTTGAGTTTCACCAAAACTAACATGTACTCACAATTATTTGTGTACCTTGCCCCTTTAGGACCAATAAGTAACACCTCGCTGAGCGAAAACTATTACTAGATTGATGTAAAGGATATCCAAGCAAGTGTATATTTTGGCATGGCACCTTTTAACTCAATTTTTTTTTTTTTTTTTTAAGTTTGGAACTTAAGGCTCTTACTATGTTGGTTAGATTTTAAGTGAACTAAAATCCTTAATCATGCAACATAATCAAGCTTTTGATCTC
Source organism: Spinacia oleracea (assembly GCF_020520425.1). Taxonomy (NCBI): domain Eukaryota; kingdom Viridiplantae; phylum Streptophyta; class Magnoliopsida; order Caryophyllales; family Amaranthaceae; genus Spinacia; species Spinacia oleracea. The sequence goes on along the minus strand of NC_079489.1, from coordinate 117,524,168 downwards.
ATGCATTTTAAGACATATTTAAAGCAATAAATAACTTAAAACATGCATAAGATATTTGTGATCTAGTATGGCCCGACTTCATCTTGAAGCTTTGACTTCAAAGTCCGTCTTGAAAATCTCCGTGGGAGGCACCATTTTCTTCAAATAGGATAAGCTATAACTAATTACAACTATTTGATGGTTCGCAGACCATATTTGAATTGAAAAATAACTTTGGTACTTTAGACCAATTACATTCAAATTAATGGTACGCAGACCATATTTTCTATCCTATTTGGGCCATACTAGTCACTTCATAACCTGCAAAACAGTACATATACAATATATACCATTCACCCATTCATTATCATGAATGGCCCACATAGCTGGTTAGTAAAACACATTATGCATCACGTAAACATTTGCAGCAATTAATCAAGGGCACCAATAATCTACCAATTATTCAGTCCTTATTAATTCTAATCAAGTTGTTTTAACCTTAAGGATTTGTAGACCTAATCAAGAGTTTATGACTAAAAAGCGCTCCCACTTAAACCAATAAATTCATATGCTTTACCAATTTTAAACATAAAAATGTATTTCTAGTCCAACCGGAAACATACAAATTTAATTAAAATTTAAAGCTCATATCAATTTATAATTGAATCCAAAAATTTAATTTAATTTCAGTCGTATTTAAATTAATTCATGATTTTAATTTTAGTAAAATAATTAGAATAAATAACATTTATTATAATTATAATATTCAAAATTAAAATCCAAGAAAATAATTCAAATTATTAATTTTAAAATTAATTAAAATTACGTGAACTGAAATTTTCAAATTAAACATTCAAAACGATCTAATCGTAACGCAAACACCCTACGCGTTGCACGCCCATGGACCGTACGCACACAGCCATTGCTGGCCATGTGCGCGCAGCCCATGCGCTCGTCGCATAGCTGCTGCTTCCCTATCGCAAGCCTCCGCACACATTGTGCTCGCTGCGCGCGCCAGCGCTCATCGCACGCGAGCTATCGCTCGCAGTGCGCGCGCGCGACATCGCTCGCTGGGCGCGCGACATCGCTCGCTGGGCGCGCGAGCCATCGCTCGCTGGGCGCGCGACATCGCTCGCTGGGCGCGCGACATCGCTCGCTGGCGCGCGAGCCATCGCTCGCTGGCGCGCGAGCCATCGCTCGCTGGGCGCGCGACATCGCTCGCTGGGCGGGCGACATCGCGCGCTGTGCGCGCGAGTGATGCTGGGCGCAGCGCTCGTGGCACGCGAGCTTGCGCTCGCTGCGCGCGAGGCTGCGCGCTCTTGTGCGAGGCAGCGCGCGCTGTGGCGCAGCTCGCTTGCTGCCCACACGCGACTGCCTTGGCTCGCCATTCGCCCATGCCCATTCGTTCATTGCTCGTGGCACACGACACAAGGCAGGGCTGCTGCCTTGTGCTCGTGCACTACGCCCTTGCTCATTGCATTCGTGCCGCACGGGCGACGAGCTCCCTTGCTCGTCGTCGCATGCCCGCATTATACAACACCCCTTAAGGGTAACACGAAGCGTCCATTGCTTCGTGCGTGCAAGTTATATGAACGAATCGCATAAAAATTTAAAATTTATATTTAAAATTAATGACAAATTAATAAATATTATTAATTTCATAATTTTAGGGCGAAAAAATCGAAAATTTATTATCCAATTGATTTCCGATTGTTATGGATTCAAGTCTAGGTCATAAAAATTTAAAATTTATCGTAAATTTACAATTTTTATGGTGGTTTTTAATCATAGGTTTCTAATTAAATTACAATTAATTATGAAAATCAAATTAATTCTAAATTATTCTAATTTTCAACAAATTAATCATAATTACAAATTAGATTGCATAATTAACAAGACTAGGCATTCAAACTTGTTAAACATATGCAGTAGGTCAATCAAAAATTCAAGATTTATCAACAAGAATCGCAAATATTTAATTTAACATCTTAAATTTACGAAATTTTGCATTCGAAAAACTAAAACCTTCGAAAAGTCATAGTTAGGCTTCGAATTTGAGAATTCTGCGTTCGGCAGAAAAATACTATTTTTGTCAAAATTTTAGAATGCCTTTTACATGCGGAATTGACACAAAAATCACTCAATTCGGATGAGTAACGAAGAAACTGCCGAAAAACTGCGTACGTATAATTAAATAAACGCAATTTGCAATTAATTAACAATTACGAAAATTAATCACCCCTTTTAATTCTTGCAAATTTGTAATATTTAACCATGTTCATGCAATTTAGATTATGAAAATAATAAGGGGCTCGTGATACCACTGTTAGGTTATGATACATATGACATTACATAGATCATGCGGAAACAACCATTAACCCAGGACAACATATTATTTACACATAATCATATAGCATAATTTAGATGCATACTCTTTGTTGCGTGCCCTCCCTAGCTGCGCCCGAACCGAACAAGAACAAGTCTTTAGAACTCCAAGTGTCGTCCCTCCGTAGATAGTCCACAGCACGTCCGGATCCGCCTTAAGATTGACCAACTAGAATCGCCCTTAAGGTACTAGAAAATTTCGGCACTTTATGAGCAAGATGTGTGTTTTAATTTTCTCTCAAAAAACTCACTTTTGAATACTTTGAAACTTGTGTATAAATTATGACCCCTAGGCCTTTATTTATAGAGTTATGGAAAAGGAATCGTAATCCTAGTAGGATACGAATTAATTGAAATTAGAATCCTACATGAATTCTATTTAATTAATTTATCCAATTAGGAATAGAAATTTAATCATACACTGACTCTTGTAGATTTAGGAATCACGCATGAGCACAAACTCACACACACACGGCAGCCACAAGGGCTGCCCATGCGCGTGCGAGCAGCAGCCCACGCAGCGCGGCCCACGCAATGGTGGCCTTGGCGCGCGCTGGGCCTGCCTTGTGGTAGGCCTGGGCGCTGCCTTGGCTGGGCTTGTGGCGCGCGCGTGCTTGCTGGGCGATGGCCCGGCTTCGTGCTGGGCCTTCGTCCGGCAGGCCTCGTCCGATGCTAATTCGTACGATACGCTTCCGATTAAATTTCCAGTTCCGGAATTTATTTCCGATACGAACAATATTTAATATTTCCGATTCCGGAATTAATTTCCGTTTCGAACAAATATTTAATATTTCCGTTTCCGGAATTATTTTCCGATTCCGGTAATATTTCCGATTCTGACAATGTTTCCGTTTCCGGCAATATTTCCGATTCTGGTAATATTTCCATTTCCAATAATATTTTCCGATACGTACCATGTTTCCGTTTCCGGCAACATCTACGACTTGGATAATATTCATATTTCCGATACGATCCATATTTCCGTTTCCGGCCATATCATCGTTTCCGGAGTATTCATTTCTTGCCTGTGACGATCTTAGCTCCCACTGAAACCAAGATCCGTCGGTTCCGAATATTCATAGATGGAGTATTTAATGCCATTAAATACTTGATCCGTTTACGTACTATTTGTGTGACCCTACGGGTTCAGTCAAGAGTAAGCTGTGGATTAATATCATTAATTCCACTTGAACTGAAGCGGCCTCTAGCTAGGCATTCAGCTCACTTGATCTCACTGAATTATTAACTTGTTAATTAATACTGAACCGCATTTATTAGACTTAACATAGAATGCATACTTGGACCAAGGGCATTATTTCCTTCATATAGGTCTCTTATATATAGAAACAATACAATTTTGAAACATGGTATCTTAGAAAATTAATAAGATACCAAATGTTTAAAAAATATGGTTTCTTAGGTAAATATAAATGTTTTTTTAATAATTGAATAAGGTATGAGGACAAAGAAACCACACCTAAATAAAGTGGTATCCCTTTTATTATGCAAATTTTTTGAATTCCGTATAAATGATATGACACAAATTAAAAAAAATTTAATAAAACCTCAAACGAATTCTTAAAATTAATTGGTAGCATCAGTCACTCAACCAAATCTTAAGGGGGTGAGAACTGAGAACAAAGAGTGAGAGGCTTTGCCCCCTCTTTAGAAAACTTTGGCCCCTTTTTTATTTAGAAAACACAAACCCTAGTAAAATTTTCAAGCTAGCCGTCATCCCCCAAAAAGCAAACCCAAATCTAGTTCCATCACTTCCATAGTTCCATGTATAGCATAATCTCTTATCTATGTTTCAATGGTTTTGAGAAATTTAATATCTATGTCGAGATTTGATTTTTTTTTTCTGCCTTTGAACCGCAACCTAGTCTTCTTCCACAAATGAGCTTGATTCATGAGCTTTTCTTCATGAATTCGGTCATTTTGTAGGAATTTTCAAGCACTATCGTGAATTATTTTTTGGAGGGGAAAAGATCTAAGACCATTAATGGAATAATGGTCCTTATCTCCTTTCTCCTTGGAAAAGTATTTGGTTAGCAAAACTTGTCACTTTCTAGCCCAGTGATCTCAGGTGCATCAACCAGCTTGAGCCTAAGATCTTGGAGCCGATAGGTCGAATTTGTCTCAGCAAGTTGTTAGTCCTTGAAAGGCGTCATACAAGGTGGATCCTCTTGCTACGCTCACCACCTCGTTCCCTCAGCCTCTGCCCCAAATGGACTCCTTAACCGTCCATGTTCTGATTTAGTTATGGAGTTCCTTTACTTAAGAATAGAATTTGGTATCTCTTTGTCTTGGTGCTGTAGTTTGGACTCCATTTTTACTTCTCTTTTCATGTAATTATTACTTGTATATGTTTAGATTTAGTTTTAGCTATATTTGAATTCTTTTAGTTCGGTGTAGTGCGGTAGGTCGAATTTGTCTCAGCAAGTTGTTAGTCCTTGAAAGGCGTCATACAAGGTGGATCCGCTTGCTACGCTCACCACCTCGTTCCCTCAGCCTCTGCCCCAAATGGACTCCTTAACCGTCCATGTTCTGATTTAGTTATGGAGTTCCTTTACTTAAGAATAGAATTTGGTATCTCTTTGTCTTGGTGCTGTAGTTTGGACTCCATTTTTACTTCTCTTTTCATGTAATTATTACTTGTATATGTTTAGATTTAGTTTTAGCTAGATTTGAATTCTTTTAGTTCGGTGTAGTGCGGTAGTACTAATTACTCCGCCTGTTATTTGCGGTGGGCATTGTTATAGGTCAGATCTGGGAGTAATATCTTTAACAGTTTAGTTTTTTTTCTTCTAATAGTTTAGTTTGTCTCGTTTGGTGCCGCAGCAGAATTAGATGCATGTGTTTCATTATGGTCCTAGATCTGTATTTTTGTTTCTCTGATGCTTGTATTTCATCTGTTTTGATGGAGGTTAGTGATTGGCAATACCTAATTTTCTTCCTTATAACAAAAATTACATGAAATAAATTAATTTAAGAATTTATTTGTATTGTACGTTTTACCATTTTGATAGAATTAATTTTGCTATGCCGTTTTGGACGTAGATCGTGGGCAGTTTATAAGGAAAGATAACTTCCCAAACATTATATTAAAAAAAAAATTAACGATCAAAGAGACCACACTACTTACATATGTGATTTCTTCGATTCCAACAAACATACCTTCTCACTTAAGAAAAGTGGTTTCTTTGCCTTAATAATTTTTGAAAATTAAAGAAGTATAAGAAACCATGTTTCTTACAAGACTGGTTTTGCTGTTTATTTTAACAAACCACACTAAAAGTATGGTTTCTTATGCAAAGAGACCATTGAGATATAAACCATACTATTTTTGGTCTCTTAGACCTATTTGGTATGGTTTCTTAGCCACTTTTTGTAGTAGTGCATAGGTGTTTCTTTGAGTTTTCGCTTGCTTTTCAGTGGTTTCAACTGTTCGCTCTTCTTCGGAGAGGCTTCCCAGGATGCCGGTTCCAACGTAGATATGTAGCAATCTCTGGCCAGTTGTTGGTTTCCGTAGAGGGCTCCGATGCGAACATTGCTTCCCACAAATTTAACTAGCAGTAAATGGGGGACAATTACTGCTTTTAGGTCATTGAGTGTTGGACGGCCAAGTATGATATTGAAAGACGTGAGGCTTGCTACAATCGTAAATCGAACGACCCCTTCTTTAGTCACTGGAGGGGTGCCAATGGAGACGGGAAGCAGGATGGAGCCAATGCGGCGGACGACACTTCCCCCAAAACCTACAAGAGGCCTGAACACCTATCGTTCCAGGGTCATGCTTCAATTTTTGTATGCATTGCAAACTGATTATGTCGGACGAGCTCCCCGTGTCTACCAGCACTCTTTTCACCCTGAGATTGGCCACCCTAATTTCCAGGACCAAAGGATCATCATCATATGGTGCTGCCGTCTCGCGGTAATCGTCTTTGAAAATTTCCACATGAGGTAAATCCATTTTCTTAGGGCAGAGATGAGAAGAACTTAATTGTCGTCCTTCTCTAGACGGTGCTCCTGCCGCAATCCCTCCTGATATCACTGCTACGAACCCTTCGTCTGAATAACTGTTGTTGTTTTCAGAGATGGGGGAAGCACCCGAATCCTCGCTTGTTCTCTTATTAGTTTTATTTGCATCTATCAAACAGAGGTACTGACGTAGGTATCCTTTAGCCGCATAGCCATCCAGTATCTTTCTCAGCATCCGACAGCTTTGGGTGTCGTGCCCCTCCTCTTTGTAAAAAGCACAGAATGGGGTCTTCTGTTTCGATGCAGTCGGCCGTTTGGGGGACCACTGTTCTTAGGGTGGAGGACCTCAGCTAGGAGGATATCTTCAAGAGCCGTGTTGTATATAAACAGGTTTTTCGTTGACGGCTTCTTTCGTTTCCTTCTTACTTCCTTGCCTTGGCCAATTTCTTTCCGTACGTGCCGACTTCTAGAAGTTATGGTGGAGGACCTTCTGGTGAAGTGACAATCCTGAGGCTTGAAAGCTGGTCGTCGTGATGGTAGGCTCGTCCGCCATCCCGGACTCTCTTCTCTTACATGTTGACTTTCTTCCTTCAGAAGTCGTCTTTCCCTGGGTGGGCCGCGGCCATCTGCTACTAGCTCCACCACTCTGCCGCTTCCCTGCATTGGGTTGGCTTCGCTGAAGGATCTGGTGATTTCTTCTCGGAGGACGTGCTGAAATCCTTCTTGCCATTCATCCGTGATGTTCTGATGGAGACCATTCAACAGGTACCGCAGGGACCTCGCGGAAGCCAGACGGCTAGCTGAGGCGTCACAATGCTTGCTAGTCTTGCCTTTAATAGGGGGCTGCCCTTCGTTGATAGCAGACCGTGCTCCTTCCGCGCTTTCCTCAGATTGTTGTTCGGCCATGATACTATACCTCCCCACAAACGGCGCTAAATGTTGTGGGATCTTTTACGGTGATGACGTGTCACGCGTTCCTCGGAGGTATCAAGTATGAGCTGGCACGATCCTCTAGCAACCTGCAAAACAAGAATATTCCCGTAGAAATATTCCCTCTAATGCTTAAGTAAGTATAAGCTAGAGAGATAAGTCATTTGTAGAGAGAAGGCAGAGCAAAGATAGTTTCAGGTTGCTGGGAATGAATTGATTGCCCCCCTTACCTTGGGATCTGAGCTATTTATAGGGCTAGGGTTTCTTGGGAGTTGATCCCACAACCCTAGCTGCAAGATGTGTTGCCTACTTGGGATTTGGGACACGTGTCCAGGGGTCAAAATGGATGGACCCTTTGCAATTTGGGCCTGGCCACAGAGAAAATGGGCTTTTGATAAAAGACACCGTTCTTTTATTGTTTAAGTATGTAGGCTTGAGCCATCTTCCAGGCCTTGGACCCATGGGTCACCTGGAGGTGGGTTGTACTCACCATTCATCCCTTGGGCCTTATTGTGGAGATATCTAAGCCCACATCAAGGGTGAAGAGCACTAATGAGGAAGAGGAAAATGGTTGGGAAGATGAAAAGAACAATAAAGAAGGAGAAGAGAGAGAGAGTATCGAGTGAAAATGGAGGGAAAATTTATTTCGATCGTTGGTTGTGGGGCCCAGTAACGGAAATTTGGACAAACTTTTTATTTAGGTGGTGATTTTCTTAACTTTCAAAGTTTAAGGCGGTTATTTTAAAAAAAACATATAAGGTGGTTATTTTAAAAACCGAGACTTTAAAAGGTAGTTTTATCCCAAAAAAACTTTTATATCTTGATAAGTAACTAAGTATGAATGTATTGACCTGTCACTTCAACATAGTCTGATGCTCGGTATGTATAAGCCGCCATGCTTCAGTTATTTCTTCACTTTAGAAGAAAAAAAGTCTTTCATTAACAATGTGAATGAGTTAACGAGTTACCAATTTACCATCTAAGGTGTAACATTTTTGTTTATGATATGTAAAAACAACCATCATTATATTGGATCACAAAATGAGATAATCTTTTAAAATAAGGGATAACTAAAATGAATCAATACAATGACTTATATGCACCAATTAGTTAAATTAATTTTATTTCACGTCAAGCTATTGTAGTGCATCTCTAACTCTTGGAAAATTAAAAATATTACTCATAGTACCTTCAGTGATCCGACCGGGCCAAGCAGTTACCAGTTTGAGTAAATGATATCGACGCCTGATTTTTTCATACATCCCTAAATTTATTTCAATTTAGAAATTGCATTGAATTGTTATTTGTAAATTTAAAGGCTGCATATTGTAGGGGAATACAGTTAAACATAATAACATGTGCGAAAACAATCCCCAAAGCCAGGAAACATGTATAAAGCACATATTAAGCATACTTACGTTTGAAGCGTGTTTTCCACAAATTGTCAACGAACACGAACTTAGAAATCCACTTGTCGTTCCTCTACTTGGTTCACCGACACGATCAGATTCGTCTTGATTATCGTAGCTTAGACAATCGATCAAGAGTTTGTGCTTTTGGGAAGAACAATTCTAATGGAGGCACAGAGAGTTTAGGGTTTCTCTTGCCTTAGGTTAGAATATGATTTTTGCATTAGGTTAGGGAAAACATGTGTGTGGAATAATATTATAACCCTTAGGTTATAATACTAACCGGCCAAGGCACAAAGGCCAAGCGCTAGCCAGCTTTGTCCGCGCAAGCCCACACGCGCACAGCCACACAGGCGCTGGGCCTTGGGCCACGTTGTGTGCGCTTCTGCTGCTGTTCCTCGCGTGCGCGCGTGCGCCCAGCCAAGGCATGGGCCTTGCACGCTGGCTCGCTGCTACGCCCAGTGGGCCTTGCGCGCTTGCGCGTCTTAGCTCGTTGGGCTGGTAGCGTTGCCTCCTCGTATCCGTGATTAATATATTTTCGATATATTATTTATTGTTTCGTATACAACGAATCACCGTCGTACGATACGATTTATTCGTTTCGCCTAGCTTACGAATATTCGCGATACGATATACGATTTCGATGCAAGGTCGTATCGTATAATACGTTTTCCAACTAATTCCCGAAAAGCTATTAAATGAATTTCCGATTCATTTAATCCGGTGATCTGTTACGTGTCATTGGTGTGACCTTGTAGGTTCAGCCAAGAGTAAGTTGTGAGTTTAATATTCATTGGAACTCACTGATCAGAAGCATTGCTCCAGCTAGCTGTTCCGATCACTTGATCTCACTGAATTCATTGTTCCCAATTAATCTGAACCTTGGTATTAGACTTAATGCACCTTGGGTGAAGGACATATTTCCTTCAGCCTCCCACTTGTCATTCAGATAAGTGTGCATTCACATTCCTTTGTCACTTAGTGTTACTTACTGAACATAAGGTAAGATCCAAGCCTTCTTATTAGGTCCAGAAGTGTTTCTCGGATCACAGAGCTCAACTGTAGAAGGTTAAGCCTTAACCATTCTGAGCACGGCCATGCATTTTACAGTATGTTACTCTCCGAGAGGCCTTGTTACACAACAACACCATATCCTATCAAAGATAGGAGGACAATCAATTCTTGCAATCTATGAACACTCACTTTGATTCATAGTACGCCCAATAACTGCTTTTATAGCCTCCTTTTACGGTGCGACGTTTAGCTAGTATCAAAGCGAACTAATTCTCAAACGAGCAGACATAATCGCTCATGTTCTGAGGAACGGTTTCTAATCACCATTAATGAGAACTACCTATGACATGACTTTAATCTCTTAAATTGTTCTCATGGTCAATCCGATACAAGATCCAATAAGTATCTATGCAAAAGATTCTGACATCCAGTCACTCTAGTTCAAGAAACAGAACAAAGTAATCTACTTGCAATTTAATCTTCATTAGTTATTGGTCGTCCACCTTTCAATGACCTGGATTAGGGATCCTTTTGTGACTTCAATATTCAAGTTCACTTATGGGTGTTTCTTTGTCAAAGATTCCATCTTGACGTCTCATTTGAATGATTTGAATCACATGGACTTATCATTTAATACTAAAGCAAGATTAAATGCACTATGAAATATAATTTCATAAATGATAAATGTTTAAACCAAATGCTTACCAATTTGTGGGCCTCTAACCCAAAATCAAGCATTTAATGTTTTACAGATATAGGTCTTTCACCCAATACTTAAAACATTCATGGAACTCAAACTTGATTCCATATCTGCATATGAATGTTGTGTATCATTCAATGCGGAGGTTTAGTTTATCATACTTTGCTATTCTTAGCATCTTTTCTATCGAAAGCCTTTCGATGTAAGATGAAAAGATCTTTAAATATGTTTCTAGAATGATCTAGTCTTTCGTTGCTGTTTAGAATGATAATCATATCTAAAATAGAAAATCATTCAGGTAGCAGACTTGTGATCAACCTGAGTTCATTGAAGAACTCCCACCAAAACAATTCCCTTTTATTGCTTCTTAGGCAACAATGAATTCATTTGAATATTGTAGAATTTCAAATGATGCTTCCCTTTTGGAATGCTCCAACCAGTTCACATAGATGTGGGAGATACATCTTTCAACTGAGAACTTGGAAACTAATCATTGATTCAGTTTCCCATGCATAACATATGGTTTAGAACCTATGTTACCACCTTTTAATCACGACGCCTAATTGCCCGTGTATGTTTGTGGTTTTCCTAACAACAAGATTCAACTTTTGCTTAGGCAAATGCATGTAGCATCAAAACTTTGGTTATCTTCACTTCCTCTTATCAAATGCTCATCCTATATCTCCAAATGTATTGGATGTTCTTGATACTGTTCCAATGATCTTTGATCCAGATCAATAGAGATTGGTATAAACTCGTCACAATCCAATGTTCACGAGTTATCTTGGCGATCTATATATCACATCATACATGATTGATTGTAATGCAAAAACCATTCGCATTTTGAAATCCATCCATGTAACTTTTAGCTTCATTCTGTTTCAAGAGACATTGAATCTTGCTAAAATCTTGGCATTGCCATGTGATATAAGGTGAAGGCACCTCTTCAAGGTCCTTCATGCTTAACTCTAGTGATAACAGCCTAGCTTTATACTTAGTTAAAGCATTCATAACTTAGACTTACTCATATGGGTTTAGAGTCTCTTTTGAGTCTCTCCATTGTGTTTGATTTAGTAATTACTTTTACAGAATCCAAACAACGTTTTAGATCCTATCCAATAGATCTTTTAACCCAGTATGTTCTAAGTTTCGCCATGGTTCTAATATTGACAAATACTTTCAAATCTAACCATTTGAATGTCATTTTCAATAGAGAGATATGTATCTCATATATAGAATTAATAAACTTGACCTAGCTCCCACTAAAGTCCTCATCTATAAGATGATCCATATTTTCATAAAGCTATGATTGCTGAATAGCCTTTTAGACAAATATGGTCCAATTCCCACTTGCATGCTTTAATCTACGAATAGATTTCTTAAGCTTGCTCTTTTATCTAGCATCCAAAACTTTTACATTGTGTGATGTACACAATTCCTTTCTACAAGTCCAATTGAGTAAGGTGTTTCGTTTTCCAATTGCCATATTGCCATATGCAATGATTTCTAGATTTATCCAAAATAGTTCAAGCATTCCGACTTGGTGAAAAAGATTTCAACATTATCAACGCCGTGAAGTTGTTTACAATCTTTAACCACCAATCTAGCTTTTCTTTTGTATGAGTATACAATATCATCTCTGTATGTTTTGAAAACATGTTTGCAACCAATGGGAGTAAACCCTTTATGCAAATCAACATTGTATGTTTAGAAAACATGTTTGCAACTAATGGGAGTGAAACCTTTATGCAAATCAACCAAGTCATAGATTTGACTCTTTAAGATGAAGGTACTTTGGATGAAATGGCCTCAAACCATTTTGTATGGCCTCGAACCATACTTATGTTTTTGATGGCCTCAAACCATACTTGGGAATTTTTAATTCGTCGTAGCTAACCTGTAAGTCGTATGTTTTTGAAGCACTTTCCAAAGTCTTCATAGTTTTCATTCCTCAAGATATCTATGTATCTATCTTGGTTGAATTCTATTCCTTATACGATTTACCTAGGTATTGAACATCAAACGTTAGTGTCTATAAAGACATTACTCAAGTCCTTTGAGTTTTAGGATTCTCTTGAAGCACTTCCAAAGTCTTCCTGAAGCTCTTCCAAAGGCTTCTAAGTAAGGAGCTTTTCCAAAGACTCCTAAGTATCCTACATTTGTTTGTTGCTTGACTCGAAGTCCATTCGAGGTCATTTTTCTCCCACTTGCCGTTTTGGAAATATGATGGTTTCCTAAAAGACATTATCTTAAGCAACAACCATATGTTCTCAGATTTGTGGTAGAACCAATACTTTTTGTTTCTATGAGTCGCTCTTATAGAAACATATATCTATACTTGAGTTTGTTTGATGTAAACACTAACTCCCACTGGGTTTGACAACCCTAGATATATATGTACTGAAAAGATGTACTGAACCGAAGTTCAATCCTTATGACATCTTATCCTTAGCTTTGACAACCTTGTTTAGTGTGATAGTCACTTGAGAGTATCATTTAGAAACTATATAGGAAAATAGTCGTGATTATCGTTAATCGAATGGATTCCGATTTCTCCATTTGGACATACCACATTCTTATGGAGCTTCGATTGTTATAATGCCATATAAAAAATCTAGATAATCTTTCTTGGCTCATGCAAACATCACCTTGACCCAGCCTAGATGTTCCAAAATTCTTGCCAAGTTGATTTTATACCCTTTTGTGAATTACATTGAAGCATTTCACACATTTCACTTTGAGTAAATATAGCCATATTTTCTCAAATTCTTGTGAAATACGTAAGTCATAAAATCCATCTTTGGCCCATGAACTTCATTGTCTAGAAACTTCTAACAATAGTCCATTTCTATGTCATGTTCAACAAGCAAGACCCACGTGTCTTAAATTAACCAACTTTCAGAAATCCATGCCATGGAATCTTAGAATGTTGACTTGTTGATATGGTCGTATGACATGGCCAAAGATATGTGGAACACAAATCAAAATGTTTGATTTGAACCTTCTGAAGTTTGAGTGTGAAGAGATTCGTTTGTTTATTAATCAATCATATGACTTAATCCTTAAATGACCATTTCATTCAAATAAACACTCAACGAATGTTTTTGTTTACTTTGAATGTGAGTCTTTCCGTTGTCTAAACAGAAATTGATTATGATGATTAATGGAACATAATACCATTAAGTTCCAGCCTTTAGAAGGACTTTAAAACAAACATGGTGACCCTACAATTAATGTAGCACGACTTTGCTTCTTTTCCCACTTGTAGGTCAATAACCAGACTTAGCTCCCGGAATTTGAGTTCTTAACAAGAGTTTAGAACCTCAAGCGGTAATCTAATACCATGGGAGTTTATTTGCTAAGTCGTTTCTCTTTAACATAAACTTCAAGGTAGAAATTGAATCTTGAATTCATTTCTTTTGTTCCCCTTTCCTATCCTTTCTAGCACGTTTTCTTATAGTCCTAAAGATTTTACTCTTTACTCGATCTTCTTACTTTGTTATGCTTACAAAGTCCCTTTCTTTTATTCACTTTGAATGACCGCATCCAATGAGTCTAGTTCATTATCGAATCAAAAGAAAATTGGTTGTTAACCATTGGTTATACATGAGTCTTTAACTCAATACTTCATCATTTCAAAACTACCCAGTATTCTGAATATATGAGGTCCAATTGGTCTACCATTCAAATTCTAGTTTGAAAACAACCATGAAGATCATTATAAGAAAATAGCATTCAAGATACGCTCTCACTCTCCTTTTCTTTGAGAATCGCTCTCAAAATTAGTTCCCAATTGATCGAGGAAATATCGCAGATCTATTGTCCGAACGCAATAAAGTTGAAGATTTACGATTCTACAAAATGAACTACCAAAGAAAACATTTATCATACTTTAATAACTTGAAATAAAAGCATTCACGCAATCATCAAAGCTATTAAAACATTTCATTCATGCAATAGCAAAAACATGGTTCAAAATGAATGAAACGATTCCAAGACCCCAAAAGTCCTAAATCCTTAAGCAGCTTTAGCATGTCTTAAGTAGTTTAAGATTTTAGGTAAGCAAAACCTATTGCTAGTAATCTCCAAATTACTCTTGGTTAATAAATTAATACCATAATTTATCCCATTGCCACAACATAATGCCATTGTTGTTTGAGTTGAAACCACAATCAACGTGCTCCTTTAGGACGCCTTACCACCTAAGTCAACTAAAATAGCACCTCGCTTTAGCGTAAACCTACTACCTTAGATCCTTAGATTTTTGTAAGTGCTTGATTTGGAAGGCAATTTTTTTAAACTCAATATTACTTTGGACCTAGTTGTTTCTATGTTGGTTCGATTATTTAGTGAACTTAATCTAATCGAGTCATATGAAACAACCTATTCATGCAAAGCATACATACATTCATACATTCACGCATAATATATATATATATATATATATATATGTATATATATATATATATATGTATATATATATATATATATGTATATATATATATATATATGTATATATATATATATATATATATATATATATATAAAATTGCATAAATAAATGGTGATCTAGTATGGCCCAAAACATCTTGTTTTGAAGCATCCAATCTTCATCACCTCCTTGTTAGCTTGGCATCGTCTTGAATCTTGGTTCAATTGCTAACTTAAAGTTCTAAACTTAGAAATACTTGAAAATAATAAATTACATCAAAATTTCATTGGTACGCAGACCATATTTAAAACTTTACATTCAAAGATAGAACGGTACGCAGACCGTATTTAACTATCCTAAATGGCCATACTAGTCACTTGGAGTACCTGCATTGCATAACATATATATTCTATGCATTTATCCCATTCGTATGCTAAAACGAATGGCCCATATAAATATGCAAGTATTTACGTGAATTAACTAAAACTCACGTTCACATAAACGCGTCATAAAAGATTAATCAATTTCCAAATTATTAATCCTTAGACTTTATTCTAATTAAAATTGAATTTAATTAAAATAATGCGACCTACGAAAAATAATTAAAATTAATTATTTCATTTTAATTTCATTTAGTGGCTCCCACTCAAACCAATAATTATTCCGGATAACTAATTATGAAATATTAAATTAAAACTCGCGGCCCGGCCCAAGCATATAAAATATTAAATTAAATATCCCGTTAGCCCAAATTAATGCAAATAAGTCAAGCCCAACAAATAAAAAATGTCATGTGCTTACTTGGGCTAGGCTTGCGCCCAGCCCATTAGCATTGCGTGGCCTACGAGGCACACGAGCATAGCCCGCAGCCATCGCATGGCCTACGAGGCATACGAGCATAGCCCACAGCCATCGCATGCCTGTGCACACGTACCCGCAACATCGCTGCTGCCCCTGCGTGCCTTGCTCGACTCGTCGCAGCGCATCGCTGCACCATCGCAAGGCATTGCACCCCGCTTTGCACGCAGCACACGCCCCTCACTCTCGCCCAGTGCGCGCGGCACGCAACGTGCATGCGGCTGCCCGCGTCGCTGCGACTCGATTGCGCATGGTAGCTCGCATGGCTCGTCGAGCCACACGCCCACCACACACACGTGTTCGTGCCTTTGGTTCGTGCTACGGACCAACTCAATTAAAATGAATTTAATTTCACGAACTTGCATTAATATTATTTTTCAAAAAGTTACGATTTTTATTTTCGAAAAACAACGATTTTTAACGATTTAATGAACTTCAACTACAATCCAATTTCGTAAAATATTAAATCAAAGGCTAACATTATTCAAATTTTTAAGAACGAACGAATCAACATTAAAAATTTGAACTTTTTAATAATATAATCAAAAACTTTAAATCGTTCATTAACATTTAAATTTCAGATTTAATAATTAGGTTTAAGTGCGATTAAAATTAACGAAACCATTCAAAATTTTAATCCAATAATTTTTAAAATTAGCCACTGGCCCATGAAATTATATCCCTTTCCCAATTAACCGAATTATTAAACCAAAATTAATTAAAATTCAATTAGGGTTCCAAATTTTACGAATTAGGGAAAGGCAAAATTAGGGTTTATACTTATCGGAAAAATCTGAAATGTTTACCATAGATCAAGAATATACGCAGCAACATTGTGTACAAATTTCAAGCAATTCCGAGTAGTTTAGGTCGACCTTTTAATTGAATTACTGTCCGACACTTTTAATTTTTATTAAAAAATTAACAAAAACGCCCAAAAATCTACACTTCGATGCCTGTTTTTGCAATTCCGTTCTCATGAGTTGATCTTAGAAAATCGTTTTCAATCAGATTAGGGTTTAAAAAAACGAAAAAACGAATCCTTTTGATTTCGGAACAGATTATTACGCAATTCATCCAATAATTCGTAAAAATTCCGAAAATTCAACAAAAAAGTTCCAAAAATTTCGACAGATGCAAAAATAAATAAATCATGCTAAAACATGCTTTGAATACATAAGGCTCATGATACCATTGTAGGGGAATACAGTTAAATATAATAACATGTGCAGAAACAATCCCCAAAGTCAGGAAACATGTATAAAACACAGATTAAGCATACTTACGTTTGAAGCGTGTTTTCCACAAATTGTCAACGAACACGAACTTAGAACTCCACTTGTCGTTCCTCTACTTGGTTCACCGACACGATCAGATCCGTCTTGATTATCGTAGCTTAGACAATCGATCAAGAGTTTGTGCTTTTGGGAAGAACAATTCTAATGGAGGCACAGAGAGTTTAGGGTTTCTCTTGCCTTAGGTTAGAATCTGATTTTTGCATTAGGTTAGGGAAAACATGTGTGTAGAATAATATTATAACCCTTAGGTTATAATACTAACCGGCCAAGGCACAAAGGCCAAGCGCCAGCCAGCTTCGTCCGCGCAAGCCCACACGCGCACAGCCACACAGGCGTTGGGCCTTGGGCCGCGCTGTGTGCGCTGCTTCTGCTGTTCCTCGCGTGCGCGCGCGCGCCCAGCCAAGGCATGGGCCTTGCGCGCTGGCTCGCTGCTACGCCTAGTGGGCCTTGCGCGCTTGCGCGCCTTGGCTCGTTGGGCTGGCAGCGTTGCGTCCTCGTATCCGTGATTAATATATTTCCGATATAATTTATCGTTTTGTATACGACGAATCATCGTCGTACGATACGATTTATTCGTTTCGCCTAGCTTACGAATATTCGCGATACGATATACGATTCCGATGCAAGGTCGTATCGTATAATACGTTTTCCAACTAATTCCCGAAAAGCTATTAAATGAATTTCCGATTCATTTAATCCGGTGATCTGTTATGTGTCATTGGTGTGACCTTGTAGGTTCAGTCAAGAGTAAGCTGTGAGTTTAATATTCATTAGAACTCACTGATCGGAAGTGTTGTGGGCAAAATTACCATGCCTTCGTGTACCAATGAGGATGCGACACATGACACGTATTACGCCCCCTAAGCAGAAACCATACGAAGACTACTCCACAACATGGGTATCAATCTACGTATCTACAATGTATATGTATTTGTATTTAAGAGTGTATAAATGTATGTAATGTACCTATACCTGAAAAGGGGCCTAAGTAGTAGGTATCCCAAGTAGTATGAATAAGCACAATAGGCCCAAAAAGCCCACTATTGCCAAAAGGGGCCAGAGAATTGTAAGGAGAAAGGACACATGTCCTCCTCCCATACCCTAGCCAATCATGTAAAGGGAATATTAGGTCATTCCCACAAAAACCTAGTACTATAAATAGTCCCACTTCCCTAGAAAAAGGGGTCACAATCAATACAATCAAGAGCAATTGCTGCTCTGCCTTCTCTCTACTTTCTCTCTATAAAAATACAATCTTGTGAAATCCTTAGAAGTTACCGGAAAACCTCCAAGGTATCTTACCGGAAAAACCCCACAACATTTGGCGCCGTCTGTGGGGAGGTACGGTAACATGGAAGATCAACGACAGGATAACGATATTGGGCGGCCTACGCGAGTAGAGCGGCCACCCCTCGAAAGAGAAATGCCGACTGAACATCATACATCGGCCACGAGAATCACTGGAGATGTCGCGCGAATATTTGCGGCCGGGCACACCCCGCGTCACGCTGCCGAGGTAGAGGTGCTCAACGAGGAGGACGACCAGGCCAATCGCACCCCTCCTGGAGGACACCTAGATCCTCGGGCGGATACCGTAATAGAGGAGAACCATGATATGCCTGACTCTGTGGGTGCTCTTCGGGCTATTTTGGCTGAGTTCCAAGCTGATATGGGAAAGACAGTTAATGCTGAGGTATAGAAGAGTATGCTGATTTACACCACTGCTGCGGCTGCAAATCATGAGGGGCCGGCAAGCAATAGGCCAACACTTTCTTTGCGCCCCCCAAACGTCTAGACCAGGCAGACAGGCGAGGACTTGAGGAGGCAGCCGCCAGCGAGTCAGCCCAATCAGGCAATGTCTTACCTACCACGCCGACTGCCACAGCGGCTGATCGGAGAAACGTCCCGAGGACGTGAGCAGCCACGCGCAGAGCAATTGCCTGACTCTGAGTCTGAACTTTCGGACACTGGGTCAACCCCCGTCATGCCGGATAGACCTCTCCCTCATCCAACTTATACGCACCTGAGCCAGGCGCGCCCAGGGGTCACCCGTCCAACCCGTCAAACTCGCGGACGCGAGTCTACCCAGCGGGTACCCTACTCAAGGCGTCAAGATCCTGTGTATCACATTCAGGAGGGGGTGTCCAACATGGCCCTAGGACACACCACCCCTTTTGCAGACTCCATCATGAGAGCCCCGAGGGAACCCAAATTCAAGCCGCCCAACATTGATGCTTACGATGGGACCACAGATCCAGACATGCACCTCTTGGTTTACCTGCATCACATGTATGTCCAAGGAACAACTGACTCAACCTGGTGTAAGTATTTTCCGGGCACACTCAAAGGAGTAGCATCTAAGTGGTTCGAGAGACTTCCAGCCGGAACTATTCGCTCTTTTTCGGAGCTCGAGTTATTGTTCTCTACTCGGTTCATGGCTCACAAGGAAGAAAAGAAGACGAGCATGCATCTGAGTAGGATTCAGCAAGGGAAAGACGAGTCTCTGAGGAGCTATGTGAAGAGATTCAATCTAGAGGCAGGGCAAATTCCGGATTTGCCAGATGGTGTTGCATTCGATAACTTCATTCGAGGGCTTAAAAAGGGCTCTTTCAAGTTTAATCTGGTAAAGAAAAGCGTCCGAACAATGCCAGAAGTGCTGGATGAGGTCGAGGCCTTCATCCATGCAACAGAGATTTGCAGCGTCCCGAAAGATCCCAGAGGAAGTGATACCGCCGAGCCGGCGGCAAAAAAGGAGAAATTCGAAAAGAAGAGTCGGCCTAACGGGACGTGGGCTATTGCAAAAGAGTCAGACAGGACTCCCGGGGCGGCAGGCCAAAAACGGTCCAGAACTTATGATCGGGAGCGATTTGAGTATAACACAGACATGTACACAATTCTGATGGACGTCGGGACCAAATATGACATTGATCGTCCATTTCCCATGAAGTCGCCTCCAGAAAGTAGGGACCCCAAACTGTACTGTCACTTTCACAGTGACATTGGGCATGACACCAAAGAATGTAAGAGCTTGAAAAGGGCATTGGACGGCCTAGCCGCCAAGGGATTCTTAAAGAGTTATATCAGCAGGAACACGGGAGGTTCTGGCAAACCCTTCTACAAGAAGAACAAATCCCCTCCCTCAGAGGAAGATGGGAATCGTACTGACCCAGAGTGCGTAGCAGTCATCTCCGGAGGATTGGCCGCCGGCGGGCCGACCATGAGGGGCCAGAAGGATTATGCCAAGCGATTGGGGCAAGTGATGCTGTCCGGCAAGGCCACAGCTGACCCGTTTCCAAAAGTTGAAATCGGCGAGGCCGACCGTGGGAAAATCTCCACCCCACATGACGATCCTTTGGTAATTGAGTTAAAGGTTGCTAATCTGAGGGTTAGGCGTATTTTGGTCGATACAGGAAGTTCGTCGGACATAATTAGTCTAGAGTGCTTGAACCGGCTGCAACATGATTCCTCAAAGATTGAGAAAATCCACTATCCCATTATAGGCTTCGGAGGTAGTATCATCCATCCAGTCGGCGTTATTGCGCTTCCTCTGAGGATGGGAAATAAAAAGGAATCTCGACAAATGGACGTCCGTTTTCTCATAGTGAAAGACCTGACGGCGTATAACATCATCCTGGGGCGTCCTACCTTGAATAAGGCAAAGGCTGTCATTGTGACTCATCTGATGCTCCTTAAGTTCATCTGTGACGATGGGAGTGTCAGCACTATACATGGTGATCAGCAACAAGCTAGAGATTGCTATCTAACCACCTTGAGTCCAGAATCATGGGGGACGGGTGAAGAGAAAGAGACATCGGGAAACAAACGAAAATATGGCGACGCACAACCCTAAATCGTCAAAGAAACATTAACTATTACAGCAGGGCACATGGAAGAGAGACGCCTAGAGCCTGTTGGGGCTCATTTCGATGTGGTATTAAACACAGACAAACCTGACAGAGTAGTGCCCATCGGGATTCCTTCTGACGACCCGCTGGCGGCAGAGTTGGTCCACCTACTGAGAGAGTTTGAAGATATCTTTACATTCACAGTGGACGAAATGCCGGGTATTGATCCAGCTGTAGCCGTCCATAAGCTGAATGTGGACCCAAACTTTAAGCTGGTTCGTCAGAAGAAAAGGAACCATGGGGAGGATAGAAATCAGGCGGCAGCAGCGGAAATACAAAAGTTGATGGAGGCAGGGTTCGTCAGGCCTAGTCAGTACCCCGACTGGGTTGCTAATGTGGTCCTCGTCAAGAAACCTAATGGCACCTAGAGAATGTGTGTTGACTACACCAACCTCAATAAGGCATGTCCCAAGGACAGTTTCCCATTACCTAAGATTGACCGGCTTGTCGACTCTACAGCAGGGCATGCTATGATGAGCTTTATGGATGCATACTCAGGGTTTCATCAGATCCCGTTGTGGCCTGGCGACCAGGAAAAAACGTCATTTGTTACTGAACAAGGCCTTTACTGCTACAAAGTGATGCCGTTTGGATTAAAGAATGCGCCGGCCACCTTTCAGCGTCTTATTAACACTGTGTTCATAAAGCAGCTCGGCAGAAATATTGAAGCTTATATTGATGATATGATCGTGAAAAGTAAGCTGCGGGCGGCACATATAACTGATCTTAGGGAGACATTTGAGACTATTCGAGCTTACAATATGAGATTGAACCCTAAGAAGTGTGTGTTTGGGGTGACGGCAGGCAAATTCTTAGGTTTCTTGATTGATGAAAGGGGAATTGAAGCCAACCCAGACAAAATCCAGGCAGTAATTGATATGAGCTCACCAAAGACAGTAAAAGAGGTCCAGCGGCTCACAGGTTGCTTGGCCGCCCTGGGCAGATTCCTTTCCAGGGCTGGAGACAAGTGCCACTACTTTTTTAGGGCAGTCAGAAAGAAGGCCAAGTTTGAATGGTCGGACGAAGCCGAGGCGGCGTTGGTCAGATTAAAGGAACACCTGCATACCTTGCCTCGTCTTGTTAGCCCCTTGCTAGGAGAGACTTTGTACATGTATCTTGCCGTGTCCGAGCACTCGTTGAGTGCCGTTCTACTGACAGAGAGGGAGGGAATACAGATACCAGTATACTTTGTCAGTCATGTTCTTCAAAATGCTGAAGTTAGATACCCCACAGTGGAAAATTTTGGCTTAGCCCTGTTCATGGCCAGCAAAAAGCTCCGTCCTTACTTCTTAGCTCACAAAATAGTGGTCTACACGGATCAACCGCTCAAACTGCCCTTTACGAAGCTGGAGGCGTCAGGACGAATGCTAAATTGGGCAATAGAGCTGAACACCTTTGATATCACCTATGAGCCGAGGAAAGCTGTCAAGGGGCAGGCATGTGCCGACTTTATTGTTGAAATGACGAGGCCAGACTTTGCCAAGAATACAAACACGGTGTGGACAGTGTATGTAGATGGCTCATCCACACAGAATGGATGTGGAGCTGGGATAATCTGTCACTCCCCAGAAGGAGATACTTTTGAGTATGCTATGCGATTTAACTTCCAGGCGTCAAATAATGAAGCCGAATATGAAGCCCTGCTTTGTGGCATTAAAATGTGTAAGGCGGAAGGCGCCGAGGAGATTGTAGCACTATCTGACTCCCAACTGATTGTGAGCCAAAGTTAATGGAACCTACGAAGCTAGGGATCCGACTATGGTCAAATACATGCAGGCCGTCCATCAGGAAGTAGAACCACTGAAGAGTTTTGAAGTAAGGCAAGTCCCTCGCTCGGAAAATAACCAAGCTGATGCCCTGTCAAAATTGGCAAGTTCCGCGTCTTGTGATACCCCTCGGCACGTGTTTTGGGAGGTAAAAGAGCACAAAAGTGTTGAGCAAATGGAGGTGGAAACTCTTGATAGGACGTCCACATGGATGGATGACATAGTAAACTTCAAAATGAATGGAGTCTTGCCAGAAGACTCAAGGGAAGCGGCAAAACTTCAGAAGAAATGCTCTTGGTTTGAAATGTAGAACGGCACCCTCTACAAAAAGGCCTACTCCCGTCCTTTGTTAAGATGTGTAACGCCTGAGAAGGGGCAGGAAATTCTAGAAGACCTTCATCAGGGGTTGTGCAGCTCGCATATTGGTGGAAGGGCTTTGGCTGAAAAGGCACTTCGAACCGGCTATTACTGGCCGATTCTTAAAGAGGACGCAATCTCACTGGTCAAGAAGTGTGACAAATGCCAGCGTTTTCTCACCTAATACACCGACCGGCACGAGTTCTGACGCCCATCACGAGCCCAATTCCATTTGCTAAGTGGGGGATGGATCTTCTAGGCCCATTTACGGCCGCACCAGGAGGAAGGCGTTATGTCATCGTTGCTGTAGATTACTTCACCAAATGGGTGGAGGCAGAAGCGCTCAAAAACATAAAAACTACTGATGTGAGAGCATTCATTTGGAAGAACATCATAACTCGCTTTGGGATTCCACAGGCTATCGTCTTCGATAATGGGCCCCAGTTTGAGACGCCTAAGCTGAAAGAGTGGCTGGCAGACCACGGCATACACACTTGCTTTGCATCAGTCGGACGTCCCCAAGCCAATGGCCAGGTTGAGGCGTTCAACAAAATTATCTCCGAAGGAATGAAAAAGAAGCTCGACGAAGCCAAAGGTCTATGGGCTGATGAGCTGCCAAATGTCTTATGGTCCATCCGCACCACGGCTAAGAATTCAACCGGTGAAACACCCTTCTTGCTAGCCTATGGCGCCGAGGCTGTCCTACCCATAGAAATGTGTGAACCAACGTTGAGAGTCATGTTGTATGACGAAAATGCTAACTGGGAGACAATGAAAGCAGCCCTGGACTTTCTGCCCGAGGTTAGAGGAAATGCAGCGCTCAGACAACAGCTGTACAAGATAAGAATGGTAAGAGAATACAACAAGAAAGTCTCTAATAGAGTGCTCAAAGTGGGAGATTTTGTCCTCAGGAAAATGGAATCCACAGGACGAGCAAACGAACAGGGTAAGCTGACGCCCACCTGGGAGGGACCTTATGAGATCTATGATGAGGTTAGAGATGGAACCTACCGTATTCAAGACATGCAGGGCCGGCCTATTTTGCGCACTTGGAATGCCGACAATCTCAAGAAGTATTTCTTCTGGATATGTGTTAAGCTTTGTCTTACTTACCACGATCCATTGCCCAAGGGCCGGCCTCTAATGGTCATAGTAGGGTAGTAATTACTTTTGTAACCGGCTAAATTCGCCTTGCAAAGTTATAAATAATACTACTCTATTTGTCTCGTAATATTTATTGCTCGCACAATGAATATAAAAATGTACACTCAAATGCATAACCAAAGCCTAATTGTATGACGGCCTGAGAAGTGGCCCAGATTAGCAAAAACTCTCAGCAAGACTAATTGTTTGAAGCCTAAGAAGTGGCCCAGATTAGCACCAAGTTGTAGGCTGATCACCTATCCAACTTCCTTCCCAGTATAGCAAGCCGCTGGCCAACCAGTACGGCATGGTAAGTTCCAGCGGCACAAATAACTTTGAAACATAGGTTGTTTGCTCAAAAGCTCAGCGGCACGAATAACTTTGAAACATAGGTTGTTTGCTCAAAAGCTCAGCGGCACGAATAACTTTGAAACATAGGTTGTTTGCTCAAAAGCTCAGCGGTACGAATAACTTTGAAACATAGGTTGTTTGCTCAAAAGCTCAGCGGCACGAATAGCTTTGAAACATAGGTTGTTTGCTCAAAACCTCAGCGGCACGAACGTTTGGCCGTCCATTCCATTTGACGAGCATGTCTAGCGGCAATCATACCTATTGATTGACTTGCGTCAATCAATATCGTTATAGACACTCTCGCCAAAGAAAGCGACGACCACAGTAGTGCCTAGCGCATGCTCAGTTGCATGCGGCACGAACGTCCTTGGAAAAAGGTTGGTTGTGCAGAATGTTTGGCCGTTCATTCCATTTGACGAGTATGTCTAGCGGCAATCATATCTATTGATTGACTTGCGTCAATCAATATCGTTATAGACACGCTCGCCAAAGAAAACGACGACCACAGTAGTGCCTAGCGCATGCTCAGTTGCCTGCGGCACGAGCGTCCTTGGAAAAAGGTTGGTTGTGCAGAATGATTGGCCGTCCATTCCATTTGACGAGCATGTCTAGCGGCAATCATACCTATTGATTGACTTGCGTCAATCAATATCGTTATAGACACGCTCGCCAAAGAAAACGACGACCACAGTAGTACCTAGCGCATGCTCAGTTGCCTGCGGCACCAACGTGCTTAGTGTATACTCAGTTGCACCTTGGCTATCATACCTATTGATTAAGGGATAATCAAATTACGAAGAACAAATAAATGCGAGATAAAAGAAGCAACAAAAATAACCTATTTACTTATAAAACAACGCCCGTAGAAAGGCGTGCAAAAGTAGCCCAGAATTCAAAAACAAAAAAGAAATTGTTGTGTGCTCAGCAGGCACAATTATACAGACGCCAGCGGCGCCAAAACTTGACAAAATGATTGTTTTTGCCCTTAGTCATGAGAACACTTGAATAAAATTCTGAAAAACTGGGAGGGAAGCAAGTCAGGGAGCAGCCGCATCGTCTTCATCATCAGAAGGTACAAACTCTGGGGGCGGCTGACCGAGACGCTCAGCAGCCAACACAGCGGCACTGTGTTCCAATCGCCGCTGGAACCACGCAAGATCATACTCTGGCATGTGGTTTTCCCAGGCATGCTTAATAGCGTCCTTGGCCGCTTGCTCCCCCTGATCATAGGACTCCGGAAGATGCTCGCGCAAGGTGCGAACTTGCGACCTGGCCGTCTCCAGTTCCCCCCGAAGATGCTCGGCTTCCTCAGCCGCCTGTTTGACTTGAGGGTACTCCCGCAACTGATCCTGAAGCGTCCGTATTTCCGTCGCCGCTGTCTTGGCCTCCTCGACCATCGCCACCATGTCTTTGTCCTGCGCCAAGATCTTCTTAAGCAGCTCGGCCTTGTCAGACCTCAATGAAGCTACCTCCTTTGCTTGAAGGTCTATGGTCGTCTGCATCTGCAGGCGGACCTCTTCAATGGATTTGAACGCATAGTCACCATGGTGGGTGGACTCAGCCACCTGAGCTTTGAGCTCCTCAGCAGTGCGGGTCTTCTAACCCTTGCAGAATTCCATGCGGCAGAACAACTGCAAAAGGAGCTACATGTTAGTAAATGACTTGAAAAGGAAAACAAGTACAAGCAAAGTGGGAAATAGACTTACGTCGAGTAGAGTGGCCTGGATTGCACCAAACTGGGCGTCAGTCTTGCGGCCAGGAAGAGAAGCAACATACTCTGCGGGGACGGCCTTAAATACCTTACGGCATATAGCCACCCTATCCTTTGACGAATAGTGAGGAGTAGCGGGTACGTTCTCGTCCTCTGCAGCAGCTGCATCCTTCCCTTTGTCTTTAGCTATAGGAAAAACAACGGCCTTAGGATGACGCGGAGAGTAAGAAGAACTGTCAGAGGAGGCTCGATACGTCTGAACGACGTTTGAATAATACTTACCGCCCGATGACCTAGCTCGGCGGGCCACCTCCCTAGGTATCTGGGAACGGACGTCGGCCGGAATTCCAGAAAGAGGGTCCTCCAACTCGTCAGGATGCCCACCAGACTTTGATTTGGACACCAAGTCCACAACCAGAGACGGCTTGTCCACGCCAATCTCATCGTCATCGGGGCGACCCCCCTCAGCAACCTTTGACTCGTCCTTCTTCACAAGACGGCGGGGTATAGGTTTGGGCTTTTTGAAGGTACTCGGAGTCTCCGAGCCAGCTGACACGGCTCTTTTCTTCAATTGGGACAGAGTCGTCCCCTTTTTCTTCCCTGACGCCTTAGCCGCGTCCTTAGCTTGCTAAAAAAGAACGTAAAGGATAGTCAGATGTTTGGCCTCGTGATGAATCTCAAGTCACTCACTGAATAGTGACTCGTCATTAACAAAGTACGCCCGTCTTGAAAATGACGAGGCGTACCTTATCAACCTCAAGTCACTCACTGAATAGTGGCCCGTCATTAAAAAGGACGCCCGTCTCAAAAATGACGAGGCATACCTTATCAATCTCAAGTCACTCACTGAATAGTGGCTCGTTATTAAAAAGGACGCCCGTCTCAAAATGACGAGGCGTACCTTATCAATCACAAGTCACTCACTGAATAGTGGCCCGTCATTAAAAAGGACGCCTGTCTCAAAAATGACGAGGCGTACCTTATCAATCACAAGTCACTCACTGAATAGTGGCTCGTCATTAAAAAGGACGCCTGTCTCAAAAATGACGAGGCGTACCTTATCAATCACAAGTCACTCACTGAATAATGGCTCGTCATTAAAAAGGACGCCCGTCTCAAAATGACGAGGCGTACCTTATCAGTCACAAGTCACTCACTGAATAGTGGCCCGTCATTAAAAAGGACGCCCGTCTCAAAAATGACGAGGCATACCTTATCAATCACAAGTCACTCACAGAATAGTGGCCCGTCATTAAAAAGGACGCCCGTCTCAAAAATGACGAGGCGTACCCTATCAATCACAAGTCACTTGTGAAAAAATGGCTCGTCACCAAAGGGACGCCCGTCTTAAAAAGTGACGAGGCGCACCTTGGCAACCGCAAGAAAAACACTAACTTAAGGGCACGTCATTAAAAAGTGACGAGGCCTACCTTAGCAAACACGAGTCACACGTCAAGATAACGGCTCGTCACTAAAAAAGACGCCCACTGTAGACACTGGACGGGAAAAGCTTAACTTGCAAAGACAACGACCTAAGAGAATACTCACCTTCTCCTCCAACTCAGCCTTGGCTTTCTGCATCTTGGCCTCATAGATGTCGGCCATCCAATCGGTCATGTCGCCCTTCCCAATATCCGCCGCCGATAACTTTCTCATCCCTTCCTCTGTGAACAAAAAGAAATCCAAAGTTAGAAAAAATGAATAGACCAACACGGAACGGCACATAATTTGGCATACAACCTCGAGTCATAGAATATCCTAAGCCTACGGCCGCTAGAAAGGCCTCATTCCGAAACTGGCTAATGTGCGGCAACCACTCGGCCGGCACATGGAAAGTCTTATCCAATGTTAAGTGGTAAGTGTTGGCCTTGAACAGGACCATTATTTGATCCCACTCCTCGGCAGTAAGGGGTGGAAGGGCCTCGTCACGGTCCATATAGTTGGCGTTGCAATTCCAGCGGCTCATCCTCTCATACATCTCCTGGTCGTCAGTGTAAAACACGACCCACCTTTTCCTCCACATATGCCATTTGCTGAGCTTGCCGACCACTGTCTGGTAGGTACCACGGCTGCTCAGATTAAACCACCCTTTGGCGGCACTGGGGTAACGAGAGAGGGAGACCAGATGCAGAAAAGCGTTGAAAGACGGCTCCACGTCGTTCAACGCACATTTGGAAATATAGCCAAAGATATCAGCCCACGAGTTGGGGGTCAGCTGGGCCACCCCAATGTTAAAACCATCTAACACTTCCACGACGAAGGGGTGTGGAGGAAATCTCATGCCGAGCTTGATGGATGCGGCATACACGGGGAATTCTCCCTCGGCAAGCAGGCTGACGGTCGAGTCCAGACCGGCCGGCACACGCATCTGGTACCCTTCCCCCACGCAGAGGTCGTCCCTCATCTGCTGTTTGCTTGGTTCTAGCCATGCCTTCTGCATAGTGAACGAAGCACGGCTTAGGAGTGACCAACAATGAAGAAAAAGACGCGATTGGACGTCCGCCCCGACAAAAGACGAACGGCGGAAAAATCTCAATTAAAACCTTCAAACCCTTACCTAGTACTAGGAGGTCGGCCGCTAACAAAGGGAAAAATGACGAGGGGATAACAAAAACAAGAAATAAAGGCGAAAACTAACCTTGAAAGATCTGTGAAGTACTTGGTGAAGAATAAGTTGAGTTTGGTGAAGAACAGGTTGAGTTTGGTGAAGAACAAGTTGAGTCTCACGGTGGCCGGAAATCGCCTGCTGGTGGTGGGAGTTCGCCGGAAATCGCCTGTGTATAGCTCTGTGAAAATGAAATGTAATAAATGAATTTTACCCCCCCCCCCCTCTATATATAGGGAGGGGCAAAATGGAGAAAGGTGACACGTGTCACCACCTCAACACCTGTCCCAGAGACGAAGATGCAAATCAAAGGTCAAGAAGCGATACCCGGAAAGTGTTTCCAGAAATGTCCTTCTTGAGGGGCAAATGTTGTGGGCAAAATTACCATGCCTTCGTGTACCAATGAGGATGCGACACATGGCACGTATTACGCCCCCTAAGCAGAAACCATACGGAGACTACTCCACAGCATGGGTATCAATCTACGTATCTACAATGTATATGTATTTGTATTTAAGAGTGTATAAATGTATGTAATGTACCTATACTTGAAAAGGGGCCTAAGTAGTAGGTATCCCAAGTAGTATGAATAAGCACAATAGGCCCAAAAAGCCCACTATTGCCAAAAGGGGCCAGAGAATTGTAAGGAGAAAGGACACATGTCCTCCTCCCATACCCTAGCCAATTATGTAAAGGGAATATTAGGTCATTCCCACAAAAACCTAGTACTATAAATAGTCCCACTTCCCTAGAAAAAGGGGTCACAATCAATACAATCAAGAGCAATTGCTGCTCTGCCTTCTCTCTACTTTCTCTCTATAAAAATACAATCTTGTGAAATCCTTAGAAGTTACCGGAAAACCTCCAAGGTATCTTACCGGAAAAACCCCACAACAGGAAGCATTGCTCCAGCTAGCTGTTCCGATCACTTGATCTCACTGATTTAATTGTTCGCAATTAATCTGAACCTTGGTATTAGACTTAATGCACTTTGGGTGAAGGACATATTTCCTTCACATATATCATTATTCTGTAAATTTTTTGTTTGCTTTTATTAACTCGGGAATAAATCAAGAAAAATGCACTAACGCAAGTTGATGGAGAACCCATCTTGTGACCTCCCCATCATGTCATCTACTGAGTTATGTTTGGGAGTGACACGAGTGTTCACTTGTATAGTTAAGTTGGAGAAGTTTAAGTCAACAGTTGCTTGTGTCCAAAATGGACGTAAGTGACTCTTATTGGTACCCATTTATTTGGTATTACTATTGGAATCTGATACGATTGTGGTATTGATATACCAATACGCTGTTAAAGAATACCAATACGCTGTTAAGGAATACCAATATATACGAGCCATTTGTGTTATTGATACTGACATACTCCATATTATGTATTGGTACTACCAATTGCCCATATTTTTAGCTGGATAGCTATGCACGCAACTCAGCATGCATAGGACCTAATACGATGCTGTTTTGCTTATTTCAGCTCCAATCTCACTTTCCTTCCTTAGCATCAGAATTCTTTCCTTTTTTCCGTCTTTCTCTTTGCTTACTGATCACGCTGATCACGCTGAATCAACCCCATTCAAAAACTATTCTCTCTCCTCTTCTTTTTGCCCTCACGCAGGGTTTATCTTGCAATTCGTTGATCAAAATATCAGCCATGGCTTCCTCTCTTTCTACATTATGCTCTGTTACTGATTTTACTAGAAAAGCTTCCATTGATGATATACTTGCTGAAATTAATGCTGATAATTCTTCAATACTCTCTTCGTTGATGAAGGAATGTGAGTTTTTATTCAATTTTTTGTTTCGTTTTATTTTTGATTTTGTTATTTGCGATTTTGATTCTCTTATTTCTAAATAAAAATTATTTTCGATTCTGGTATTTGCGTTTTTGATTCAATTGTTGTTAATATAATTCTTAGATTTGATTTTTTATGTTCATTGTTCTATTAGGTTTTAGTTTGAACAATTGTTAATCCTCTTTTATGATTTGAATATTTTCCAGATTTGTTTTTGATGATTTTGAACATATCTCACTCATATTATGAACATGATTTTCGCTATTCTCTTATGTTAATATTTTGGCTGTTGTGATTGCGTTATTTTTACAACACATGTATTGAACTTTGTGATTATGAACATTTGGTTTAAATATATGTACATCGTACACATTAAGTTGAACGTCATACCTTTTTTTTTTACAGTGTGTGTTTATGAACATTTGGTTTAAATTATGTACATAATACACATTAAGTTGAATATCATACCTGTTTTTTTGACAGTGTCCAAAGAAGTAGTAGTGGTTGAAGAAGCATCTACATCAGATTTAATGCTAAAAGAAGTTAGGAGTGATGATGAAGGTTATGAAATGTATAATGAATATGCATTTAGGAAGGGTTTTAGTATTCATATGGGATTAATTAGGACTAGTCATAGAACTGGTTTGTGGATTATGCGTAGATTTGTTTGTTCGAATGCTGGTTTTAAAGATGTTAAGAAGGAAACATCGAGGAAGTATGAGGGGTTTGAATTGCGTACACGTTGTACTGCTTTTGTTCAGTTTTTTTATTACCAAGGATGGTGTTTGGATTGTGGTGAGGCATAACATGATTCACAATCATCTTATGATTCCAGCTGATAAGAGATACTTACTTAGGTCTCAAAGAGACATTACAGAGGAGCAACTGAAGTATTTTAGTGCAATGAAAGCCAGTGGTTGCAGAGTGTTTGATCTACTTCGTGCAATGAGAAAGAGGTTGGAGGATCTTCTAATCTAGGGTTTATTACTGCTGATGCATACAACGCTTTGGCTGCTGAAAAGGCAATGAAACTTGATGGTAAAGAATGTAATCAGTTAATTAGGTACTTTTCTCAAAGACAAGCTTCTGAAAGTGATTTTTATTACGATTTTGAGTTAGATGAACATGGATCTTTAATTAGTTTCTTTTGGAGGGATGGTGGGATGAAAAGGGATTATGAATATTTTGGTGATTTATTGGTGTTTGATACAACATACCGGACAAATCGGTATGATATCATTTGTGCACCTTTTGTTGGAATGAATCATCATTCCAACAATGTTGTTTTTGGTTTGGGTTCATGGTTAATGAGTGTATTCCTTCCTTTATTTGGTTGTTTGAGTCTTTTTTGCGATCAATGGGTGGCGGAATACCCCAAACTATAATGACAGATCAAGCTCCTGCCATCGCTGCTGCAATAAAGGATGTGTTCCCCGAGGCTAGGCACCGTTTGTGTGCGTGGCATCTTGGAGAGAATTCAAAAAAGAATATTGCTACCCAGAGAGCTATGAAAGGTTTTACTGAATTGTTTAGTTATCTGTTAAAGTACTGTGATACAGTGGCTGAGTTTGAACATTATTGGCCAATGTAAATTTACTTTTATACTTATGTTCAATTCTTTACATGTATTGTTCAACTTTACACATCTAATGTTCATATTCAATTTAACTTCCAGATTCATTAAGAGCTATAAGTGTGAGAAGAACGTTTGGTTGAATAATTTGTATATGATTAGAGAGCATTGGTGCCGTGCGTATTCTAAGGATTCTTTTTTTGGCGGTGCTTTGTCTTCTCAAAGGAGTGAATCAACTAATAATTCTATTAAAGATAGGCTGAGGAAGACAGATGGTTTATGTGATTTTTATCACTTGTTTTCAGATGTTATAATTGCATGGTGAAGCAAAGAAAATCACCATGATTATCGTGTTTTGAGGGGCAATCGGCATATGGCTGCTGCTAATGTTAGTAAACTTTTTCATGCAAGGAAGGTGTACATTGGTTATCTATATGTGAAGTTTTAGGAGCAGCTTCTGAACGGAATTTCATTGAATAAGGAACGTACATTTGAAGATGTACAAAAAGTTGTTTATCTGATATGGAAGCCTGCTACAGATGATTTGATAAGGCATAAGGTTACGTTCAACAAAATTACATTTGAGGCCAATTGTACATGCAAGCATTTTTCTGAAGTGGGGTTATTGTGTTCACATATTCTTCGTATATATAGTATACATTGTATTGGTGTGCTACCTAAGCAATACATTTTGAAGAAGTGGGCGAAAGCTGCTATGTGCAGCACTATTGTGGATGAACAATTCTCTAAAGCAAATGTTGTTCCTGCTTCTGTTTGGAGATTCCAAACTATGAGGAAGTTTGTTCGTTTAGTTACATCTTGTCAAGATTTCCTTGAATCTAGAGTAGAAATTGATACTGCTTTTGATTTGTTAAGGCAAAAAGGTTGAGAGTGTTAGGGGTGTTATTGATTTTTCGGAGCCGGTCGAGGGCATTGATGTTCCTGGTCATGATGGAAAGGATGGTCCATCCATTAAAGATTCGAAAAATCGTAGGAAAAAGGGTGAGACAAACGAGAGGCCTAAGGGTATTGTTTAAAAAGCGTGTAACAAGAAGAAGGCTTGGAGAAAACATGCTGAAAAACATGCTGAAAAAGTCAACGCTAAAGCGCAAGCTTTTGTTCAGGTTAGTTTTACTTTTATAAATTTGAACATGATTTTTACATGTTGAACATGCCGTTTTAAAAGTTGAACATGATTCTTTTTAGGAGCTTGATGGCTTGGGAAATCTTCTCATTTATTCTCATCCAAGTTCTGGCTCAAAGTTACGTGTATTAGGTTTATCATTAGTTGAGGTTAGTGTGTGTATATGACTTACAAAATTATGAACAATAATCTTTAAAAACTGAACATTTCTACTTTTGTACTCCCTACGTCCCAGAATAGTTGTTACACCTTCGTTTTCCGTTTGTCCCAGATTAGTTGTTACACTCTAAATTAGGAATGATCCAACAATTATTATATTGTCTCTCTCTTCCCATTAAATTATTTTTTTCCCCACACCCTCTCTCATTCAATTATAAAAATACCCCACTAACTCCTATTACATCCACTTTTTCAATAAAATAAAAATTGATAACCAAACAACCACTTATCACCTAAAACTTTGTGCAAAGGTAAGCGTAACAACTAATCTGGAACGGAGGGAGTAATATGCAGAATGATATTTCTGGTAACAATGTAGTACTGGATGTTGTTCAAATTTTTCAATCTTTAGTTCAGGTGTTATCTTAATTATGAATATTGTGCTTCATCCTTTGAACATTACAATTTATTAACTGAACATAAGAATTTGTGAAATATGTAGGAGGATATTTGTGGTAAGAGTGAAGTACCAGATGTTGTGGATTCTTTGGAATGTTTTGTCCAGGTATTTGAACATATATGTCTTACTTATGAAAATTTTGAACATTTTGTTCTAATATTTGTGTTTTTGATAATGTAGGGTGTATTTGGATCTCAATCTAAGAAAAGGAAAGGAATATATTCGACATGCACTCCAAATTCCGCTAACAAGGAGTTGACTTCTCCTGCTGCTCGTGTATCACTCTATGATGAGATTATGGCCAATTTTGATAAATAAGTTTCTTTTGTGAAATTTTCGACATTTTCTATCGTTGAACATCATTATGTGATACATTTGATCAACTCATTTTACGAGTCATATTAAAAAAATTTACTTTGGGTTAAGATTCATTTTGATGTGTTTATTACAACATTGTTACTTCAGCGTTTTTTATTTGAACATTTGGTCTTCATCATTGAACATTCTAAATTGAAACAAAATAAATGAAAATATAACACAGAAATATTCTTAAACTATATGTACTTAATGCGCAAATCGTTCCAAACTATACATTTCAAATCCATGTTCATAACCGCAATGTTATCTTAAATCTATTTAAACTATAAACAAGCATGGAAGGAAATCAACGATAATTCCAAGGCAATCCACCTGACTTCATCTAGCTTTGGATTTTCATGTTTTACTTGTTCTTTCTTAGAGCAGCAGTCTGTATTCGGTACTTGTGTCTGTTTCCATTGTCCAATAGAATTTCAGCACAATAATGCATCCTCAATTTCCTTATCCGATCAAACTGCAATCACACAGAAGAAGATTAAAAAAATTATTGAACATTTAAAATAATAAATTGAACATACCTTTACAGAAATTGAACATTATAGAAAAAACTTACATTGTTTGTTTTTAACTCAGGATTTCACTCTAGGGTCTGTTGTGTATGTTTCCATATGTTTCAACATGTATACCCCACAGTTTATTGAATCATCATTGCTTCGTCATTTCATCTTAATTAGTTCCTCTTTGAACTTTGACAATCCCTCACCTCCTCTAAAATCACTAAATTCTGTAGAAATATTCTAGAGATTTTACCTATATTTTCAAAAATTAAAGAACATGTTAGTGATGTAAATAAACATGTATAGTAATTTAATTAACATATATTGGATTTGAACTTACCATTTTTGTTGGGTGTCCGTAGTACTTTTTGGCAACTATAATATGTTGTGGCAACTTTCAATTGTCAATAATATCTATTGTGCGATCATAGAAGTTGACGCATAACAAATAAAAATAATGACTTACACATACCGGGAAATATATATCTCCTTATATGTCCTAAGGTTATGAACACCAACATCCCTCATTTCAGATTTCAACCCGTGGGTGAACTTATGAAGCCTTGTGTCCCAGCTATCTGTTTCTGTACTGATTCTGAATGTGTTGATTATCAACTACATTTGTAACACATATTGAACATAAGTAATAACGTTCTGAACATATGTCATAAAATTCTGAACATTTATTATTTATACTAAACTGAAAACAATAATTATACAACAACATATCCAGAATGTGCACCAAACATGATATTAAACTCTAACCCTAAAACATTAAACTTGCAAAGGGAATTGTGGAGAAGTAGAACTTAGTCTTTGGGCCTTTGTCGTTTAGAATTGCAGACCATGCATCAACGATAACGTTGTCTATGTAACAATCATGCCCTAATTTTTGTATTTCTTCTCTATCAATCGAGTTATTTCCATCAAAATATAAAACTTCCCTAAAATATTGATACACCGATGTTATTAAAATTAAGAAAATAAAATTAAGATAAAGATAATGATACAATTAATTAAGCTTATAGTACTTACGTTATATCTCCATCACCAAATGCATAGTCAGAAATAATTTCTCTCATATTCTCCACGTTCTTGAATAAATCTTTGTACTTGAACATGAAAGGGGATTTAAAGCAAGGAGGTACGTCCAGGATTTCCCGTTGAGGCCGTTTTTCATGCTACAAGGTTTCCTTTTCTTTAAATCTGCACCCAAAAAATATGTGTACAAAAATAATATATGAACATCATTCAAAAATAATTTGAATATGAACTGCATCATGTTGAATATTAACCTAAAAAGATCCTGAACATCATATACTGAACATAAGGAGTATTAAGTTGAACATAGAGCAGAAAAAATTGAACATTTAACAAAAACGAATTTACCATTAACATAAAACACATTGTTTTTAATAATTACATATTTTAATCATATTAAGTTTTCCATATTCAGATACATATGATTTGAATACTACCCTGTTGTGATATTGTGATCGGTAGGCTCTGAGATTTCCTTTTCTTTTTGTACTACCGTCACCGTGTGACCCCCAATTGTTGATGTGTCTTCCCCCACATTTTTACCACTGTATCCCTAATTGGCCTAGCATTCACAGGTTGTGGTGTTAGGAAAACATCATCTATGTTTTTGTCCCCATCTCTAGATTGAGGTTCAGGTCCTCGCCTTCATTTTCTCCCGAGGCTTTTCAAGTTGATGCTTCTGGGGTTAGGCCTATGCCTAAGATAAAGGGGTTATTTGGATTAAAAGGGACGTATTCTGCTTCCTCTTGTTCAATTCTTGTGTTCTCCTTATCAACTCCTTCTACAATCTTCCTCTCTGCTTCCGCTACTGCCATTAAGAATTCATCAGTCCCATATATTTCGTCTTCTTGGCTAAGAATTGATGGCTCTCATGACCTTTTCCCCATGAACTCCTCAACATTCTTCACCAAACTGTTGTTTGGGAAGAGTTCTTGAGCTCTTTTCAGTTTTGTGCCCAACATTGACAAGTTAGCACCTAAACTGTTCATCAATGTAATGAAATCCAACATAAATTCCTGTAAATAAAAGTAATTCTGTTAATATTTCAACAACTTAAATTCAATAAGGAATTCTATCAAGTTTAACATCCAATATTTACCTTTGGATTTTCTTGCCCTTGCACATGAGGTGCTTCTCCTTGAACATGTTGTTGGACTTGTGCGTGTGGGACTTGTTGTTGATCTTGTTGTTGTTCCACCAGTTGTAGAACTTGTTGTTGTTGAACTTGCTGTTGTGGCCCTTCCTGTATCGGCAATTGTATTCTGCCAAGAATTCGGCCGAGTCCATAACCTTTCTTTTCTTCTATAATCCTCTCTTTGACCATTTTTTTGGTCCAAGTTGAGATGATGGGAAATGTTCTTGGTTTTTCTACTCTTTTCTTCATGACTCGGTCGAAATAGAACAGCTACGCTAAAAAAGAAATCAATGTATTAGTATCAGCACTTTTTGAACATGATAAATTAAAAGTTGAACATTAGATCTGGCAGTGACAATGCATAATATTAAACATGATATTACGTTGAACATGATGGATTAAAAGTTGAACATGATGGATTAAGAGTTGAACATGAGCATTAACAGGTATGTACTTGAACATGCAACTTTTTTATAAAAGAATGTAAAACATAATTGAACATGATGCATTAAATGTTGAACATCATGCAAGAAATAAGTAATACCTGTAAGAAAGGCATTGTTCCTTTGAAAAATCCTCCTCTTGTTCTTCTTCCAGTGATCCATTGTAGCATCCAAACTCGAAAGCACATATTCACAGAAATTCAAATTACTGATTTCGTTGCGATGCATCATGGAGAACATAAACCTGTAGTTTGCTTGAGTACTTTGACTGGACTTCATGAAAGTATTCACAGCAACCACTAAGAAATAAGTGATGAAGTTGTCATGCGGTTCCCAGTCTTTGAACGCAGCATCCGAGGTGTATCGCTTAATAATCTTTGAAACAGTAGGGGCGCCAGTTCTCATATTCCAGGTGTTTCTCCATTGTGTGAGAAAATTGGAGTATTCCTCCGTATCATTGTACATACTTGGACTCGATGATCTTCCTGCCCCCATGTTAAGATCGTACACAATGTGTACATCTTCCACTTCCAATCTGATTGTGTTTCCACGCGGTAGGTACAGTGTTGAAGAATTTTCTTCATATTGATCAAGAATCCAATAAGAAAATGCCTGCATCCAAATTAAAAAAATATATAAGTATAGAACATCATTTTTTATATGTTGAACATCTCTATTATTAACATCATCATTTGAACATCACAGATAATATATTGAACATGAAGAATTAAAAAATGAATATATAAATTACATGAAATCAAAAACACATCCACGTCAACCCCAACAACAACACCACAAAACACAAAAAAAAAGAATAATATCAAGTTAAAAATTAGGAAATCACCTGATCATTTTGTGGCAGATTAACAGTTAGCAATGGTCCTAACCCGATTTCTTGAATAACGGTTCTTTGATCATCGGTTAGTTTAGGACCCCATTCCATAAATGTTGTATGATTAGCCTTGACTCATGTCTTGTTCTCCTTCTTCTTCTTTGTATCCTTATCCTTATTCTCTCCCTCCTTGTCAACTTTGGAAATTGGAGGCTTTTGCAGCTTTTTTGGTGCATCCTCTTTACCTGTCAGGATATTGTCGTTGTCCTGATCCTTTCAGAATTCTCTGAAGATTGTGTGATGTCAATATCCTCATCTCTTTCATCATCATCTTCAGATGCGGTGTCATTCTCACCTTCCTCCATCTCAATGTCTTGTGGAGTCTCCATCTCTTCTTGAGCAGCTTGCTGACTCCGAGTTGTTCTCTTTTCGAAAGAGAACTGCCCCTTATTAGCAACATGCTTCCTTTTCACTGATTTATCATCAGCCTTCTTTAAATTTTTCATAAAGGCTGCCTTTCCTTTCTCCAATTCCTTCTTTGCAGCCTCCAATTCAGACTTCTTTTTTTCGGCTTCCAATTTCGCAGCTTCCTTTTCAGCCTTCTTTCTTCCAGCTTCCTTTTTTGCAGCTTCCTTTTTAGTTGTTGATGCCTCCTTTCTCTTTATATCTGCTTCTAGTTTTTCAGCTTTCTTCCTCTCAGCTTCCTCTTTTTTCTTCTTTCGGCC
This sequence comes from Spinacia oleracea, assembly GCF_020520425.1. Taxonomy (NCBI): domain Eukaryota; kingdom Viridiplantae; phylum Streptophyta; class Magnoliopsida; order Caryophyllales; family Amaranthaceae; genus Spinacia; species Spinacia oleracea. The sequence continues at coordinate 117,485,147 of NC_079489.1, read as the reverse complement.
TCTTTTCTCTTCGTCTCAACTTCCTCTTTTCTCTTCCTTTCAGCTTCCTCTTTTCTCTTCCTTCCAACTTCCTCTTTTATCTTCCTTTCAGTTTCTTCTTTTCTCTTTCTTTCATCTTCCTCTTTTCTTTTACTTTCAACTTCCTTTTTTCTCCTTTTTCGGCTTCTTCTGCTTCAGCTCTAGAAGATTCTACCAATACCAATTCTTCCATATCTAAATCAACTTTTTTCTGTAGTTGTCGCTTTCTTATTATCGATGCTATTTTAGAAGAACTAGCCATTTCCTTCCTGCGGCACACAAATTGAATATGACTCTTAAAACTTGTGAAACTGAATAATATTTGTTCATAAGTTGAACATGCAACTTGATATATTGAATATGCGTTTATATAAGTTGAACATGAAGGTTAAACAACACACAGAAGTGGAATAACACACAAGTGAACATGATTCTTAATTTGGTTAACATGATACTTAGAAAGATGAATATGATACTTAATATCATTGGTTTATAAGTTAAAATTGATCATGAGTTTTTAAAATATGAACATGAGATTTTAAAAGTTGAACATGATCCTTAATAAACTGAACACCACAAACCTGAATACAACAACAATAGATTTTTTTTTTATTCAGAGAGTAATAACATGATCAAATTATTACCTTCCAGGGGACATCATTATCCTATGATGGTTATGCTGAAAATGCCTTTTATTTTTAGCATGCTTCATTAATTTGCAGAATTGATGTCCTAGCAGAATGCATACCATCATCATTGTCTTGCCTGCCAAAAGTATATGATATTATTAGCATGTTTCTGTGTTTTTGAACTATCAGTATTAGTGCAACATATCAATTTTGATACCTTTTATATGTAACATCTTCCTCCTGAGTTATAGCCGTTTGAACCGAAGCAATAACTTTTTCAGCCGGAGCTTTAACATTTCCATCCTCTTTATTAGTTTTACTACCAAATTTAAATATGATTTTTGAATTTATCTGCTTCTTTGGTTGAGGGTTCCTATAGCAACAACAACATTTTAAAATAATAATGCATATAGCAACAACAACATTTGATAATATGTATATTCTAATTATAGAAGTGATCATAAATAGTTACATAAGCATCATTCACGGTTTCCTCAACATGTGATTCATTTATGCTTTTCAGAAGATTTGGATCCACCACATTTGAAGTAGTTGCATTTTCGTTCCTTTCTTTTGATATGTACGGGTGCTAATGGAATATTTTCTTCTTCTTTAATCCTCCCGAGACTGCAAAAATAACTATTAGCTTCTTATAATGATCAACGACCATATAGTTTTTAACATGCAAATGCACTCACGTTTCAGTATATGATTCATTTGCCGTCACTGGTTTTACATAATTCAACGGTATCGGATATCTGCAAAAAGAAATCAAATAAAAAAATCATTATACGCAATTTGAACATGTGGTTTCACATTTTGAACATGTGGTTTCAAATATTGAACAGGTGCTCTTGAACATTTGGCTTCAAATTATCTTATAGTGGTTTCAAATTTGAACATGTGATTTCAAATTTTTAACACGTGGTTTCACATTTTGAACATATCGACAGTCACAGGAAAATATTTAGACAGGAAAATATTTAGATAGTGACACTTCAGATCTTATTGTAAAGGATAATGAACATCTTGCTATAAAATATGAACATGTTCACTCGAAAAATAGAAACATGACAATATAAGACAACGACACTTCAGATCTCATAGTAACGGTTATGAACATCTGGTAAAAAATTATGAACATGATCAATTTGTTACTGAAGTACTTGTAAATTCACATACAACTTCTAAATTAAGTAGAACACGTTTATAACATTTAAATTCACTTACATTACATCATTTGCATTGCTCGATTCCACTCGATTGTTCCTTTTTCTGACAAAAAATCAAATTATTTCCAGTAAATGTGAAAAAATCAAATTATTTCCAATAAATGCGAAAAAATTATGTACAGTATAAAAAAAATGCAGACATTATACTTACTTTTTCTTTCCTCCTCTTTTGAATCCAAAATTTGTTCTAGAGAGCTTCAGTTCATCATAAACATCCATTTCTAGGGTTTCGGATTTTTCTAAACCGCCTCGATGCTTCTTTTTATCTCTGAATTTCGGTTTTGAACTGCAATTGTAGGTTTTATAGAGCAAAGTCGGCGGTTTGAAGTGAGAGAGTGGGCGGTTTGATGAGAGAGAGTGGGCGGTTTGATGAGAGAGAAAATGGCGAGAGGTTGAGGAGAGAGAAAATAGCGAGCTCTTTCAAATGACGTCAGGGATTCCTTTTATACCTGTTGATTGTAATGAGGCATGTGCACCGCGCGTGCGTTTTTATTGATGAAACTATGTCGTTTCAGTGCATATGCATATATAGATGGGTGCATACCTATCTATATATTAATAATTATGGGTATACGTATATGTTGGTGTATCCCCATATATCAAGCTCATATATTAAAAAAGCTTATATATGGAGTTTTAAAATAAAATTAACTGAAAAAATTAATTTCAAAACCCTAGTTTCTTTCTCCAGAAAATTCCTCTCTCTAAATAACTAGAAATTTTCTCTACAAATTTATTTCTCTCTCCAAAAGTCTCAATTAAACTTCCAACGAGCTCTTTTAATGCATTTCGTCACCACAAACACTCACAAAACACTAACATTCGTCGAATTATGCATCAAAACTGGAAAACCCGAACATTAGTCACCATTTTTGAGATTTCAAGCAAAAATATTAAAGAAACCATTGATGTTTGAGAGAAAATCAACTTGAGAAATATTTTGGATAAAAAAATGCAAAAATAAAAGGTGAGTGAAACATTTATTACTCATATTTTGTTAATTTTTAAGTGGTTTAAAAAATTTGTGGTTTGCATCTCCATTTTTATTGTCAAATTTCGAGAAATTAAGATCTGGAATTTTAATTTTTGTTTAGATCTAGATTTTTCCGAAGTTTATATTAAGACATACTAATGTTTATATTTTTCTTATTATGAAGCTTGAATATATGTTTGTTGATTAAATGTTGGAATATAATAATGTTCATTAAATAAAATATTCATTTTCGGAGAATAAAATGCTCATTTTTGTTGTGTATAATATTGTCATTCGTCTTAAACTCATTTTGCTAATACGTAAGATATTTGAAAAAAAAATCTGGTTGAGATCTCCAATTTCTTTATCCATTTTCTTAACAAATTTCTTCAAAAGTTTCAGATCTAGAATTTTTTCTAGTTTTTCTTAAAGGCTCGTATCAATATATCATTATGGTAATTTTGAAAAGTTCTTAAGTTTATTTTGAGATTAAGATATTCATATATCTATTTATAATAAATATTAAATATATGCTTGTTGATTAAGTTTTGTAACTTAAAAAATGTTCATTTTCAAATTAAAAAATGTTTAATTCCAGAAAATAAAATGTTCATTTTGTTGTGCACTATGTATAATATTGTCATTTTTCCCTACAAATAATTTTATGTACATATGATATGCATAGTTACAACCTTGTAAAATTCAGAGATTGTCAAATTGTTAAAAAATCAGAAGTAAATATTACAATATGTTCATTTTATGATGGTGATGTTCTTATTTTATTTTAGTTATTAAATTATTAAAATTGTATTAAATCATTTTAATATAGACTACAATGTTCATTTTCAACCATTTAATTTTAACATTCAAGTTATTCCACATAAAACAACAAAAAGAAAATTCATGTGAAAACATAGACAATGATTTAAATGATTTCATATGTTGTGCTATCAATTCATATTATTGTTGATCATATTTATTTTGAAAGAACATGATGTTCATTTGTGTAATATTTTATTTACATATTATGAAAAGGTAAAAATAATGCTCATCATATTATGAAAATGTTTATGTTCATAATAAGAAGATAATATGTTCATTAACAAAATAGCTTGGACTATGACTCCCAATCCCTAATGAGATACAAAATATATGTTAAAAATATTTATTTATTTTTATCTTATTTGAATATTGACTTACTAAAGCATGTATGAGTATGTATTTTATTAGATACATGTGGTTATATTTAGTTTTTCAATGACAAAGTTGCAATTGTTGTACAATTATTACACGTAATTATTTCGTACATGTCTTAACTAAACTTCTTTAATGTAAATATATGTACATTTTCAAATAATTAAATATTCATAATAAAAAAAAACATGTTATTAACTACTTGAATAAAAAATTGTTCATTTTAACTTTTACAAAATCAAAAGGTATGAGAATCATAATCTTAATGCATAATACGTTTATTTTTATCATCAAATATACATTTTCATATTATCAAGTTAGTACGTATATCATGAATTGATATTATATTTATTTATAAAATGATTTATTGTTCATGTTTATAGTGATTGTTTTGTATTATAGTAGATCAAAAGCACGTTAAAATTGATTTTGGATATGTACATTTGTAAAAAAAAAAATGTTCAAGTTTAATACATTATTATTTCCCTCACAATATCATTTAAAAATTTTGTTCATTATTTTCGAAAACAATACATGTTCCTCAGTCGTATTTTATATCAATTTGAACAGATTTTTTGACTTGCCTCCGGCAACCTAAAGCTCGAAGTTGAGCTTAAGCGAAGCTAATTTATTTACTATTTTCAGCCTATAAACCAGGAAAGTACCTTGAAGGTCAAATATTGTATTTAGATCATACTCTCCAAAAGTATCACAAATTCAAGATTGCATCAAAAGCAAGACTCAAGATTGAAGATACAGAACAATAAGATAGTGATTTCTATCAATAATTTTTCATTCAAGTACGAAATACAATTTTACAAAGGCAATGCTTAACTAACATGTTTAAATTATTAGTAACAATATATTTGGAATTTTTAATTGCACATTATGTACATACATTATATATGTTTCAAACTAATACTATTCATACAGTAACTATGTTTAGGGCTGTGCAAAACTATCCGAAAAATCGAAAACCCGAAAATCCGATACGAAACCTATCCGAATATTTGGTTATCCGAACCGTTAACAGTTTCGGTTTGGATACCCGATCCGAATCTTTGTTAATGGGTCAGGTAACCGATACCCGTTAGTGTAATTTCGGGTACCCGAATTACCCGAAACGCTTACATTTTAATTTTCATTAAAAAAAAACAATGTCAAAATATAAAAACTCCGTATGAGGTAACCTAAATTTCATTTTGTCCAAGTCTACTGATTGTTTCCGCCGCTCCTCCTCTCTTGCCCTCTTACCCTCTTTCTCTCTCCTCTCATTCTCGCCCTTTCATCTCTAACTCTCTCCCTCTCCTCTCATTCTTTTGATGAACGAGTTCTATACAGATCTACTCTACATTTGCATGCTCTCCATCATCTCCATCTCCATCGCTCCTTCTAAAACTTCTGCATGAACTTATTTGAGTTGTTCTGAATTCTGATCTTGAATTTGGTGAAGTAATCGATTATGGTCTGATGATAACAATAATTAGCCATCTACTGCACAACAAAGGTGCTGGAAATTTTAAAAAAAAAGTGAGGATTTTGCTGTTTGAATTTTTTTCAATTAGTTTTTAGGATTTCTTTGTCAATTTATTTTTTTGTGCGATGGAATTAGTCTCTTAGTTTGTCAATTTGGACCCTTGTTTCATGGTGAATCACTGAATCACAACTTTCTATTTTTGTAAAGAAAAGTACTACAGTACATTATATAAAATTAGGAATAATTCTTAGAAAATTAAGAAAAAGTCAAATAATTGGTTCGGTTTGGATATTTGGGTCGGGTAACTGAATATCCGGGTACCCGAATTTCGGGTACCCGTTTCTTATCGGTTCGGTTTCAGATATCAGATTTGGCGTTATTGGGTATCGGGTAACCGAACCGATAAGCTTATCGGTTCGGTTACCCGACCCGTGCTCACCCTTGACTATGTTCATTTTCAAAATAGTAAATGTTCATTTTCAAAATAGTAAATGTTCATTTCTAAATCAATAAGAACGTCACTATTACAAAAATGGGCTAAGGAACCATTGTTAGGGAATCGTATAAGTCACTTATTAGGTTTCTTAGATAAAGAAACCAATTATCTTAGAAGTGTGGTTTCTTAGAAAAAATGTAAGAAACCTATTACCTGAAATATATGGTTTCTTAAATATATTATATTAAGAAAGAAACAAAGGAATCGGAGATCTTTCAACACTAGTTTCTTACTCATATTTTTTGCCTTATTTTAAGAAAGAAACAAAAGAACCGGAGATCTTTCAACACTAGTTTCCAATTGGTAAATGGTACACCCGGTTGTATGTAGCTCTACATGCAACCGGGTAGTTATGATTTTTAACCCTTCAAAAAGCACAATTTTATAGTTTAAAGCACATTTTTACAAGTTAAAGTACATTTTTTATAGCTTAAAAGCATATACATTTCAAAATAACACATTGTTAGTACAAAAGAACATACGAGCGCGAAAAATTTGAGAGGATATATAAACTAATGTTGGTTACTCACCTTTTAAGTTTAGGTTTTTTCCCAATTGGAAGAAGATATTCAATATCATAATATTTGAAAAATAAATGTGCATTTAAATTGTAAAAATGTGATTTTAAACTAAAAAATATGCTGGGTGTAGGGGTGTGCACAGGTCCAAAACCGGACCGGACCGGACCGGAACCGGTTGGACCGGTGGACCGGAATTTTTCGAATTCATGGACCAAGGACCGGACCGGAAAGAATTCGGTCCGGACCGGACCCGGACCGAAAAATTCAGGTCCGGTCCGGTTTTGGACCGGTTTGGACCGGTTTTTTTAATTTTTGCGATTTATAATCTTAAACTCAATTTGTTTTTACAATTATATATTTTTACATCCTACATTTCTCTTTAAATATCTCATACATAACATCATACGCTTAATATAAAGGTTATAAAGGCCAATGACATATAAAAAAATTCAAAGTTTTTTTTTTGTGTTGTACGTGTGCTACAAGTTGGGCTCTTCTATGTATAATTTTTATATATTCCGGGTCACCGGTCCGGACCGGAAAATTCCGGGTTTTGACCGGACCGGACCGGAAAACCGGAATCGTATATTTTAAAGGACCGAGGACCGGACCGGAATCTATTGGTCCGGTCCGGTCCAATTTCGGTCCGATTCCGGTCCAATTTCCGGTCTGGACCGGACCGTGCACACCCCTAGCTGGGTGTACCTAATAATTTGTGCACTAGTTTCTTACTCATATTTTTGTCTTTTCCTTGCGGAAAGTGTGCAGACGTTTGTGCCCTCCCAACGTTTACTTTCTTTTCTCCCGGTTTTCTATTTGGCTCTGCCATTCATTTCTTTCCTCCCTTGAATTGATTTTCTCTTTCTCCCTCCTTTTTCTACAATCTGATCCATTTTCTCTCTCCTCCAAGCAACTTCTCAATGGTGCTTCGGACGATTATCGTAACAAAATAAAATCCTTCTGCTTAGGTTATGATAGATCTATTCAGGTACTATTACACTTTTAGTTTCGGGATATTCGTCATTGTTTCCTCCTTTTTTTGCATTTTTGGGTTCCGACCCTTGAAGCCCAGACCTACCATTGATGGAATGGGTGATGATTGTCTTCTACATTTTAGCTTCATTTTTCCTCTCAATTTGCTTCGTGACTGATGGCTAATTCTAGGGTTTTAATCTTCGTTGTGTTTCTCGCAGGTTGTTGTACTTGATCTCTGTTTTCAGAGAAGAATGCACCCAATCATGTTATCCAGTCTATTAGAACAAGTTACAAAGTAATTAATCAAACTGTAAACCTTATTGGAGAAAGAATGCGCCGGAAATCCGAAGTTAGATTTTTTTTAGTAAACAAGTTAAGGTTTTATTATGCACTTGAATTGCAATCTTTTGTGATTTATTGGTTATTATTACGGAGTATATACTTTTTATGTATGTTAAGATGTTTTGAACTGTTTAATAATTGTACGGGTATGCTACCAGCTGGCTGGTAGCATCACCAAGCTGTTAAGGATAAAAGCAAATAATCCTTAACGGCAGTTATTATTCCCTACCAGCATCTCTTACAAGCCGGTAGGGAGGAGGCACGTGACCAAACCAAGAGGTCAACGGGTCGCTATCAATCGGGTAGGACCCATTTGTCCGTACGCCCGACCCGCGCCTATATATATGGGTTCATTTATGACAAAAGGTACGCAAACACAATCATTTCCACTAAAACCAAAATACTTATCACTCATCATACCTGACTTTAGCATCGGAGGGGGAATCCTCGAATCACCCTCGAGGCTAGTTCATCTTTGTTATCTGCGCAGGATATCATCAGGATAACAGCAGCACTCGACCAGCAAGACATCTCCAACCGTTCCCAAATCCTGCCGGAACAATTGGCGCTAGAAGGAGGGGATCTCCCAACCTTGTCAAGTAAATCAGCCATCATGGATACCAACAACAAAAAACCTAGGAAAAACAACAATCTCCCACAATCAGCAGTGATCACACCAACATCAGTAGCACAACCCGCAGTCAAACCTTCTCTCTTACCTGTCTCAACCAGCCAAGTCACACCACTTACCGATCCTCCCCCAAAAACACTCAAGTCACAGATAAGCATTGCCCACCCAGGTTTTGAAGACCCGAACGACGTGATCATAGAGGACGAAACGTCCATGGAAGAAAGGGCACAGGATTCCCCATCACCCCCACAGATTCAGAGCAACCTCTCGGCGTTGTCCCAAAGGTTCACACCACAACAGCTGCTGACGGCGTCGGCCGTCATGAAAGCAATGGCTGAATTGTCCTCAAGGAGGACAGAGGGAAATCAGATCGTGGTTACCGGCAATCGCCCGAGTGCGATGCCGGTTAGAAATCTCTACGAAACCCTAGAGCATGAAGTGGTACTGCCAGCACAACCTGAACCAATACTTGTACAGAGTGAAAATCCGGGTAGAAGAAAAAGGCATAGCTCTCGGCGCAGAGAAAGGTCCACTAGACGCCGAGAGTCGGTGTCAGAGCAAGAAGGGTCGTTTCCTGCTGGTAGGGAATCGACACCGTATCACGAAGAGTACATCGTACAGTCTCCACAACCAGGTTGGAATAGATATGAAGGATATCAACCTCATCAGGAGCCGACGAGGCAAACCATACACCCCAAAGACTCCCCACTCTGCAGGGGCATACTGGAGCAACCTATGGAGAAAGTAAAGATGCCGACGTGCAAATACAACGGAACCACAGACCCCGAAAATCACTCCACCGCTTTCGAACAACACATGATGCTGTATTCTGACTCAGATGCCATGTGGTGCAAAGTGTTCCAAACCACATTATCAGGGGTGGCAGCCGATTGGTATAAGAAGTTGCCGGCCGGATCGATATTCAGTTTTCGGCAGATTCAAGAGGACTTTGTGAGGCGGTTCATTAGCAAGGTTGAACGAAAGAAAACATCTGGAGAGCTGATGTCAATCTCACAAAGGCCGAAAGAGCCGCTGAGAGAATACCTTACTCGTTTTAACAACGAATCCATCACAATACCAGATTTACAGCAAGAAATAGCCGTCTTGGCTCTGTTGAGAGGGATGCAGGAATGCGAGTTCAAAAGGTACCTGGGAAGAAAATCATTTACCTCGCTGGGGGAGGCCTTGAGAAAAGCAAATGAGTATATCAGGAGTGATGAGCTGATGCTAATATCACCCATGGGGGGAAATCAGGCAGTACAATCGGCCAAGAAGGATCATGTTCCCATACAGCAACACAATTACCGGAAAGATAACGGTAGAAAGGAGGGCCATCAGCAGAGAGGGGGATATCCGAACAGACAACAGCCGGTAGGGGCTTACCAGGTGTACACTCCCCTGAACACCGCCAGAGCCACGATCTACGCAGTAAATAAATCGGCAGCGTGGAGAAAACCGTTACCGATGGATGCCCCAGGTAACAATAAGAACTTTTGTGCTTTTCATAATGATCATGGTCATTACACGGAGCATTGCAAAGAGCTCAAGGATAACATCGAAGAGCTGGTAAGAAGGGGATACCTATCCCAGTATAGGGTTCGACAGGAAGGCCAGGGAGGAAATAACAGGCAGGGCAGTTCGCATGGTCATGCCCCATATACACCTACTCAGCCAGGGTATGCACAACCCACTGGTAGGATTGAACAGGCACCACCATCCCGGCAAGAAATCCGGTCATTACCGGAAACAGGCAAAGATGGGGCCGATAGGGGAAAGAGACCCACGGTTTGGGTGATCTCTGGAGGGCCCGTGCATGGAGGTACAGTCAGCGGGGCAATAAGAAATCTAGAGGAGCACATGCATTTGGTGAGTTACCATAGCGCAAGGAAATGGCCGGAACCAATCCCCCTACCGGTCATCACGTTCACCTCGGACGATTGTCGCGGCATTATATATCCCCATGATGACCCGCTCGTATTGGAACTCGAGATAGCAAACTTCCCCGTCAAGAGATGCCTGATTGATGGAGGCAGCTCTGCGAACATCATATTCTGGGAAGCTTTCACCCAGCTGAACATAGATCACGGAGAGTTAGCAAGGGTGAGCTATCCCGTTATCGGATTCTCTGGAGCCAGCGTCTATCCAGAAGGCAGTATCCGTCTACCGGTTCAAGTAGGTAGAGGATCATCAGCCAGGGACTTAATGGTCGACTTTTTGGTGATAAAAGTACCAGCAGCGTATAACGTAATAATTGGTCGACCATTCATTCATGACGCACAGGCGGTGGTGTCCACATATCATTTGACCATGATATATCTCTCAAATCTGGAAAGAACAGAAAGGGTACATGGCAGTCAGGAGACTGCCAGATCGTGTTATCTGACAGCGATAAAGGCACCAGGAAGGATGGTGCCGAAAACCAACCTTGCCCGAGAAGCAAACATGCCAACCAAAAGAAAGAGAGGGGATCTGAGCATGGAAAATTTTGATGAAAGGCCGGTTTGCATCCCAAGGCCGGCTGCAGATGGAGAAACTCGGGAAATTGAATTGGTAGAAGGAGTTCCAGAAAGAACGGTACGAATAGGTGCCGATATGGAGGCAGATCAGCAGGTCAATCTCATCGGCCTGTTACGAGAAAATGCAGATGTCTTTGCCTTCTCTGCAGATGAAATGCCCGGTATCAGCCCAGACATCATAGTGCATCGTCTGAATGTAGACAAGTCAGTCAGGCCGGTAAAGCAAAAGAAGAGAAATTTCTCCAGTGAAAAAAATGCTGCAATAAAAGAAGAAGTGGAAAAACTGCTGGAAGCAGGGTTCATAGAAGTTTGTGACTACCCCGAATGGTTGGCCAACGTAGTCATGGTAAAAAAGTCAAATGGCAGTTGGCGAATGTGCGTAGATTTTACCAATCTGAATGGGGCGTGCCCCAAGGACTGCTATCCATTGCCACGAATCGATAGACTGGTAGATTCAACAAGTGGCCACGCTCTTTTGAGTTTCCTGGATGCCTTCTCAGGGTATCACCAAGTCAGCTTGTGTAAAGCCGATAGAAAGAAGGCCGCCTTCATCACAGATTCAGGGGTATACAGCTATAAGGCTATGCCATTTGGGCTGAAGAATGCGGGAGCAACCTACCAGAAGTTGGTGGATAGGGTATTTGCTTCCCAGAAAGGGAGGAACATAGAGGTATATGTGGATGACTCAATAGTTAAAAGCCGATTGGCCAGCGACCACATCGACGACTTGAGAGAAACTTTCGAAACTCTGAGGAGGTTCAGGATGAAGTTAAACCCCAAGAAATGTGTATTCGGGGTCCGATCAGGAAAGTTCCTGGGTTTCCTAGTAAGCGAAAGGGGAATCGATGCCAATCCAGATAAGGTAGATGCAATTATGAATCTACCAGAACCCGGTTGCATAAAAGACGTGCAAAAGTTAACAGGAAGAATGGCCGCATTGACCCGGTTCATTAGCAAATCAGCAGATAGGTCGTTGCCCTTTTTCAACGTGTTAAAACAAAACAAGAAATTCAAGTGGGGAGAAACAGAAAGAGCAGCCTTTGAGGCAGTAAAACGGCACCTGCAAGTCCTACCCACAATAGCTCGACCAGAGGAAGGGGACACGCTGCAGCTATACATATCTGCTTCTCAACACACAGTAGCAGCAGTTCTGATCATAGAGAAAGATAAAACACAGATACCGGTGTACTTTGTCAGCCACATCCTGCAAGAAGCAGAAACGAGGTACTCCTTGATAGAAAAGTTGGGGTTGGCAGTATTGATTGCAGCCAGAAAGCTGAGACCTTACTTTGATGCACACGGGATCCAAGTCCTCACAAACTACCCACTGGAAAAAGCAATGCAAAAAATGGACACATCAGGTAGACTCCTAAAATGGGCGATTGAACTATCAGAGTTTCACATGGAATATCGGCCCAGATGGGCTATAAAAGCCCAAGCACTGTCTGACTTCATAGTCGAAGCATCATACCAGGAGGAGGAAATAAAGGAAGGAATATGGGAAGTAGCAGTAGACGGCTCGGTCACCAAATCAGGGTCAGGAGCAGGGGTAATAGTTACCTCACCAGAAGGAGACCAGTTCGAGTATGCTATTAAGTTCTCTTTCCAGGCATCAAACAACGAGGCAGAATACGAGGCCGCAATCGCTGGCATACAGATCTGCACGGCAGCTGGTGCTCGTAGGCTCAGGCTCACAACCGACTCACAGCTGGTAGCAAACCAGTTCTCAGGAGAATATGAAACGAAGGAAGAATCCATGAAACGATACGCCGAAAAGCTTAAACAGTCAGTGGCACAGTTGGAAAGCTTCGAAATAAAATTAGTACCCCGATCAGAGAACATGTTGGCAGACTCCCTGTCAAAACTGGCCAGCTCAAGTGCTCTGGTAAAATCAGTAATGATGGAAGTCATGCATCGAAGGAGCACTGAAGTATTGGGAAAAGAGGTCATGGTAATCACGAGCCAACCTGAATGGTATGACACCTTGTGGGCATACAAGAGAGATGGAACCCTGCCTGCAGAAAAAACGGAAGCAAGAAGGTTGATTAGAAACTCATGCTGGTTTGTAATCATCAGAGGCCAACTCTACAAACGGGGTTTTAGCTTGCCTCTGTTACGATGCATATCAGCATACGAATCGGCACGACTGATAGAAGAAATACATGAAGGAGTGTGTGGAAATCATCAGGGAGGAAAAACCCTTGCACTGAAATGCCAAAGGCAAGGATACTACTGGCCGACAATGCTAACAGACGCACAGGAGTACGTCAAGAAATGTGAAAAATGTCAAGTTTTTTCAGCAGTCATAAATCGTCCTGCAAACGATCTCATGCCAATCCTAAATCCAATACCGTTCGCCCAGTGGGGAATGGACATTCTGGGACCATTCACAACGGCATCCGGTGGAAGAAAATTTCTGATAGTGGCAGTCGATTATTTCACCAAATGGATAGAAGCAGAACCGGTGGCAAAGATAACTGCAAATCAGGTCAAAAATTTCATATGGAAAAATATAATCACCAGGTTCGGATTACCGATGGCAATCGTGATGGACCATGGGGTACAGTTTGATTGCTCGCCAGTTCAAAGTTTCTTGAGTATGTACAAGGTCAAGTTTGCCTACTCTTCTGTTTGTCATCCCCAAAGCAATGGACAGGCAGAAGCTGCCAATAAGCAGATACTGGCAGCAATGAGAAAGAAGCTAGACGACTATAAGGCTGGTTGGGCCGATATTGTTCCAGAGATACTTTGGGGAAATAGAACCACCGTTAAGGAAGCAACGGGAGAGAGCCCATTCCGTCTATGTTTCGGATCAGAAGCAGTGATACCAGCAGAAGTAGGGTTACCTACATTCAGGATCCAGCATTATGAAGAAAACAAGAACGGTAAACTGTTAAAGCAGGAGCTGGATCTCCTACCAGAGATCAGACTCAGAGCAGAAATCAGATCGGCGGCTTACAAGCAGCGCATAAGTAATGCCTACAACAAAAGAGTAAAACACAGACAGCTTGAAGTAGGAGACCTGGTGCTCCGCAGAACTGCAGCTACAGGCAAGGCAAAGGTCCAAGGGAAGTTAACCCCAAACTGGGAGGGGCCTTATCAGATATGGGAAGAAATCGTACCAGGAGCTTTTAGGCTGATGGATATGGGTGGAACAGCGCTAAAAAATTCATGGAACGCCAGCGTCCTTAGAAAGTTTTATGTGTAGTCACTAACCCAAAAAGGCCGATTGAGCCAGGCCTGTTATGGTCCATGAAATGAAAGAAAGTCGAGGAATTCAAAGCAGAAGAATCAAACCCTTAAAGTAGGTCAGCAAGGCTACTATCAGCTTGCTGACTCGGGGTAATGTATAATCAAAAATCGTGATTCAAACCCTTAAAGTAGGTCAGCAAGGCTACTATCAGCTTGCTGACTCGGGGTGATACGAATCAAACCCTTAAAGTAGGTCAGCAAGGCTACTATCAGCTTGCTGACTCGGGGTAATGTATAATCAAAAATCGTGATTCAAACCCTTAAAGTAAGTCAGCAAGGCTACTATCAGCTTGCTGACTCGGGGTGATACGAATCAAACCCTTAAAGTAGGTCAGCAAGGCTACTATCAGCTTGCTGACTCGGGGTAATGTATAATCAAAAATCGTGATTCAAACCCTTAAAGTAGGTCAGCAAGGCTACTATCAGCTTGCTGACTCGGGGTGATACGAATCAAACCCTTAAAGTAGGTCAGCAAGGCTACTATCAGCTTGCTGACTCGGGGTAATGTATAATCAAAAATCGTGATTCAAACCCTTAAAGTAGGTCAGCAAGGCTACTATCAGCTTGCTGACTCGGGGTGATACGAATCAAACCCTTAAAGTAAGTCAGCAAGGCTACTATCAGCTTGCTGACTCGGGGTAAAGTACCAGATTCAAACAGCACAATTGCATAAATGAGGGCAAGCATAAAATAGAAAAATAAAACAAACAACACAATATCATAAGCATAAGAGCAACACCATCTGAATAAAGCAAATTCGACAGCCAACACCAAAACTAACATTTGTTAGCTGATCAAAAATGGCACAAGGTAAAGTTTACAAAAACAAGCATAAAATATCCCAGGGCAAAAAGTGCCACAAACAGCTGATACCAAAAGTGCGTCTAAAAAAATAAACTAATCTTTAAAAGCAGCAACGCCAGATGAACCACAGGATGATACCGGTGATGACTGCCCGCACCTTCAAACTTGTTGATGATCCGTCTGGTTGGTACTGGAAGACAGCAGGGCAGGATCCAGGTAGTCTTCTTCCTTCAGCTCAATGGGAGGGAGAGTCAAGGGATCAGCATTCTGAATGATCTCCTCCGGAATGATCTGTGACTCCCAACCGGTTGGTACCCTGTGCTTTTCCTCCACCAGGAAAGCATACTCAATATCCTCACAGTCCTCCTTGGTAAGGCCAATACCATGAACGCCACAACGGTGGGCAGCAAACCAGCCACCGTTATGACTATCCGTGATACGCTTACTATAGGTCTGGAACCGAGAAAATCGCAAGGCACCATCCCGAGCACCGGTCTTGTAAGCAGCTTTGGCCTTCTCATCCGCCTCCAGCAACTTCTCAGACAGCTCTTTGTTTTTGGTCTCCTCTGCCTCCAGTTTGTTCGCAACATTCTCCAACTCTTGGTTGCGTTGCTTCACCCTTTTCAGCTCAGAAGTTTTTTGGTCCAGATCTTGCTTGGCGTCATTCACCTGCTTCTCCAGCTCAGCCTGCCTTTTCTGAAGGTCTTCATTCTGCTCCTGGTAGCAGAGGTACAGCTTCACAAGCTCCACTGCAGAGTTGCAGGCCTACAAAAGACAAATCGTCAAAAAACAACACCGATTGCATACCTTGAACAAATATATATATATATATATATATATATATATATATATATATATACAAAAAGCATACCATAAAAGTAGCACCGATTTCATACCTTGAGCAAGTCATTCATATGTTGGGCAGCCGGCGCGTCAATCTCAGCAGCAGGATTGTCGCGAGGAGTAGCCAGATCCTTCAAAGCCCTCCAACCCATGCAACCACCTCCTTTGCAGTCATCGGTGAGTATCGACTCACCGCGAAGAAGATCGATTTTAGGGTTCCAGGATTCGTCAGGCTCACCAGGAGGAACCTCAAAGTACTTCATCTTCCTGGGAGTTAAGCAAATCGGAGTCTTCTCAATCCACTCTCCAGGACGGACGAAGACACCCATGTTCAGACCAGAGCTGGTACCAGCACTCTGGCTAGGGCGAACATACCCAGAAGAGGTATGAAGAGTAGGAGGCATGAGAGGAGGAGTCTTCTGGCCCATACCAGCAACATCAGTATCATTAACCTCTTGCTCCTGATTCTGGCGGGTTGGAGTCATAAGATCCACAACCATCAAGTCTGGTTGGGCTATCGGCTCAACATTCTCAACAGCATCACCCCCTTGGCCTGCGACGTTCGCATCGGCAGCTGATTCAAAACCCTTCTCAGGAGACTTCTGCTGAGACTTGTCAGGGGCAGGCTGTGTAGTACCGTCCACTCGAGACCGATTCACCCGAATGAAGGGTTGGTTACGATCACGAGGAAGCCTGCCAGTAAGGGCAGCACCACGACCGCAATCCAAACTTTTAAAACCACCGGCCATATCAGGAGCAGTATGAACGGTTTTGAAGACAGGTTTTGGAGCAGGGTTGTCGGGAGCAGTATGAGTCGTTTTGAAAACAACTCCAGTGGGTGCACGGATGGAAAGTGGTTTGGGAGCTGGTATGGAGCTTAATCTTTTTGTCTTCTTAGCAGGAGACTCACTCACAACCTCCTCCCGAGTCGAACCACGCTTTTTGTTGGCTTGGGTTGCGTAGGTCGACAGAGTAGAAAACACGCCTTTCGGATTGGGAGGGTTGTTGGTAGTAGGACGACCGTCTTTGCCCAAACCGAGAATAGCAAAGTTGAGAGTATGCAGACCTGGTAAGAAAAAACAAACAAAAGATTTAAACACAGACAAACAACAAATGCGTACAAAACAAGAAAAGCATACTTAAACAATATAAGAGGGGGATATAGCTATCAGCCCCACGACCATACCAAGAGTATGGGTGTGGCACAAGCCAACTGCAGACAGCGGCCCATTTCCCAAAATATACTTAGCAGGAGGCAACCAGTACTTAGGAACGGTCACAGACTTCTGCAAACCGGTGTCAACATGCAAACAGGACACAAACTGATGGGCCCTTTTCTCCCTGAAACCCAACTCCCGAATGGGATAATGGTTCATATGAGGACGGGGGAGATGAAAGCGAGTCCGAATGGGGAAATCAGAAGGCACTCTCAACCAGTAGAACTTCTTTTCCCAATCTTTACAGCCAGACAGCTTGGGGTTGACTGTCATTTTGCTTGCCTTGGTATAAAAAGACCACCATCCAGACTTCTTCTTGTACTTTTTCAACCAAATCAGCCGCCTAAACAGGTTAATGGTTTGGGGCCATTGTTTAAAAGACAGCAGCCAGGTAAAAGCCACAACATTCCTCACTACCTGAGGCGTTACCTGCGCCAAACATACGTTCCAAGCCCGGAATACCTTCTCTATAAAAGGATGAAGAGGAAATCGGAGGCCGAAATCTAGATGATGGGCATACACGCCGATATGATCAGGAGGACAATCCAAAATCACACTCCCCTCAGCAGGAATCACGAGACGGTACCCTTTGGGCAGTTTCAAATACTCTTTGGCCCAGCGCGGATGGTCGTCTTTGATAGCCCTATCACGGAAAGATTTGATTATTTTAGCTTTGTAAACGGCACTACCAGCAGGAGGAGGACTCTCAACCCTGTAGCTCATCTCCTCCGTATCGGAATCTGGTTCCACATCCAGATCCCCTTCTCTCAAAACCTGCTCACACAGAGAGGTCACGTCTTCACCATCATCCCACAACTGGCCAATATCATCATCAGACTCCAAAATTGAATCCCCTATATCCTCATCCTCTCCCCCACCACTACCGGCGGAGTTATCGGACCCCGCAACATCGTTAGCACGACTGCTAACCTCCCCTTCATCCATCTGACGGCTCCCACCAGCCACGTCCTCTAGATGGGCACCCCTGACGGCATCCTGGTTAAAAGACACAACAACATTGCCAAAATTAGTGCCATAGTCACCATATCCTTTACCGGCAGGGTCCATAAATTGCGTCCATGATCGAAGTTCGTACTCAAGGGAAATAGAGGGAGCATCCACTGCAGGGATTGTTTCGCAGTTATCTACTAAATTCAAATCATGACGAATGTCGGCTCGTACCTGTTTGCGCATATGAGCCTGTAATTCCTTTGCAGCATCCTCGTAAGACGGCTCAAAATAATCAGAGGTAGACGGTTTGTCATCATCCTCAAAATTGACATCCTCAGAGGTAGACGCAGGGTCAGCATCGTCATACCCAGCCCCACTCAACACATTATCACTATCTCGCTCACTCGACATTACACCCAAATATAAACCTATACGAAGGAAGAAACAAAAACAAAAAAGACTATACCTTCTCGCACAACGGAAATTTAGCAGCCCAGAATCGAGGTACAACACTTCCGCAAGCACCACAGTCAGCAACAGAAACAGCGCCGAAAAAATAACTCGCAGGAACAAAGGAGAAGATTTGAGAAGGAGAGAGAAAAGTTTGAAGAAAAGAGCGAAAGTGTTTTGACGTTTTAAGAAAAGAAAGTTAAATAGTCAAAAATCGAGGAAAACGGGCGATTTGACAGTTAAAGGCAGTTGAAAGGACAGAGCAAATCTCAGCCATTGAAATAAAATGATAAAGCGACACGCGTCGCATAGCACGCAGATGCATCACACGTGGAATAAATTTAAGCGGTACAAATTCAAAATACTTCCTAAAAAATTCCAAAATCTCAAGGGGGCTAGTCAGCATCCAAAATCTCAAGGGGGCTAGTCAGCATCCAAAATCTCAAGGGGGCTAGTCAGCATCCAAACTCTCAAGGGGGCTAGTCAGCATCCAAAATCTCAAGGGGACTAGTCAGCGTCCAAACATCCCCAAAGGAGCATATCGGTAAGAGGAAGCAGGACACCCTATCTGCTTAGTTTCAGCGAAATTACAGGTGGTATTCACTACGAGGAAGCTAATCAGCACTTAACACATAAACACACCAACATTTCGCGGAAAGCGCGCAGTCTTGGGGGCTAGTTGTAGGGAGAGCACTATTTTCAGAGCAAGCACATCAGTCAAGACAGATATGCTCACTCTGAGGGGGCTAGTTGTACGGGTATGCTACCAGCTGGCTGGTAGCATCGCCAAGCTGTTAAGGATAAAAGCAAATAATCCTTAACGGCAGTTATTATTCCCTACCAACATCTCTTACAAGCCGGTAGGGAGGAGGCACGTGACCAAACCAAGAGGTCAACGGGTCGCTATCAATCGGGTAGGACCCATTTGTCCGTACGCCCGACCCGCGCCTATATATATGGGCTTCATTTATGACAAAAGGTACGCAAACACAATCATTTCCACTAAAACCAAAATACTTATCACTCATCATACCTGACTTTAGCATCGGAGGGGGGATCCTCGAATCACCCTCGAGGCTAGTTCATCTTTGTTATCTGCGCAGGATATCATCAGGATAACAGCAGCACTCGACCAGCAAGACATCTCCAACCGTTCCCAAATCCTGCCGGAACAATAATATTTATTTATATGAAATTTAGGTTAAACTTACAATCTTTTGAGTAAGATAGTTTTGAATTATTTGGAGTAGCAAATTTTTTTTTGAGGGTTCTGAAGTAGTAAATCATTGATTAAAAATGGTGTAAGAATGGAAATCGCACATTTTAGTTGAAATCCTTGTTAAATTTTTCTTATAGGCCAAATTGATTTTCTTGCGACATGTGGTTTAGTGATAATTAAGAAAGTTATGGTACCTATAACAATGTTAGTTTTTTGGTATGGGTTTTGAAGTGTATTTTAAGATTTGGCCTTCCTCTTCATCTGCTTTCTCTGCATATAAAAGTTAGGCATTGCTAATGTATATGGTGTCTATTTACATCTCAATTTAAGTATTGACCAATTATGAATATCAAGAGAGAGCAAGAGCGATAAAATATACGAGTACATAGTATCAGTCATTTACAAGATATGGGCAGTGTGCATGGGTTAATCAGAGTATCAGCCATTTACAATATAAGGGGCAGTGACCATGTCTTAATCAAATGCGTTCGTAAAAAATGTACATTGCATAGAACTCAAAAGTTTAGAAAGTGAGGGACTCATGCAGTGGAAATCATTTAGTAAGACAGTATTATTTTACTATTATGGCACATTGGTCATTTTTTGATATGCAAATTCTAGATAATATTTTCGTGAAATCAAACTAATAGCAGGGGAAGAATAATTTAAAATCCGTCAAAAGGAAGGTTGGATAAGAAAACAAGACTTAAATAGAGGGAATCATAAAGAACATTTTGCAAGGGAACAACAGTAGTACAATACCACAAACTGTATTTTTTTTCTACATCAAAACATAGTCCTCACTCCTCAGCATCAAGTATGCTCAATTATTTTTTCGAAATGAAAAAAGACGACACTAATTGCATTGAAATGAAACCCTTTTTACATGAATAAGCTATGCACCTTTCATTTATGTATGAGGATAATATAAATCCCTAAGCTACATTATCGATTACTGAGTTGTACTCATTAGTATATCAGTAGTAAGGGAGAATAAGTATTTAATTTTTTATTTTTGTGCATGAAGGTCTAAGTTTATTGCTAACCAAAAAAAAGGCCCAACTTTATGCATATGACGAGATATTATTTCTCTAAACCAATATTTAAACTAATCGACATTAAATGGCATAAATAAAACTTCTCCATGACATTTTAACAATAATTTCATTTCCTGTCCATGGATTTTCAATGGCCAAGCAATACCAATGTTTTCTTTCTTGTACGCTACTGCAGATGCATCACTGCATTACATTACAGTAGCGTTTATAACATCATTTGCTTACAACAATGTGTTTGCTTAAAATTAGTTTTCAAATACCATTCTTTGTCTTAGGAATGCTACCATTGAGAAGGCTGTTGATACCCACATTTTTCACTTTGCATATTCTCTTCCATCAACCCTCTTCTGAGCCTATTTTGATTCAGTTCCAACAGGAACGTTTTGCAACAAGAACAGTCAAGGAGTACCATTCAGGATATAAGCTACCTTTTCTATATTTCCACTTACTAATTTCTGAACTAATGCCTACAACTTGGAAGTTTGTTGTCGACAGCATGTGGTTCTCCAAGCTATGTAGCACCTGAGGTAAGAGGAAACTGTTTTGAATCAAACGGATATGTGATAAGATAAAATGGTCCGGCATTGTTGAAATGAAAGAACTAACTCTAATATTGTCTAATTGACAGGAACTGAATAAGATAACTTACGATGGAGCAGTTGCAGATGTCTGGGCTTGTGGAGTAATCTTATTTGAGTTGTGTTCTGGTTATCCACCATTCATTGACCCAAATGGCCCAATCAATTGAATTTTTACAAAATAACTCTTCACTCGACAAAGTTTCCTCTGCATAGATATTGAGAGATGAGTATAAATGTCCATATTGGTTTACACCAAATCAGAAGCAACTTATTAGCATATTATTGAATCCCCTTTCCAAAAAAGGTATGCGAATTTCAATTCATATGTATATGATCACTGAAAATAACAGATTGATCTAACTATCCCCAACTTCTGTTTTCTGCAGTGAATTACAGTAGCCGAAATTGCTGAAGATGAGTGGTTTCAGAGATTATAAGCCTGCTGCAGGAATTTACTTTCAAGGACACAGATGATGTTCGAGCAGTTTTTGGGCCTGAAAAGGTAATGACTAAACCTATACAAGAAACACGGTTCAAATATGAACATGCTAACTAATTGCTAAGGATTTTTCTCAGGGAAGTTTAGAAGAAGAAATTGTCCCCGAAACTCAAGGATTTGTCAATGCTTTCCAACTGATCGCAATGTCTAGCGACCTTGATTTGTCAACCCTATTTGAAGAGCAGGAAAGTCTCCAAACATGAAAACAAAATATATTTTCCTCCTAATATCTGATTAATGAGGATTCTCTATTGATTTTCTCAAATAAAGTAGTAAATTTTACTAATAAGAACTACACTCATTAGATTAATTGGTATCTTGAAATACAGGACGACAAGAACAACAGAGAAAGCAGCAAGGGATGCAAGTATTTTAGTTGAATGGATGAGTAACAACAGGAAGAAAATATAACTAAAATCGAAGTTCCGTTCATAGCAGGTAAAGGCTCAAATCCAGGGTACATGATCAAGTTGGCTTACGTTGAACCGAGTAACATTATCATCCTCTTTTGAAGTACCAGGAATAATTTACCATTAGTTTATCTACAAAGCTAAAAGAAAGTAAACATACCTTTAACTCGCGACATAATTACCGCCAATTATAGACCTATATATGAAACACAAAAACATGTTTGATCAGGAGATCGAGCTCAATGTGCATTTATCAAACGTATTGTCAGGGAGTTCAAGAAAAGCTGCATCAGGGAGGTCAAGTACATATATATTATGAGGAGAAAAAAGCATTTTATAGAAAGTAAGGAAGATTTACATCTAAGGAGTCGCCTGAAAATAAAAGGCGACACATAGGGTCAACTCTTTTGTGTTTACTCCAATTCTTTTGAGCTTTGGGTTATTTTATGTCAATATTAACTCTTTTATTGATGACTGAAGGTGCTCTATGCATTATGGATGTGTTATGGCTGAACTTGTGAATTTTGTCAGAAGTATCATGTAGCGCTGAGGTATATACTACATGCTTGTGTTCTAATTAAACGTGGGAAGGCTTGGTAGGTTCTTTTAGAAGAAAAAATATCATATTTTTCTAATCTTTTGAACAAATACGATTGTTTCCACATAATTATTAAATTCTAGTGATCCCTTTTCCAGCGGTTGAAGTAGGTTCATCTTTTTGATGTCGGTTTGTAGCTCGTTTCAAGTAACTTAGTTTCTTGGGACACACGGTGTCTTCTTATTTAACTGAGGTGTTATCTCTAATGTTTTGACAGGCTTTCTTGTATCCATAGAGGAACATGTGCTGATGATTGCATCGTCGACAACGAAAATTAGGTATGTCTTACAACTAGCTTCCTGTTCCTTCTACTCTAGCAATTTCGAAATGATGAATTAGCTGAAGATCTGATATCCCTTTCAAAGAGCTTAGTAAACATTAATTTTTCTCGGTCTTAGCTGCAGAAATGTGTGAAGCGACTTCAATTTCTTGATAATGAGCAAGGTCGTTTCTTGGTGGTCCAATATTTTGCAATTGGTACTCTAATACTTGATGCATCTTTTTCTTTTAGTTGGGTCAGTATAATATTGATTAATAAGTGCAATAATATTGTACAAGTGTTTATTGATGATGAATTATGCCTAAACTAGTTATGAGTCCATAATTTTGTTTCTGGTTTGTGTATTATGCAGGGAGAGTGTTTTGCAAAAAGGGATGTGGCGCAGATGGGGATACGTGGGAAGAAAATCATCTTCTGGACGTCGATCATCAATGATATTTGTAGCTAGTGCATATTGAAACTTTCTAACAAATGTTTTTGAAATCTTGTAGCAATTTAATACATTTGAAGTACTTTGGATTTGAACTGGTGATTGGATTTTGGAGAATGATATGTTACAGTGGTTTTATTTAATTAATTCCTTTGTAGAACAAGAAGTTGGTAAATTGGTTGGTTGGGAGAATTTTATGATAGTTGATGGATTATTATTATACCATTGAGCCAATTTGAATATTGGATGGAATATAACAAGTACCATGTAATTTGTAAATATAATATCTGCCAATAATTTATTGGTTGTAGCAGCCATTTAAAATTTTTAAAAAAATCAAAGAAACTAGATATTTATTAAATCTGGTTTCTTAGACTGCACTATCAAAGAAACCGTAGATGCTTAAAATGCAGTCTCTTAAAAAAATCAAAGGAACCGCACTTTTTATTGAAGTGGTTTCCCATTACAGTCAAAGAAACCGAATATTTCATCAATTCGGTCCCTTGTTATTTTATTTAAATTCACAGAATAGGATCTAAGAAACCACTTTTTTGTCAAAATCAGTTTCTTAGATATCTCAAAGAAACCGGGAAAAAACTCTGGTCTCTTTTGCTAAGAGGCCTACTACCTAGGCACTGTATAAAATGAGGTTTCTTTGCCTTGTTTTTCCCGGTTTCTTAGGCTATTTTTGTAGTAGTAACATGCACACAGGTGGTAGTGAATGATATAATTTCTATGAGATGTAATTTTTCCTTTTGCTCCTTTGCTTATGTCAGTATAATTTGTAATAGAGTGGCCCATTCTATTGCTCAATATATCTTCTCTTAATCTGAGTGAAGTGAGAGTATGGATGGAAGGCCACCCTTCTGAGGCTTATTCCTTTGTCTTGTCGGAAACTTTCATTAATTCATAGTCTGATTTTTCCCATCAAAAAAAAAAGAAGAAAATGATCATTTTCAAATCAGTAAATGTTCATTTTTGAAATTTGTATATAAATGTTAATGTTGAACAACACAAAACGACGTTGTTTTGGAGGGGGTACATCCAACACTTGTTGTACCTGGGTGTAGCACTTGCTGTTATGTTCAACACTTTTTTTCCTTTTCTTTTTTGAGAGCTTATCTGCTAATTTAGAAACCCGTATTCTCTCTGTCTTAATTTAATAGCCGTATTAATTTTTTCATGGGGTTTTATGCGATAAGTAGATGTTGGATTATCTATTACTTCATTCATTTTTTTTACTTGCAACACTTTGACTTTTGAACTATTCAAATATTCTACTTTATTTATTTTTTATGATTTATACTTAAGGAAAAACATGTTAACGTTGAATCTTGATACGTCTTAATATACATTTTCTTAGATCAATTTGATATAATTTTTTACTTGTCGGATGAAAGATATTAATTACCCAATTGTGCATTGACAAACGTGAAAAGTAAAGTGTTGCAATTAAAAAGAAATGGAGAAAATATCTCTATTATACAAGTGAAGAGGGGAGGGGCATATCAGTAACACCACATTTAGTGTCCCCGTCTAAAAGACTAAATTACCCTCACATTTCACAATTGCATACTCCGTATTACTTTAAATCTGAATCCTCCTTCCGCTTCAATATAGAGATTAATTCTAAGGGTAATATAGATTAATTCTGTTAAATTCAAACAAAGTAAATACGCCAATTACAAAGTAATGAAGAACAAATTTGCCAATTACGTCAATTACAAAGTATTTACAATTAATCCCCTTATTAGTTTGTAACCCCCTAATTCTCTCTCCCCTAATTAATTAATCCCCTATTGGCGTAATTGGAGGTAACCCCCTAATTCTCCAGCAATCAACCCTTGGAAATTCATCTACAATAATGAAGAATAAATTTGTAACCCCCTAATTCTCTCTCCTTTATAGCTTATAATAGAGTTAAATAATTTGTAAGGAGAATGTGATTACTGAGTGCAGCAATAAAAGGTTAGTCGAGTCTATTCTAATTTAAGGGTATTTGGGGAGGAGAAGTTGAGGGTGGAGGGAAGCGCGGTGGTGGAAGGTGGCGATGAAGGTGGAGGATGTGACGACTGAATGCTAATTTAAGTTTTAAAGATGATTTTTTAATTGGTCAATTAATTATTAAGCTGTGTTTCTCAATTCGGAAGATTGTTGAACTTGCTTGATCATTGAGTATTATTGTATCGGGGAGTTCTTGGATTTAGTATTTGTATTAAGCTGTGTTTCTAATTCTTACTGTTTTTTGTGAAATCATTTACGAGTCGAGTTCAAGACTTAATATTTTGATTTTAAGCTAAAAGATTGTTGAATTTACTTGATGATTGAGTATTGTTCCATTGGGGGGTTATTGAATTGTGTAGCGTGTTCTTGGATTCAGTATTTGTACTTTTGAATGATTAAGTTGTGTTTCTTAATTCTTACTGTTATTGGTAAAATCGTGTAAGAGTCGAGTTAAAAGATTAATATTTCGATTTGAAGCTGAAAGATTGTTGAATTTACTTGATGATTGAGTATTGTTCTATTAGGGAGTTATTGAATTTGTGTATGGAGTCCTTGAATTCAGTAGTGGTACCTTTTGAATTGGTGATGTGTGATTCTTTAATCAAGTGATGATAGGGTAACCGGGTAAGGAATTGTCTAGACTTGAGAATGAAGTTTATCCTGCTTTTACATTGACCTGTAGTTTTTGAATCGTTGGAGTCATAAATCTTCGTATTGAATTATGTTTTTAATCTCGATTTTCTGTCACGTAAGATATAGTTTCAAGAAATTTTTGAGGAATGCACGGTGGTGGAAGGTGGCGATGAAGGTGGAGGATGTGACGACTAAATGCCATAATTTGCGGACGCGGTGAAGCGTTGGAGGGATTTTGCGTGGAGGCGGAGAAGGATTTCGGTTTCAATTTCGAGAGGGAGGACAGTTGTCATTGAAGAGGCGATCGATTTCTCCAAGGAGCTTTGGGACGTGATATCACTTTCTAATTTTTCTAATTTTTTCTAATTTTTCTAATTTTTTCTAATTTTCTATCCTTTTTTTAATTAATTTTTTTATGTATGGATTATATATTATGAAAATAATATATGCCATATGATACCGAGTAAAAATTTATTAATTTACTAAAAATGATCTTTGGTAATATTTTAGTCAAATCGGTATATTAATTCAAAAATTCATCCATCATAATTTAACAAAAAAAATATAAAAACAGGTACAGAAAATGTATATTTGAGTAGTTATGAACTTATGAATTTTGCAAAAATTTTGGGTTAAGTGTTATCCCAATATGACTTATTGAAGGAAATAATGCCCTTGGTCCAAGTATGCATTCTATGTTAAATCTAATAAATGCGGTTCAGTATTAATTAACAAGTTAATAATTCAGTGAGATCAAGTGAGCTGAATGCCTAGCTAGAGGCCGCTTCAGTTCAAGTGGAATTAATGATATTAATCCACAGCTTACTCTTGACTGAACCCGTAGGGTCACACAAATAGTACGTAAACGGATCAAGTATTTAATGGCATTAAATACTCCATCTATGAATATTCGGAACCGACGGATCTTGGTTTCAGTGGGAGCTAAGATCGTCACAGGCAAGAAATGAATACTCCGGAAACGATGATATTGCCGGAAACGGAAATATGGATCGTATCGGAAATATGAATATTATCCAAGTCGTAGATGTTGCCGGAAACGGAAACATGGTACGTATCGGAAAATATTATTGGAAATGGAAATATTACCAGAATCGGAAATATTGCCGGAAACGGAAATATTGTCAGAATCGGAAATATTGCCGGAATCGGAAAATAATTCCGGAAACGGAAATATTAAATATTTGTTCGAAACGGAAATTAATTCCGGAATCGGAAATATTAAATATTGTTCGTATCGGAAATAGATTCCGGAAATGGAAATTTAATCGGAAGCGTATCGTACGAATTAGCATCGGACGAGGCCTGCCGGACGAAGGCCCAGCACGAAGCCGGGGCCATCGCCCAGCAAGCATGCGCGCCACAAAGCCCAGCCAAGGCAGCGGCCAGGCCTACCGCAAGGCAGGCCCAGCGCGCGCCAAGAGGCCGCGGCTGCGTGGGCCGTGCTACGCGGGCTGCTGCTCGCACGCGCATGGGCGGCCCTTGTGGCTGCCGTGTGTGTGTGAGTTTGTGCTCATGCATGATTCCTGAATCTGCAAGAGTCAGTGTATGATTAAATGTCTATTCCTAATTGGATAAATTAATTAAATAGAATTCATGTAGGATTCTAATTCCAATTAATTCGCATCCTACTAGGATTACGATTCCTTTTCCATAACTCTATAAATAAAGGCCTAGGGGTCATAATTTATATACAAGTTTCAAAGTATTCAAAAGTGAGTTTTTGAGAGAAAATCAAACACACATCTTGCTCAAAAGTGCCGAAATTTTCTAGTACCTTAAGGGCGATTCTAGTTGGTCAATCTTAAGGCGGATCCGGACGTGCTGTGGACTATCTACGGAGGGACGACACTTGGAGTCCTAAAAGACTTGTTCTTGTTCGGTTCGGGCGCAGCTAGGGAGGGCACGCAACAAAGAGTATGCATCTAAATTATGCTATATGATTATGTGTAAATAATATGTTGTCCTGGGTTAATGGTTGTTTCCGCATGATCTATGTAATGTCATATGTATCATAACCTTACAGTGGTATCACGAGCCCCTTATTATTTTCATAATCTAAATTGCATGAACATGGTTAAATATTACAAATTTGCAAGAATTAAAAGGGGTGATTAATTTTCGTAATTGTTAATTAATTGCAAATTGCGTTTATTTAATTATACGTACGCAGTTTTTCGGCAGATTCTTCGTTACTCATCCGAATTGAGTGATTTTTGTGTCAATTCCGCATGTAAAAGGCATTCTAAAATTTTGACAAAAATAGTATTTTTCTGCCGAACCCAGAATTCTCAAATTCGAAGCCTAACTATGACTTTTCGAAGGTTTTAGTTTTTCGAATGCAAAATTTCGTAAATTTAAGATGTTAAATTAAATATTTGCGATTCTTGTTGATAAATCTTGAATTTTTGATTGACCTACTGCATATGTTTAACAAGTTTGAATGCCTAGTCTTGTTAATTATGCAATCTAATTTGTAATTATGATTAATTTGTTGAAAATTAGAATAATTTAGAATTAATTTGATTTTCATAATTAATTGTAATTTAATTAGAAACCTATGATTAAAAACCACCATAAAAATTGTAAATTTACGATAAATTTTAAATTTTTATGACCTAGACTTGAATCCATATCAATCGGAAATCAATTGGATAATAAATTTTCGATTTTTTCGCCCTAAAATTATGAAATTAATAAGATTTATTAATTTGTCATTAATTTTAAATATAAATTTTAAATTTTTTATGCGATTCGTTCAAATAACTTGCACGCACGAAGCAATGGACGCTTCGTGTTACCCTTAAGGGGTGTTGTATAATGCGGGCATGCGACGACGAGCAAGGGAGCTCGTCGCCCGTGCGGCACGAATGCAATGAGCAAGGGCGTAGTGCACGAGCACAAGGCAGGAGCCCTGCCTTGTGTCGTGTGCCACGAGCAATGAACGTATGGGCATGGGCGAGGGGCGAGCCAAGGCAGTCGCGTGTGGGCAGCAAGCGAGCTGCGCCACAACGCGCGCTGCCTCGCACAAGTGCGCGCAGCCTCGCGCGCAGCGAGCGCAAGCTCGCGTGCCACGAGCGCTGCGCACAGCATCACTCGCGCGCACAGCGCGCGATGTCGCCCGCCCAGCGAGCGATGTCGCGCACCAGCGAGCGATGGCTCGCGCGCGCGCAGCGAGCGATCTCGCGCCCCAGCGAGCGATGGCTCGCGCGCGCAGCGAGCGAGCTTGCGCGCCCAGCGAGCGATCTCGCGCGCCAGCGAGCGATGTCGCGCGCGCGCGCTGCGAGCGATAGCTCGCGTGCGATGGGCGCTATGCGGAGGCTTGCGTTGGGACAGCAGCAGCTATGCTACGAGCGCATGGGCTGCGCGCACATGGCCAGCAATGGCTGTGTGCGTACGGCCCATGGGCGTGCAACGCGTAGGGTGTTTGCGTTACGATTAGATCGTTTTGAATGTTTAATTTGAAAATTTCAGTTCACGTAATTTTAATTAATTTTAAAATTAATAATTTGAATTAATTTCTTGGATTTTAATTTTGAATATTATAATTATAATAAATGGAATTTATTCTAATTATTTTACTAAAATTAAAATCATGAATTAATTTAAATGCGACTGAAATTAAATTAAATTTTTGGATTCAATTATAAATTTATATGAGCTTTAAATTTTAATTAAATTTGTATGTTTCCGGTTAGACTAGAAATACAATTTTATGTTTAAAATTAGTAAAGCATATGAATTTATTGGTTTGAGTGGGAGCGTTTTTAGTCATAAACTCTTGATTAGGTCTACAAATCCTTAAGGTTAAAACAACTCGATTAGAATTAATAAGGACTGAATAATTGGTAGATTATTGGTGACCTTGATTAATTGCTGCAAATGTTTACGTGATGCATAATGTGTTTTACTAACCAGCTATGTGGGCCATTCATGATAATGAATGGGTGAATGGTATATATTGTATATGTACTGTTTTGCAGGTTATGAAGTGACTAGTATGGCCCAAATAGGATAGAAAATATGGTCTGCGTACCATTAATTTGAATGTAATTGGTCTAAAGTACCAAAGTTATTTTTCAATTCAAATATGGTCTGCGAACCATCAAATAGTTGTAATTAGTTATAGCTTATCCTATTTGAAGAAAATGGTGCCTCCCACGGAGATTTTCAAGACGGACTTTGAAGTCAAAGCTTCAAGATGAAGTCGGGCCATACTAGATCACAAATATCTTATGCATGTTTTAAGTTATTTATTGCTTTAAATATGTCTTAAAATGCATGAGATCAAAAGCTTGATTATGTTGCATGATTAAGGATTTTAGTTCACTTAAAATCTAACCAACATAGTAAGAGCCTTAAGTTCCAAACTTAAAAATTGAGTTAAAAGGTGCCATGCCAAAATATACACTTGCTTGGATATCCTTTACATCAATCTAGTAATAGTTTTCGCTCAGCGAGGTGTTACTTATTGGTCCTAAAGGGGCAAGGTACACAAATAATTGTGAGTACATGTTAGTTTTGGTGAAACTCAACGATATAAGTAAGGAGTCCTTTTATGTCGTGGCAAATTCGATAGGTTTACCTAATAAGTTCTTAGACGTACCTATCAACCAAGAATAGTTTCTAGACTATTAGCAAAAGGCTTTTGCTTACCTAAGATGTTCTAGGATTAAGTCGACAAACTGTGCTTAGTTCTTCAATGATTTTAGGATCTTGGAATCATTTTATTCACACCTGCCGGAACACATAACTTGAATAAAATGCTTAATAAACATTGAATTATGCATGTATGCTAGAATTTAAGTTTATTAAGAGAAACTGTGAATGGTTATTTATTTGTTTATTCTTTTCAATTGTAGTTTTAAAATGGCAAACAACAATCAAAACATCATCATGGGTTCTGAGCTTATGGTCAAGCTGAACCTGACAAATTTTCTTGAATGGGAAGCTAAGCTAGTTGAAATAGTCAAACTCAATGGACTTGAGTATGTACTATCACATCCCATGCCAAGCTACTATGCCAGAGACATGACCCCTGAGAGATTTTACGCCTGGGATGCGGATCTCAAAAAGGTTATGAGTCTCATGCTGAACAATATCCCTGATGATTGGGCTAGAAGGTTTGTAGCCTATGAACCTTTTACGCTCATCAAAAATCTGAGGGATATCTGTCGTGGAAGTACGGAGGACAGGGACCTGAACGTCCATGAGTTGATTGAATCAATGTCTGGGCTAAAGGTTAGTTCTCCCAACAGGTGTTATAGGATGGAGGTCCAAGAAACACATGTTCAGCTCCTTCGCACTAAACAGAGGGTAGGCGTCCCACTGAGGTTCCATGTGGATCTTATGTGTTCATATTTTGATCGCCTAAGTCTACTAGGAACACCAATAAGCGAAAGGATGGCAGTCTCTGTCTTGCTCAATTCACTACACAATGGGTTTGGTCGCTTCAAGCAACAATACCTAAGTGAACCAAGAGAAGAAACAGTTGCAGAATTTATTCACCTTGTCAGAAAGGCTGAAATAGTACTGGACTGTGAAGCCAAAGATTTACTCAAGGCTAGAAAGAGACCATTCAAGAAAGGTGGAAAGTCCAAGGGCAATGCTAAATCAAAGCAGGACAAGTCCACATCAAGCTGTCTTTATTGTGATGGAATAGGCCATTACAAAAGAGAATGTCCAAAGCTAAAGGAAGATCAGAAGAACGGAACAGTCGTTCCATCTTCAGGTATTTTCGTTATAGACTGTATACTTGCTAATTCAACTTCTTGGGTATTAGATACAGGTTGTGGCTCACACTTATGTTCCAATCCACAGGGACTAAGAAGAAGTAGAAAGTTAAGCAAGGGTGAAGTCGACCTACGAGTGGGAAATGGAGCACGGATTGCTGCATTAGCCGTAGGAACTTACTATTTGTCGTTGCCCTCCGGGCTAGTTTTGGAACTGGAAGAATGTTTCCACGTTCCAAGTCTTACTAAAAACATCATTTCAGTTTCTTGCTTAGATGCTAAGGGATTTTCCTTTATAATAAAAGACAATAGTTGTTCGTTTTATTTTAAAGAGATGTTTTATGGATCTGCTAGATTAGTCAATGGACTTTATTTATTAGATCACGACAAACAAGTATATAACATAAATACCAAAAAGGCCAAAAAGGATGATTCAGATCTCACCTATCTGTGGCATTGTCGATTAGGCCATATAAACTTGAAACGCTTAGAAAGACTTCAAAGGGAAGGAATTCTAGAACCATTTGACTTAGAGGATTATGGTAAATGCGAATCATGTTTACTTGGCAAAATGACAAAGCAACCTTTCTCTAAAGTTGGAGAAAGAGCAAATGAACTATTGGGTTTAATCCATACAGATGTATGTGGACCAATGAGTACAAATGCTAGAGGTGGTTTCAGCTACTTTATCACTTTCACTGATGACTTCAGTAGGTATGGTTATGTCTACCTAATGAAGCATAAGTCTGAATCCTTTGACAAATTCAAGGAATTTCAGAGTGAAGTAGAGAATCAATTAGGCAAGAAGATTAAGGCACTGCGGTCTGATAGAGGCGGTGAATATCTGAGCTATGAATTTGATGACCATCTGAAAGAATGTGGAATTCTATCAGAATTGACTCCTCCTGGAACACCACAATGGAACGGTGTGTCAGAACGGAGGAACAGAACCTTGCTAGACATGGTCAGGTCAATGATGGGTCAGGCCGAACTTCCATTAGAATTTTGGGGACATGCACTAAATAGAGCTGCACTCACTATAAATAGAGCTCCGTCTAAAGCTGTCGAAAAGACTCCATACGAATTATGGTTTGGAAAACCTCCAAATGTGTCTTTTCTTAAGATTTGGGGATGTGAAGTATACGTCAAACGATTAATTTCAGACAAACTTCATCCAAAATCTGACAAATGTATCCTTGTGGGCTATCCAAAGGAAACAAAGGGGTATTACTTCTACAATACATCTGAGAACAAAGTGTTTGTTGCTCGAGATGGTGTCTTTTTGGAGAAGGATCACATTTCCAAAATGACAAGTGGGAGAAAAGTAGACCTCGAAGAAATTCGAGTCGAACAACAAACTCTAGAGAATGCTCAAGATGACATTCAGGATGAAACTCAGAGATCTTTAGAAGAATCTGGTGAGAATCATGGTCAATCTAGAAATGTTACCCCGCGTAGATCGCAAAGATATAGATCTCAACCGGAAAGGTACTTAGGTATTTTGACGAACGAGAGCTATGACGTTCTATTACTTGAAAGTGATGAACCTGCGACTTACAAGCAAGCTATGACGAGCCCTAGCTCCAAGCAATGGCAAGAAGCCATGCAATCTGAATTAGACTCCATGTCTGAAAACCAAGTATGGGATTTGGTCGATTTGCCAGATGGCTACCAAGCCATTGGAAGCAAATGGGTTTTCAAACTGAAAAAGGACAAGGATGGGAAACTTGAAGTTTTCAAAGCTAGATTGGTTGCAAAAGGTTACAGACAAGTCCACGGTGTGGATTACGATGAAACCTTTTCACCAGTTGCAATGCTAAAGTCTATTCGAATAATGTTAGCAATCGCTGCATATTACGATTACGAAATATGGCAGATGGATGTCAAAACTGCTTTCTTAAACGGCGTTTTAACAGAAACTGTGTTTATGACACAGCCTGAAAGTTTTGAGGATCCAAAGAATGCTAAAAAGGTATGCAAGCTAAAGAAGTCAATCTACGGATTGAAGCAGGCATCCAGGAGCTGGAATATACGTTTTGATGAAGCAGTCAGTGACTTTGGTTTCATCAAGAACGCAGACGAATCTTGTGTATACAAGAAGGTCAGTGGGAGCAAAATTGCTTTCCTAGTATTATATGTCGACGACATATTGCTTATCGGAAATGACATTCCTATGTTGAACTCTGTCAAGATTTGGCTTGGGAAATGTTTTTCGATGAAGGATCTAGGAGAAGCACAGTACATATTGGGCATCAAGATTTACAGAGATAGATCTAAAAAGATGATTGGACTTAGTCAAAGCACTTATATCAATAAGGTGCTTGATAGGTTCAAGATGGCGGACTCCAAGCGAGGCTACCTACCCATGTCTCATGGAATGACTCTAAGCAAGACTCAGTGCCCAAAAACACTTGATGAGATATGCATCATTGATTGGTTCAATAATGTATGCTATGATATGTACACGCCCGGATGTTGCGTACGCACTCAGTGCTACGAGCAGATACCAGTCAGACCCAGGAGAGGCGCATTGGACTGCTGCCAAGAATATTCTGAAGTACCTGAAAAGGCACAAAGATGACTTCCTGGTCTATGGTGGAGATGATGAATTAATTGTTAAAGGCTATACGGACGCAAGTTTCCAAACCGACAAAGATGATTTCAGATCACAGTCTGGGTTTGTCTTCTGCCTCAACGGAGGAGCAGTAAGCTGGAAAAGTGCTAAGCAAAGCACCATTGCGGATTCTACAACTGAAGCGGAGTACATTGCTGCACATGAAGCAGCAAAGGAAGCTATATGGCTAAGGAAGTTCATAGGAGAACTTGGTGTAGTCCCCTCCATTAAAGGACCAATAGCCCTGTATTGTGATAATAACGGAGCTATTGCACAGGCAAAAGAGCCTAGACACCACCAGAGAGTCAAGCATGTACTTCGTAGATTTCACCTTCTACGAGAGTTCGTTGAAAGAAAAGAAGTCGAGATAAGCAAAATTGGAACTGATGACAACATATCAGATCCATTAACTAAACCTCTGCCGCAAGCGAAGCACAACTCGCACACTGCAGCTATGGGAATCAAGCATATTGGAGAATGGCTTTGATGTCTCTGTTTAATGTTTTAAAGTTTTAGAGTTTAAATCTTTGTAAAACATTATTGGTTAATCATTCACAATAAATGAAAGAAATTCATTTTTCCATTTAATTTGTGGTTTATTAAATGATGAGTCCCTTCAACTTGACGATATATTCAAGATAGACTGTCAGGACCAGTCCTGTGACTAAGAAATGTCTATCAAGTGAACTTGAATGTCAAAGGTTGAAAATGGTCCCTAATCGGAGTTTTCTATAAAATTGGACGCATAGAAAACGTTAGACGATTAGAATGCAAGATGACTAGTAGTTCTGTTTCTTGAACTATATGGACATGGCAATGTCATAATCATTTGCATAGATACTTACTTTGGGAAGACTAGTATCGGACAAGACCTATGAAACTTTACTGTAAGAGATGAAAGTCTGTCATAAGTAAATTTCATTAAATTATTAGACACTAAATCCTCAATACCTGAGTGATTTGAGATTACTTGTTTGAGAACTGGTTGCTTTGACGTTGACCAACCGTCGCACCGTAAAAGGAGGCTATAAAGGCAACGCTCAGGTAATCACCTATCAAACGAAGTCTAATCTCAAGATCGCAAGATTGGGATTGTCCTCCCATAAATCGGGATGAGATGCTTAAAAGTTGTACAAGGCCACTCGGAGAGCTAGAAACTGTGAAATGCATGGCCGTGCTCGGATGAATCATAGGCTATGATTATCTGTTTATTTGATCAGTTGAACTCTGAAACCGAGGAACACCTCTGGACATAATAAGGATGACAACTCTTACCTTATGTTCAAGAGCAAGCATCGAGCGACAAAGGAATTAGGAAATGCACACTTGTCCCTAAGGACAAGTGGGAGACTGAAGGAAATAATGCCCTTGGTCCAAGTATGCATTCTATGTTAAATCTAATAAATGCGGTTCAGTATTAATTAACAAGTTAATAATTCAGTGAGATCAAGTGAGCTGAATGCCTAGCTAGAGGCCGCTTCAGTTCAAGTGGAATTAATGATATTAATCCACAGCTTACTCTTGACTGAACCCGTAGGGTCACACAAATAGTACGTAAACGGATCAAGTATTTAATGGCATTAAATACTCCATCTATGAATATTCGGAACCGACGGATCTTGGTTTCAGTGGGAGCTAAGATCGTCACAGGCAAGAAATGAATACTCCGGAAACGATGATATTGCCGGAAACGGAAATATGGATCGTATCGGAAATATGAATATTATCCAAGTCGTAGATGTTGCCGGAAACGGAAACATGGTACGTATCGGAAAATATTATTGGAAATGGAAATATTACCAGAATCGGAAATATTGCCGGAAACGGAAATATTGTCAGAATCGGAAATATTGCCGGAATCGGAAAATAATTCCGGAAACGGAAATATTAAATATTTGTTCGAAACGGAAATTAATTCCGGAATCGGAAATATTAAATATTGTTCGTATCGGAAATAGATTCCGGAAATGGAAATTTAATCGGAAGCGTATCGTACGAATTAGCATCGGACGAGGCCTGCCGGACGAAGGCCCAGCACGAAGCCGGGGCCATCGCCCAGCAAGCATGCGCGCCACAAAGCCCAGCCAAGGCAGCGGCCAGGCCTACCGCAAGGCAGGCCCAGCGCGCGCCAAGAGGCCGCGGCTGCGTGGGCCGTGCTACGCGGGCTGCTGCTCGCACGCGCATGGGCGGCCCTTGTGGCTGCCGTGTGTGTGTGAGTTTGTGCTCATGCATGATTCCTGAATCTGCAAGAGTCAGTGTATGATTAAATGTCTATTCCTAATTGGATAAATTAATTAAATAGAATTCATGTAGGATTCTAATTCCAATTAATTCGCATCCTACTAGGATTACGATTCCTTTTCCATAACTCTATAAATAAAGGCCTAGGGGTCATAATTTATATACAAGTTTCAAAGTATTCAAAAGTGAGTTTTTGAGAGAAAATCAAACACACATCTTGCTCAAAAGTGCCGAAATTTTCTAGTACCTTAAGGGCGATTCTAGTTGGTCAATCTTAAGGCGGATCCGGACGTGCTGTGGACTATCTACGGAGGGACGACACTTGGAGTCCTAAAAGACTTGTTCTTGTTCGGTTCGGGCGCAGCTAGGGAGGGCACGCAACAAAGAGTATGCATCTAAATTATGCTATATGATTATGTGTAAATAATATGTTGTCCTGGGTTAATGGTTGTTTCCGCATGATCTATGTAATGTCATATGTATCATAACCTTACACTTATTACGAGTATGAAGTATTATTCTAATATTATGTTGAATGTTGTCATGACAAACAAATCATCCTTTGTAAGACGAATCAACTATTCATATCAAGTTATCAACTATTTTTAAACTATGATGAAGAGATTAATGGAACATGAAATTAGTGAGGATAATTACGCGAAGGATGGACTTGCCAATCAATCAAATCTTAAAAAGTGTCTCATTAAAATTTAGTCATGTTTTATATGAGGAACTTTGGGACGTGATATTGGAGATATTAATCCAGAGAATTCTTATAATATTAGTTATGTGTTGCACATCGATTGGGCGGAAGAGTGCATGTGGTTAAACAAGTATATTGTGAGCAAGAGAAAAAAAGTGAAACACAATATGTTATATGTTTAATTACTAGTATAATTCTGTAATGAGATTTTGATTTTTCATTGTGATATATTAGTTGTAACAACACACTTTTATGTTTTTTAATAATTTCGCAAGTATATTGTGAGAAAGAGAAAAAAGTGAATCACACTATTTTATATGTTTAATTATTTTACTTCAGTAATGAGATTTTGATTTTTCATTGTAATATATTAGTTATAACAACACAATTTTAAGTTTTTCTTAATAATTTCGCACGATTTGCGTGCATATAAGACTAGTTAAACATGTACGAAGTAAAAAGAACTATGAAACATATGCAGGTGGAAAAGGCAAAAAAAATGCTCTTATTTATTAAAAGTAAACAATAAAAGGTTAATAAACAAGGGAATTGACTATTTAGAAGAAAAAAAACAAATTAAAAAAGAAAGAAAAAAATACATTTTGTTACAACAACTAGAGTCAAACCCCAAACCTTTTGGACGTGGCAAATAAAAAATTCTACAATAAATGTCGTGCACCGCTATTTATCACTAATTAAATAAACGTCGTGCACCGCTATGTAGTACATTAATTTATTTATTTAATTAAATCTGTGTTGCTTTTCATATCTTGTTACTACGTACTTAGTATATGTTCGTTTAAATGGTATTGACTTTATAAATTTTGTTGAAGGTTCTAGGATCAAATCCTAATACTATTTTTTTTTTCATTTTTTCTGTACGATTTGTTTATTTTTCAACCCCTTTTCATTTTCTTTATACTACCTCCATCTTTACAGGATATTGTATGTGTTGTGCTTTCCTCCTTTTAAAAAAAACATTTGTAAAATATATTTTTAGAGGAGAATTCGATAAACGACAGGTATATTATAAATTTTAAATAGTTTGTGATAGTTTTTCCGAAATAATCACATTGTATTTTTTAATATGCCCTCCTATATGTAATGTTTTACTCGCTTTTGATTTTGGTGTGTTTCGTAATCTACTCACTTTCTATTATAAATTGTTCCATAATAATCTACTTATGATCTTATATACGAAGTTTACAATTGCACACTGATGGATGGTCATGGAAATGAATGTACCATCTTGTCCCACATCTCCTTAAATATTTACACATTTCCACTATTAATTCTTCGACTATTTTTCGTTTTTTTTTTGACAAGGCGACAAATGGTGTAGAAGGATTTTATATTTTCACATAATTCGTATTCATATTTTAGACTTGGTTATGCTCTCATTGAAGCAAATATATAGACCCACCAAATGATTCTATCGAGTTTGAGCCATTATTTTAAGGTTTTTTGGTTCAGATAAAATCGGAATCATTTCACAAATCAAATTAGTCAAGTTTAATTTTTAAATGTTACATATAAACAATTTAAAATTAAAGAGGACATATATAATTTGATGAATCATGATCTAAGATTTATTTTTTTCATAAAGAAAATTAATTATACTTTAATCATATGGTTTTAGGGGGGGGGGGGGGGGGGAACAAAAGAGGTTTGACTACTTGTTAAAAAAAATTTAAAATAAAAAACCCCTAATTTTCTCGTCTTCGATTTCAATATCTCACGCACTACTCCTTGATCTCTTTCATTTCATTGTTGTTGATGTTGTTTGTGCTCACGACTTCTATTAATTTTTGGTTCATCACATATTCACAGCCAGATCTCCATCTTTTCCATCTCGCCTTAGTCCAAAGCAAACCTATGAAGCGTCAATTGTCCGCTTAGGTCTATTCGGAGCGTACCAAAATCTTGTTGAAGAGAAGAAAAATAAATTAAAAAGTTCAATCATACCAGAACATGAAGAGAAATCTTCAAATTATCACGGATTTGTAATTTGGGCGAACCAAAATTTGATTATGGAAAATATTAATGGAGAAAAATAGGCAGAATGAGAGAGAAGGTTGGGGAAACTGAAGGAGAGAGAGAAAAGCAGAAGTAATTTTTTGAGAGAGAAAGAAGGTTTACTTAATAATTAATCCTTATTAAATTAATTAATGAGTAATTTCTTAGTAGTAGATAGCAGTAAAAATCACTTCCGATACATAACAGTACATGACGTTCACTGTAGACTCATTTGTGGCAAACTATCTTGATACCACTTCGCCATTTTATATCATGGCTATTATTGTGCAGATTTTTTATATAGGCGATTTGTTACTATTGATTTCAAGTTTCTGTCCATTTGTTTTTTTACCGGGGGTGACACGTGCCCCTCCCCTGCGGCCTTTAGCTGGGCCCGTCAGTATTAACAACAAATTATCCAAACATTTCATCTCATCTCTTTCATACGTTAACAAGGGGCAATGATTTGAAACCACAACTTTTTTCAATACAAAATTACAAATTCTCTCAAACACTTTATCATTTTTTTAATGTACTCATATATTTTATTTCTAAAAACTAATTATTTAAAAAATAGGTGGACAAGATCAAGTTGAAGATATACCCCTAGCTATAAGAATTTAAGAAGGCAAAATGAGACCTTCGAGTTGAAAACTTCAATTAAAAGATGCACAGTATGACTACCTACAAAATCAAAATAAACTGCGTTAGGAGTAATCTAACGATGATAAATAAAATTATATAAACTATAATAAACTGAATAATAAAAAAATAATTAACTTAATTAAAATTAAAATGAAAATACTATGAAGTGTATTGACTACGGTTGGAGAAAATCCATGAAATGCTGGGGGATTAAGTTGATCGTTGCTTAAGCCGTTAAGCCCTTTTGTTGTAACATTAGTTGCCTGCCATATTTAACTTATTTCAGATATGGCCATCGTTTTGGTATAGCCGATTAGCCGCAGGCTGGCTATTTGTATGTATTTTGTGCATGCCCATCCTCCCTGATTTATATAAATTGAAACAGCACGTTTTGTGTCACGCGGCCTGACGGCCACGCGCCTGTTAGACCGCTGATTTCCCACGCGCGCGTGGGCTTCACGCGCTATATAAAGGGATTTTTTTCCTCTCTCTCCTTCCTCCTTCCTTCTTCCTTCTTCCTTCCTCGACAATCTAATTCGCTCTCAACCCCTAAACCTAATTTCGCGAAATTCTTCCGCCTTTGCTCCGCCACAATCGCCGCCGATAAATTTCAACGCCGACATGGACGACGGCGGCTATGAGGACCTTAATCCTCCTCCACAATTTCAAGCAGCACAGATATTTTAACCTCCATCGCAATTTCAACCACCACCGATATTTCAACCGCAATTTCAACCTCCTCCACCATATGAAACACCTCGACACCTTCTACCTCCTCCTCGATTTCTACCACCTCCGATATTTCAACCACGATTTGCAGCTCATCAGCCATATGAAACTCCTCGCGAACTTCATCCTCCTCCTCGATTTCAACCTCCTGCGCGATTTGATAACCCTAATCAATTGGCTTCAACTAATCGATTTAATAAACTTAATCGATTTCATACTCCTAAACCTCCTCATTGTGGTGCTAATTCTTTGCGATTTGTCACTCCTGCTCCGGAAACAACAATGGAGTTCCAGCAAGTAACTACTGAAACAAGCTCTGCAACGAAATAAAATACATCTGAAACAAGCTCTGCAACAACAGAAGAAACAACCTCAGCTTATTTTTCAGGTTTTAAGACTTATTTAATTAATATAGTTAACTAAGACCCTGTTTAGTTCACCTTATTTCAGGACCTTATTCTTATTTCAGATTTAATCAGATCAGATCAGACCAGATCAGAAAAAATAAGTTCAGATCAGATCAGATCAGAAAAATAAGTTCAGATCAGATCAGACCAGATCAGATCAGATCAGACCAGATCAGATCAGATCATACCAGATTATTATTATTATTATTATTATTATTATTATTATTATTATTATTATTATTATTATTATTATTATTATTATTATTATCATTATCATTATTATTATTATTATTATAAAACGTTACAAGCTTAACAAGCTACAAAGATCAAATGAACTACAAGAAGTTGGAGGGGAGCCGAGAAACAATCTGGGCCCCCACTCCTCTAGCTATGGCGAACCCGATCCTGCTGAAAATGTGGGCAGCTGCCCGTGCCCCATTGTCTTGAGCCCTGGAGTACGCCTGGACCCGCTTCAGCAAAGAAACAGCCCCTTTCTCTAATTCCCCAAAAGAAGAGAAGGAAAAAGGGAAGAAACCGTAACCCAAAGCCCTACAACGTGCCCCATACTTATTCTGCTTCCGCTGCGCTGCAACCGCCACAACCCGACCCGGAACGAAGCCTGACAACCCAGATTGCGTCATAGGGGAAGACCCAGTCAAGTCAACACACACATCCAGACCACCATCCCATGAGTAAAGCAGTATATCTGCAGGACGAAGAGCTCCATCACTCTCACTAGCCAGCCCAACATCAACCTCCTTGCGAGCAGAAATCCCCGACCGATAGCAAATATCCAAAAGGGTATCACGAACAACATTATGACGATGTTTGATACCCACAATCCCAGCACAAGACACGGCATGATCCCCATAAATGTCCCCGTCGAAAACCCGAGAGCAAGCAGAACACGGCGTCGAATCAGAGAACAACGGAATACCCAACCGATAGCAAAGAACCGAACGATAAGTCTTACCGTTCATAGTCTGGCCTAACCCCGAGATGGGGACTGCCCGCAACCAAGCTGAGGAGTGATCCCCCTGCTGAGATTTCCATAGGGCAACAAAACGTGAAGATAAGGAGTAGGCGGATTCCGCATCAGCAATAACCTTCGTGAAATATATGTCTGCCAATTTCTTCATGAGTCTGGGGGCAGCGATCTCACTAGGGCTACGCATAAGGTCGGTCTCCACGGTCCTGTTGAAAAGACCAAG
This sequence comes from Spinacia oleracea, assembly GCF_020520425.1. NCBI lineage: Eukaryota > Viridiplantae > Streptophyta > Magnoliopsida > Caryophyllales > Amaranthaceae > Spinacia > Spinacia oleracea. The sequence goes on along the minus strand of NC_079489.1, from coordinate 117,442,598 downwards.
AGCATCATCAAAGGCCGGTCCCGGACCTTCAACACCTGAAAGCTGAAGAAGCGAATCCTGCAAACCAGAAGACTGCAAACGGGATGCAAGAAAAGCATAATGCCGAACATCACCAGCTGAATAAACACCCAATCCTCCATAAGAATAAGGCAAGGTGGCAAGGCGCCATTGCCAGTCACCGAACCCAGGTCCCGAAGCAACCACGATGCGCTCTAAAGAAGCCCGCAGAGCCACATCAAAAGATAATTGGGCCGCTTCGAAAAGATGAGGCGGACAAGTGCGCATAGCAAAGTAGAGTTTAGAAACTCCAGTACACGCACGAAGAAGCAACAACTCACACTGGGGATCATTAAGCTTGGCTACAGCATCCATCAACACAACAGTCTTCGACACACGCTGCGAAACAACCTCCTTACAAAAAGAAGAATCCGTACTGACTGGGCCACCAAGCAACTTAACACCAAGCTCAGGACGAGCAATATCCGCAGGAAAGACACCCTCTAGACGACAGCGCGGGTCCTCCGAAGGCCAGAAAACCTCCGTCTTCTCAACATTAACATGAAGACCTAAACGAGGCCCCTCCTCCAAAATCAACTCCAAGACCTGCCCAACCACCAAAGTGTCACCAACAATAGTGCCATCGTCCAAGTACCATGCCTGAAGAGATAGATCAAATGAGTCTCGAATTCGACACACCAATGGATGTAGAACCAGAGAAAAAAGCAAAGGGCCGAGAGGATCCCCTTGCTGCACACCCTGACAAGACCACAAGGTATGCTCCCCATAATACAGCCGCGCTGGAGAAGAGTAGCAGAATTCAACCCAACGCGAAAGAGCAGGACAATGGAGCCGAACCTCACGCAACAAAGCCGATCGATCAACTAAATTGAAAGCATTCTGAAAATCCACCAATAACATAGATAGGCCAACATCGGCCCCACGAGCCTCAACCAACCGATTGACAGCATGGAGAATGGCCTCACCACCTGCTGGAACCCCAACTCCAAACTGCAGACCTCCAAAGTAGTTTCCTAAACGCGGACCAATCAAAGCAGCCCCGACCTTAGAAACAAGGCGCCTCCAAATAGTACCCACCGCAATAGGCCGAACACCCCCACCAGGCTTAACCAATGGCGTAAGAGGAGCACTAGCAATGTATCCTCCAAGCTCAGCGGGACACTTCCCAGCAAGAAAGAGATTAACTACCTGAGTGATAGCATCCACCAACTCATCAGAAACAGCTACAGCAGCACCACCCAAGCAATCCAAAAGGTGCTGAGCACGCAAGCCATCTCTACCGCACGAAGTACCACGCGGAAAGCCCATAATCTGCTCCAAAACAACAGCGGAGGAAGCAGAAAGGTGATGATCAACAGGGATATCCGGTAAGGTAGGGACCGGAACGGAAGGGTGCTTTGCTTGTAAATCTGCAAGAGTAGCATCATCGTAAGGGGCAAGACCTGAGGAAGAAAGAACCCTAACGGCAGCAGTGTAGTGACCGTCAGAAATCTTTCTCTTGCATTGCTTAATATTACGCTCCGCCAAATCATGGTCATCGTCAACATCCAATAGAGAGGGAGACACGCTAGCCAATGTGTCTATGACAAGTTGCTCAGAACCGCCAGGCACACCCCAAGAACGAATAGCAGAGGTGATACACTCCTCCTGTTGCCGCCGCCTAACACCGGAGGAACACTCACGATTACTTCGTGGAGAAAAAGTCTTGAGGACACAAAGAGGTAACACGAGCAACTGAACCCAACAAGCGATGTCATCTGGTCTGCAAATCACCTTATCAAGCGCCCCTTTCAGAACTCGCGAAAAACCCAAACGACATTTGGGAGGGATGGATTTCACAGAACGCAACCGCTTAGACCATAAAGTGTCCAGAAGAGCAACATCAAAAGAAAAATATTGTTCTCGAGGCGCATCAGAAGTAGACAGCTCGGAAGCAGGAGCTTGAGGTTTTTGAATACCGTAGAGAGTAAAACGAATAATACCATCCCCAGAATTAGGTGGGTCCACAAAAACCGTACTAGAACCACTGCCATGCCGACACCTAATACGATGAGTATGCGTCTTGAAACAATCTCCACATAACCAAATTCCCATACGACGAAAGGTAACCTCAGCCGAAGTAAAAACCTGCAAATTGGTAGTAAGGGACTGACGGGTTACATCCCGCACATCAGAGCAACAATGACGATCCCGTAAGTGAGTGATCAGAGAACTCCTTACCAAACCACGCCCACCGCCATCCTGGCACCCGCTAAGACCCACAAAAGGGCAATGAAACTTCTCCACGGAAGCCTCCATATCAAAGCACTTCAACAGCACCACCAACACCAAACGCACACGCAAACAATAACAACACCAAAGAGCAACAACTCAAGCTGCCCAAACTCCAAACTCCAAGACAAACACCAAACTCCAAGACAAACACCAATCTCCAAGACAAACGCACAACAACAATGCAATAATCTGACCAAATCACCAATCACCAAATCACCAAACGCACAACAACAATGCAATAATCTGACCAAATCACCAAACTCCAAGGCAAACACCAATCTCCAAGACAAACACCAATCACCAAACTGGACTTACGAACTTGAAATCACTGAACTGAACCCCGAACAGGAACTGAAATTACGAATAGCCGGAAACTCCGCAGCAGAACTCCACCGTCGAGGCACTACAACCGCACCAAAACAGAAGCGCAACAAAAACAGCACAACCGCACAGCAACCAAACAGAACCACAACAGAACCGAGAACCGCCAGGAGATACCGGAAAAAGCCACCTGGAAAGACACCTTCGTAAGCCGGGAATGTGTTACCGGAGACTGATCAATAACTGCACCAAAAGCCGCCTGAAAACTTCCACGCTAATTACGGTAGAAAATACAGATAAAACCGACCCAACACCGCGTATATCTCGCCTGAGAACCGCCTGACCTTTGCCGAAGCCTTCGTCGGACCAAACCACCGTAGCCTCCGCCGGAAGAAGAACGTGCCCTAATATGCCATAATCGCATTCATAATCGCCGGAATAGTGAGAAATTGCACCGATGTCGAACCAAAACTGCACCTATACCAAAACCGAGAAACTCCTCCGAAATCACAAAACCAACGCCTAAAACTGCCTGAAATTACGCCGCCTCACCCTGTCCTTCGCCGGACACTCTGCCGGACACCCCTACCGTTGAAACTGCCGTTGAAGCTGCCGTGGAAACTGCCCTAATCAGCCATACTGGCATGCCCTAATCGCCCCTTATTATTATTATTATAATTATTATTATTCCTAGAAGATGCAATTTGTATTTGTTTATATATTCTCTAAATAATTAATGATGAAGCACATTAGTTTGAATTCAAGTGACAAACATTGTACGCAAACGGGATGCAAGAAAAGCATAATTCCGAACATCACCAGCTGAATAAACACCCAATCCTCCATAAGAATAAGGCAAGGTGGCAAGACGCCATTGCCAGTCACCGAACCCAGGTCCCGAAGCAGTCACGATACGCTCTAAAGAAGCCCGAAGAGCCACATCAAAAGATAATTGGGCCGCTTCGAAAAGATGTGGCGGACAAGTGCGCATAGCAAAGTAGAGTTTAGAAACTCCAGTACACGCACGAAGAAGCAACAACTCACACTGGGGATCATTAAGCTTAGCCACAGCATCCATCAACACAACAGTCTTCGACACACGTTGCGAAACCAACTCCTTACAAAAAGAGGAATTCGTACTGACTGGACCACCAAGCAACTTAACACCAAGCGCAGGACGAGCAATATCCGTAGGAAAGACACCCTCTAGACGACTGCGTGGGTCCTCCGAAGGCCAGAAAACCTCTGTCTTCTCAACATTAACATAGAGACCTAAATGAGGACCCTCCTCCAAAATCAACTCCAAGACCTTTCCAACCACCAAAGTGTCACCAACGATAGTGCCATCGTCCAAGTACCAAGCCTGAAGAGTTAGATCAAAAGAGTCTCTGATTCAACACACCAATGGATGTAGAACCAGAGAAAAAAGCAAAGGGCCGAGAGGATCCCCTTACTTCACACCTTGACAAGACCACAAGGTATGCTCCCCATAATACAGCCGCGCTGGAGAAGAGTAGCAGAATTCAACCCAACGCGAAAGAGCAGGACAATGTAGCCGAACCTCACGCAACAAAGCCGATCGATCAACTAAATAATGGTATATGTTATTATTATTATTATTATTATTATTATTATTATTATTATTATTATTATTATTATTATTATTATTATTATTATTATTATTATTTATTATTATTATTATTATCATTGGTATATGTTCATATCATTGTTATTATTTAATATTTTATTACTATTATTGCTTTAATAAAAAATAATGTTGTTGTTGGTGCAATTAAAATCTATTATTTAAGGCATAAAGAACATTTACAAAACATTCAAATTCATCATGTCCAAATTAAAACCATAGAAACGGTATGATCATGTCATGTCCATATCAGAACTGATTTTTATAGATCAGAACCATTATATATCTAGACCAGAACTGGTAGGATCATATAATATCCAGATCATAATTGATCTGTACAGATCATGTCCAGCTCATGTTCAAATCTGCAATGATCTTGTCTACATCAGAACCGATCCTTGTAGAACCAACATGTTCAGATCAAAATCGATTTGTACAGATCATGTCCAGATCAGAATCGATATGTCCAAATTATAACTGGTCTAGATATCGACTCTATACAGATTATGTTCAGATCAGAATTGATCTGCACAGATCATGACCAGATCAGAATTGATATGCACAGATCATGATCAGATCAGAACTAATCTGCGCAGATCATGTCCAGATCAGAACTGATCTTTACAGATCATATCCAGATCAGAACTGATCTTTATAGATCATGTCCAGATCAGAACTGGTCTGTACATATCATGTCCAGATCAGAACTGATATGTACAGATCATGTCCAGATTAGAACTGGACTGTACAGATCATGTCCAGATCAGAAACTGAATTGTATAAATCATGTCCAGATCAGAACTGATATGTACAGATAATGTCCAGATCAGAACTGGACTGTACAGATCATGTCCAGATCAGAACTGAATTGTATAAATCATGTCCAGATCAGAACTGATATGTACAGATCATATACATATCATGTCCAGATCAGAACTGATATGTAGAAATCATGTCTAGATCAGAACCGATCTGTACAGATCATATCCAGATCACAACTTATATGTCTAGATCATAACCGATCCATCTAAATCATGTATGAGTCTATCTAATATAAGGAATAGTTAAATCATGAGCAAAGTCCAATAAATAATAACAATATTATAAATTTGTGTAACATTTATTTTACACGTAAGTCGTTTAATATTAATAAATGTAGATTTTTGTTTAAACTTAATTCTGAAGAATCAGATCATATTAGATCAGATCAGATCAGACCAGATCAGATCAGATCAGAAAAATAAGTCCAGATCATATCAGATCAGAAAAAATAAGTTCAGATCAGATCAGACCAGAATCAGATCAGACCAGACCAGATCACATCAGACCAGATCAGGAGAAATAAGGTGAACTAAACAGGGCCTAAATGCTTTCTTTTCGTAACTATTTGTTGTATAAATACTCTGTTTAAGTGTAGAATGAATTAGTGAAGTACATAACTAAGAAAGAAAATGGTTAGAATTTTATTTCTAATGCTACTTTTCAAATTTCATTTTTAACTAATTATGGTAAATTCTTAACTAATTGGTTCCACTTCGTAACTAAATTCTGATTTTCCAATGGTCGGAATGATAAAACACGCGGCAAATGTTTACACACTCACATTGTTTAGAGATTTCGAAAAAGAATTCATATGCAATGGGTTGCATCTCAAATGTTAACTACATCAACGGAAATTTCTTTGGTTACAAAGTGCAACATGAATCTTGGCCAGAGCATACTGCCCAATATGTAGCATTTGATCCAACAACAAATTCCATTAAATGCAGTTGTAGGAACTTCGAAGAATCAGGTTAGTTAATGCTCTTAATTAATTCCTATAAAAAGGTAACTAATGAATTTCATTTGTTAACTAAACTAATATATGGAACACAAGAAAATTTACTAAACTGATACGTTTAACTAATTGCATTTTTACATACACTATTTGGTATATAAACATAACTAATTGAATTGAGATTTTAAATGAACAGATAATATGTTTAACATGTTCAGTTACTAAAAGTGTGTAACCTAATAGCACAAATAAGTTAACTAAATTAGTTAACTTTTTACATCAATTAGTTAACCTTTTCCATCAATTAGTTAACTTTTTACAACAATTAGTTAACCTTTTCCATCAATTAGTCAACTTTTTACAACAATTAGTTAACTTTTTCCATGAATTAGTTAACCTGTACCATCAATTAGTAACTTTTCCATTAATTAGTTAACTTTTTCCCTCAATTAGTTAACTAATTGATTTTATTTTCAAAAGTTCCTGTAATTTAATGGAAATATTGTTGATGTCACAATATGCAGGATGGCTATGTTTCCCTGCAATACGAGTTCTACATATACATTCTATAGTCAACATTCCAGAGCAATATATTTCCAAAAGGTGGACAAAGTTTGCAAAAAGTGAAGTATGGAAGAGAGTGGAACATAGAGAAGATAATGGAATAGAAAAGAGAAAAATTACTCCATGGCGTTATAAGATGGCAAGAAATTTGTACAATTTGGTTATTAAATGTCAAGGGAGTGATGCAGCTAAAAAGATTTTTACTAACTATTATTTAACTAATACATAACAATAAGTACTAATTACTTCAAAAGTTTAACTAGTTTGTTTTAAATCTTAACTAATAGGTTCTTAAGGAAGCTTATGCTCATGTTAACGAAAGCATAAATAAGGTTCTAGAATCAGAAAAAGCAGCAGAAAAGGAGGCAGCACAAAAGGCACAAGAGGACGTTGAACCACAACACACTACAATGAACATGGCACCGTCTACATCATCTTCATCATCAAATGCACCACAGATAATAGTTGAAAATCCACCACTAGTGAAGACAAAAGGAAGAAATAAAAGGAAAAAAAGATACTTTGAGATAAGGACATCATCAACAGGACCTACGGAATTTGGAACTTTTACACCAAAAGAACAACTTTTTTAAAGCATTTATTAACTAATGAAAGACATTGGGTTGAATTTTAGTGTTTATCAAATTGGATTGAATAATTTCACTAATATGTTAGTATACTTCACTAATTGCTTTATTTCATAAACTAATATATTGATTATTTCAGGAAGTACAATTTCATTGTTGTATCAAATTCGGTTAAGTGAGTTCACTAATTTATTTACATATTTCACTAATTAGTTTATATACTTCACTAATTAGTTTAATGAAGTTCACTTATTGCGTTGAACATTTGTCTAATTGATATGTATAAAAAAGTAGTTGGCTTAAAAAGTTAACCTTTTAATTAAATAGTTAACTAATTGACCACTTTTTAGTCAAATAGTTAACTAATTGCCCACTTTTACATCAATTAGTTAACCTTTTTCATCAATTAGTTAACATTTTGAAGCAATTAGTTAACTATTTTTATTAATAAGTTTACGTCACTAATTCATTTTCTAATATGTCACTGATTGGTTTATATACTCCACAAATTAGGTTGGAAAGTTGACTTATTTTTTGAATACTTCGCTAATTTGTTTAAGTAATTGGATGGTATTTTTAAATAATATTTGTAAAAGGTTCACTATTTAGTTTAAATATGTGACTAATTGTTGTAAAAGGTTCACTATTTGGTTTGAATATGTAACTAATTGACTTGAATGCATCACTAAATCATTTTAATACTTCACTAATAGGTTTATATACTCCACTAATTAGGTTGAAAAGTTCACTTATTTCTTTGGGTTGAAATGTTTACCTTTTTAATAAAATAGCGAACTAATTGGGTTGAAATGTTTACCTTTTTCATAAAATAGTTAACTAAGTAATTGGTTGGTATTAGCTTGAAAAGTTCACTTATTTTTTTGAATACTTCACTAATTTGTTTGAATACTTCGCTAAGTTATTTAAGTTATTGGTTAGTATTTCTAACTAATCTTTGTAAAAGGTTAACTATTTAGTTTGAATATGTGACTACTTTGTTTGAATACTTCACTAATTGATTTTATACTTCACTAATAGGTTTATATACTCTACTAATTAGGTTGAAAAGTTCACTTATATTTTTGAGTACTTCACTAATTGCTTGTTGTAAAAGGTTCACTATTTGGTTAGAATATGTGACTAATTGTTTTCTATACTTAACTAATTGAATTTGAGACTTCACTAATTGAATTTAATGCATAAGTAATTTATGTAATAGCTTGACTGATTTGAAATATACCAAGTAAATAATTCAAAATAGGCTCCTGCTAAATATATATGTTTCAACATAAAGGAGCTACTTGCCCAAAATATTCACTAATAAAATTCATGTTTTAAATGACCTATTGGTCAAAATATCAACCAAAAGGAGCGGTTGATAAAAATATTCACATATTAAATTATTTACCAAATATCAACTAAAAAGGACCTGATGGATAAGTTTACTGATTAATTAGAAGGCTTAGGATGAACAAGTTTTGATTTCTTTGGTTTTGGTCCAAGAGTAACATTGTTTTGAGCCATATCAGCTAATGACACTACTTCTCCTGTTGCCACTGGTTGTGCCGTTGCCACTGGTTCAGCTGCTGGTACTGGTTCCTTGTTCTTGGCATTTTGCCTTGATGACTTGTATGTTTTCAAAGTTGCACTGTTGTCATCTACTGACTTCTTTTGGGCTGCTTTCTTCTTTGCAATTGTTTCTAACCTTTTCCTTGTACTTCAGCCTTTTTAAAATCCGCATGCTCTTTCAACTTAGCAGCATCTTCTACTTCTTGCTTCTTCTTTGCTTCTGCTTCTTTTCTCATTCTTTCTTCTTCTGCGTTCTTTTTCTTTCGGCGATAAAAAACAGCAGGGCAAATACCAGCTTTAATAGTGTTTAATGATTCCATTTCCTCCAGCACGTGTGCTCGAATTTCATTCATATCAGAAAGAACTAAGGTTGAACAAATCATAGCCCGTAACATTGTCCTTGTACCGCGCTGAAATGAAAACAAAAAAAATATAGGTTAATGTGTACTAAATGCTGTTTGTACCAAACAAAAAATAGGTTAACTAATAGATAAAAATAGTTAACTAATTGCTTTAAAAAGTTAACTATTTGATGGAAAAGGTTAACTAATTGATAAAAGAGGTTAACTAATTGATGGAAAAAGTTGACTAATTGATGAAATAGGTTAACTAATTGATGAAATAGGTTAACTAATTCATCAAAAAAGTTAACTAATTGATGGGAAAAGTTAACTAATTGATGGAAAAAGTAAACTAATTGTTGTAAAAAGTTGAATAATTAATGAAAAAGGAAAGCTAATGGATGCAAAAGGTAAACTAATTAATGTAAAAAGTTAACTAATTGCTGTAAAAAGTTGACTAATTGAAGAAAAAGTTTACTATTTGAAGAAATAAGTTAACTAATTTATGAAATGCGAATATGAAACTATTGGAAAGATTCATTAAAAAATAAGTTAACTTATAGATAAAAAATAGTTAACTAACTGTTGTACAAAGTTAACTAATTGATGAAATAGGTTAACTAATGGATGAAAAAGGTAAACTAATTGTTGTTAAAAGTTAAATAAATAGTTAACTACCTACATGCTGTAAAAAATTAACTAATTGAAGAAAGGGTTTACTAATTGATAAAAAAAAGGTTAACTAATTGATGAAATAGGTTAACTATTTTTTATCTAATTTATGAAATGCTGAATATGAAACTATTGGAAAGATTCATTAAAAAATAAGTTAACTTATAGATAAAAAATAGTTAACTAACTGTTGTACAAAGTTAACTAATTGATGAAATAGGTTAACTAATGGATGAAAAAGGTAAACTAGTTGTTGTTAAAAGTTAAATAAATAGTTAACTACCTACATGCTGTAAAAAATTAACTAATTGAAGAAAGGGTTTACTAATTGATAAAAAAAAGGTTAACTAATTGATGAAATAGGTTAACTAATGGATGAAAAAGGTAAACTAATTGTTGTTAAAAGTTAAATAAATAGTTAACTACCTACATGCTGTAAAAAGTTAACTAATTGAAGAAAAATGTTTACTAATTGATAAAAAAGGTTAACTAATTGATGAAATAGGTTAACTATTGGAAAGATTCATTAAAAAAAACAATACAACAGAAATAAAAATGAACATAATCATGACTTACATCATCGCAGGTATCTTGAATTTCAGCATCAGTTTGAAGACCTTCAGGAATATGGAACTCAATAATCCTGCTTCGATCGGCTTTGGAATTATCCAGTGCACATTCTGAAGGCTTAGCAGGAGCAGCAGGAGCTTCGGGAGCTTCAGGAACCTCGAGTTTGATAGGGTTAAGACCCCCTAACAAATCAGCAAAAGTCTTAGACACGGGATAGTTGGTTATATCAACCAAAGCTACCCCAAAACCCATCTTGTCCTCGGAGACCAGACGTTCAGTCACTTGTTCATCATTCCAATGTTGAACAAGTGAGATTTCCTTAGGGGGAACTACACCCCGGAACAACAACCTTTGCAGATAAATTATCTCCAAAAATAGAAGACAACCACCAACCTTGTCATTCTTGACGCTCTCTCTCCACCTCTCCACAGCAGACCTAAGGTGGTTTAACACATATTTACACCAATTTTGTTTCACAATCTGTGAAACATCCTCAACGGCCTTGAGAACCTTGATGTCTAACAACCGGTTAGACGTAGGAGCCAAAAAGACACATGTAAAAACAATTAGATAATTACATAAACAATTAGTGAAGCAGTTACATCAATTATTTAACCATTAATTTCAATCAGTTACACTAAGAAAAATTGGTTAAGCAAGCAAAGGAATTAGTTAACAATACTGATTGCTGAAAAAAGGTAAACTATTTTATGAAATAGTTTAACTAATTGTTGAAAAAGGTTAACTATTTGATGAAATAGGTTAACTAATTTATGAAATAGGTTAACTAATTGATGAAATGCTGAATATGAAACTATTGGAAAGATTCATTAAAAAAATAAGTTAACTAATTCATAAATATAGTTAACTAATTGATGTAAAAAGTTAACTAATTTATGAAAATAGGTTAACTAATTGATAAAATGCTGAATATGAAACTATTGGAAAGATTCATTAAAAAAATAGGTTAACTAATTGATAAATATAGTTAACTAATTGATGTAAAAAGTGAACTAAATGATGAACAAAGTTAACTAATTGTAAAATAAGTTAACTAATTGATGAAAAAAGTAACTAATGGATTAAAAAGGTAAACTTATTGTTGTAAAAAGTTAACTAATTAATGAAAAATGAAAACTAATTGATGAAAAGGTAAACTAATTAATGTAAATAGTTAACTAGCTACTTGCTGTTAAAAGTAAATAAGTTAGGCAGGAAAAAAATTAGAAAAATTTTACCTAAAACATATACCACAAAGGCACGTTTAAATTCGTCTCCAGACTCATCTGTTTTAATCAAATAAGACTCCAACTCCATCAAGGTTGGAGCCTGCACAGTTGGTTTCTTGTGGTACTTCTCATTCTATCTCTGAATCATTTTATGGTTGGCATCTCCTTCAACCCGCTTTCTTGGTGTCTCCTAAACATCGACATCCTTGTTTCATGACAGGCCAAAGATGTCATAGACATCATAGTCATATAACTGAACATTATGATTTTCTCCAAATTGGAGCATATGACCAACACAATTAAAATTCTGAAGTAGCCATGGAACAAGGCGTGTGTTGATGTCATGAAGTCGAACACTCAACAAACCACAAAAACCAATTTCTCTTATAGCTTTCAGTTTGTCATCTTTCTTCTTTATAGCATCTAGAAGATCAATCAAAGCCTCCGGTCTACAACTAAGTTTGTAATCCCTACACAAAACAAAAGAATTTAAAACAAAGAATATGTTAAAAGAAGGAAATAAAACAGTTATACTAAATGCTTGACATTCATAACTAATTATTTTTACAGATTACTTTCTTACTTTGAAAAGATAATTACAGAATCAATTTTGAACTAATTGTGTTTTAAGCTTAACTAATTATTATAATTGCTTAACTAATTGATATAGGAAAAATACTAATTCCTGAAAAAGGTAAACTGATTAATGTAAATATTTAACAAATTGCTGTAAAAAGTTAACTAATTGAAGAAAAAGGTTAACTATTTGATGAAATAGGTTAACTAATTGAAGAAAAAATATTTGATGAAATAGGTTAACTAATTGATGGAAAAGGATAAATATTTGATGGTTAACTAAAAGATGAAAAGGTGAATATGAAACTATTGGAAAGATTCTTTAAAAAAAAGGTTAACTAATTGATGAAAAATACTTAACTAAATGCGGTCAAAAGTTAACTAAATGGTGAAAAAAGTTAACTAATTGTAAAATATGATAACTAATTGATAATTGCAGAATCAATTTTTAACTAATTGTGTTTTAAGGTTAACTAATTATTTTAATTCCATAACTAATTGATATAGGTAAAATAATTGGTTTCACAGCAAAAGAAATTAGTTTTAAAATAAATAAAAATAGTTAAACAATGATAAATAATAGTTAAAGAGGATAGAAGTTATACCTATTCATCTCTACGACTTCCCCGCCATCTTCCATGTATTCTAATTTTACTTTGGACTTCTTTGGCCCTCTTCCTACTTTCCTCTCATCATCATGTTTGCCAGCTGCAGCATCTACACTCGGCTTCGCACTAGCTGGAACATCTTCACTCGGCTTCGCACTAGTTGGAACATCTTCACTCGGCTTCAATTCCCAGATGTGTTTTGCGAATTAGCATCATGATAATCAGATGGTTTATTAGCATTTTTCGACCTCATTTTGTGAATTGGAACAATGAATGAATGTAGTTAAAACAATTCCAATACGCAAATACAAAGAATGAAAGATGTATAATGAACATAATCAGTATACATAACAATACAAAAACTAAAACAAATTAAAAAACATAACAATTTCATTGTGTAACTAATTGCTTTGAATGTTTCACTAACCGGTTAAAATAGTTAACTAATTGGATTGTGCAATTAACTAATTGGTTAAAAAACTAAACTAATTGGTCAAGAAACTTTGAAGATAAATAAATAACTAATTCGTTTAAAATTAACTAATGAATGCCATAGTATAACTAATTGCTTTGAAATAATCACTAACTGGTAAAAATAGTTAACTAATTGGATAATAAACTAACTAATTTATCAGGGAACTTTTGATTTAAATAAATCACTAATTTGTTTAAAAACTTAAAACTAATGAATGTCAATACTAAACTAATAACAACAAATACGAAAATAATACATGTGTACTGTTGAACAAGAATAAATTAAAAAATATGAAAAAGATCAAAACTAAAAATACTGGTATCTTAACTAAATACACGAAATTCTTAACTAAAACATCTACAGGTAGATAAAATCACACGAAAAAATAAAAACAAATACAAGTTTGAGCACATGAAAACACTAAATCAACAGAAAAGACCTTAAAAACCTAAAATCACAAATAGCAGTTACAAAACCCTAAAAAAAGACCAAAACCAGTAAGAAAAACAAAACGAACTTTATATTATGAACAAATTGAACAAAAAGAAAGAGAAATGACAAGAAACTTACAATGTGTTGTCGAAAATGAAGAACAACCAACACAATCACGAATCGCAGTTACAAAAACCTAAAAAAAGACAAAAACTAGTAAGAAACCAAAACGAACTTCAAATTATGAACAAATTGAACAAAAAGAAGGAGAAATGACAAGAAACTTACAAAATATTGTCGAAAATGAAGAACAATCGAAATTATCACAAATCGCAATTATGAAACCCTAAATCAAAACCAAAAACAGTAAGAAATCAAAAACGAACATGAAATGATGACAAAATTGAACAAAAAGTAGATGAAAATAGAAAGAACTTACCGAATGTTGAAGTAAAACAGAAAATATCACAATCACACTTTCGAAACCCTAAATCGAACGAAAAAAAAGAGGAGAAATCATTAAGAACAAGGGACGAACAAAGAAAAACAAATGAAAATGCAAAAAACTTACAGAAATTGAAGCAATTGAAGAGAAGATCAAAGAGAAGAAGTTTTCTCTCTCCTAAAATGGAAGAACTCGACGGTTTTCTCTCTCTAAAAGATGAACAGTGATTTGAAAATAGGGAAAAGAGTGGGAAACAAAGCCTTTTATACTCAACCCGTAAATAAAACCGTTTTGAACCCGAATAAAGACTTGACCCGCGCCCTGACCCGCGTCCTGACCCGCACCATGACACGTAGGAAGGTCTGACGCGTTAGACGGCCGTAATTAAAAATTTGTAAAATTGAAAAATCAGTACGGAGTATTGTTTTTTCTCAAAACTCTATCTAAAATATTATGAAGTGAATTTATATTTTTACCATATTTATCTATTTACTATTTTTTCAAAATAATTAATATTCTATTTTATGATTGGACTTTCCTATGTGGACGCTCTCAATGCTCTTGAAGAAACAATATATATATATATATATATATATATATATATATATATACATATATATATATGCACTTTTCGTGTCCGCCATGAAAAAGACGGAAATGCCCTCTACCTTTTACTGTCAAACCCCTTCGCGTACATCAGTTCATTCTTCCGCCGCTTCCCTATCACTCTCACGTACTTTCTCTCTCCTTGCCTCAAACCCTCAAATTTCGATCTCCTTCGATCTCGACCCTATCTCATCTATTTCTCTCTCCTCTTTCGATCCTAAACCCAAAACCTTCGAATATCTCTCTCCAAAATCACCAGAGCAAAGAAATCGAGAGAGGAGAGAGATACGGTGTTCCTCTCACGGAGCTTCCTGGGTTCCCTCTGTTAGGTTATGACAAATATAAAAAATATATTTCATGCGGAAAAACCATAAAGCCAGGAATCCAAAGTAATTGCCACATAGTCAATTAACATAATTAGGATACATACAATGTGACGCGTGCCTTCCCTAGCTGCTCCCGAACCGAAGAAGAACAAGTTTTAGGATTCCAAATGTCGCCCCTCCGTAGATAGTCCACAGCACGTTCGGATCCGCCTTAGATTCAACCAACTAGGATATTCTCTAAGGTATTATGTTTATTCGGAAAGCTTAATTATTAATTTAGGCAAATTATTAAATTCTTACTTGAACTTAATCTATGTGAATACTTATTGAATTGTTGTATAAATTGTGATTATGAACCACGTATTTATAGGGTGGAAATAACGGATTTAGAATTCTACTAGGCTTCCAATAACTAAATCCATTAGGATTCTAGTTGAATTAAATCATTAGAATTTAATGTTTAATCAAACACCTAAGTGTTTCAGATTTAACAAAAACATTCAATACGAGTAGAATTAGGATAATGATATTAAGCAAGCAATCCTAAACGACCAAGGACTTGGTCGTACGAAGCCTCGCAGCCACGCAGCCCACAAGGGGTACTGGCGCTCGGCTCGGCCCAAGGGTGGGCGCTGGCAGCACGCGGCCCATGCTGTTGGGCGCTGCTGCTCGGCCTGCCTTGCTCGCTGCGTTGGGCCTGCCTTGCTGCTCTCTTGCGCGCGCGGGCTTCGCTGGCGCTGGGCCTGGCTTCGTGCTGGGCCTTGCGTCTAGCAAGCTCGTCCGTCGATCGTTTCGTAAGTCGCGCTTCCGATTCGTTTTCCGATTCGAACAATGTTTAATATTTCCGATTCCAGAATTTATTTCCGATTCGAGCAAATATTTAATATTTCCGATTCCGGAATTTATTTCCGATTCATAAAATATTTCCGATTCCGGTAATATTTCCTTTTCAGGCAATATTTCGGATTCCGGCAATATTTCTATTTCCGATAATATTTTCCGATACGTACCATGTTTCCGTTTCCGGCAACATCTACGACTTGGATAATATTTATATTTCCGTTATGATCCATATTTCCGTTTTCGGCAATATCATCATTTCCGGAGTATTCATATTTTGCCTTTTGACGATTTCAGCTTCCACTGGAACCGAGATCCGTCGTTTCCGAATATTCATAAATAGAGTATTTAATTCACTTAAATACTTGATCTATTCACGTACTATTTGTGTGACCCTACGGGTTCAGTCAAGAGTAAGTTGTGGATTAATATTATTAATTCCACTCGAACTAAAGCGGCCTCTAGCTAGGCATACAGCTCACTTGATCTCACTGAATTATTAACTTGCATAATTAATTAATATTTAACCGCATATATTAGACTTAACATTGAATGCATACTTGGACTAAGGGCATTATTTCCTTAAGTCTCCCACTTGTCCTTAGGGACAAGTGTGCATTGCCTAATTCCTTTGTCGCTTGATGCTTG
Source organism: Spinacia oleracea (assembly GCF_020520425.1). NCBI lineage: Eukaryota > Viridiplantae > Streptophyta > Magnoliopsida > Caryophyllales > Amaranthaceae > Spinacia > Spinacia oleracea. The sequence continues at coordinate 117,426,075 of NC_079489.1, read as the reverse complement.
CTCGTGAACATAAGGTAAGAGTAGTCATCCTTATTATGTCCAGAGGTATTTCTCGGTTTCATAGTTCAACTGATCAAATAAACAGATAATCATAGCCTATGATTCATCTGAGCACGACCATGCATTTTTCAGTTTCTAACTCTCCGAGTGGCCTTGTACAACTTTCAGCATCTCATCCCAATTTAAGGGAGGACAATCCCAATCTTGTGATCGTGAGGTTAGACTTCGTTTGATAGGTGATTACCTGAGCGTTGTCGTTATAGTCTCCTTTTACGGTGCGACGGTTGACAACGTCAAAGTAAACAGTTCTCAAACAAGTAATCTCAAATCACTCAGGTGTTGAGGATTAGTGTCTAATAATGTAATGAAATTTACTTATGACAGATTTTCATCTTTTACAATAAAGTTTCATAGGTCTGTCCAATACTAATCTTCTCAAAGTAAGTATCTAAGAAAATGATTGCGACATTGCCATGTCCACATAGTTCAAGAAACAGAACTACTAGTCATCTTGCATTCTAGTCATCTAGCGTTTTCTATGCGTCCACCTTTATAGAAAACTTCCAACAAGGGACCATTTTCAACTTTTGACATTCAAGTTCACTTGATAGACATTTCTTAGTCACAGGACTGGTCCTGACAGTCTATCTTGAATATATCGTCAAATTGAAAAGACTCATCATTTAATACTAAACCAAGATTAAATGGAATATGAAAATACATTTCATATATGATAAATGTTCAACCCCAGTGTTTTACAAACATGGGCCCCTAACCCATATTTAAAACAACTAATGGAATTCAAAACTATGCTTGATTTCCAGTGCCACGATGTGAGTGTTATTTCTCACTTGTTGCATAGGTTTAGTTATCATGCTTTGCCAATCTTAATATCCTTTTCATCGAATGTCTTTCGAGATAGGATGATAAGATCTTTTGAGTTTGTTTATTATGTGATCTAGTCTTTCTTACTTCAATAGTGGTTCTACGCATTTTGCAATGAAGAACCATCAAGTTAGCAGACATGTGATCTACCGAAGTTCAGTGAAGAACTCTTGACGTAAACAACCTTGTTTTATTGCTTCTTAGGCAATAATTACTTTTACTTCAACTGTATAGGTTTTTAGTGATGCTTTGTTTGGATTTACTTTTCCAAGCAGTTCACAGATATGTGGAAGACTTTCCATCTGTATCTCATAACATAGAAATTAATGTTTAGTTTCCCACACAACAACTCATGGTCTCCAATCCATGTTTCCATTTCAAACCACGATGCATATAGCTCGTTCTTGCCAATGGTTAACTCCAAAGGGATATTGCTTGATCCTTTGCCAGTGTTTATGCGTGTAGCATCAATATTTAACATATCTTTATTTCCTTGAATCAAGAACTAATCCTATGTACCTTTTCAAGTACCATAAGTTTTCTTAATCTCAATCTACTTGACCTTTACTTAGACCAATAGAGATTGGTATATGTTCGTTATGCCTAGAGTCATACGATACATTTTTGGCGATCCTCATATTATATCATACATGATAAATTCTTTTGCAGAATAATTTCCAATTGAATTCTATTCATGTAACTTTAGCTCATTGAGTTTCAGTAGATACTGAATCCAGCTGAATTCTTTGACATATAATATAGGTGAAGAATCTCATTAGATTCATTGATGTTTAACTTAGTAAATTCTTATACATAGTTCAAACATTCATTACTTAGATTTATTCATATGGGTCAAATATCTCCAATGGAGTTTTTCGTGTTTGATTTAGTAAATGTCATTACTTAATCTAAAACAATATTATAAGATCTTTGTAAATAGATCTTAATACCCAGTATGTACTAAGTTTCGCCTTGGTCCATCATTGATGAATAATTTCAAATCTAAGTCATTAGCATTTGAATGTTATTTCACAATAGAGAGATATGTGTGTGATACACATAGGACCAATTAAGTTTTACGTACTCCCACTAAACTTCTTATATATCTATAAGAATCATGTACATTTTATGAAACTAAAATATTTATTAGCTTAATTAAAATACAATTCCAATTCTCAATTGCTTGCTTAAATCTGTACTTAGATTTCATAAGCTAGCTTTCCTTTTCAAGTATTTATTTGGATTCACAAATCCTATAAAATGCCATGTACATAGTTTCTTCCAACATTTTATTGAGGAATACGTTTTGTCATCCAATTGCCATATGTACTAATATGCAATCATTGCTTGATTTATAGACTTGAGCATTACGATTTTGCATGAGGCTTCAACACAATCCACGTCGTGAATTTGCTTATAACCTTTAGCAACTAATCTAGCTTTGTGTGTGAACACAATTCATGTTTGATGGTTTTTATCCTTAAAACCAATTTGCAACCAATAGGTGTAAACCATTCTTGCAAATCAACAAAAAAAATCGTTTTGTCATCAAAATATTGATTATGTTTTATGGCCTTTAACCGTCTAAAACATTTGAGTCTATATATGGCCTCTAACCATTTTAGGGAATATAGGTTTCGTCATAGCTTTCTTACAAGTCACAAACTCATTAATCTACATGATAATAGTTTGACTGCAAGTTGTAGGTTTCTTCACTATCTAATAGAAGAATCAAATAGTTTCAGTGACCCGAACTCTATGCCTACTTGGGTATAGAACATCAAACAATAGAAAATTAACAGACACTTGAAAGTCTTTTGAATATTCTATTCTCCTTGAAGCACTTGTAAAGTCTTCTAAGAGATGTCTATTATTTAAAGCCACTTCTAAAGTCCTTAAAGAATAAGTGTTCGGATTTTCTGAAGAACTTCTAAAAGCCTCCGGAATGTCTGTTTATGTTTTTTGTTCGCCTCGAAGACTTTCGAGGTCTATTTCTCCCACTTGTCATTTTGGAAACGAATCTCCAAAAGGACATTATTTCGAGCAAACAAACATTATGTTCTCAAAAATTCCTGGTAGAAACAATACCCTTGTGTCTCATTTGAATAAATCACAATGAAACATATATCTATACTTGGGCTTTAGTTTGTCAAATAACAAACACTAAGCTCCCACTGAGTTTAGCAACTCTTTAGATATATATTATTGAAAAGATATAACGAATTTGGTTTAGTTTGGTGGTAGTTGAGCATTTTGTTTTAGAAATTATGGGAAAAGTCTTTATGATTATCATTGATCGAATCAAGTACTAATCGACTTCGATCATTCCAACGTACATATGCCATATCTTATGGAGCTAGATCGTGAAATTACAACACACAATCATTGATGATCATTTTTGGTCTTAAAGTAATCATCGGCATGATCTAACCTAGATCTTTATGATTTATTGCCAAGTGGATTTTATACTTATGAATCTTTGAACTAGCCAAACAGATTTAATCTTATATCACATTGAGTAAATAAACCAATATTCACTCAAATCCAGGTGATATAATAAAGTCATAAAATATTTCTTTAGCTTTGAACTCTATTGTCTAGGTGTTCTAACAATTGTTCATTTCTTTTTGTTACTTTCAACAAGTAAGACTAGCTTGTCTTGAATGATCTAGAAATCAATCAACTTTCAAAAGTCCATCAAAATAGAGCTTTTGTATGTTAACTTGTTGATATGGTCTAAGCAACAAAGCCAAATATTAGTAGAACTCAAATCAATGGGTTGATTTGAACCTAGTAAAGTTCTTATTGTTAAAGAGTTGTTTGTTTTAATCAAGCATATTGACTCAACCCGTAAATGACCATTTCATTCAAATAAACAAACAAACATTATTTTTGTTTTTCTTGAATGTGAATCTTTCTGTGTTTGAAAACAGAAATTTAGGTATGCTGATTATGGAACAAAATAGCCATTAAGTTCCAGCCTTTGAAAGGACTTAAAACAAACTAGATGACCCTACAACTAATGTAGCATTGCCATGATTCATTTCCCACTTGTAGGTCAATAGTGTAGCCTAGCTTTCATTATTTGAGTTATTACCGAAGTAAAAACCTGAAGCGGTATACTATACCAAGGAAGTTTGATTGCTAAGTTAATTTTCTTTAAACATAAACTTATAGGTAGAAACGGAATCGTAAATTCCTTTCATTTGTTCCTTGTTTTCCTATTTCTCGTACCCTTTCTTATAGTCTTAAGAATTGACTTCTCTAGTGTTGACTTTTATACTTTGTTAGACATGTCCAATGTCACTCCGACAAAGTTCTTACCATTTAATTTATGTTGAATATTCTGCTTCAACTAGATGATCTTACCAGAAGCTTCTAAAGTTCTCTAAGCATCGATCTATTCGAATATCTAGGGACTAGACTCATTCGAGAATCAAATGGACAAAGATATTAGGTTGTTAACCATTGGTAAAGATGAGCGTTTAAACTCAATGCTTTATGATCTCAAAACTACATTGTATTTTGAATTCACAAGCACCAATCGGTTTTCCATTCGACTTTGATACTCGAAAACAACCATAAAAGTCGCTAAAAGAAACGTACATTTTAAATTGCTCACTTTCTCTCATTTTCGTGAATCGTTCTTGGATTACTACCAATCGGGGAAATTTATTGTTACCCTTCTAAAAAGATTTATTACAGTAAATGATATTTAATTATAAACAATAATTAAAACATACATTGAAGCATGCAAAGTCTAAACATTTATCATGAGTAATAACTTGAAAATTAAAGCAATCATGCAATTTAAACAAGTCATTGGCATTTTATTCGAATTTATTGTTCCGGAAGGTGTGAATAAAACGAATCCAAGATCCTTAAATCATTGAAGAATTAAGCACATTATGTATTTAGACTCAATTCTAAAATATTTTAGGTAAGCAAATCCTTTGCTAATAGTCTAGAAACTACTCTTGGTTGATATATAGGTACGTCTAAGAACTTGTTAGGTAAACCTATCTGATTTGCCACGATATAAAAGTACTCCTTACTTAAATCGTTGAATTTCACCAAAACTAACATGTACTCACAATTATTTGTGTACCTTACCCCTTTAGGATCAACAAGTAACACCTCGCTATGGCGGAAAACTATTACTAAGATTGATGTAAAGGTTATCCAAGTAAGTGTTATTTTGGCATGGCACCTTTTAACTCAATTTTTAAAGTTTGGAACTTAAGGCTCTTACTATGTTGGTTAGATTTTAAGTGAACTAAAATCCTTAATCATGAAACATAATCAAGCCACAATCTCATGCATAATTAAGACATATTTAAAGCAATAAATAACTTAAAGCATGCATAAGATATAAATGTGATCTAGTATGGCCCGACTTCATCTTGAAGCTTCAACTTCAAACTCCGTCTTGAAAATGGATTGGAACTCCGTCTTGAATTTCACCATGGAAGGCGCCATTTTCTTCAAATAGGATAAGCTATAATTGAAACTAATTACAACTATTTGATGGTACGCAGACCACATTTAAAATAAAAATTTTGGTACATTTGACCAATTTTACATTCAAATTAATGGTATGCAGACCATATTTTCTATCATATTTGGGCCATACTAGTCACTTTCCATAACCTGCAAAACAGTACATTTACAATATACCATTCACCAACTATTTTATCAATGAATGGTCCACATAGCAAGTTAGTAGAACATATTATGCATCACATAAACATTTGCAACAACTAATCAAGGGTTCCAATAATCTACAAATTATTCAATCCTTATTAGTTCTAATCGAGTTGTTTTAACCTTAAAGGAATGTAGACCTAATCAAGAGTTTAATGACTAAAAGCTCCCACTAAAACCAAGAATTTTACATGTTTTACAAATTTTAAACATAAAATTGTATATCCTAGTCCTACCGGAAACTTAAAAATTTAATTAAAATTTAAAGCTCATATACAATAATATTTAAATCCTTTAATTTTATTTTCAGTTGAGTAAAATTAATTAATTTAAATTTTATCAAGGTTTTAATTTTAGTAAAATAATTAGTATAAATAAATTTATAATCATTAAATTAATCAAAATTAAATTCCGAATTTAAATTTAATTAAAATCGTTTTCAACCGAAACATAAATAAAACGGCCCTTACGTACTAAGGCAAGGCCTTAGGCCGAAGCCCAAGCCTCGCCCAAGCACAACACATCCGCAGCGCCATGGGCCGCGTGCACGAAGCAGTGCCCATGCCTGCGATGAGTGGCAGAGTGATGCCCATCGCTGCGCACAGCCTTGCGTTGTGCGTGCTGCTCGCTTGCTCGGTGTCTTGCTCACTGATGGCTGCCAGCGCTGGGCCTTGGCATGCGCAGCGCATGCGAGCTCCCTTGCTCGTATGCTGCTGCCTTGCCTTGTGCCTGGCGCTACGTTGCATCGATGCCCTTTGTTGCTCGACCATCCACACGGCACACGCACGGCGCAGCTCCCTTGCTGCCGCGCATGCCTGGTTGCTCGTTGCCTTGTACCGCATGGGCGACGAGCTCCCTTGCTCGTCGTCGCATGCCCGCACAATGCAACACCCCTTAAGGGTAACACTTAGCTTCCATTGCTTCGTGCGTGCAACATTGGTGATCGGTTTTATAAAAATTAATAATTTTTATACTTTAATTTAATTGACGAATTAATAAATCATATTAATTTCATTAAATTCGGGCAAAAATCGAAAATTTATTATTCAAATTAATTGCCGGTTATATTTATTTTCATGGATTCAAATCTAGGTCATAAAATTTTAAAACTTTTAAATTTTAACAAATTTTATGGTGGTTTTTAATCATAGGATCCTAATTAAATTGCTAATTAATTATGAAAATCAAAACAAATTCTAAATTATTCGAATTTCAACAAATTAATTACAATTACAAATTAGGTTGTATAATTAACAAGATTAGGCTTTAAAATTGTTAAACATATACAATAGGTCAATCATAGATTCAAGATTTACATACAAGATTCGCAAATATTTAATTTAACATCATAAAAATTAGAAATTTTGCTTTCGAAAAACTAAAACCTCCGAAAAGTCATAGTTAGGCTTCGAATTTTGGAATTCCGGGTTCGGCTACAAATGTAAGATTATTGTCAAAATTTTAAAACGTCGTTTACATGCAAAATTCACTATAAAATTATAAGATTCCGAAACATTATTGACAAAACTGCCGAAAAATCCTGCGAACATATAATTAAATAATCGCACGAATTTGCAATTAATTACATACACGAAATTAATCACCCCTTTAATTCATTGCAACTTTATAAAATTTAACCATGTTAACTATAATTGATTATGGAATTAATTAGAGGCTCGTGATACTACTGTTAGGTTATGACAAATATAAACAATATATTTCATGCGGAAAAACCATAAAGCCAGGAATCCAAATTAATTGCCACATAGTCAATTAGCATAATTAGGATACATACAATGTGATGCGTGCCTTCCCTAGCTGCTCCCGAACCGAACAAGAAGTTTTAGGACTCCAAATGTCGCCCCTCCGTAGATAGTCTCACTACTACAAAATAGGGCTATAGCAACGGCCTAAATGTGTTGGCAAAAATCCATTAAATGTTGCCATAGACCTATAGCAACAGTTTATATGGCGTTGCCAATAGGTGGCGCTGCTATAACTCTATGGCAACAGTTATGATGCCTTAGGCAACAACTTTATAAAACTGCTGCCATAGTTATCATTAGTAACGCTTTTCTTAGGCAACGATTTTTAACCTTTGCCAACAGTTTTATTATATCTAAGGCGATAGTTTTTAAGTTTTAGTAATAATTATTTAGGATTTCAAGCAACAGTTTTAGTGTTTAGGCTAACACTTTTATTATCTAAAGCAGCGCTATCAACACTCTATGACAACGTTTATTGCTCTAATATTGCAACACTTTTATAGTCTATAGCAACATCTTGATACCGTTATTGCAACACTTTTACATGAGTCTATAGCGACGTTTCTTGATACATGTTATGACGACACTTTTACATGAGTCTATAGCAACGTTTCTTGATACACTATCACTTTAATGTGAGCTTATAGCAATAGTTTCATAAGCGTTTATTTAGTAGCTCGTTAAAATAAAAATATTACACTAAAACATCCAACTATTACAAAAATATCCATAACAATTACAAACATCTAGTATTTAATTTATTAGGACTTTGATCTATGCCTTTCCTGCCATCCTTTTATCTACCATTCTCCTTCTATCTACCATCCTGTAAACAAACAAAATAATAGTCAATATAATAGGAAATTAATGGGTGAAATTAAAATGAAATTATTAGATCAATTATGTAAAACAACATTTGAAAACCGTACAACACAGCTGCACGGGAAGAAACACAAACGAGCAGCAAAACTACAAAACAAATGAATTCCAGGGAGCAAAAAACTTGTTGCAATCTTGCAAAGCAGTAAAACCACATGGCTGAACAAAACAAACTAATTCCAGGGAGCAAAAAACTTGCTGCAATCCTGCAAAGCAATAGCTTAAACACATCAAAGTTGCACGACTTCTATCGCAGGATTTTACCAGACTGACAACGAGAATAAACCATTCTGGCAGATCAGAGCCCTACAGAACTGAACAACAACCTGCACATTAGAATCTGAAAAGCTACTAGCAGATCAGAATCTGCTATCTGGAACTGAATAGCCACCCTTGCGAAACTAAACAACTACTAGCCACCCTTGCGGAACTAAACAACTACTAGCAGGTCAGAATCTTTTAACTAGAACACACTACAGACTCACAACTAGAAAAAAAAACTCCAACAGAACCAGAAAAATTGTTGCAGACTCACAACCAGAACAAACAACTTCAAAATGAACGTAGTATTAGGTTTTTTTGTTGACTAGGAAAATTTGACAAATTGATAACAACAATGTACCAGTAAAGTCATTTATACTGCTTCACATGACGCATTATCCAAAAAAAAAAAAAAAAAAACCAACAATTTGTATCAGAAAACATTATAAAGAGAGAAGCTACTTTGGTATGTTTGGGGGACAACCAGGTTGAGTAAGCGTGGGAAGTTAAACTTTGGAATGCAGTTTCACTGAACTGGTGTGTCCATACATACAATTTTGAACCACTAAAGATACTAAAGAACAAATAAGGAATATGTGAACCTCTAAAGTTTTTCCGTAGCTACTAGCTAGTCTTGCTGCAAAACGTAACTCCATCCCAAGTAACCTCTCGATTCCTCATAAGCAACCACCATAGAAAATTTCAAGTAAACCAAAGAGGCGCAACAAACAAGTGTCATATATTATGCCAAACCTGAATGACTCCAACTAGCCGGTTGTCAACACCTCTGGAGTAATTCCACAACATTTCACCTGTCTTTGTTCTGAAGTCCCTCTGTAAAGCCTCCTGCAGATTCAATACATAAAACCTTGTTGAGAAATTTTGTAAGAGAAAACTCGTTGGTAAAAAGAGGCAGATAAAAAGAACTAATCAACCAATATTCCAATCAGAGAACATCATACACAAAGTTAGCACTGATGGTTCTCACTAAATATTAGACCTTGGGAAACATTCGCAGCTGGCCGCAATTCTGAACTCCTTTCTTTTTCAACTTTTTCTCCAACACATGTCCAATACCTGGGACTGTCTTTATAGGGAGTGGTAACAGATACTCATCGACCTGTAAGAGTGATAATTTCAGAGACAAAAATCAACTGTAAGGGAGCAATGGCTCCAAGAGAGAGACGGAGAAAGGAACTTAATAGGATCTGTGCACAAGACAGCAAAGAGAAAACCGAGCGAGCTCTCAAACCCGATAAGCTACAATCAAATAAATCCCAAGATTTTCTAAATCATCCGTCTGGAGACAGAAAGTTTACTGAAATATTAATTTCTCTGGTAGAAGAAAGAAAGAAGAAAGCAAAGGAAAACCCGAGCCCATTTAGAAATCCCTAAACCATAAATTACGTAAAGTTGAAGCTGAATGAAGCTCGCCTAGACTGCATCTCGGCTCTTTGGTTTAAATTAATACCTTCTAAATTATTCCTCAAATTAGTTAGAATAAGGTAATTACAACTTTGTGCATGCCAAAATTTAAATCTTTCATGCATCATAATCAAGCAATCTTGACTAAGCAAGATCGAGTTGAGCTTTGCCCAAGCTCATTAACAGCCCTAGTCATGCAGTCATGCAATTTATTGAGTTTCTTTTTCCAAAAATCTCTTACATGAAACTCTTAGGAATACCTTCTCCGGAGAAATGTAGCATTGACCATTTGGTTTAGCAGTTCTGGTGGCAAGACGAGCCATAAGCATATTTGCAGCAATCTCTGCACTAGATGTGCAACCTGTAGTTTCAAAGATCTCTTTTCTTATTTCTTAAACTAAAAGCTCGGGCTCTGCCACTTATGAGTCAGTGACATCCAGAAATGCTTCATCGCAACTTACTGCCTGCAGGTAAACGGATATTCTGTCAAAGAACACTAACATACTGACAGTGAAGATTAAATTGTATAGGATATTTTAACACATGCATGCACTTTATCGCAGTGTTTATGCAATATGGTGTAGAATTAGTCAGCTACCTGTCACAACAACAGATGATTCATATAGCTCTAAAGACCTAAAAATCAGGACTTCAATATTATCCCCTCTCCCCTTATGTTTTAGAGGGGGTGGGGTGGGGGGTGGGGGGGTGGTACAATACCTCTTCATAAGCTTCAAAATTGTAAGGTACGATTTCCAGATGAGGACAACGAGCCTTGGCATCTCTGACGAACATTCCAGCTTTAACCCCTATTCCGAGAAACACAAAACCACTTGAATATGAATAACAAAAAAGTGTGTATTTAAACCACAATGCTTACTGGCACAAGGATTTCAAAACAACCATAATCTCGAGCAGGATAGTTAGCAGAAGAAATTTCAAAAGTTCCTCTAGGACTGTCTGAATGGCACACTGCTACAGGCTTGTCCATCAATTCTGGACAGTTCCTGATAACGACAGCCACAAAAAATCTTGCATGAATCATAATCAAGAAACTTTGTGCATGCAGAAATTTAAATCTTGCATGAATCATAATCAAGCAATCTTGACTAAGCAAGATCGAGTTGAGCTTTGCACAAGCTCATTTCATGCAGTCATGAAACTTAATTGAGTTTCTTTTAACAAAAATATTTAACATGAAACTCTTACGAATACCTTCTCTGGAGAAATTTAGCATTGACCATCTGGTTTAGCAGTTCTGATGGCAAGACGAGCTATAAGCATATTTGCAGCAATCCCTGCACTAGCTGTGCAACCTGTAGTTTCAAAGATCAGTCCAAAATAACTTAAGTTTATGCCCTTCCTGCCTATATTCAAATTAAGCTATGGCAACTATATTCAAAATCCAAACACCATTTTTACAACCTAAGTTCAAGTTGTGTTTCCAGCCTTCTAGGAAGGACCAGAAACTAACAACCAGAAAACAAAACATCACAGGGACCTGTACAAACAATTACAACAAACTAATTACAGGAAGTTTATGATGGGCAAGTATTCAACTGAAGAAAAGGGTATTACAAAACGAAATAGGAGGAGAAAACACTATACAAATTCAGAAGATGAATACATTCGGGATAACTTCATTGATTTCAAGCACCATCAACTATCAAAACTGATAATAATCAATATCAATCAGTTTAATATAATCGTTCACACAATTCTACCAAAATTTAGAACTAAATTCATCCAAAACAACCAATTGATCGATCCCCAAAATTGATTGATATTGTGAAATCAACAAATATTTCTGTAATTAAATCGTACACGCATCAAAAAAAACCTGAGAGAAAAATCATACGAATTTCCCTAACTAAAAAACCCCAATTAGCCATAAAACCACACAAAAAAAATCCAATTTTAATCGATAATAATTTAAACAACCCAAGTTCTTAATTTATGAGGAAATTCGAAGAGAAATATACAAATAACCTGGTTCTTCTCGCCAATTCAGAAACACGATTCACCAATTTCTCTCATCTCCAATTCAAAGACCCATTCACCAATTTCTTTTATCTCCAATTCAAAGACCCAATCAACAATTCAGAAACGCAAATCTCCAAAGAATGATGATGAAAAGGATGAAGGAGAACGACGAAGAGGAAGAAATCTAATAAAGAGAGGTAGAACTGTAGAAAGTGTTAAGGAATTAAGGGTTTGGGGGAGCAAAACAGGACATTGAAAACGTGAGAGGGAGGGAAACCAAAAAAAATTGTGGTCTATTGAAAATCTTAATACTTTAATTAATTAATTTATTTATTTTAATTTTAACATACTTCGTATTTCACCAAAACCGTTGCCATAACTTATTAGCAAAATACAAAATGTAAAAACTGTTGCAATAGAATAATTAAAATATGCAACCGTCGCTATAATTTTTCTATGGCAACACTTTTTCAAACTTAAAGTCTACTCAAATGTATAATAATTTAACTGTTGCAATAGCTATGATATAGCAACGCAAGTAAAACCGTTGCATAAAAGAGCGTTCCTATAAGCCTTTTTTCTAGTAGTGTCCACAGCATGTTCGGATCCGCCTTAGATTCAACCAACTAGGATATTCTCTAAGGTATTGTGTTTATTCGGAAAGCTTAATTATTAATTTAGGAAAATTATTAAATTCTTACTTGAACTTAATCTATGTGAATACTTATTGAATTGTTGTATAAATTGTGATTATGAACCACGTATTTATAGGGTGTAAATAACGAATTTAGAATTCTACTAGGATTCCAATAACTAAATTCATTAGGATTCTAGTTGAATTAAATCATTAGAATTTAATGTTTAATCAAACACCTAAGTGTTTCAGATTTAACAAAAACATTCAATTCGAGTAGAATTAGGAAAACGATATTAAGCAAGCAATCCTAAACGACCAAGGACTTGGTCGTACGAAGCCTCGCAGCCACGCAGCCCACGAGGGCGCTGGCGCTCTGCTCGGCCCAAGGGTGGGCGCTGGCAGCACGCAGCCCATGTTGTTGGGCGCTGCTGCTGGGCCTGCCTTGCTCGTTGCGCTGGGCCTGCCTTGCTGCTCGCTTGCGTTCGCAGGCTTCGTTGGGCGTTGGGCCTGCCTTCGTGCTGGGCCTTGCGTCTAGCAAGCTCGTCCGTCGATAGTTTCGTATGTCGAGCTTCCGATTCGTTTTCCGATTCCGAAATTCATTTCCGATTCGAAAAATATTTAATATTTCTGATTCCGGAATTTATTTCCAATTCGAACAAATATTTAATATTTACGATTCCGGAATTTATTTCCGATTCCGACAATATTTCCGATTCCGATAATATTTCCGTTTCCGACAATATTTCCGATTCCGGCAATATTTCTATTTCCGATAATATTTTTCGATACGTACTATGTTTCCGTTTCCGGCAACATCTACGACTTGGATAATATTTATATATCCGTTATGATCCATATTTCCGTTTTCGGCAATATCATCATTTTCGGAGTATTCATATTTTGCCTTTTGACGATTTCACCTCCCACTGGAACCGAGATCCGTCGTTTCCGAATATTCATAAATAGAGTATTTAATTCACTTAAATACTTGATCCGTTCACGTACTATTTGTGTGACCCTACGGGTTCAGTCAAGAGTAAGTTGTGGATTAATATTATTAATTCCACTCGAACTGAAGCGGCCTCTAGCTAGGCATACAACTCACTTGATCTCACTGAATTATTAACTTGCATAATTAATTAATACTGAACCGCATTTATTAGACTTAACATTGAATGCATACTTGGACCAAGGGCATTATTTCCTTCACCCTCTAACCGATGATACTGTTGTTGGCGGCGAAAACTCCTCCGACAATCCGTCGGCATTTATGATTCTCGCCGGTGGTGGCGGAGATGGCCGTAGCGGCATTCCCAACCAAATTTCGAAATCGTCGATTTAATTTTAACTAGATGAAACTAAAGATCAACAAAGCTTGCGATCTCAATTCCATATCTGTTCTTCCTCCTCACACCAGGTTTTTAACCTAAATTTCTCTCTTAATTATTTGCTTAATTTTTTACAAATTTGTATTTTCGATCTGTTGAAGCTTAATTTCTTCTTTAATTTCTCTCTTAATTATTTTCTTAATCTCTGCAAATTTTCTTAATTTCTCACATTATTGTTGAAGTTCTGAAAAGTTTTGAAATGATTTTATTATTCATTTTAATTTTATGGTGAATTAATTTGTAATTGATGCAGCGACAGAGGTGAATAATAGTATTAAGCGTTTGAGTATTTTTAGGTCGATCCTCCTGTGATTAATTGCAAACACATCTCCGGGTTTAAGACCTTGAGATTCTAATTCCTTGATTGCAATTTTTACCTGTAAAACAGATCGAGAATGATAGCGAAATACTTGATTGGTTTTGGTGAATTTTCAATTTTCATTTTGGATCGAATTTAATTATCAAGAGGGAAATTCAATCTCTATTTATTTAAAAAATGGGTGTTTAATTGAATTTGCAGAATAACAATCAGTTGGTGTTTGGGGATGTCTATGGAACTGTTTTGCATCCTAAACAGGTGGAGCTTGAAAAAGCCCAGATTGTGGACCTTAAATTCCAAGTTCTTGATGTTGGCAAAGCGTTTTAGATATAATTCGTATGTTCAAGTGGTTTGGTTTGGTTAGCTTTCAAATGTGTGTTATATCTCTATTAGGGTGAGTTTATCCCTAGTCTTGAATGGAGTCTCGAGTTGAGTCTCAAGCCTAAATCTTGGGATAATGTGGTAAAAGACTACACCAAGTCTTGAAGTGAGTTTGAAAATCCAAGACTCACTCAAGACTCAGTTAAGACTCCACTTTTTTTATTCCTCCAATCAAATCATGCCACATCATCAAACTTAATTTATCTTATTTCACCCAACTAAATTATTGATGGTTTATGTATTATTTTGTTTCATTTGCCTTTAAGTTTATGTTCTAGATCTTTTGAATTTAATACTATGTTGTATTATTGTTTCTAATTTGTACGGAACATATGTCAATTTCGAAATTAACATTTTTTTTTCATTTTTTTCTCGAATTATAAATTACTTTGTTTTAGAGCCGATCAACATGGGCTTGGCCCGCTAGCCCGGCCTGACCCGGTACGAAAATTGCCGGGTGTTGGGCAGAAGGCCCGGCTCGAC
Organism: Spinacia oleracea; assembly: GCF_020520425.1. Taxonomy (NCBI): domain Eukaryota; kingdom Viridiplantae; phylum Streptophyta; class Magnoliopsida; order Caryophyllales; family Amaranthaceae; genus Spinacia; species Spinacia oleracea. Next base: position 117,410,964 of record NC_079489.1, on the reverse strand, counting down.
CCGATTTTTTAAAAATATATACGACATTTGGACAACGCAAAACAACAATTTCAGTTATAAATTTGGCCCGGTCCGAAATTGGCCCGAAAGCCCGCTATTTTTAGCCCGAAATAGCGGGTTTTGGGCATCCTAAAATTTGCCCGAAGCTTGGCCCGGCTCGCCCCGACATAATGGACAAATTTTTATGTTCTCGACCTTTTGATTGGGTCTACTTTGTTTATATATAAGAAAACATAGTTTCAATATTATTTGGGAAATGTACCCAAAAAAAATATATACATAAAATATTTTAAGAGTTAGGTGAGTCTGAGGTGAGTCTGAGGTGAGTCTGGGGATAATGTGTAAAAATAGGGTGAGTTTTGTGTGAGTCTAGATAATGAAAAAGTTAGTGGAAAGCTGATGTGGCAGAGTCTGAAGATTGAAGGTGAGTCTGGGGATAAACTCACCCTATTTTTACACATTATCCCCAGACTCACCTCAGACTGGACTTTCAGACTATAATTTTAGCTTCTATGTGGTTTTCTATGGAGAGTTGCATTTTCGATTAATTTGTGTGAATTTTTTGTTTCTTTTGCGGTTAAAGTGATGGCGGTTTTGTTTCAATTGATCAGCATTAGACAGCGATTTCATTGTCTAATTGGTTGAATTGATGTGTGTACTTGACTGAAATGATGCTCTAATGTGGCTTAGAATTTTATTGGAACCAGAGATGTAGGGGAGTTTCTTAGTGGTGCTTTGGTTGGGGCTATGTCGAAGGCGGTTTTGGCACCTCTTGAAACCATCAGGTATGCTTTCCTTCTGAACCATCTTCATTGTTTTTATCATCTTGGCTACTATTCGTAAATTGCATCTACACAACCTTGAATATAAGAAAAAGACAACTCAGGCGACCTGTTAGTATATCAATTCACACTGTAAAAAGAAAATTTGTTATTATAGAATAGATTATATCCATTCATACTATTTATTTTGTTATCAATTCATATTGTATACGCGAATCAATTCAATAGAGTATTTGATTAAGCCAACATACTAACAGCCCAAATGCGTACTATTTATTTTGCTATCGATTCATATATTCCAGTAAACAGCCAGTAAAAAGCATATTCAATTGAGTATTCTAGAATTAATATGCAACTATAATATTCAATTGACCTGTTCGTTGGCTACTATTCGTATATTGCATCTAAGATTCATGTACATAGCTAATTGGTTAATTTATTGCATTTTGATTAATTTCTACGACCCTTTGATTAATTTGTGCATACCCATGAAAAGACGATGTTAATTGGGGAACTTATGATGTTTGTGGGTTTTATTGATTTTCTTTGTTGTTTTGTTTTACTGTTTTGGCTTATATGTGTGATTAAGGAGTTGTTTCTTGACCCAATGTTGATAAATGGTTTACTTAGGTTGATATAATGTCTGGAATTTGATTGTGGGTATCGTTAAAATTAGTAAAATCATGTGGGTTTTGGTGGTGAGAATTATGGACTTGAATCGAGATTAGTTTTGATAAAACCTTAAACCTCATGTACATGTAGTCATGATTGTGAATTTTCGTTGTGGCGAACTTAAAGGGTTTTAGTGTTGTTGTGATGAATTTTATGTACACAAATTGCTGGATCAAGTCGGGTAAGTGAAATGGGTTAATTCATGGTTTTGTGGGAATTGTGGGGTTATTTACTAATACATAAAGGTCTTTTATGATTGAAAAATATCAGCTCGCCACTGATCCATAATTCGACACCAGTTGATAATTTAGATGCCTAAAGGGGATTTTGTTTCTACAACAGGGAGATAGAAGTAATTATTAAGGCGTAAATGGGTTGGAAGTTGGAACTGGTGGTTGATCAAGAGGTTTCTGGCTTGCTGCTAAGGGTTTTAGTGGTGCATGCATTGTTGTTTAGCAAAGGGGTGCTTGTGAGGATTAATGCTTCATAGTAGTGGTTCCAAAAAATTAGTAGTGAGTTAGTGGCATTATATTAATTAATATGTTTTTAGTTATGCCCCGTGAGTAGTGGACATGATTTCCACCTTCTCTACTTGGTTGTTTATATTATTTTTGGCCATTTTAAAGTGAAACTGTAAGCCTATAAGTGTGGCCGTGTGGGCTTTGTAAATTGTAATTGATTTATGAGAAGTTAGAATGCAATATTTTCCCTTTTGCGTACATTTTTTTTTGCGGCCCTGCTTTCCATTTTCCTTTTTAGTTTTTTCAGAATTTTAAGAATAGATATCCAAAAGCATCTTAAGGGGCAGGAGATGAATAATTATCAAATATTAGGCTATCATCTAGGGTCAAGTTAAAACAACTAGAAAGAAAGAAAGCAAAGCAAAAAAAACCATTACTATAGTTTAGTTAGTTCAGAAAGTTCTTTGATATAATTTGTGAAAGTTGAATTTTTTTTATTTATGATTTTTGTTAAATGTAATTAATTTTGGTTAGCAGGTAGCATTTTGATATCGAATTGAATATAAAGCTTGAATTTGTGTGTGTTTTGTGTGTTTAGTTGTGCTTTCTATGATGTTTGTTTAGTTAAGAAAACTAATTAATAATGTCCATATTTTTGGCTGAGGAGTTTCTGTAATTGAATTACGGAAAGTGTTAGCCTTTATTCCTCTTAACTGCCAAGTTATTTCCTTAAATTATAATCAAAGACACTCAATTATAGTCACATAGAACATAGAATATTACTAACAGAAATATCAGAGAAAATGAACTTTTTTACCTATTCTTTTTTGTTATATTTTTTAGATTTCGGTGCAGGTAGTATAGTTTAAATTTATTATTGCTTTCTAAATATTTGCATGTACATAATTTTATCTTATTATTGTACAGAGAATTAACATTTCACTCATATATAACTATAAACCATTTTAATTAGAAATGTTATTTTGTTCTTATCCTTAATATGAATTTTTTTTTTCTCACAAAAATTGCAATCGCAAGGAAATTATTTGATGAATGGTAGATGGATTAATGTCTATTGTCTAATGGAAGCTACCGATCTCTCAACTGTTAATGATATTATCGACTCTCGACGACAGCTTCAGCATTATGCTTGCAGTTTTTGGCATCAAATTTTGCAATGTTGTAATTTGGTACGAGAGTTTGTAAGGGTTTGTGATGTGATTCTAAATTATGATTGTATTAGGTGATTTGTATATAGTATTTAACTAGTATAGTACCCGTGCGATGCACGACTTATAATCTAAATATAAATTATTATGAAATCTGGTTGAAATTATGATCAATATAATGTTTATAGATATTCTTCAAATAAAAAATAATTAAGAATGAATAAATTTGTTACTTCTCATTCGGTGTCTTGCTTATTAAAATAATTAAAACAAATAAAGGTACATAGATAAAATTATTTTCATCATTCACCACTTGTGTCAAGCATAAAGTTATCTCACCTAACTTTCACTTCGTTATTAATACTCACTTAATACTTGCACAATCACTCGTCAACCTGGTTACCCGATCACTCAACAGCTATCTAGATCAAGTACTTTGCTGAGCTAGAGATGACTTTGAGGCGGGGAAACACACCAGCACCCACCTACAATTCTCATCTTCATCCCTTCCATCCACGATAAGAAAGATACCCACCCCTCCTAACCCCGTCTCGAGAGGTACAAAATAAAATTTATCACCCCCATCCCCGTGTATCCACACCAACCCCTAGACTCGAAACTCTATTATATAGCCTCTGAAAATCCGTATGTCTGATTAGAGTTACTAAGTAAATAAACAAAACATTATAAAGTTAGATGAAAGATTTGCGGCTCAGACGGTACAATCTGAAATCCATCATCGCCCCTTCACCCGCGACAAATACATTTTTTGACCCCATTACGCAATAAACTTTCTTCCATTGTCGCCTACTTGGGGCGGATGCACAAGGAGATCTACCAAAAAACCCGCCCCACTAACAATCTGACATCCCCATAAATTGATTTTATTAGTTATTTGAAAAAAATATATTATTTATGGGTAGTACTATGTATATATAATTGCTACAAAATAAACATAAGTTAGGAAAACGATATGCGTATACTCCGTATGTAATATAAAATTGTTGCTCCTTAATTAAGATTCTAATGTTTTTTTCTTTAACTATTTTTTAAGTGAGGTTAGTCATTATGTTATATAGAACTTTTTTAATATACTATTTTAATTAAAAGAGAGGCGAATCAATGAGTGACAGTTGTCATCACCACATTGTTTCCTCTCTTTTAGTATACTCCGTATTATATAGATATAGATATATTGTGTATAAAATAGTACAATCAATTGCGGTTATAATTATCGAATTTAGTTGTTAAAATAGTATATAGTACTCTATTAAGATTTGTATACACTCTTTTTTCTAATTATGTAAGTACAAATTATTAGACTACATGCGCTTAAATTTTTATAATGGATTAAAGTTTTATGAAAAAGATAATCTTATATTTTTAGATTTGTTACCAAACTATAGAAAAGGTAGTTTATAAGATATTATCCATGTATATAACGAAATCTTAAAGTTAACAAAATAATTACACAATCAATTTAAAAATTATATATTTTTTTAAGTATATGAAAATCTCACCCTTATTTTTGGGAAGTTAATCATAAATTACGTGATATTATTGGTATCTGAAAATTTTATTGCTTTAATTTTTTTATTAAATTTAATTATTTATATTAAAAGAGAGGCCAATTAATGAGTGACATTTGTCATCACCACATTGATTTTCTCTCTTAAGTACTCCCTCCGTCCCAGATTAGTTGTTACACTTACCATTGCACAAAGTTTTAGGTGATAAGTGGTTGTTTGGTTATCAATTGTTATTTTATTGAAAAAGTAGATGTGATAGGAGTTAGGCCCTGTTCTTTTTGGCTTAATTTCAGCTTCAGGACTTATTTGGCAGTTCAGTTCAGTTCAGTTCAGTTCAGTTCAGTTCAGGAGCATTCAGTCCAGTTCAGTTCAGTTCAGTTCAGGAGCATTCAGTTCAGTTCAGTTCAGTTCAGTTTAGTTCAGGAGCATTCAGTTCAGGAGCATTAAATTCAGTTCAGTTTAATTCAGTTTAATTCAATTCAATTCAGTTTAATTTAATTTAATTTAATTTATTTTAATAATAATAATTATTATTATAATATATTATTATTATTATTATTATTAATTATATTATTATTATTATTAATATTAATTATTTATTATTTATATTATTGTATTACTTATTATTTATATTTATATTATTATATTATTATATTACTTATTATTATACTTATATTATTATATTACTTATTATTATTATTATTATTATTATTTATAACTAAATATTTATTAATAATTAATATAATTTATTATTATTTTTATTAATTATTATTTTTATTATTAGTATTATTATTATTATATTTATTATTTATATTATTATTTATTATATATTATTATTTATTATTTATTATTTATTTATTATTTATTATTTATTATTTATATTATTATTATTATTTATTATTTATTATTTATTATTTATTATTTATTATTTATTATTTATTATTTATTATTTATTATTTATTATTTATTATTTATTATTTATTATTATTATTTATTATTTATTATTATTATTTATTATTTATTATTTATTATTTATTATTATTATTTATTATTTATTATTTATTATTTATTATTTATTATTTATTATTTATTATTTATTATTTATTATTTATTATTATTATTTATTATTTATTATTTATTATTTATTATTTATTATTTATTATTTATTATTTATTATTTATTATTTATTATTTATTATTTATTATTTATTATTTATTATTTATTATTTATTATTTATTATTTATTATTTATTATTTATTATTTATTATTTATTATTTATATTATTATTTATTATTTATTATTTATTATTTATTATTTATTATTTATTATTTATTATTTATTATTTATTATTTATTATTTATTATTTATTTCGGAAATATATTCTATTAAGTAAAGTTCAGTTCAGTTCAGTTCAGTTCAGTTCAGTTCAGTTCAGGAGCATTCAGTTCAGTTCAGTTCAGTTCAGTTCAGTTCAGTTCAGTTCAGTTCAGGAGCATTCAGTTCAGTTCAGTTCAGTTCAGTTCAGTTCAATTCAGTTCAGTTCAGTTCAGCTCTAAAGAACAGGGCCTTAGTGGGGTATTTTTTTTAATTGAATGAGAGAGGGTGTGAGGACAAAAAAAGGTTTAGTGGGAAGAGAGAGACAATATAATAATCGTGGGGTCATTCCTAATTTAGAAGTGTAACAACTAATCTGAGACGGACGAAAAAAGAAAACGTAACAACAAATCTGGGACCGAGGGAGTATATTATATAGATTTCTCTCTCTTAGTCCAATGTGATCCACCCTGCTGAGACCTTCCAATATATACAGAGATCTGAGACCTTCCAATATATACAGAGATCTTCCAGTGATGAACTGAGACCTTTTGTATAAATCAATGATGAAGTGAGACCTTCCAATATATACAGAGATCGTCGCACGCATCGCGTGCATATAAAACTAGTATATATATATATATATATATTAGATTTTAAATGCAACGTAAGAGCAAAAAAAACTCGTGTTGTTTTTATTATGAAAGTATAGAGAAAGGGAGAGAGAGGAAGACAGAAACTGTATGTCAAGGTCAATGGAAAATAAATGATGAAGAATTGTGTCTTGCAGACAGTGCAACTACTCATACTATACTTAAGAATAAGAAATATTTCTCTCAATTGATGATGAGAAAACTAGTGTGAGTACTATATCGGGTAGTACAAATATTATAGAAGGCTCCGGAAGAGCAAATATATTGTTGCCTATGGGAACTAAATTTGTCATCATTGATGCATTATATTCTCCCAAGTCTCAAAGAAATTTATTGAGTTTTAAAGATATTCGAAGTAATGGTTATCATATTGAGACAATTGTTAGGTTATGATACATATGACAATTCATAAATCATGCGGAAACAACCATTTAGCCAGGAATACATATTATTTACACATAATCATATAGCATAGTTTAGATGCATACTCTTTGTTGCGTGCCTTCCCTAGCTGCGCCCGAACCGAACAAGAACAAGTCTTTAGGACTCCAAGTGTCGTCCCTCCGTAGATAGTCCACAGCACGTCCGGATCCGCCTTAAGATTGACCAACTAGAATCGCCCTTAAGGTACTATAAATTTTCGGCACTTTTGAGCAAGATGTGTGACTGAATTTTTCTCTCAAAAACTCACTTTGAATACTTGAAAAAACTCGTTATAAATTGTGAACCCAGGCCACATATTTATAGGGGTATGGAAAGAGAATTGGAATCCTATTAGGATACGAATTAATTAAATTAGAATTATAATAAAACTCTTATTTAATTAATTTATCAAATAGAATTAGGAATTTAATCATTAACCGAACTCTGCACGTTTTAGGTTTCGTACGCGAACACAAACACTTACGCGAGCATGACCCGCAAGCGTGCAGGCCATGCCCGCGCACAGCCCACACGGCCGCACGGCCCACGTGAGCTACAAGCCCACGCGAGCTGCAGCAATGCTCGCAGCCCACTGCTCGCAGCTGCGCGCGCTGCGCGCGCTGTGCGCGCTGCCACGGCCTGCTGGGCCTGGCCTTGCGTTGGGCCTGGCGTGGCCTTGGCTGTTCGTGTGGCGCGCTTGGCTTGCTGGGCGATGGCCTGGCTTCGTGCTGGGCCCTCGTCCGGCAGGCCTCGTCCGATGCTTATTCGTACGATACGCTTCCGATTAAATTCCCAATTCCGGAATATATTTCCGATACGAACAATATTTAATATTTTCGATTCCGGAATTAATTTCCGTTTCGAACAAATATTTAATATTTACGTTTCCGGAATTATTTTCCGATTCCGATAATATTTCCGATTCTGACAATATTTCCGTTTCCGGCAATATTTCCGATTCCGGCAATATTTCTATTTCCGATAATATTTTCCGATACGTACCATGTTTCCGTTTCCGGCAACATCTACGACTTGGATAATATTTATATTTCCGATACGATCCATATTTCCGTTTCCGGCAATATCATCGTTTCCGGAGTATTCATTTCTTGCCTGTGACGATCTCAGCTCCCACTGAAACCAAGATCCGTCGATTCCGAATATCCATAGATGGAGTATTTAATGCCATTAAATACTTGATCCGTTTACGTACTATTTGTGTGACCCTACGGGTTCAGTCAAGAGTATGCTGTGGATTAATATCATTAATTCCACTTGAACTGAAGCGGCCTCTAGCTAGGCATTCAGCTCACTTGATCTCACTGAATTATTAACTTGTTAATTAATACTGAACCGCATTTATTAGACTTAACATAGAATGCATACTTGGACCAAGGGCATTATTTCCTTCAGTCTCCCACTTGTCCTTAGGGACAAGTGTGCATTTCCTAATTCCTTTGTCGCTCGATGCTTGCTCTTGAACATAAGGTAAGAGTTGTCATCCTTATTATGTCCAGAGGTGTTCCTCGGTTTCAGAGTTCAACTGATCAAATAAACAGATAATCATAGCCTATGATTCATCCGAGCACGGCCATGCATTTCACAGTTTCTAGCTCTCCGAGTGGCCTTGTACAACTTTTAAGCATCTCATCCCGATTTATGGGAGGACAATCCCAATCTTGTGATCTTGAGATTAGACTTCGTTTGATAGGTGATTACCTGAGCGTTGCCTTTATAGCCTCCTTTTACGGTGCGACGGTTGGTCAACGTCAAAGCAACCAGTTCTCAAACAAGTAATCTCAAATCACTCAGGTATTGAGGATTTAGTGTCTAATAATTTTAATGAAATTTACTTATGACAGATTTTCATCTCTTACAGTAAAGTTTCATAGGTCTTGTCCGATACTAGTCTTCCCAAAGTAAGTATCTATGCAAATGATTATGACATTGCCATGTCCACATAGTTCAAGAAACAGAACTACTAGTCATCTTGCATTCTAATCGTCTAACGTTTTCTATGCGTCCAATTTTATAGAAAACTCCGAGTAGGGACCATTTTCAACCTTTGACATTCAAGTTCACTTGATAGACATTTCTTAGTCACAGGACTGGTCCTGACAGTCTATCTTGAATATATCGTCAAATCGAAGGGACTCATCATTTAATACTAAACCAAGATTAAATGGAATATGAAAATGCATTTCATATATGATAAATGTTCAACCCCAATGTTTTACAACCATGGGCCTCAAACCCATCTTCTAAAACAGTTCATGGAATTTCAAAGCTATGCTTGATTTCCAGTGCTACAATGTAAGTGTTGCTTCTCACTTGTTGCATAGGTTTAGTTATCATGCTTTGCCAATCTTAATATCCTTTTCATCGAATGTTCTTCGAGATAGATGATAAGATCTTTTGAGTATGTTTATTTTGTGATCTAGTCTTTCTCGCTACAATGGTGGTTCTACGCATTTCTCAATGAAGAACCATCAAGTTAGCAGACCCTTTTCTTGCTTCAAGAGTGGTTCTATGCATTTTTCAATGAAGAACCATCAAGCCAGCAGATAGGTGATCTTCCCAAGTTCAGTGAAGAACTCTTTAACATAAACAACCCTGTTTTATTGCTTCTTAGGCAATAAGTACTTTTACTTCAACTGTTTAGGTTGCTAGTGATGCTTTGTTTGGATTTGCTTATCCAAGCAGTTCACAGATATGTGGAAGACTTTCCAGTTGTATCTTAGAACATAGAAATTAATATTTTAATTTCCCACGCAACAACTCATGGTCTCCAATCCATGTTGCCATTTCGAAACACGATGCTCTTTAGCTTGTCCTTGTCAATGGTTAACTCCAGAGGGTCTTGCTTGATCCTTTGCCAGTGTTTATGCGTGTAGCATCAATATTTAGCATATCTTTATTTCCTTGAATCAAGAACTATTCCTATGTACCTTTTCAAGTACCATAAGTGTTCTTGATCTCAATCTAGTTGATCTTCACTTAGATCAATAGAGATTGGTATATGTTCGTCATGCCTAAAGTCATACGATACATTTTTTTGGCGATCCTCATATTATATCATACATGATAAATTCTTTTGCAGAATAATTCCCAATTGAATTCTATTCATGTAACTTTAGCTCATTCAATTTCAGTAGATACTGAATCCAGCTAAATTCTTTGACATATAATATAGGTTAAGAATCTCACTTAGATCCTTTGATGTTTTAACTTAGTAAATGCTTATACATAGTTCAAACATTCTTTTACTTAGATTTATTCACATGGGTCGAATATCTCCAATGGAGTATTTCGTGTTTGATTTAGTAAATGCCATTACTTAATCCAAAACAATATTATAAGATCTTTGTAAATAGATCTTAGTACCCAGTATGTACTAAGTTTCGCCTTGGTCCATCATTGATGAATAATCTCAAATCTAAGTCATTAGCATTTGAATGTTATTTTACAATAGAGAGATATGTGTGTGATACACATAGGACCAATTAAGTTTTATGTACTCCCACTAAACTTCTTATATATCTATAAGAATCATGTACATTTTATGAAACTAAAATACTTATTAGCTTCACTAAAATACATTTCTAATTCCCAATTGCTTGCTTAAATCTGTACTTAGATTTTATAAACTAGCTTTTCTTTTCAAGCATTTATTTGGATCCACAAATCCTATGACATAGCATGTACATAGTTTCTTCCAACATTTGACTGAGGAAGATGTTTTGTCATCCAATTGCCATATGTACCAATATGCAATCATTGCTTGAATTATAGACTTAAGCATTACGATTTTGCATGAGGTTTCAACACAATCCACATCGTGAATTTGCTTGTAACCTTTAGCAACTAATCTAGCTTTGTGTGTGAACACAATTTCATGTTTGATGGTTTTTATCCTTAAAACAAACTTTGCAACCAATAGGTGTGAAACTATTCTTGCAAATCAACAAAATTTCAATTTTGTCATCAAAACATTGAGTATGTTTTATGGCCTCTAACCATTTAAAACATTTGAGTCTATATATGGCCTCTAACCATTTTCGGGAATCTGGGTTTTGTCATAGCTTTCTTACAAGTCACAAACTCATTAATCTACATGATAATAGTTTGACTGCAAGTTGTAGGTTTCTTCACTATCTAATAGAAGAATTGCATAGTTTCAGTGACCTGAACTCCATGTTTCTTCACTATCTAATAGAAGAATCTCATAGTTTCAGTGACTTGAACTCTATGCCTACAAGGGTATAGAACATCAAACAATAGAATATCAATAGCCACTTGAAAGTCCTTTGAATATTCTGTTCTCCTTGAAGCACTTGTAAAGTCTTCTAAGAGATGTCTATTCTTTAAAGCCACTTCTAAAGTCCTTAAAGAATAAGTTCGGATTTTCTGAAGCACTTCGAAAAGCCTCCGGAATGTCCGTTTATGTTTGTTGTTCGCCTCGAAAATTTTCGAGGTCTATTTTCTCCCACTTGTCATTTTGGAAACGAATCTCCAAAAGGACATTATTTCGAGCAAACAAACATTATGTTCTCAAAAATTTGTGGTAGAAACAATACCTTTGTGTCTCATTTGAATAAATCACAATGAAACATATATCTATACTTGGGCCTTGGTTTGTTGAATAACAAACACTAAGCTCCCACTGAGTTTAGCAACTCTTTAGATATATATAATTGAAAAGATATCCTGAAATTACTTTTCAATAGCTTTGACGAATTTGGTTTAGTTTGGTGGTAGTTGAGCATTTTGTTTTAGAAATTATAGGAAAAGTCTTTATGATTCATCATTGATCGAATCAAGTACTAATTGACTTCGATTATTCCAACTAAGATATGCCATATCTTATGGACCTAGATTGTGAAATTACAACACACAATCATTGATGATCATATTTGGTCTCAAGTAATCATCAACATGATCTAACCTAGATCTTTATGATTTCTTGCCAAGTGGATTTTAAACTTCTGAATCTTTGAACTAGTCAAACAGATTCAAACTTATATCACTTTGAGTAAATAAACCTATATTCACTCAAGTCCATGTGAAATAATAAAGTCATAAAATCTTTCTTTAGCTTTGAACTCTATTGTCTAGGCGTTCTAACAATAGTCCATATCTTTTGTTACTTTCAACAAGTAAGACTAGTTGTCTTAAATTGATCTAGAAATCAATGAACTTCAAAAGTCCATCAAAATAGAGCTTTTGAATGTTAATTTGTTGATATGGTCTAAGCAACAATGCCAAAGATTAGTGGAACTCAAATCAAGGGGTTGATTTGAACCTAGTAAAGTTCTTTAAAGAGTTGTTTGTTTTAATCAAGCATATTGACTCAACCTGTAATTGACCATTTCATTCAAATAAACAAACAAACATTGTTTTGTTTTTCTTGAATGTGAGTCTTTCTGTGTTTGAAAACAGAAATTTAGGTATGTTGATTATGGAACAAAATAGCCATTAAGTTCCAGCCTTTGAAAGGACTTAAAACTAACTAGATGACCCTACAACTAATGTAGCATTGCCATGCTTCATTTCCCACTTGTAGGTCATTAGTGTATCCTAGCTTCCATTGTTTGAGTTATTACCGAAGTAAGAACCTCAAGCGGTATATGATACCAAGGAAGTTTGATTGCTAGGTCACTTCTCTTTAAACATAAACTTATAGGTAGAAACGGAATCGTAAATTCCTTTCATTTGTTCCTCGTTTTCCTATTTCTTGTACCATTTCTTATAGTCTTAAGAATTGATTTCTTTAGTGTTGACTTTTATACTTTGTTAGACATGTCCAATGTCACTCCAACAAGGTTCTTACCATTTAATTTATGTTGAATATTCTGTTTCAACTAGATGATCTTACCATAAGCTTCTAAAGTTCTCTAAGCATCGATCTATTCGGATGTCTAGGGACTAGACTCATTCGAGAATTAAATGGACAAAGATATTAGGTTGTTAACCATTGGTAAAGCTGAGCGTATTAAACTCAATGCTTTATGATCTCAAAACTACAGTGTATTTTGAATTCACAAGCACCAATTGGTTTGCCATTCGACTTTGATGTTCGAAAACAACCATAAAAGTCGCTATAAGAAACGTACATTTTAAATTGCTCACTTTCTCTCATTTCCGTGAATCGTTCTTGGATTCATTACCAATCGAGGAAATTTACTGTTACCTTTCTAAAAGGATTTACCGCAGTGCAAGATATTTAATTATAAACAATAATTAAAACATTCATTGAAGCATGCAAAGTCTAAACATTTATCATGAATAATAACTTGAAAATGAAAGCAATCATGCAATTTAAACAAGTTATTAGAATTTTATTCGAATTTATTGTTCCGGCAGGTGTGAATAAAATGATTCCAAGATCCTAAAATCATTGAAGAATTAAACACAGTTTGTCGACTTAATCCTAAAACATCTTAGGTAAGCAAAAGCCTTTTGCTAATAGTCTAGAAACTATTCTTGGTTGATAGGTACGTCTAAGAACTTATTAGGTAAACCTATCGATTTTGCCACGACATAAAAGGACTCCTTACTTATATCGTTGAGTTTCACCAAAACTAACATGTACTCACAATTATTTGTGTACCTTGCCCCTTTAGGACCAATAAGTAACACCTCGCTGAGCGAAAACTATTACTAGATTGATGTAAAGGATATCCAAGCAAGTGTATATTTTGGCATGGCATTTTTTAACTCAATTTTTTTTTTTTAGTTTGGAACTTAAGGCTCTTACTATGTTGGTTAGATTTTAAGTGAACTAAAATCCTTAATCATGCAACATAATCAAGCCACAATCTCATGCATAATTAAGACATATTTAAAGCAATAAATAACTTAAAACATGCATAAGATAAATGTGATCTAGTATGGCCCGACTTCATCTTGAAGCTTTAACTTCAAAGTCCGTCTTGAAAATCTCCGTGGGAGGCACCATTTTCTTCAAATAGGATAAGCTATAATTAAAACTAATTACAACTATTTGATGGTACGCAGACCATATTTGAATTGAAAAACAACTTTGGTACTTTAGACCAATTACATTCAAATTAATGGTACGCATACCATATTTTCTATCCTATTTGGGCCATACTAGTCACTTCATAACCTGCAAAACAATACATATATAATATATACCATTCACTCATTCATTATCATGAATGGCCCACATAGCTGGTTAGTAAAACACATTATGCATCACGTAAACATTTGCAGCAATTAATCAAGGGCACCAATAATCTACCAATTATTCAGTCCTTATTAATTCTAATCAAGTTGTTTTAACCTTAAGGATTTGTAGACCTAATCAAGAGTTTATGACTAAAAAGCGCTCCCACTTAAACCAATAAATTCATATGCTTTACTAATTTTAAACATAAAAATGTATTTCAAGTCTAACCGGAAACATACAAATTTAATTAAAATTTAAAGCCCATATAAATTTATAATTGAATCCAAAAATTTTAATTTGATTTCAGTCGTGTTTAAATTAATTCATGATTTTAATTTTAGTAAAATAATTAGAATAAATAAAATTTATTATAATTACAATATTCAAAATTAAAATCCAAAAAATTAATTTAAATTATTAATTTTAAAATTAATTAAAATTACGTAAACTGAAAATTTCAAATTAAACATTCAAAACGATCTAATCGTAATGCAAACACCCTACGCATCGCACGCCCATGGGCCACACGCACACAGCCATCGCTGGCCATGTGCGCGCAGCCCATGCGCTCGTCGCATAGCTGCTACATCTACCCATCGCAAGCCATCGCACAAGTTGGTGCTCGCTGCGCGCGCGCCAGCGCTCGATGCACGCGAGCCATCGCTCGCCGTGCGCGCTCGCCAGCGCTTGCTGCGCGCGCTCCAGCGCTCGATGCACGCGAGCCATCGCTCGCTGTGCACGAGCCATCGCTCGCTGTGCGCGAGCCATCGATCGCTGTGCGCGAGCAATTTCTCGCTGCGCGCGATCGACGCTGGGCGCAGCGCTCGTGGCACGCGAGCTTGCGCTCGCTGCGCGCGCTTGCGCGAGGCAGTGCGCGTTGTGGCGCAGCTCGCTTGCTGCCCACACGCGACTGCCATGCCTTGCCTTTCGCCCATGCCCATTCATCCATAGTGAAGGAAATAATGCCCTTGGTCCAAGTATGCATTCTATGTTAAGTCTAATAAATGCGGTTCAGTATTAATTAACAAGTTAATAATTCAGTGAGATCAAGTGAGCTGAATGCCTAGCTAGAGGCCGCTTCAGTTCAAGTGGAATTAATGATATTAATCCACAGCTTACTCTTGACTGAACCCGTAGGGTCACACAAATAGTACGTAAACGGATCAAGTATTTAATGGCATTAAATACTCCATCTATGAATATTCGGAACCGACGGATCTTGGTTTCAGTGGGAGCTAAGATCGTCACAGGCAAGAAATGAATACTCCGGAAACGATGATATTGCCGGAAACGGAAATATGGATGGTATCGGAAATATGAATATTATCCAAGTCGTAGATGTTGCCGGAAACGGAAACATGGTACGTATCGGAAAATATTATTGGAAATGGAAATATTACCAGAATCGGAAATATTACCGGAAACGGAAATATTGTCAGAATCGGAAATATTGCCGGAATCGGAAAATAATTCCGGAAACGGAAATATTAAATATTTGTTCGAAACGGAAATTAATTCCGGAATCGGAAATATTAAATATTGTTCGTAACGGAAATAGATTCCGGAAATGGAAATTTAATCGGAAGCGTATCGTACGAATTAGCATCGGACGAGGTTGCCGGACGAAGGCCCAGCACGAAGCCGGGGCCATCGCCCAGCAAGCATGCGCGCCACAAGCCCAGCCAAGGCAGCGCCCAGGCCTACCGCAAGGCAGGCCCAGCGCGCGCCAAGGGCCACGGCTGCGTGGGCCGTGCTGCGCGGGCTGCTGCTCGCACGCGCATGGGCAGCCCTTGTGGCTGCCGTGTGTGTGTGAGTTTGTGCTCATGCGTGATTCCTGAATCTACAAGAGTCAGTGTATGATTAAATTTCTATTCCTAAATTGGATAAATTAATTAAATAGAATTCATGTAGGATTCTAATTTCAATTAATTCGTATCCTACTGGGATTACGATTCCTTTTCCATAACTCTATAAATAAAGGCCTAGGGGTCATAATTTATACACAAGTTTCAAAGTATTCAAAAGTGAGTTTTTTGAGAGAAAATCAAACACACATCTTGCTCAAAAGTGCCGAAATTTTCTAGTACCTTAAGGGCGATTCTAGTTGGTCAATCTTAAGGCGGATCCGGACGTGCTGTGGACTATCTACGGAGGGACGACACTTGGAGTCCTAAAAGACTTGTTCTTGTTCGGTTCGGGCGCAGCTAGGGAGGGCACGCAACAAAGAGTATGCATCTAAATTATGCTATATGATTATGTGTAAATAATATGTTGTCCTGGGTTAATGGTTGTTTCCGCATGATCTATGTAGTGTCATATGTATCATAACCTAACAGTGGTATCACGAGCCCCTTATTATTTTCATAATCTAAATTGCATGAACATGGTTAAATATTACAAATTTGCAAGAATTAAAAGGGGTGATTAATTTTCGTAATTGTTAATTAATTGCAAATTGCGTTTATTTAATTATATGTACGCAGTTTTTCGGCAGTTTCTTCATTACTCATCCGAATTGAGTGATTTTTGTGTCAATTCCGCATGTAAAAGGCATTCTAAAATTTTGACAAAATTAGTATTTTTCTGCCGAACCCAGAATTCTCAAATTCGAAGCCTAACTATGACTTTTCGAAGGTTTTAGTTTTTCGAATGCAAAATTTCGTAAATTTAAGATGTTAAATTAAATATTTGCTATTCCTGTTGATAAATCTTGAATTTTTGATTGACCTACTGCATATGTTTAACAAGTTTGAATGCCTAGTCTTGTTAATTATGCAATCTAATTTGTAATTATGATTAATTTGTTGAAAATTAGAATAATTTAGAATTAATTTGATTTTCATAATTAATTGTAATTTAATTAGAAACCTATGATTAAAAACCACCATAAAAGTTGTAAATTTACGATAAATTTTAAATTTTTATGACCTAGACTTGAATCCATATCAATCGGAAATCAATTGGATAATAAATTTTCGATTTTTCGCCCTAAAATTATGAAATTAATAATATTTATTAATTTGTCATTAATTTTAAATATAAAATTTTAAAATTTTATGCGATTCGTTCAAATAACTTGCACGCACGAAGCAATGGACGCTTCGTGTTACCCTTAAGGGGTGTTGTATAATGCGGGCATGCGACGACGAGCAAGGGAGCTCGTCGCCCGTGCGGCACGAATGCAATGAGCAAGGGCGTAGTGCACGAGCACAAGGCAGCAGCCCTGCCTTGTGTCGTGTGCCACGAGCAATGAACGAATGGGCATGGGCGAAGGGCGAGCCAAGGCAGTCGCGTGTGGGCAGCAAGCAAGCTGCGCCACAACGCGCGCTGCCTCGCACAAGTGCGCGCAGCCTCGCGTGCAGCGAGCGCAAGCTCGCGTGCCACGAGCGCTGCGCCCAGCACTGCTCACGCGCGCAGCGCGCGATGTCGCTCGCCCAGCGAGCGATGTCGCGCACCAGCGAGCGATGGCTCGCGCCAGCGAGCGATGGCTCGCGCGCGCAGCGCGCGATGTCGCTCGCCCAGCGAGCGATGTCGCGCACCAGCGAGCGATGGCTCGCGCCAGCGAGCGATGGCTCGCGCGCGCAGCGCGCGATGTCGCTCGCCCAGCGAGCGATGTCGCGCCCCAGCGAGCGATGGCTCGCGCGCACAGCGAGCGAGCCAGCGCGCCCAGCGAGCGATCTCGCGCGCGCGCACTGCGAGCGATAGCTCGCGTGCGATGGGGCGCTGTGCGGAGGCTTGCGATAGGACAGCAGCAGCTATGCGACGAGCGCATGGGCTGCGCGCACATGGCCAGCAATGGCTGTGTGCGTGCGGCCCATGGGCGTGCAACGCGTAGGGTGTTTGCGTTACGATTAGATCGTTTTGAATGTTTAATTTGAAAATTTCAGTTCACGTAATTTTAATTAATTTTAAAATTAATAATTTGAATTAATTTCTTGGATTTTAATTTTGAATATTATAATTATAATAAATGGAATTTATTCTAATTATTTTACTAAAATTAAAATCATGAATTAATTTAAATGCGACTGAAATTAAATTAAATTTTTGGATTCAATTATAAATCTATATGAGCTTTAAATTTTAATTAAATTTGTATGTTTCCGGTTAGACTAGAAATACAATTTTATGTTTAAAATTAGTAAAGCATATGAATTTATTGGTTTGAGTGGGAGCGCTTTTTAGTCATAAACTCTTGATTAGGTCTACAAATCCTTAAGGTTAAAACAACTCGATTAGAATTAATAAGGACTGAATAATTGGTAGATTATTGGTGCCCTTGATTAATTGCTGCAAATGTTTACGTGATGCATAATGTGTTTTACTAACCAGCTATGTGGGCCATTCATGATAATGAATGGGTGAATGGTATATATTGTATATGTACTGTTTTGCAGGTTATGAAGTGACTAGTGTGGCCCAAATAGGATAGAAAATATGGTCTGCGTACCATTAATTTGAATGTAATTGGTCTAAAGTACCAAAGTTATTTTTCAATTCAAATATGGTCTGCGAACCATCAAATAGTTGTAATTAGTTATAGCTTATCCTATTTGAAGAAAATGGTGCCTCCCACGGAGATTTTCAAGGCGGATTTTGAAGTCAAAGCTTCAAGATGAAGTCGGGCCATACTAGATCACAAATATCTTATGCATGTTTTAAGTTATTTATTGTTTTAAATATGTCTTAAAATGCATGAGATCAAAAGCTTGATTATGTTGCATGATTAAGGATTTTAGTTCACTTAAAATCTAACCAACATAGTAAGAGCCTTAAGTTCCAAACTTAAAAAATTGAGTTAAAAGGTGCCATGCCAAAATATACACTTGCTTGGATATCCTTTACATCAATCTAGTAATAGTTTTCGCTCAGCGAGGTGTTACTTATTGGTCCTAAAGGGGCAAGGTACACAAATAATTGTGAGTACATGTTAGTTTTGGTGAAACTCAACGATATAAGTAAGGAGTCCTTTTATGTCGTGGCAAAATCGATAGGTTTACCTAATAAGTTCTTAGACGTACCTATCAACCAAGAGTAGTTTCTAGACTATTAGCAAAAGGCTTTTGCTTACCTAAGATGTTTTAGAATTGAGTCGACAAACTGTGCTTAATTCTTCAATGGTTTTAGGGTCTTGGAATCATTTTATTCACACCTGCCGGAACAATATAATCGAATAAAATGCTAATAACTTGTTTAAATTGCATGGTTGCTTTAATTTCAAGTTATTATTCATGATAAATGTTTAGACTTTGCATGCTTCAATGTATGTTTTAATTATTGTTTATAATTAAATATCTTGCACTGCAATAAATCCTTTTAGAAAGGTAACAGTAAATTTCCTCGATTGGTAGTGAATCCAAGAACGATTCACGGAAATGAGAGAAAGTGAGCAATTTAAAATGTACGTTTCTTTTAGCGACTTTTATGGTTGTTTTCGAAGATCAAAATCGAATGGCAAACCAATTGGTGCTTGTGAATTCAAAATACACTGTAGTTTTGAGATCATAAAGCATTGAGCTTAAACGCTCAGCTTTACCAATGGTTAACAACCTAATATCTTTGTCCATTTAATTCTCGAATGAGTCTAGTCACTAGACATTCGAATAGATCGATGCTTAGAGAACTTTAGAAGCTTCTGGTAAGATCATCTAGTTGAAACAAAATATTCAACATAAATTAAAATGGTAAAGAACCTTGTTGGTGACATTGGACATGTCTAACAAAGTATAAAAGTCAACACTAAAGAATTCAATTCTTAAGACTATAAGAAAGGGTACAAGAAATAGGAAGACGAGGAACAAATGAAAGGAATTTACGATTCCGTTTCTACCTATAAGTTTATGTTTAAAGAGAAGTGACCTAGCAATCAAACTTCCTTGGTATCATATACCGCTTGAGGTTCTTACTTCGGTAATAACTCAAACAATGGAAGCTAGGATACACTAATGACCTACAAGTGGGAAATGAAGCATGGCAATGCTACATTAGTTGTAGGGTCATCTAGTTTGTTTTAAGTCCTTTCAAAGGCTGGAACTTAATGGCTATTTTGTTCCATAATCAGCATACCTAAATTTCTGCTTCAAACACAGAAAGACTCACATTCAGAAGAACAAAAACAATGCTTGTTTGTTTGTTTATTTGAATGAAATGGTCAATTACTGGTTGAGTCAATATGCTTGATTAAAACAAACAACTCTTTAAAGAACTTTACTAGGTTCAAATCAAACCCTTGATTTGAGTTCCACTAATCTTTGGCATTGTTGCTTAGACCATATCAACAAGTTAACATTCAAAAGCTCTATTTTGATGGACTTTTGAAAGTTGGTTGATTTCTAGATCAACTTAAGACAAGCTAGTCTTACTTGTTGAAAGTAACAAAGAATATGAACTATTGTTAGAACGCCTAGACGATAGAGTTCAAAGCTAAAGAAAGGTTTTATGACTTTATTATTTCACATGGATTTGAGTGAATATAGGTTTATTTACTCAAATGTGATATAAGTTGAATCTGTTTGGCTAGTTCAAAGATTCAGAAGTATAAAATCCACTTGGCAAGAAATCATAAAGATCTAGGTTAGATCATGTTGATGATTACTTGAGACCAAATATGATCATCAATGATTGTGTGTTGTAATTTCACAATCTAGGTCCATAAGATATGGCATATCTAAGTTGGAATGATCGAAGTCGATTAGTACTTGATTCGATCAATGATGAATCATAAAGACTTTTCCTATAATTTCTAAAACAAAATGCTCAACTACCACCAAACTAAACCAAATTCGTCAAAGCTATTGAAAAGTAATTTCAGGATATCTTTTCAATTATATATATCTAAAGAGTTGCTAAACTCAGTGGGAGCTTAGTGTTTGTTATTCAACAAACTAAGGCCCAAGTATAGATATATGTTTCATTGTGATTTATTCAAATGAGACACAAGGGTATTGTTTCTACCACGAATTTTTGAGAACATAATGTTTGTTTGCTCGAAATGATGTCCTTTTGGAGATTCGTTTCCAAAATGACAAGTGGGAGAAAATAGACCTCGAAAGTTTTCGAGGCGAACAACAAACATAAACGGACATTCCGGAGGCTTTTCGAAGTGCTTCAGAAAATCCGAACTTATTCTGAAAGGACTTTAGAAGTAGCTTTTAAAGAATAGACATCTCTTAGAAGACTTTACAAATGCTTCAAGGAGAACAGAATATTCAAAGGACTTTCAAGTGGCTATTGATATTCTATTGTTTGATGTTCTATACCCAAGTAGGCATAGAGTTCAAGTCACTGGAACTATGAGATTCTTCTATTAGATAGTAAGGAAACATAGAGTTCTGGTCAATGAAACTATGAGATTCTTCTATTCGATAGTGAAGAAACCTACAACTTGCAGTCAAACTATTATCATGTAGATTAATGAGTTTATGACTTGTAAGAAAGCTATGACGAAACCTAGATTCCCTAAAATGGTTAGAGGCCATATATAGACTCAAATATTTTAAATGGTTAGAGGCCATAAAACATACTCAATGTTTTGATAACAAAATTAAAATTTTGTTGATTTGCAAGAATAGTTTCACATCTATTGGTTGCAAGTTTGTTTTAAGGATAAAAACCATCAAACATGGAATTGTGTTCACACACAAAGCTAGATTAGTTGCTAAAAGTTACAAGCAAATTCACAATGTGGATTGTGTTGAAACCTCATGCAAAATCGTAATGCTTCAAGTCTATAATTCAAGCAATGATTGCGTATTGGTAAATATGGCAATTGGATGACAAAAGTATTCCTCAATCAAATGTTGGAATAAACTATGTACATGGTATGTCATAGGATTTGTGGATCCAAATAAATGCTTGAAAAAGAAAGCTAGCTTATGAAATCTAAGTACAGATTTAAGCAAGCAATTGGGAATTGGAACTGTATTTTAAGTGAAGCTAATAAGCATTTTAGTTTCATAAAATGTACATGATTCTTATAGATGTATAAGAAGTTTAGTGGGAGTACATAAAACTTAATTGGTCCTATGTGTATCACACACATATCTCTCTATTGTGAAATAACATTCAAATGCTAATGACTTAGATTTGAAATTATTCATCAATAATGGACCATGGCGAAACTTAGTACATACTGGGTATTAAGATCTATTTACTTAAATAGATCTTATGATATTGTTTTGGATTAAGTAATGGCATTTACTAAATCAAACACGAAAGTCTCCATTGGAGATATTCGACCCATGTGAATAAATCTAAGTAAAGGATGTTTGAACTATGTATAAGCATTTACTAAGTTAAACATCAAAGAGTCTAAATAAGATTCTTAACCTATATTATATGTCAAAGAATTTAGCTGGATTCAGTATCTGCTGAAATTGAATAAGCTAAAGTTACATGAATAGAATTCAATTGGGAATTATTCTGCAAAAGAATTTATCATGTATGATATAATATGAGGATCGCCAAAAACGTATCGTATGACTTTAGCCATGACGAACATATACCAATCTCTATTGATCTAAGTGAAGATCAACTAGATTGAGATCAAGAATACTTATGGTACTTGAAAAGGTACATAGGAATAGTTCTTGATTCAAGGAAATAAAGATATGCTAAATATTGATGCTACACGCAGAAACACTGGCAAAGGATCAAGCAAGACCCCTTTGGAGTTAACCATTGGCAAGGACGAGCTATAGAGCATCGTGTTTTGAAATGGCAACATGGATTGGAGACCATGAGTTGTTGCGTGGGAAATTAAAATATTAATTTCTATGTTCTAAGATATAGTTGGAGAGTCTTCCACATATCTATGAACTGCTTGGATAGGTAAATCCAAACAAAGCATCACTAGCAACCTATACAGTTGAAGTAAAAGTAATTATTGCCTAAGAAGCAATAAAACAGGGTTGTTTAAAGTTCTTCACTGAACTTGGGTAGATCACCTATCTGCTGGCTTGATGGTTCTTCATTGAAAAATGCGTAGAACCACTCTTGAAGCAAGAAAAACGTCTGCTAACTTGATGGTTCTTCATTGAAAAATGAGTAAAACCACCATCGAAGTAAGAAAGACTAGATCACATAATAAACAAACTCGAAAAGATCTTATCATCATATCTCGAAGAACATTCGATAAAAAGGATATTAAGATTGGCAAAGCATGATAACTAAACCTATGCAACAAGTGAGAAGCAACACTCACGTTGTAGCACTGGAAATCAAGCATAGCCTTGAATTCCATGAATTGTTTTAGAAGATGGGTTTGAGGCCCATGGTTATAAAACATTGGGGTTGAACGTTTATCATATATGAAATGTATTTTCATATTCCATTTAATCTTGGTTTAGTATTAAATGATGAGTCCCTTCAAATTTGACGATATATTCAAGATAGACTGTCAGGACCAGTCCTGTGACTAAGAAATGTCTATCAAGTGAACTTGAATGTCAAAGGTTGAAAATGGTCCCTAATCGGAGTTTTCTATAAAATTGGACGCATAGAAAACGTTAGACGATTAGAATGCAAGATGACTAGTAGTTCTGTTTCTTGAACTATGTGGACATGGCAATGTCATAATCATTTGCATAGATACTTACTTTGGGAAGACTAGTATCGGACAAGACCTATGAAACTTTACTGTAAGAGATGAAAGTCTGTCATAAGTAAATTTCATTAAATTATTAGACACTAAATCCTCAATACCTGAGTGATTTGAGATTACTTGTTTGAGAACTGGTTGCTTTGACGTTGACCAACCGTCGCACCGTAAAAGGAGGCTATAAAGGCAACGCTCAGGTAATCACCTATCAAACGAAGTCTAATCTCAAGATCGCAAGATTGGGATTGTCCTCCCATAAATCGGGATGAGATGCTTAAAAGTTGTACAAGGCCACTCGGAGAGCTAGAAACTGTGAAATGCATGGCCGTGCTCGGATGAATCATAGGCTATGATTATCTGTTTATTTGATCAGTTGAACTCTGAAACCGAGGAACACCTCTGGACATAATAAGGATGACAACTCTTACCTTATGTTCAAGAGCAAGCATCGAGCGACAAAGGAATTAGGAAATGCACACTTGTCCCTAAGGACAAGTGGGAGACTGAAGGAAATAATGCCCTTGGTCCAAGTATGCATTCTATGTTAAGTCTAATAAATGCGGTTCAGTATTAATTAACAAGTTAATAATTCAGTGAGATCAAGTGAGCTGAATGCCTAGCTAGAGGCCGCTTCAGTTCAAGTGGAATTAATAATATTAATCCACAGCTTACTCTTGACTGAACCCGTAGGGTCACACAAATAGTACGTAAACGGATCAAGTATTTAATGGCATTAAATACTCCATCTATGAATATTCGGAACCGACGGATCTTGGTTTCAGTGGGAGCTAAGATCGTCACAGGCAAGAAATGAATACTCCGGAAACGATGATATTGCCGGAAACGGAAATATGGATCGTATCGGAAATATGAATATTATCCAAGTCGTAGATGTTGCCGGAAACGGAAACATGGTACGTATCGGAAAATATTATTGGAAATGGAAATATTACCAGAATCGGAAATATTACCGGAAACGGAAATATTGTCAGAATCGGAAATATTGCCGGAATCGGAAAATAATTCCGGAAACGGAAATATTAAATATTTGTTCGAAACGGAAATTAATTCCGGAATCGGAAATATTAAATATTGTTCGTAACGGAAATAGATTCCGGAAATGGAAATTTAATCGGAAGCGTATCGTACGAATTAGCATCGGACGAGGTTGCCGGACGAAGGCCCAGCACGAAGCCGGGGCCATCGCCCAGCAAGCATGCGCGCCACAAGCCCAGCCAAGGCAGCGCCCAGGCCTACCGCAAGGCAGGCCCAGCGCGCGCCAAGGGCCACGGCTGCGTGGGCCGTGCTGCGCGGGCTGCTGCTCGCACGCGCATGGGCAGCCCTTGTGGCTGCCGTGTGTGTGTGAGTTTGTGCTCATGCGTGATTCCTGAATCTACAAGAGTCAGTGTATGATTAAATTTCTATTCCTAAATTGGATAAATTAATTAAATAGAATTCATGTAGGATTCTAATTTCAATTAATTCGTATCCTACTGGGATTACGATTCCTTTTCCATAACTCTATAAATAAAGGCCTAGGGGTCATAATTTATACACAAGTTTCAAAGTATTCAAAAGTGAGTTTTTTGAGAGAAAATCAAACACACATCTTGCTCAAAAGTGCCGAAATTTTCTAGTACCTTAAGGGCGATTCTAGTTGGTCAATCTTAAGGCGGATCCGGACGTGCTGTGGACTATCTACGGAGGGACGACACTTGGAGTCCTAAAAGACTTGTTCTTGTTCGGTTCGGGCGCAGCTAGGGAGGGCACGCAACAAAGAGTATGCATCTAAATTATGCTATATGATTATGTGTAAATAATATGTTGTCCTGGGTTAATGGTTGTTTCCGCATGATCTATGTAGTGTCATATGTATCATAACCTAACACATAGCTCGTGGCCCACGACACAAGGCAGGGCTGCTGCCTTGTGCTCGTGCACCATGCCCTTGCTCATTGCATTCGTGCCGCACGGGCGACGAGCTCCCTTGCTTGTCGTCGCATGCCCGCACTATACAACACCCCTTAAGGGTAACACGAAGCGTCCATTGCTTTGTGCGTGCAAGTTATATGAACGAATCGCATAAAAATTTAAAATTTATATTTAAAATTAATGACAAATTAATAAATAATATTAATTTCATAATTTTAGGGCGAAAAATCGAAAATTTATTATTCAATTGATTTCCGATTATTATGGATTCAAGCCTAGGTCATAAAAAAATTTAAAATTTATCATAAATTTACAATTTTTATGGTGGTTTTTTAATCATAGGTTTCTAATTAAATTATAATTAATTATGAAAATCAAATTAATTCTAAATTATTCTAATTTTCAACAAATTAATCATAATTACAAATTAGATTGCATAATTAACAAGGCTAGGCATTCAAACTTGTTAAACATATACAGTAGGTCAATCAAAAATTCAAGATTTATCAACAAGAATCGCAAATATTTAATTTAACATCTTAAATTTACGAAATTTTGCATTCGAAAAACTAAAACCTTCGAAAAGTCATAGTTAGGCTTCGAATTTGAGAATTATGGGTTCGGCAGAAAAAGACTATTTTTGTCAAAATTTTAGAATGCCTTTTACATGCGGAATTGACACAAAAATCACTCAATTTGGATGAGTAACGAAGAAACTGCCGAAAAATTGCGTACGTATAATTAAATAAACACAATTTGCAATTAATTAACAATTACGAAAATTAATCACCCTTTTTAATTCTTGCAAATTTGTAATATTTAACCATGTTCATGCAATTTCGATTATGAAAATAATAAGAGGCTCGTGATACCACTGTTAGGTTATGATACATATGACAATTCATAAATCATGCGGAAACAACCATTTAGCCAGGAATACATATTATTTACACATAATCATATAGCATAGTTTAGATGCATACTCTTTGTTGCGTGCCTTCCCTAGCTGCGCCCGAACCGAACAAGAACAAGTCTTTAGGACTCCAAGTGTCGTCCCTCCGTAGATAGTCCACAGCACGTCCGGATCCGCCTTAAGATTGACCAACTAGAATCGCCCTTAAGGTACTATAAATTTTCGGCACTTTTGAGCAAGATGTGTGACTGAATTTTTCTCTCAAAAACTCACTTTGAATACTTGAAAAAACTCGTTATAAATTGTGAACCCAGGCCACATATTTATAGGGGTATGGAAAGAGAATTGGAATCCTATTAGGATACGAATTAATTAAATTAGAATTATAATAAAACTCTTATTTAATTAATTTATCAAATAGAATTAGGAATTTAATCATTAACCGAACTCTGCACGTTTTAGGTTTCGTACGCGAACACAAACACTTACGCGAGCATGACCCGCAAGCGTGCAGGCCATGCCCGCGCACAGCCCACACGGCCGCACGGCCCACGCGAGCTACAAGCCCACGCGAGCTGCAGCAATGCTCGCAGCCCACTGCTCGCAGCTGCGCGCGCTGCGCGCGCTGTGCGCGCTGCCACGACCTGCTGGGCCTGGCCTTGCGCTGGGCCTGGCGTGGCCTTGGCTGTTCGTGTGGCGCGCTTGGCTTGCTGGGCGATGGCCTGGCTTCGTGCTGGGCCCTCGTCCGGCAGGCCTCGTCCGATGCTTATTCGTACGATACGCTTCCGATTAAATTCCCGATTCCGGAATATATTTCCGATACGAACAATATTTAATATTTTCGATTCCGGAATTAATTTCCGTTTCGAACAAATATTTAATATTTACGTTTCCGGAATTATTTTTCGATTCCGATAATATTTCCGATTCTGACAATATTTCCGTTTCCCGCAATATTTCCGATTCCGGCAATATTTCTATTTCCGATAATATTTTCCGATACGTACCATGTTTCCGTTTCCGGCAACATCTACGACTTGGATAATATTTATATTTCCGATACGATCCATATTTCCGTTTCCGGCAATATCATCGTTTCCGGAGTATTCATTTCTTGCCTGTGACAATCTCAGCTCCCACTGAAACCAAGATCCGTCGATTCCGAATATCCATAGATGGAGTATTTAATGCCATTAAATACTTGATCCGTTTACGTACTATTTGTGTGACCCTACGGGTTCAGTCAAGAGTAAGCTGTGGATTAATATCATTAATTCCACTTGAACTGAAGCGGCCTCTAGCTAGGCATTCAGCTCACTTGATCTCACTGAATTATTAACTTGTTAATTAATACTGAACCGCATTTATTAGACTTAACATAGAATGCATACTTGGACCAAGGGCATTATTTCCTTCAACAATTAGTGAAGGAAATGATGAATTCCTTCAAATCACGAGCATAACTAATGGCACAAAGACTGTCTTGGAGAAATTACCTACATTCTCCACTGGTTTGTACTACACGAGAATTAATTCTATTGAAACACATGCTATAGTAAACCAGAAGTTTACTGATAGCTTCATAGTTTGGCATGACCGGTTAGGCCATCCCGGTTCAATTATGATGCGAAAAATCATTGAAAATTCCTGTGGACATTCATTAAAGAGCCAACAGATTCTTTCTAATAATTTTTCATGTGTTGCTTGTTCACAAGGGAAGTTGATAATTCGGCCATCACCAGCTAAGATAAATTTTGAATCAATCAATTTTCTGGAACGTATACAAGGGGATATTTGTGGGCCAATACATCCCCCATGTGGATCATTTAGATACTTTATGGTTTTAATCGATGCATCGACTAGATGGTCACATGTATGTTTGTTATCATCTCGCAACCTGGCGTTTGCGAGATTACTTGCTCAATTGACTAAATTAAGAGCACATTTTCCACATACTCCTATTAAGTCTATTCGTCTTGATAATGCTGGTGAATTTACTTCTCAATCTTTCAATGATTATTGCATGTCCATTGGGATAAATGTTGAACATCCTGTAGCACATATTCATACACAAAACGGTCTTGCTAAATCATTAATTAAACGCATTCAGCTAATTGCTAGACCATTGCTAATGAAGTCTAAACTCCATATTTTTGCTTGTGGACATACTATATTACATGCAGCAGCATTGATTCGCATCAGGCCAACAAATTATCATAAATTCTCCCATCACAATTGGTTTTTGGCCAGGAACCAAATATATCCCATCTTAGAATTTTTGGATGTGCGGTTTATGTCCCTATATCTCCACCACAACGCTCCAAGATGGGTCCTCAAAGGAGGTTGGGAATATATGTTGGATTTGATTCCCCATCAATAATAAAATATCTTGAGCCAACTACAGGGGATTTATTTAAGGCTCGTTTTGCTGATTGTCATTTTAATGAGTCAGTTTTTCCAGGTTTAGGGGGAGAAAACAAACAGCTGGATAAAGAAATTAGTTGGAATGAATTATCATTGTCTCATTTTGATCCTCGTACTAAGAAATGTGAACTAGAAGTTCAAAAGATAATTCATTTACAAAGTTTAGCAAATCAGTTGCCAGACGCTTTTACTGGCCCAAAGAGAGTGACTAAGTCACATATACCAGCTGTGAATGCTCCAATTAAGATTGATGTCCCAGAAGGACAAAATGATGTTGCTAATGAGTCTAAGGCACGCCAGAAGCGTGGAAGACCAATAGGTTCCAAAGACAAGAATCCTCGAAAAAGAAAAGGAGCAATAGTTGATGATGGTCAAATCGAGGATACAATCAATTTTAAAGGATCTCTAGAAGAGACTTTAGACATGATAGATGAAATTCAGGTACCTGATAATGAAGAAATTTCAAAAAATTATATCATGTCTGGAATTACATGGAACCGAAATCAAATCGACGTCGATGATGTTTTTGCATGCAATGTAGCATTAAATGTTGTGGATGATGATGAGGATCATGAACCAAAGTCTATTGAAGAATGTAGACATAGAGATGATTGGCCAAAGTGGAAGGAAGCAATTGAATCAGAATTGAAATCTCTTGCAAAAAGAGAAGTATTCGGACCTGTAGTCCGTACACCTGAAGATGTAAAGCTAGTGGGACATAAATGGGTCTTTGTGCGAAAGAAAAATGAAAATGGTGCTGATAACGTACTGTGAAAGTAGAGAGAAAGGGAGAGAGAGGAAGAGAGAAACTGTATGTTAGTTATATCTTATTCATCCATATCCATAGGCATATATATAATATATACACATAGGGCTCGTTTGGTATGAGAAGGGGATAGGGATAAGGATATAAATTGGGATAGGGATAGGGAATTTATGATAGAAAATTCATTAATTTTATCCCTATCCCTTGTTTGGCATGGTTGAGGATAAGGATAGAGATTAAATAATAAATTTACTATATTACCCCTTTTAAAATGGTAGGCTAAAATCATGTCAACATTCTTTCTTTACATATTAGCCTTTTAATGAAGGATAAAATAGTCTTTTAACATAAAAAGGAGAAATCCTCCATTCTATACCTCCTCCTACCCTCGTACAAAATGATGGGGATAAAGGCTCTATTAGTCCCTATCCCTATCCCCAAATAAATTAGAATTCCTTGTAAACAAACAAGGGATAAGAGTATAAAAGGATAAAATATCCTTATCCCCACCCCTTATACCTCATACCAAACAAGCCCATACATATATTATACAGGGGTAAGGGTATAATGAAAATCCATCCTAATATATATTTTATAATAGTTTTTCAATTTTTCTTTGTATGTTTTAGTTGTTCATTTTGCGGGTGTCAAAAGAAAAGAAATTTACCTACTATCGAGAAAAGAATGATTATTTCCAAAAATACTTGTAGAAATTATCCGTTTTCCTTCCCAAATTTAGTTGGTAGTTTAGTAAAGTATCATTTTCTGGGTTGGCAAAATCTAAGGAAGAACAAACTCAATTGGAGTAGTTTAAACAAAATTAGTAGTGGGTTGTCCGGTCTCTGTCTCATTCATGTACTCATGTGCAGCTCCCACCCTTCTTCCTCGAATCTTCTCTTTCTCTCTCTTCCCCAAACATTGCCAATCCAAATCCTTCAAATTACTTACTCTTTATTTCTGCATTATTTGATGCCTCGAGATCGTTCTTCAGCTTCTAACTGGTAAACTTTTCCTTCATTTTATGTCATTATACTACCATTATATCATTGTGATTCTGTACACGACATGTATTTCTCGAGATTTGAAAGTTTCTAATTTGGGTTTTTAGATGATTTATGAGTTGGGTATAGTTTAATTCGTTGTTTTTGTTGTTTAATGTTGGTGAATCTTGGAAACCAATCAATGTTTATGTACTGCTTTTTATTGATTTGTGTTTGCAGTTGTGCTTTGGATTTGAATTTGATGCCTTGAAACCCAAAAGATCTTCTACCTATAATTATTAGTTTGTTGATTCAGCTTGAATTTTGGATTAGTGGGTACATGTGGCGTTTGAAGTTTAGAATCAATTTTGACTTGAAAGACGATGATGAAGGAATGAATCTGCGCCGAATTCGTGCCAATTTTCTTAGTTATAGAAGATTGGGGATTCGGGATCAAGGGTTTTGTGGGTTTGGATAATGTGTATTTTGAGGAGTGTTTTGGTGTACTTTTAAATTTAAGACCATGAAAATTTTCAGTAGTGGTTCAGCATTTAGTAGGAGTGTTTCTTCTAATAGGAAGAATGCTGCTCCCGTTGGCAGTCCAAAAGAGTTTCTCCATAAAGACAATTTAGACAACTCCAATGGAATTCGTCGAGATAGTTTGATCTCTCGGAAATTGTGTATTCTCGTCATTATTGGACCGCTAATTACTTTCTACATTGGTATATCTTGTGGGTATCTTTATGTTTTCCCTAGTCTCGGGCTGGGATATCATGAGCAGGCTGCTTCCTCGAGGATATTTGATGTCGTTGATGGGAGTTGGGTATCGGACTATAGCTATCCTTTGTATAATTCTTCTGAATGTCCTTTTGTTGAACAAGGTTTCAATTGCTTGGGTAATGGGAGAAAGGATAAAGATTACCTTAGATGGAGATGGAAGCCCAAAGATTATGACATTCCAAAATTTAACGCATCTAACGTATTGGAAAGGCTTCGTGGTAAAAGAATTGTTTTTGTAGGGGACTCTATGAGTAGGACACAATGGGAGTCTTTTATATGCCTGCTTATGGTAGGAGTAGAGGATAAGACGAGTGTTTATGAAGTGAAGGGGAGGAACATAACGAAAATCATAAGACACTTGGTTGTTCGCTTTCGCTCTTTTAACTTATCTGTGGAGTTCTACCGGTCCGTTTTCTTAGTCCAGCCAGGTATTGCACCGAAGCATTCTCCAAAGAGAGTGAAGTCAACACTCAAGCTTGACAAATTGGATGACATTAGTAAGGAATGGATTGATTCAGATGCAATAATATTCAACTCGGGACATTGGTGGATACCATCAAAATTATATGAAACGTAAGTCTTATGGTGCTTATAAAAGTATGTGAACTAGGTTTCATTTGTCAATCTTATGCAAATACCAGGAGAAAAGAGAACTTTTTGCTCTCTGCTCCTTCATTAATGATGTCTCGTTAAGTATAATGCATTAATGTGTGTGTTGAACACCAGGACTAGGATGTTTTCTTGGTTGGTATGAAGAGTGTCAAATATGAATACATCTTAATTCTTATTAAGGAACAAGTTGAACAATTCTGTTAGTTGGCATGTTATGGAAATATGGAATTAGCTGAAATATGCCAAATAATTTAAACTGTCTTGCCCATGCATAGTAGTATATGGACTATGTCCTATCATTCTCATTTCCCTCCTAACAATTTCTGTTAGATGGCATGTCTTGGTTAAGGCCTTAAAGGTAAGAATCTTAACATGTATGCCTCCCAAGTCCCAACACCCTGCAAAGACAGAATCTGGAATGGTGGTGGTTTACTTTTTTATTATTGTGATGAATACTGGAGGCCTATTGGAGCCGCCATCATGGACTTGTATAAGTAAATTGTGATCCTATTCATTTTGCATTAATAATAGCTTGTTATTGGCTCATTGTTATGCCAACCGCTGGAATGCATACTGTTTGTGATGGACTGTGAATTTGCAAATCTGTTTTTAGAAAAGGCACAGGCCCCTTGACATGGCTGCCTTTTTACTATTTATATACTAAATTTGTTTAAATTGTCTCCTAACAGGGGTTGCTATTTTCAGTTAGGTGGTTCACTGAAGCTTGGAATGTCAATACCTTCAGCCTACAAAATAGCTATGTCCACCTGGGCTTCATGGGTGAAAACTTCAGTTAATTCAACAAGAACGCGTGTCTTCTTTCGTACTTTTGAACCATCTCACTGGAGGTACAATGAGAAAACCCCTCTACATATTTAAAAAGTTAGTTTATTACAATTTGCTATGCAAACATTTACTCTCTTCCATTGATGAAATAAATGATTCGAGTATCAATCTGCAAGTTGAAAATTTGCTTTTGGGCTGTACTTTAAGTACCTTATTTTTACTCCATGAAATTATATAACATTCTGGATTCTCTGAGGTATTGCTTCAAAGAAAAACCGCAATTTGTTGCACTGGTCTACCTCCTAGGGCAACCGAACTCAATATATGTGTTGATTATCTATTTTCTTGAAATAACTACATCCAATGATGTACTACATATATATGATACAACTGTGAACTGTTCCACTACTATCCGTCGTGTGTGTGAGTGGCCTACACTGATTCTGTTGATGACTATGGTCTTATTCCCAGTCAGCATACACATCAGCAAGATTCCAGCTCAAATGATGACAATCCTAAGTAGTTAGTAACTGTCAAGAATTACAGAATATCTTGTAACCACTTCCTGATTATTAGGAAGTTAGTTATATTGCAACTTGTATATATAGCTGATTGCGTGCACAGTAGATGATCAATTTCACAATTAATAAAATCATCTTCTCCTCTATTCTGTTCTTCGTTCCCTTCTTCATTTTCTATCTTCTGCAAATTGCAAATATCATCAGATTCTGCTAATAACTTAGTTTTCCTGTCTTGTTTCACCAGTAATGAGTCTACCGCACATTGTACTGTGATGCAATTTCCAGAACCAGATTATGATTATAAGCAGCAGAGCCCATTCTCGGATATGGTAACTGATATAGTGAAGAAGATGAGAATTCCTGCCACTATGTTGAGGATCACTTCCATGTCAGCTTCTAGGGGAGATGCACATGTAGGCAACTGGAGTGACCGTAAATCTTTTGCTGACTGTAGCCACTGGTGTCTCCCTGGAGTACCTGACTTTTGGAATGAAATTCTGTTGTCTTCCCTTCTCTCCCACAAGGTACTTGCCTAAACATGATCGGAATAATTAAGTTTGGTCAATCAGGTTCTTAATCTTTCATGTGACCTTTTTTGCCCCTGTTTGACTGCGTTATTCTTTACCAATTTGTTGCATTACCTCAAACTTCATCTTAGGCCCTGTTGTTTTGAGCTGAACTGAACTGAACTTAACTTAACTTACATTAATGCTCCCATTGAGTCCAAGGGCTGTTCTAGACTTGGTGCTTCAATTCTGAAAGATAAAGGGTGCTGTTGTTTGAACAGATTAACTTTGTGTTAACTTTCAGTTCACTCTTTTTTGCAGACCGGCTGAAATGAGGCAGTTCAAGTTGGATTCTTCGACTTCCATTCTCCATTATACATTATTTGTCCTCTTTTTGATAGGACATATACAGCTTGGAGAATTGCGGCATGTTGTATCAGTACAGAGATTTTGTGTCAAAGAGCCTCTCCTACAGGCTACAGTCTTTTTCGTTCATGAATTTTGTCATTGCGTGTATGATGAAGATCTGTAAGGAAAGCCATTGGAGTTTTAAAGTTTGTATTCTTTTATTAACATTTTGATCAAGTGTTGTATGTAGAAAATATGAATATTTGTTCATTTGTTCATTAAAGAAGAATAAATAAGTTGCAAAGTGTACATACCTTTTCTCTCCAAATAAATGTGGCAAATTACTCTCAAGACTTTCATCAAATGTGCAAGTTGCGCCCCTTGATTTTTCATTGGAGCAAATTAACCCCAACACTTGTATAAATTGTGCAATCAATCTCAAACCCCTATCTTTCATCAATTTCTCAACCGAACGACGATACAGCACCGGAAATAAATATTTCCAAATATTTTCTGAATCTAAATACACCTAAATTAATTTCAATGCACATAATCTATACACCATTAGATTGCAACAAACTACTCTTTTTCTTCCTCCTAAACCATACCTTCGTTTTTTTTACGTCTATACCTTCATTCTTCGTAAGTTTGTAGGGAAAAGTGACAAATATTTCTTCCTCCTCAACCATACCTCAACTTTTTACTTCCTTCTCAACCATACCTCAACCTTTTACATCTATACCTCCATTCTTTGTAGGGAAAAGTGGCAAAAGCCCCCCCTAGAATTTTAACCATTGTGTAAGTTGTCCCCTCAACTTTTCATAGGAGCAAATCGACCCCAAAATTGTAAGCATTGATCAACCTTATATTAAAATTACTCATTTCCAGTTTGTTTGAATTTGAGTGAGAATGTGGGATAGGTAATCAAAAGCCAATATTAACATTATTTGTATTATGTTGTCAATCTTATAGTATAAATAAACATGCTTGGAATTCAATGAGCCATTATGAAAGCAACATATTAATAACTAGTTCTAATTTCTAAATGCAAACATGACAACCTCAAATTCTTGGAATGATGGGCAAGTCTCTTATTATGAACTTAGAAGTTCATTCAACATTCAAGCTTACTCAAATTCCATTGCTTTATATAATGTCTCTATGCACACACACTAACCCATATCATCTCTTCAAAACATCATCAACTTCCAATTATCATGGCTCAACCTCAAAATTTCGACTATCCCTTTTTCCCTTTTCCGCCACCGCATGCTTTCCCGTTCCCACCACCCTCTCATCCCATTCCTCCACCAAACCTACCACCTCCTTTTCATCCCAGTTCTTCACCAAAACCAACCCCTCCTTCATCTCCACCATCACCGACAAAGCCCTCAAACCCTCCTCCAACTCCAATACCGAAACCACCGCCACATTATCTCCCTCCACCAAAGCCCTCAAGCCCTCCTCCATCACCGATACCTAAACCACCTCCGCATTCTCTTCCTCCACCGAAGCCCACTAACCCCCCTCCATCACCGAAACCAAAACCACCTCCACATGCTCTCCCTCCACCAAAGCCATCAAACCCTCCTCCTAGGCCGCCTCCACATCATTTGCCTCCACCAGCTCCAGCAGTAAAGCCACCACCATTTCCACCGAAACTTCCACCACCACCTCCTCATGTGGTACCCACTCCACCTCCTGCTCCTGGGCACCATGCTACCATCATTATTGTTTTTGTATCTCTTGGAGGGCTTTTCTTTCTTGCATTCCTCTCAGCAGCATTGGTTTGCTTTATCAAGAAGAGAAGAAAGAGAGTGATGAAGGAAACTGATGATATTACCGTCGATGAACAGATGCATGTTCACGAAGATATCGTACGTGGTCCTCATGGTGAACAAGCTGTGCTAGTAACCTTGGAAGAGGATATTCATTCTCATGAAACTCTAACAAAGGATGAAATTGTGGGCGGAAGAACCTCTCATGCACATCATCCTCATTCTTTCCAAGCAGCTGCACCTGCTTTTGACTCGGATCATCCCCAGATTGCGAATAAGAGCTCGTGAATGAGATGAAGAATGAAGTATATACTACAAAATCATAAACTCCCAACACTGAGTGAAACAAGTATATTTCAATATTGCTTTAATGTTTGCTGATTGTTACAAAATTGTTACAAAATAAAGTTCAGAATGCTTTTTTTTATTTCAACTGAATTACAAAATTTGAAAATTGTACCAATAAGATCTAATATTAAATACAAATTGCAACATGCGGAATTCACCATTTGACATTGAGAGGTCTCCAAAAAAAAAAAGTACCTCCCAGTAATCATGGCTAATAAACTATACTCCAGCTCAAATAAAACCAACATCCCAATATCAGCAGTTAAAGATGAAGTCCGTGTTTGCCTTGTCTAATACCAACTGATAAAAAAGAACCAGCTACATGGAAGATACAATATGATCAAACTTTAGAACGCGGAGTTGAAAAACAATTACTTCGTATATATTAGCATCATCTCATGGTCACTTTCAATTTTAGCTGATATATGGACCCACTATTTTTATTACACCCATGCTTGATTCCTTTCAAGACCCGCTATACAAAATGAGGAAGAAAATCCATACCTCAGACAATGGAAGCCGAGAGATGATTACAGCATCAACTTTACAAAGAAAACTATGAAGTTTAAGGATCGATTGCCATGGGAGTAATACGCCTCTTAGCTGGCTTGCTAGAAACAGGGGTGCTTATCGCCGCTGGTGATGCTTGTTTGTTGTTATCGATTCGATTTTTCTCTATAACAGGGCTAATTTTTACGGGTGCTTTGACCATCATTTCTTCAGGCTTCTTTTGACTAGGAGTCTCACCAGCATGACTATTAGCTGTCTTTCCATCTAAGAAAGTTTAATACAAAATTAATATCAAATAAAACATGCAGAATTAAAGGCTAAATTTCTCAATTATAACAGGCAAACCTGGAAAAGGGATAGGTGATCCCAGTTCGTCACTCTGAAATTCTACCAATGTGCAGTATCCATCTTGTGAAGATATTGCTAAATACTTGCCATCTGGTGACCTATCAAAAGTAAAATGTTTCAGGCCTACGGCAAATTTTGAAGTAAATATTTGAATAGTAAACTACCTTAACCAAGCCATTTACCCCAAGAAGGGGAGAGTGGTGGACTGTACCATGCTATATCCGTTATGGCTGCATAATGGAGACCAGCCAAGACTGCCAGAGGGGCAACACTTTCTGTGTCATAAATGTACACTGAATTCAGAGTTGCTACAGCAAAAATGAGCCGATATGGAAGCTTAAAGAACCCAGCTGTCAAAGACAAAATTACGGGTACTTGTTAATACATTAGATTGTGAAATTAATCACCATATGCATCGAACTAACAACCAAACCTACCTGAGTTTGATCCACGGAGACTAAAAGCCAAAGGGCAGAAATGCACTGCCACCACAGGCTTGCTGGCACCGGGAAGCTGCAAAGCAGGTCTGTATATCAACGAAAACAGATTAGTTGTATGCCTTGTACCCACAAAATTGGGGGTGTACTCCTAATTTGATCAAGAAAATAGCAGACACAATGCATGAACTTTTAAAACCAGTCATCTCAGGCAACAAAATTCATCTTGAAGTCAAAAAAGTAAAATTGTAATATCTTGCCTTGAAA
The DNA here is from genome assembly GCF_020520425.1 of Spinacia oleracea. Classification (NCBI taxonomy): domain Eukaryota; kingdom Viridiplantae; phylum Streptophyta; class Magnoliopsida; order Caryophyllales; family Amaranthaceae; genus Spinacia; species Spinacia oleracea. The sequence continues at coordinate 117,372,915 of NC_079489.1, read as the reverse complement.
GATCTTTTCTGGAAAATATGTAAGCAGTGTTAATAGATTCAGATTCAGGCGAACTTTTGTACAAACCTGCAAGACAAAGCAGTCGGAAGTTACAAAAACAAGTTCATGATATTTGGTAATAACTTTTTTTTTTGAAGGTATATTTGGTAATAACTAAGAGTAATAAGAAACTCAAATTCTTCATCCTTAAAAGGTTTATGTCTCGATCTACTCCACATTTATGAAAAAATTGGGAAAACCCCCTTAACTCACAACCTTCTACCAAATAAGCAAATAAATTGAAATGATGTCAGAGGGTAAAGGCATAAAACATTCTAAGTATTATTTTACAACTAAATGAATCCAATGTCGATTACCAGCAGGTACTACTAAAAATGAGCCATCAGGTGACCAGGCTAATCTTCGGAAGAATGATGGCAATGTCTCATCATGAAAGAGATGATTCTTCAAGCCCTGCATCTCCAACTTTGACAGTGTTAGTGCTTATCAATAATCGACAAATCACGTAGTATGAAACCTATGACCAGGCCATTAGGCCCATTACTAACCTTGGTATCATCTGCAGATTGCTGTTCTGTCTTTACGATCACATGCTGACAAGCATAATTCATCCTCTCTACTCCCTTTGCTTTCTGAGGCTTGTTAACATAAATTCTACATGTTCTGTCAGAACTAAGTGATGCAACATACTTGGACAATGGGTCCCATGCCACCCCCTGAACATAATGGAGATGTGCATCTAAGATCTGATGGACAGAACCTGAATGATAAATATATGAGGTTTAAACAATAATGAAACAAAAGATATTCCACGTCAAATTCATTATCTTTGTGTACCTTTCTCAACATCCCATATGATGCAGGAATTATCAACAGATCCGGAGATTATATAAGCTCCATTCCTGGACCACTGCAGATCCAGTACATCCTTTCTATGAAATCTGTGAAACAACAATAAGGGTAAATCAAAGCTCGGAATAGTTAGAAATTTTGCCATTCAAGTATTCAACCAACAACAAAATGCTAAGAATTAAAATAGCAGAGATTGGTGCTCTCCCAAGTAACAATTTCTCTCCCTACTCTTATCAATCTTCAACCTAATTCTCTCTCTCTCTTTCATATACAGTGTTTTTCCTTTAACAAACTCCCTAAGTTATTCCCCAAGCTCCCATAACTAACTTATAAGATACTGTCCAAAGTGCCCCTCCCCTTACATCAGTTATTGTATAAAACTGAACTACCGGTATCGCAATGGAAAAAGAAGGATTTCTTTTTCTACTTGGTGGTTGTCTATGCTAGCTGCCTCTAACCTCTGCGAACAATAGAATTGCAAATGTTAAGAACTTCTCTGATTCTGCTTTCAAAATAACTTAATGTTTGTGCAGCTGTCATTCAAGCAGTTTAAGGGATTAGGTGGCCACTATTTTATTTAAGTATTGAGTTCTACTACCTTACAATTGATAGTGGTCACAAATTCATAACAAATACTGATGAGCTTTCAGTGGACCGACAGACAGGTGACTACCAAATCAGTTAACAAGCACGTTTCATAAATAAAACTTTCTAATGTGTGTTCCTTGCTCGTTATTCTAGAAGAACTGAAGCCTGTCTAGTCTTCAGCAGCTTCCATCATTCCAACCAAGCTTCTTAGGAAATCTTCATGACTCACTGGAGCCTGAGACTTTGAAACTATTTGCTGTTTTATGGATGCCTTGAACATAAATCTAATCCTATCTAACCTCCAACACACAATCTGCGAGTTCCACCAAGGAACAACCTCATGACCCAGTTAAAAATAATGAATCCAAGATAATAAACAACCCAATATTAATCCTGCCTTCACGGAAGTCCAAAAGTGTAAGGGCCAGTAGTGAAAAACAAGAAATTTTATATAATGATCAAATAAGATTAAATTTATTGTTTCCAACCCCTTGTTAACTGTAAGCTTTTGAGTTATGACTTTATAAGTTTCATACAAGGAGTCGAGGACTGAAGTAAACAAATCTCCATGTAGATCATAAATTCAAGCCGTAGAAGTTTTTTATCTCCCATCATCCACCACTTATCTACAATGCCTAACACTTTCCTAACAAAAACAAGAATATATACAAATTGATTAACAGTTGATCCAGAAGTAAGTCTTACGAAAACGTCTTGAGAACTTTCCAAACTTGACCGGCATCTGTTAGGTGAGACTTCCATAAAATAAGTTCACCTCCTACAGTTATAAGAAATCAGTTCAGCAATCTATAAGTAATGAAAAAGAAAAGGTAAAGTTTTAATATCACAGCAAATAATTGTCGTACCATCTGCACCTGAAGCAATTAACTCTCCTGCGCACAGCACAGTGAAAGAAATGTGAATTAGCATACTTATCCAAACCACAACAGAGTGTGGAAAACATAGATATGAAGTACAAGCATATAGAGATACTGGCAAACACAAGCATGTTTATGTGCGTATATGTTAGTATGTGCCTAAATAGAATTGCATATTTTCCACACTTATTCAGACAAGAAATTAGGATTTCCTAACACATAGCATAACAATTTAGTTTCACCTACTTTAGATCTCCATACTTCTTTACAGGCACGTGCAACAACAGATATTTCCAAACACAGATTGAAACATTTGTCAGAGATTGGAATAGAACAAGAAAATTCCATCCAATTGGTTTGGTCATTTGGTCCTCATGTCATGTCCATATCAAATCTATACAAAAGGGTGCAGAACAAAACTATTTGAAACCTCTATCCAAGAACCTCCTTTACTCTCCCAATAACTCAAAAGAAACAAGTCTGTTAAAAAACACCTGACATCTGAAAAAAAAATCAATTGAGATGTATTAGTATGTTTAACGCTCACAGTTCGAACATCAAATGGAGGAAAATACACAAATTCCTCTTGACAACTAGACAATTGAATATTAAAGTGTAAGTTCAACGATAATTGAAGTCAAGCGTGTTGGCAGACAATGTCATCCTCAAAATATGAACAACAAAAGGAAAAGTGTTAAATTTATTAGATCAACAAACCTTGCATTTTCCAACAACCAAAATCATATTCAATGCAGCCCTAGAGAACAGGCTAATAGCATTTTACCTTATTTAGCTATTTTGGCTATTGAAGCAGTGCCAGAAACTTTTAGCTCGTAAGAATAGAAAATGAAGAATTGCAAGTCAGCAAGAATAACTCTTACCCGAAGGAGAGAATTTGAGAACATTCACTGCAGAGCTATGATAAGAAAGACTAGTTTGATAGGAAGCTGTCGGAATTTTCTTTTGTGCTGCTTCCGATTCCACTTTCCATATCTGAAATAATCACATCAGGTAGTTCAAGCATTATAGAAAACTGATGCCATTGCAAAAATAAGATTGAATACACAAAATTGAATTGCATCGTCAAGAGTCTGACTATTGTTAAAGAAGCATGTTCATAAAGTTGCCTATGCGTTCAACATAAAAAAATTTGGCAATTTTAGGGTTCACTTATGTTGGGAAGGCAATCGAAGTGTCGAACCACTAACCACTAGTAGAAAAGCTAGTCACTAAAATGCACAGGGGTAATGAAAAAGGGGAGATTGTAGCTTGAGAAAATATTATTCGTACTCCGTATCAGGATAAACCAATAACCCCAGTGGCCATACCAACTACAACTTCAATATTAGTTACTACTATGTTGATATGACTTTAATCAGTTCCTTGGTGCACAGAAATCTAACTAATTCGAGCTTCAAAATTACACGAAATTGAGATCTGAATGATTTTTAACTGTTCTTAGCTTCACTACCGTCAAAATTACACTCGAAATCGGAAAAAAGTAACAAGACCCGTTAAACCCTAACCCTATACCAGCATCAAAATTAACAGAAGCAACTAATATTATGATAAATAGATAGTCAAGTATCCTACTAGAATATTTCATCATACCAACATATCAATTAAAGCATAACTACAATATCAAACAATCGAGCTACAATTGAGACAGTCAAGAAGTAATCGAAAGGGGGTTAGTTCAGATCAGATGAAATAAAGGAGAGATAAAGAGAGAGAATACCTTAATATCGAAATCAGCGCCGCCGGTAGCGAGAAGACCAGAAAAAGGGTGAAAATCTAGGGTTAGAACCGGCTTAGTGTCGTGCCAATTGATCTGAACTGTTCCTCCTTTCATTTCTCACAATAATTTTTGAGGAAATCGGGTAAAATTATCTAGAGCAACAAAATTCAAATCAAGAATTTTAGGGTTTTGGAAATTATTGGGGAAATATTCAGTTTTATCTGCCTTTCAGAAATAGAAAGGGGCTTTAGGAGGAAGTGATGAGTTGGGAGGTGTTTGGCGCTTTTTTTCTTTTGGCGGGAAAGATGTTTTGTAGAGGTTTCTAGACTCACGTGGATAAAAATCCGCGGAAACGGTCGCGTTGGCGTAGAAAGTGATTGTAACGGATAAATAGAACGGATTGCAACTAACACAACATGAATTTTGTCTAAAAATTAATATTAACACGTTGTTTAAGCCTATTAATACTGTTTCTGCGAAGAAAATGCTAAGTGTGAAAATAGGGGAAGCCTCTTCAACCAGGCTGTCGTTTTCCTCCAATCGGTTGTGGTTTGTCCTACAAAAACGGCAAACGTAAACTGGCTCGGGGGGGTTCCCGAGAAAACCCTCTCCGACGCTCAAGTCAGTTCTTGTAGAGAGAGAAAGTAGTGAGAGAGTGAGTGTGGGAATAATTGCATCCCTGAGTAATGATTAGGTGGGTCATATTTATAGTAATACCGAAGGGCATTATTAGTAAATATGAGCAATTGTAGGGGTATGAAATCATGGGCCTGCTGGAGGCTGATACTTGGGCCCCGAAATTCTGGTTTAAGCCCATTGAGGGGTTTGTGTTTGAGGGTATTTGAGTAATTTCCCTTAAAAGGTATTTTGGTAATTTGTGTAAAAGTGGGTCCCACAGGGGGCCCGAACATTAGCCCCACGCCAAATATATAAGACTGGTCGTCTCAAGGCTTGTGTGTTTGGCGGAATAAAGTATAGTATTGCCGGGTAACAGCATAGTAGCAAATGTTTAAGGCATACTTCAATTTTTGATATTTTGCAGGTGGTTAGCAGTGCGGATCCAAGGTGGCGGTTACTTTGCATTTCCTTCCAATATTTTTGGGCGGGGCTGTTGTTATCCTAAAATACAAGAGTGGCTGAAGATGTAAATGTATGTGGGGCAATGTTTTTGGCGGTTGATACATGCAAGGTGGCGAGTACTTGTATTTTTGGTTGGGTAGTAAACCAACTTTTGATAATTTAAGGAGGCAAGTATTTGGCGTGTAGTTTACTTTGCTTATGCCTATTTATGTGCCGCCAACTTAAGTCTCCATGCATGTGAATATTGTCGATGATGCATGCGTAGTGCTTTTTCCCAGGTCAAAATTTGGCGGATGGTTTAACGCATCCGGATGATAATACTTCTAGGCATTTGATGTTGGCGGATGGTTTGAATATGTCATCAACTCTTTGGCGGATGATGCACGTTGGGCAGGTTTTAGGCATTGGACTTAGCTGGGCGGATGATGTCCGCAACCATTGCCAAGCGTGAGGTGCGAGTATTAACAGCCCAATGTTAGAGAGTGTGTTGCCTTGCTGTTCGATGGTCCCGAGTTGGGCGGTTAGTTTATTTTGCGCGCGTATTAAAAGCCAATGCTCAAGTTGGGCGAACAATGAAAGACTTAGATTATTTTTCTAAGTATCAGATAGGCTTTTGTTCTCCAATGGAGGCTAATGATCCCCATGTTTAGGCGAACAATAGAGCACCATGCTTGAGAGACTTAGATTATTTTTCTAAGTATGAGGTGGGCTTTTGTTCTCCAATAGAGGCTAATGAGCCCCATGCTCGGGCGAACAATGAAGCGCCCTGCTTAAAAGACTTAGATTATTTTTCTAAGTATGAGAGTGGGCTTCTATTCTCCAAAGGGACTAATGAGCCCCATGCTTGGGCGAACGATGAAGCGCCATGTTTGAAAGACTTAGATTATTTTTCTAAGTATGGAGATGGGCTTTTGTTCTCCAAAGGAACTAATGAGCCTCATGCTTGGGCGTGGCTGCTCCTGTTTTTTTTTTTTTTTCGCGAAGGCTGGCGGAGGAAGGGCATGCCAGGCGTGGCTGTTCCTTTCTCGGCGTGGCTGCTCCTTTTTTTTTTCGGCGTATGTACGTGGGTAGGATGATGGCTGATGCTTTCTCTTGGCGTGGCTGTTGTTTTGTCGCCCGATGTCGGGTGCGGTGCGTGAGAGAGAGTCGCACTTGATGGTGCCATGGCTTCTACTTTCCGCACATGATGGTGTCAAGGCTTCTACTTATGGTGCCATGGCTTCTCTTTGCCGCACATGATGGTGTCGTGGCTTTTACTTATGGTGTCATGGCTTCTACTTGCCGCACATGATGGTGCCAAGGCTTCTACTTATGGTGCCATGGCTTCTCCTTGCCGCACATGATGGTGTCGTGGCTTTTACTCGCCGCACATGATGGTGCCATGGCTTCTACTTATGGTGCCATGGCTTCTACTTGCCGCACATGATGGTGCCAAGGCTTATACTTATGGTGCCATGGCTTCTCCTTGCCGCACATGATGGTGTCGTGGCTTTTACTCGCCGCACATGATTGTGCCATGGCTTCTGCTTCTACTTGTCATACACATGACGGTGCCATGGCTTCTACTTATGGTGCCATGGCTTCTACTTTCCGCACATGACTTAGATAAATTTTGATAAGTATGGGAATGAGTTGTTGTTCTCCAAAGGAGCTAATGAGCCCCATGCTTGGACGAACGACGATGCACCATTCTTGAAAATGACTTAGATTATTTTGCTAAGTATGGGAATGGGCTGTTTGTTCTCCAAAGGGACTAATGAGCCCCATGCTTGGGGGAACGATGATGCGCCATTCTTGAAAATGACTTAGATTATTTTGCTAAGTATGGGAATGGGCTTCTGTTCTCCAAAGGGGCTAATGAGCCCCATGTTTGGGCGAACGATGATGCACCATTCTTGAAAATGACTTAGATTATTTTGCTAAGTATAGGAATGGGCTGCTGTTCTCCAAAGGACTAATGAGCCCCATGCTTGGGCGAACGATGATGCGCCATTCTTGAAAATGACTTAGATTATTTTGCTAAGTATGGGAATGGGCTTTTGTTCTCCAAAGGAGCTAATGAGCCCCATGCTTGGGCGAACAATGATGCACCATTCTTGAAAATGACTTAGATTATTTTGCTAAGTATGGGAATGGGCTTCTGTTCTCCGAAGGGGCTAATGAGCCCCATGTTTGGGCGAACGACGATGCACCATTCTTGAAAATGACTTAGATTATTTTGCTAAGTATGGGAATGGGCTGCTGTTCTCCAAAGGGACTAATGAGCCCCATGCTTGGGCGAACGATGATGCGCCATTCTTGAAAATGACTTAGATTATTTTGCTAAGTATGGGAATGGGCTGTTGTTCTCCAAAGGAGCTAATGAGCCCCATGCTTGGGCGAACGATGACGCGCCATTCTTGAAAATGACTTAGATTATTTTGCTAAGTATGGGAATGGGCTGTTATTCTCCAAAAGGACTAATGAGCCCCATGATTGGGCGAACGATGAAGCACCAAAAATGACTTAGATTATTTCACTAAGTATGAGTTCATGTGCTTGAACTTGGCTTGTCTTTTCCTTTTGACGTGTGCTGCGCTTGCATGGCCAATGTTTGGCTTCTACTTACAACATTCTAGAAACAAAATTTGCTAAGTAATATTACTGGTCGAGCTCTTTACTATTGCCTTGAAGATATAAAGCTTTGTTTACAATGATGAGATGTTATTTAGCCTATGGCGGGCTTACATGTATCTTACCCCCACTTTCATCATTGAAAACTATGGATGTGAGCTATAAAGCTAAGTACTTTTGAGAAAGGGAGAAATTCTTAGGAGATTGAGCATAAAACCTTCTAAGGTTGTCGGTGTTCCATGGGCGAGGGAGGGGCTTGCCTTCAGGAGTTTTGAGTCCCTTCTGGCTTGGCTTTCTTGGCCAGTGGCTGGGGGGTACTTGTCCCTCTCTTGAGGCTGTTAACATAGCATCGCCTGCCCACTTGTTGATCCCCAAAGACTTTTCCCACGGAGCCATCTTCCAACTCAAACTGCATGAGAAGTTGGTACACCGAGATTGCGGCTTTTATTTTGCTTAGTAGAGGTCGGCCTAAGATGATGTTGTATGGCAGGGAGATGTCCACGACAAGAAAATCTACCAACAACCGTCTTCCCTTGTTTTTAGGACCCAACCTGACAGGTAGCTTGATGGTGCCTTGAGGATGGACGCCTTGACCTCCAAATCCAATGAGTGGCTGGGAGATGGTTTTCAGATCATCTTTGGAATACTTGAGCCCTTCTAGACACTTTAGAGTAATGATGTCGGCGGATGATCCACTATCCACTAACACTCGCCCTACCGTTGAGTTAGCGACTTTCATCTCGATGACCAGCGGATCGTCATGAGACTCTTGAATTGGATGACTAGTGTTCCCACCAAATGTCATCACCGGGGCTGTTTGAGAAGCCGATGCCACTTTTAGGACTTGATGTTCCAGTGCCCACAAGCTATCCTTCGCCTTGCTCACAGACCCGCCTGTTGCCAAGCCTCCGGCTATCACTCCAATGTAGTCTCCCGTATCATCACTAAGAGACTCCTTTTCTTTAGCTTTTGCTTTTGGGGGATTCTTCCTTAAGTAATTATTCAGCTTGCCCTTGTCAGCCAAGTGATCCAGTGCCTTTTTCAGCTCCCTACAGTTCTTTGTGGTGTGCCCGCACTCGTGGTGAAACTCACACCAAAGTGACTTGTCTCGCTTTGCTTCGGGCGTACGGATTGCAGGTGGCTTAGGGAGGATGTCTTTTCCTTTGAGATCAAGGTAAATCTCCCGCCTATTGCGGTTGTACCTCGGATCCTCACCATGGTCATCAACCTTAACCGACTTTTTGAGGGAGGGCTGAGTTTGGTCGTGGCTGCCGTTAGGTCTTGGCTTTTGTTTTTGCCTTGTTCCACTCTCACCACCCCAATTGATCTTACAAATATCTGTGGCTTGAATGTGCATTTGGGCCTTCCCCATTGCTTCCTCAAGGTTGGACACCCCGGACTTGACCAATTCAAACTTGAAGTCATCTGGCTGAAGACCTGCCAAGAGGGCTGCGAACTTGGTTTCGTCCTTGAGATTGTGTATCTTTAGGACTTCTTCATTGAATCTCTTAATATAATTGCGAAGGGTCTCCGTCTCTCCCTGTCTGAGTGCCATTAAGTTGACACTTGTCCTTTGGTGCCTCCGACCCGCCGCGAATTGGCTGATGAAAACCTTTTCAAGCTCACTGTAGCTCTTGATGCTTCCCTTTGGTACGTTCTTGTTGAACCATATAAGGGCAAGACCCTTCAAGGTGGTTGGAAAGTACCTGCACCAAGTAGCTCCGCATCCAGTCTGAACGTTCATTTGAGCCGCATAGGCGGCCATGTGTTCTTCTGGATCCGTAGTTCCATCGAAAGGCTCGATGGTAGGGACCTTCACTTTGTCTCGGCGGGGGGTGTTCATTATTTCTTGGGAGAAGGGAGTGAGAGCCTCTTGCAATGACGAGGTATGTCTGTGCCTATCAGTTCTTGGTGGAGGGGAGTCCCATCTTCCTCTTGGGGAGGTATGCCTACCTCTACTCTCTGGGAGAGGCGAGTATGTTCGCTCACGGCGTGGAGGGATCCTTCCTATTCTTGAGGGTGAGTGATGCCTTGGGCGATGAGAAGATGAATGAGCCCCTGGCTGTTGATCGAGGGGTGAAACCCTTGTCCTAGGGGAACGGCCTCTAGCCCGGCTAAAGGGTGAGTGACATCTCCTTATAGGAGAAGGTGAGTGCCTCCTGAGAGATGTCCTTCGAGAGCTGACCTCGATCGGTCTGACTTGTCTTGAAGGAGTGGGGTGGTCTCGTGCGGAGGCCGTAGTCTTAGCACTAGAGGGGGATAGACCTCGGGTGATCCTATCATTCCTGATGGCTTCTCTGGCTTGTTCGAGGCGCCTTCTGTGCAAGAGGTCTCGAGCATCAAGGTCTCCTCTGTGCAGTTGTCGATCTTCAATTACCCGGCGTGCATCTTGGCTGGCCCTTGATTGGAGAGGGCGAGGTTGTGCCCCACTCCTGTCACCTAGCCTGTACTTCACACTTCGGGGCTGTGCCCTGTGGATGGTATGAGATGTTGTGCTCACCTTTGAGCTGGTAGGGTGGTTTGGATGTTTCCTTGAAGGTCCTTCTCCCATTCCTTGGAGGTTGTGGATAACCTCATTGACTTGAGCAGCCAAATACTCTAGATCCTTTCGGGTGACCAAGTTCTCAGGGTGACCCTCGACATGGGGATGTTGATTCTCATGGTCCTGATCACCGTCGTGATCATCTCCGTGTTAGGTTATGATACATATGACAATTCATAAATCATGCGGAAACAACCATTTAGCCAGGAATACATATTATTTACACATAAGCATATAGCATAGTTTAGATGCATACTCTTTGTTGCGTGCCTTCCCTAGCTGCGCCCGAACCGAACAAGAACAAGTCTTTAGGACTCCAAGTGTCGTCCCTCCGTGGATAGTCCACAGCACGTCCGGATCCGCCTTAAGATTGACCAACTAGAATCGCCCTTAAGGTACCATAAATTTTCGGCACTTTTGAGCAAGATGTGTGACTGAATTTTTCTCTCAAAAACTCACTTTGAATACTTGAAAAAACTCGTTATAAATTGTGAACCCAGGCCACATATTTATAGGGGTATGGAAAGAGAATTGGAATCCTATTAGGAAACGAATTAATTAAATTAGAATTATAATAAAACTCTTATTTAATTAATTTATCAAATAGAATTAGGAATTTAATCATTAACCGAACTCTGCACGTTTTAGGTTTCGTACGCGAACACAAACACTTACGCGAGCATGACCCGCAAGCGTGCAGGCCATGCCCGCGCACAGCCCACACGGCCGCACGGCCCACGCGAGCTACAAGCCCACGCGAGCTGCAGCAATGCTCGCAGCCCACTGCTCGCAGCTGCGCGCGCTGTGCGCGCTGCCACGGCCTGCTGGGCCTGGCCTTGCGCTGGGCCTGGCGTGGCCTTGGCTGTTCGTGTGGCGCGCTTGGCTTGCTAGGCGATGGCCTGGCTTCGTGCTGGGCCCTCGTCCGGCAGGCCTCGTCCGATGCTTATTCGTACGATACGCTTCCGATTAAATTCCCGATTCCGGAATATATTTCCGATACGAACAATATTTAATATTTTCGATTCCGGAATTAATTTCCGTTTCGAACAAATATTTAATATTTACGTTTCCGGAATTATTTTCCGATTCCGATAATATTTCCGATTCTGACAATATTTCCGTTTCCGGCAATATTTCCGATTCCGGCAATATTTCTATTTCCGATAATATTTTCCGATACGTACCATGTTTCCGTTTCCGGCAACATCTACGACTTGGATAATATTTATATTTCCGATACGATCCATATTTCCGTTTCCGGCAATATCATCGTTTCCGGAGTATTCATTTCTTGCCTGTGACGATCTCAGCTCCCACTGAAACCAAGATCCGTCGATTCCGAATATCCATAGATGGAGTATTTAATGCCATTAAATACTTGATCCGTTTACGTACTATTTGTGTGACCCTACGGGTTCAGTCAAGAGTAAGCTGTGGATTAATATCATTAATTCCACTTGAACTGAAGCGGCCTCTAGCTAGGCATTCAGCTCACTTGATCTCACTGAATTATTAACTTGTTAATTAATACTGAACCGCATTTATTAGACTTAACATAGAATGCATACTTGGACCAAGGGCATTATTTCCTTCAGTCTCCCACTTGTCCTTAGGGACAAGTGTGCATTTCCTAATTCCTTTGTCGCTCGATGCTTGCTCTTGAACATAAGGTAAGAGTTGTCATCCTTATTATGTCCAGAGGTGTTCCTCGGTTTCAGAGTTCAACTGATCAAATAAACAGATAATCATAGCCTATGATTCATCCGAGCACGGTCATGCATTTCACAGTTTCTAGCTCTCCGAGTGGCCTTGTACAACTTTTAAGCATCTCATCCCGATTTATGGGAGGACAATCCCAATCTTGTGATCTTGAGATTAGACTTCGTTTGATAGGTGATTACCTGAGCGTTGCCTTTATAGCCTCCTTTTACGGTGCGACGGTTGGTCAACGTCAAAGAAACCAGTTCTCAAACAAGTAATCTCAAATCACTCAGGTATTGAGGATTTAGTGTCTAATAATTTTAATGAAATTTACTTATGACAGATTTTCATCTCTTACAGTAAAGTTTCATAGGTCTTGTCCGATACTAGTCTTCCCAAAGTAAGTATCTATGCAAATGATTATGACATTGCCATGTCCACATAGTTCAAGAAACAGAACTACTAGTCATCTTGCATTCTAATCGTCTAACGTTTTCTATGCGTCCAATTTTATAGAAAACTCCGACTAGGGACCATTTTCAACCTTTGACATTCAAGTTCACTTGATAGACATTTCTTAGTCACAGGACTGGTCCTGACAGTCTATCTTGAATATATATCGTCAAATTTGAAGGGACTCATCATTTAATACTAAACCAAGATTAAATGGAATATGAAAATACATTTCATATATGATAAATGTTCAACCCCAATGTTTTACAACCATGGGCCTCTAACCCATCTTTAAAACATTTCATGGAATTCAAGGCTATGCTTGATTTCCAGTGCTACAACGTGAGTGTTGCTTTTCACTTGTTGCATAGGTTTAGTTATCATGCTTTGCCAATCTTAACATCCTTTTCATCGAATGTTCTTTGAGATATGATGATAAGATCTTTTCGAGTTTGTTTATTATGTGATCTAGTCTTTCTTACTTCGATGGTGGTTTTACTCATTTTGCAATGAAGAACCATCAAGTTAGCAGACGTTTTTCTTGCTTCAAGAGTGGTTCTACGCATTTTTCAATGAAGAACCATCAAGCCAGCAGATAGGTGATCTACCCAAGTTCAGTGAAGAACTTTAAACAACCCTGTTTTATTGCTTCTTAGGCAATAATTACTTTTACTTTAACTGTATAGGTTGCTAGTGATGCTTTGTTTGGATTTACCTATCCAGGCAGTTCATAGATATGTGGAAGATTCCCCAACTATATCTTAGAACATAGAAATTATTATTTTAATTTCCCACGCAACAACTCATGGTCTCCAACCCATGTTGCCATTTTCAAAACACGATGCTCTATAGCTCGTCCTTATCAATGGTTAACTCCAAAGGGTCTTGCTTGATCCTTTGCCAGTGTTTATGCGTGTAGCATCAATATTTAGCATATCTTTATTTCCTTGAATCAAGAACTATTCCTATGTACCTTTTCAAGTACCATAAGTGTTCTTGATCTCAATCTAGTTGATTTTCACTTAGATCAATAGAGATTGGTATATGTCCGTCATGCCTAAAGTCATACGATACGTTTTTGGCGATCCTCATATTATATCATACATGATAAATTCTTTTGCAGAATAATTCAAGAAACAGAACTACTAGTCATCTTGCATTCTAATCGTCTAACGTTTTCTATGCGTCCAATTTTATAGAAAACTCCGACTAAGGACCATTTTCAACCTTTGACATTCAAGTTCACTTGATAGACATTTCTTAGTCACAGGACTGGTCCTGACAGTCTATCTTGAATATATCGTCAAATTGAAGGGACTCATCATTTAATACTAAACCAAGATTAAATGGAATATGAAAATGCATTTCATATATGATAAATGTTCAACCCCAATGTTTTACAACCATGGGCCTCAAACCCATCTTCTAAAACAGTTCATGGAATTTCAAAGCTATGCTTGATTTCCAGTGCTACAATGTAAGTGTTGCTTCTCACTTGTTGCATAGGTTTAGTTATCATGCTTTGCCAATCTTAATATCCTTTTCATCGAATGTTCTTCGAGATAGATGATAAGATCTTTTGAGTATGTTTATTTTGTGATCTAGTCTTTCTCGCTACAATGGTGGTTCTACGCATTTCTCAATGAAGAACCATCAAGTTAGCAGACCCTTTTCTTGCTTCAAGAGTGGTTCTACGCATTTTTCAATGAAGAACCATCAAGCCAGCAGATAGGTGATCTTCCCAAGTTCAGTGAAGAACTCTTTAACATAAACAACCCTGTTTTATTTCTTCTTAGGCAATAAGTACTTTTACTTCAACTGTTTAGGTTGCTAGTGATGCTTTGTTTGGATTTGCTTATCCAAGCAGTTCACAGATATGTGGAAGACTTTCCAGTTGTATCTTAGAACATAGAAATTAATATTTTAATTTCCCACGCAACAACTCATGGTCTCCAATCCATGTTGCCATTTCGAAACACGATGCTCTTTAGCTTGTCCTTGTCAATGGTTAACTCCAGAGGGTCTTGCTTGATCCTTTGCCAGTGTTTATGCGTGTAGCATCAATATTTAGCATATCTTTATTTCCTTGAATCAAGAACTATTCCTATGTACCTTTTCAAGTACCTTAAGTGTTCTTGATCTCAATCTAGTTGATCTTCACTTAGATCAATAGAGATTGGTATATGTTCGTCATGCCTAAAGTCATACGATACATTTTTTTGGCGATCCTCATATTATATCATACATGATAAATTCTTTTGCAGAATAATTCCCAATTGAATTCTATTCATGTAACTTTAGCTCATTCAATTTCAGTAGATACTGAATCCAGCTAAATTCTTTGACATATAATATAGGTTAAGAATCTCACTTAGATCCTATGATGTTTTAACTTAGTAAATGCTTATACATAGTTCAAACATTCTTTTACTTAGATTTATTCACATGGGTCGAATATCTCCAATGGAGTATTTCGTGTTTGATTTAGTAAATGCCATTACTTAATCCAAAACAATATTATAAGATCTTTGTAAATAGATCTTAGTACCCAGTATGTACTAAGTTTCGCCTTGGTCCATCATTGATGAATAATCTCAAATCTAAGTCATTAGCATTTGAATGTTATTTTACAATAGAGAGATATGTGTGTGATACACATAGGACCAATTAAGTTTTATGTACTCCCACTAAACTTCTTATATATCTATAAGAATCATGTACATTTTATGAAACTAAAATACTTATTAGCTTCACTAAAATACATTTCTAATTCCCAATTGCTTGCTTAAATCTGTACTTAGATTTTATAAACTAGCTTTTCTTTTCAAGCATTTATTTGGATCCACAAATCCTATGACATAGCATGTACATAGTTTCTTCCAACATTTGACTGAGGAAGATGTTTTGTCATCCAATTGCCATATGTACCAATATGAAATCATTGCTTGAATTATAGACTTAAGCATTACGATTTTGCATGAGGTTTCAACACAATCCACATCGTGAATTTGCTTGTAACCTTTAGCAACTAATCTAGCTTTGTGTGTGAACACAATTTCATGTTTGATGCTTTTTATCCTTAAAACAAACTTTGCAACCAATAGGTGTGAAACTATTCTTGCAAATCAACAAAATTTCAATTTTGTCATCAAAACATTGAGTATGTTTTATGGCCTCTAACCATTTAAAACATTTGAGTCTATATATGGCCTCTAACCATTTTCGGGAATCTGGGTTTTGTCATAGCTTTCTTACAAGTCACAAACTCATTAATCTACATGATAATAGTTTGACTGCAAGTTGTAGGTTTCTTCACTATCTAATAGAAGAATTGCATAGTTTCAGTGACCTGAACTCCATGTTTCTTCACTATCTAATAGAAGAATCTCATAGTTTCAGTGACTTGAACTCTATGCCTACAAGGGTATAGAACATCAAACAATAGAATATCAATAGCCACTTGAAAGTCCTTTGAATATTCTGTTCTCCTTGAAGCACTTGTAAAGTCTTCTAAGAGATGTCTATTCTTTAAAGCCACTTCTAAAGTCCTTAAAGAATAAGTTCGGATTTTCTGAAGCACTTCGAAAAGCCTCCGGAATGTCCGTTTATGTTTGTTGTTCGCCTCGAAAATTTTCGAGGTCTATTTTCTCCCACTTGTCATTTTGGAAACGAATCTCCAAAAGGACATTATTTCGAGCAAACAAACATTATGTTCTCAAAAATTTGTGGTAGAAACAATACCCTTGTGTCTCATTTGAATAAATCACAATGAAACATATATCTATACTTGGGCCTTGGTTTGTTGAATAACAAACACTAAGCTCCCACTGAGTTTAGCAACTCTTTAGATATATATAATTGAAAAGATATCCTGAAATTACTTTTCAATAGCTTTGACGAATTTGGTTTAGTTTGGTGGTAGTTGAGCATTTTGTTTTAGAAATTATAGGAAAAGTCTTTATGATTCATCATTGATCGAATCAAGTACTAATTGACTTCGATTATTCCAACTAAGATATGCCATATCTTATGGACCTAGATTGTGAAATTACAACACACAATCATTGATGATCATATTTGGTCTCAAGTAATCATCAACATGATCTAACCTAGATCTTTATGATTTCTTGCCAAGTGGATTTTAAACTTCTGAATCTTTGAACTAGTCAAACAGATTCAAACTTATATCACTTTGAGTAAATAAACCTATATTCACTCAAGTCCATGTGAAATAATAAAGTCATAAAATCTTTCTTTAGCTTTGAACTCTATTGTCTAGGCGTTCTAACAATAGTCCATATCTTTTGTTACTTTCAACAAGTAAGACTAGTTGTCTTAAATTGATCTAGAAATCAATGAACTTTCAAAAGTCCATCAAAATAGAGCTTTTGAATGTTAATTTGTTGATATGGTCTAAGCAACAATGCCAAAGATTAGTGGAACTCAAATCAAGGGGTTGATTTGAACCTAGTAAAGTTCTTTAAAGAGTTGTTTGTTTTAATCAAGCATATTGACTCAACCTGTAATTGACCATTTCATTCAAATAAACAAACAAACATTGTTTTGTTTTTCTTGAATGTGAGTCTTTCTGTGTTTGAAAACAGAAATTTAGGTATGTTGATTATGGAACAAAATAGCCATTAAGTTCCAGCCTTTGAAAGGACTTAAAACTAACTAGATGACCCTACAACTAATGTAGCATTGCCATGCTTCATTTCCCACTTGTAGGTCATTAGTGTATCCTAGCTTCCATTGTTTGAGTTATTACCGAAGTAAGAACCTCAAGCGGTATATGATACCAAGGAAGTTTGATTGCTAGGTCACTTCTCTTTAAACATAAACTTATAGGTAGAAACGGAATCGTAAATTCCTTTCATTTGTTCCTCGTTTTCCTATTTCTTGTACCATTTCTTATAGTCTTAAGAATTGATTTCTTTAGTATTGACTTTTATACTTTGTTAGACATGTCCAATGTCACTCCAACAAGGTTCTTACCATTTAATTTATGTTGAATATTCTGTTTCAACTAGATGATCTTACCAGAAGCTTCTAAAGTTCTCTAAGCATCGATCTATTTGGATGTCTAGGGACTAGACTCATTCGAGAATTAAATGGACAAAGATATTAGGTTGTTAACCATTGGTAAAGCTGAGCGTATTAAACTCAATGCTTTATGATCTCAAAACTACAGTGTATTTTGAATTCACA
Organism: Spinacia oleracea; assembly: GCF_020520425.1. Classification (NCBI taxonomy): domain Eukaryota; kingdom Viridiplantae; phylum Streptophyta; class Magnoliopsida; order Caryophyllales; family Amaranthaceae; genus Spinacia; species Spinacia oleracea. Next base: position 117,355,262 of record NC_079489.1, on the reverse strand, counting down.
AGCACCAATTGGTTTGCCATTCGACTTTGATGTTCGAAAACAACCATAAAAGTCGCTATAAGAAACGTACATTTTAAATTGCTCACTTTCTCTCATTTCCGTGAATCGTTCTTGGATTCATTACCAATCGAGGAAATTTACTGTTACCTTTCTAAAAGGATTTACCGCAGTGCAAGATATTTAATTATAAACAATAATTAAAACATTCATTGAAGCATGCAAAGTCTAAACATTTATCATGAATAATAACTTGAAATGAAAGCAATCATGCAATTTAAACAAGTTATTAGCATTTTATTCGAATTTATTGTTCCGGCAGGTGTGAATAAAATGATTCCAAGATCCTAAAATCATTGAAGAATTAAACACAGTTTGTCGACTTAATCCTAAAACATCTTAGGTAAGCAAAAGCCTTTTGCTAATAGTCTAGAAACTATTCTTGGTTGATAGGTACATCTAAGAACTTATTAGGTAAACCTATCGATTTTGCCACGACATAAAAGGACTCCTTACTTATATCGTTGAGTTTCACCAAAACTAACATGTACTCACAATTATTTGTGTACCTTGCCCCTTTAAGACCAATAAGTAACACCTCGCTGAGCGAAAACTATTACTAGATTGATGTAAAGGATATCCAAGCAAGTGTATATTTTGGCATGGCACCTTTTAACTCAATTTTTTTTTTTTTTAGTTTGGAACTTAAGGCTCTTACTATGTTGGTTAGATTTTAAGTGAACTAAAATCCTTAATCATGCAACATAATCAAGCCACAATCTCATGCATAATTAAGACATATTTAAAGCAATAAATAACTTAAAACATGCATAAGATAAATGTGATCTAGTATGGCCCGACTTCATCTTGAAGCTTTAACTTCAAAGTCCGTCTTGAAAATCTCCGTGGGAGGCACCATTTTCTTCAAATAGGATAAGCTATAATTAAAACTAATTGCAACTATTTGATGGTACGCAGACCATATTTGAATTGAAAAACAACTTTGGTACTTTAGACCAATTACATTCAAATTAATGGTACGCAGACCATATTTTCTATCCTATTTGGGCCATACTAGTCACTTCATAACCTGCAAAACAGTACATATATAATATATACCATTCACCCATTCATTATCATGAATGGCCCACATAGCTGGTTAGTAAAACACATTATGCATCACGTAAACATTTGCAGCAATTAATCAAGGGCACCAATAATCTACCAATTATTCAGTCCTTATTAATTCTAATCAAGTTGTTTTAACCTTAAGGATTTGTAGACCTAATCAAGAGTTTATGACTAAAAAGCGCTCCCACTTAAACCAATAAATTCATATGCTTTACTAATTTTAAACATAAAAATGTATTTCAAGTCTAACCGGAAACATACAAATTTAATTAAAATTTAAAGCCCATATAAATTTATAATTGAATCCAAAAATTTTAATTTGATTTCAGTCGTGTTTAAATTAATTCATGATTTTAATTTTAGTAAAATAATTAGAATAAATAAAATTTATTATAATTACAATATTCAAAATTAAAATCCAAGAAAATAATTTAACTTATTAATTTTAAAATTAATTAAAATTACGTAAACTGAAAATTTCAAATTAAACATTCAAAACGATCTAATCGTAATGCAAACACCCTACGCATCGCACGCCCATGGGCCACACGCACACAGCCATCGCTGGCCATGTGCGCGCAGCCCATGCGCTCGTCGCATAGCTGCTGCATCTACCCATCGCAAGCCATCGCACAAGTTGGTGCTCGCTGCGCGCGCGCCAGCGCTCGATGCACGCGAGCCATCGCTCGCCGTGCGCGCTCGCCAGCGCTTGCTGCGCGCGCTCCAGCGCTCGATGCACGCGAGCCATCGCTCGCTGTGCGCGAGCCATCGCTCGCTGTGCGCGAGCAATTTCTCGCTGCGCGCGATCGACGCTGGGCGCAGCGCTCGTGGCACGCGAGCTTGCGCTCGCTGCGCGCGAGGCTGCGCGCGCTTGCGCGAGGCAGTGCGCGTTGTGGCGCAGCTCGCTTGCTGCCCACACGCGACTGCCATGCCTTGCCTTTCGCCCATGCCCATTCATCCATAGCTCGTGGCCCACGACACAAGGCAGGGCTGCTGCCTTGTGCTCGTGCACCATGCCCTTGCTCATTGCATTCGTGCCGCACGGGCGACGAGCTCCCTTGCTCGTCGTCGCATGCCCGCACTATACAACACCCCTTAAGGGTAACACGAAGCGTCCATTGCTTTGTGCGTGCAAGTTATATGAACGAATCGCATAAAAATTTAAAATTTATATTTAAAATTAATGATAAATTAATAAATAATATTAATTTCATAATTTTAGGGCGAAAAATCGAAAATTTATTATTCAATTGATTTCCGATTATTATGGATTCAAGCTTAGGTCATAAAAATTTAAAATTTATCATAAATTTACAATTTTTATGGTGGTTTTTTAATCATAGGTTTCTAATTAAATTATAATTAATTATGAAAATCAAATTAATTCTAAATTATTCTAATTTTCAACAAATTAATCATAATTACAAATTAGATTGCATAATTAACAAGGCTAGGCATTCAAACTTGTTAAACATATACAGTAGGTCAATCAAAAATTCAAGATTTATCAACAAGAATCGCAAATATTTAATTTAACATCTTAAATTTACGAAATTTTGCATTCGAAAAACTAAAACCTTCGAAAAGTCATAGTTAGGCTTCGAATTTGAGAATTCTGGGTTCGGCAGAAAAAGACTATTTTTGTCAAAATTTTAGAATGCCTTTTACATGCGGAATTGACACAAAAATCACTCAATTTGGATGAGTAACGAAGAAACTGCCGAAAAACTGCGTACGTATAATTAAATAAACGCAATTTGCAATTAATTAACAATTACGAAAATTAATCACCCTTTTTAATTCTTGCAAATTTGTAATATTTAACCATGTTCATGCAATTTAGATTATGAAAATAATAAGAGGCTCGTGATACCACTGTTAGGTTATGATACATATGACAATTCATAAATCATGCGGAAACAACCATTTAGCCAGGAATACATATTATTTACACATAATCATATAGCATAGTTTAGATGCATACTCTTTGTTGCGTGCCTTCCCTAGCTGCGCCCGAACCGAACAAGAACAAGTCTTTAGGACTCCAAGTGTCGTCCCTCCGTAGATAGTCCACAGCACGTCCGGATCCGCCTTAAGATTGACCAACTAGAATCGCCCTTAAGGTACTATAAATTTTCAGCACTTTTGAGCAAGATGTGTGACTGAATTTTTCTCTCAAAAACTCACTTTGAATACTTGAAAAAAACTCGTTATAAATTGTGAACCCAGGCCACATATTTATAGGGGTATGGAAAGAGAATTGGAATCCTATTAGGATACGAATTAATTAAATTAGAATTATAATAAAACTCTTATTTAATTAATTTATCAAATAGAATTAGGAATTTAATCATTAACCGAACTCTGCACGTTTTAGGTTTCGTACGCGAACACAAACACTTACGCGAGCATGACCCGCAAGCGTGCAGGCCATGCCCGCGCACAGCCCACACGGCCGCACGGCCCACGCGAGCTACAAGCCCACGCGAGCTGCAGCAATGCTCGCAGCCCACTGCTCGCAGCTGCGCGCGCTGCGCGCGCTGTGCGCACTGCCACGGCCTGCTGGGCCTGGCCTTGCGCTGGGCTTGGCGTGGCCTTGGCTGTTCGTGTGGCGCGCTTGGCTTGCTGGGCGATGGCCTGGCTTCGTGCTGGGCCCTCGTCCGGCAGGCCTCGTCCGATGCTTATTCGTACGATACGCTTCCGATTAAATTCCCGATTCCGGAATATATTTCCGATACGAACAATATTTAATATTTTCGATTCCGGAATTAATTTCCGTTTCGAACAAATATTTAATATTTACGTTTCCGGAATTATTTTCCGATTCCGATAATATTTCCGATTCTGACAATATTTCCGTTTCCGGCAATATTTCCGATTCCGGCAATATTTCTATTTCCGATAATATTTTCCGATACGTACCATGTTTCCGTTTCCGGCAACATCTACGACTTGGATAATATTTATATTTCCGATACGATCCATATTTCCATTTCCGGCAATATCATCGTTTCCGGAGTATTCATTTCTTGCCTGTGACGATCTCAGCTCCCACTGAAACCAAGATCCGTCGATTCCGAATATCCATAGATGGAGTATTTAATGCCATTAAATACTTGATCCGTTTACGTACTATTTGTGTGACCCTACGGGTTCAGTCAAGAGTAAGCTGTGGATTAATATCATTAATTCCACTTGAACTGAAGCGGCCTCTAGCTAGGCATTCAGCTCATTTGATCTCACTGAATTATTAACTTGTTAATTAATACTGAACCGCATTTATTAGACTTAACATAGAATGCATACTTGGACCAAGGGCATTATTTCCTTCACTCCGTTCCTCGAAGTGGGCATCAACACGTAATTGGGATGGGACTCTGATCGATGAGAGGAGGAGTGTTGCCTGGTTCGTCGAGTGTTAACCATGGCTTGTAGTTGACTTCCCCACAGACGGCGCCAACTGTTTCTGCGAAGAAAATGCTAAGTGTGAAAATAGGGGAAGCCTCTTCAACCAGGCTGTCGTTTTCCTCCAATCGGTTGTGGTTTGTCCTACAAAAACGGCAAACGTAAACTGGCTCGGGGGGGTTCCCGAGAAAACCCTCTCCGACGCTCAAGTCAGTTCTTGTAGAGAGAGAAAGTAGTGAGAGAGTGAGTGTGGGAATAATTGCATCTCTGAGTAATGATTAGGTGGGTCATATTTATAGTAATACCGAAGGGCATTATTAGTAAATATGAGCAATTGTAGGGGTATGAAATCATGGGCCTGCTGGAGGCTGATACTTGGGCCCCGAAATTCTGGTTTAAGCCCATTGATGGGTTTGTGTTTGAGGGTATTTGAGTAATTTCCCTTAAAAGGTATTTTGGTAATTTGTGTAAAAGTGGGTCCCACAGGGGGCCCGAACAAATACTTTTAAGGTTGAATATTATTTCAACACTATATAATCAAACCTATCATAAATTCATAATATGAGTGGGTAACACATTTCGTAAACAAATAATCACTCAAAATAGCAACTATCATAAAATACATATTAATTACAAAAATATTTTTGGCCAATTTGTACTAAAAAACTGTGTAATGAAAAAAAATGTTCTAGCGCGACGGTGGGAGAAAGGTGTAAATTTGTCCTTGATTCAGGACCAAAGAATTTCCAGGCGGGGTTTTGCAGAAAGGAAAATACAAAATCATTAAAGACCGTTACGTAATGGAATAGCCGAGTTTTAACTCCATGGTCCAAACTGTCTAATTTGAATCGGATTTTTTTATCAAATTGGATCGGATAAAAATTATTTTGGAAATTTTGTTTCATAGAGGATTCATATCTAATTAAACTGAAATACCCGAATTTCTTTTGGGTCATAATTTATTTTTGAAATTTCACTGCTTTCGTCTCACTTTTATGTTGAACTATTTGTTGTAATCTTATTTTTAACCCTCGAGACTATGTATTAACTTTCAGGATATTTCAAGATTGGGGGTTAATATTGTGCCATTTGTATTTTGATTTTTTTTATCGTATTATCAAACAATGTAGAAATTCGAATGTTTTTGATCGGATTGAAATCAATTATTAATTCGGATTTAATGGGATTGGGCTCACACTGGACACCAAATATAAACTTTAGTGTTGCGTCTCTCTCTCATATTCTCAAATCGGCTCTCTAAGGATCATATCTGATGTATATACGACATTGGTCCGTCCCTTTTTAGCCCATAACTTCTAATCTTCTACTCTTTCGGCTATAATTCTCATAGGTCATATAAGCATTATGTAGCTCACTTAAAGCTTAAACAAGAACTAATAAAAGTTGACTTAAGTTGACATAATAAGCATTACATATCTCACTTAAAGTTTAAACAAGAGCTAACAAAAGCCGACTTAAGTCGACATATGTCAGATAGAAAACAGAATAGTCTTTTATCGAATCGTCTCTTTTCAAGGGAATAAGAGTGAAGGCTTCGTCCCAAACCAAGCAAGTTCGAAGCTTATGGGGCAAGAAAATGGTCTAAAACTTTGAAAGACTATTAGGAGGCCTTCTCAGAAGCTTCCTGTTGTGGGCAAAATTACCGTGTCATCGTATACCAATGAAGATGTGACACGTGGCAAGTATTACGCTCCGTAAGAAAAAACCATGCGATGTCTATTCCGGAGTATAAGTATCAGTCTACGTATCTGCAAGGTATGTATTTGTCTACGTATCTGCAAGGTATATGTATCAGTCTACGTATCAGTCTACAGTTTCCTGGCAAGTATGTACGTATAAATGTATGTATTGTATCTATACCTAAGGGGCATACGTAGCAAGTATCCTATGATGGGCACAAAGGCCCAAACATCCCACTTATGCCTAAAAGGGCTAGGAAACTGTAAGAGGAAAGGACACGTGTCCTCCTCTCATACCTTAGCCAATCATGTAAAAGGAATGTTAGGTCACTCCTATAATAACCTAGTACTATATATAGCCCCATTTCCCTAGAAAAAGGGGTCACAATTGTGAGGGGGTTTAAAAAGCACGAGGCTAATGCGTAACCTCGTCCCTCGTGGGTGTGACGTTTCTTTTTGTCAAATCAAGTGTAATTGGATTTCCTGTGAGTTTACACCCAATTGACTAGTAATATAGGAGTCGCCATTCAGTTTTTAACGACAATGAGAAAAATTGACAAAACCCGGTTATCGTGACATAAAGGGAGTGCAATTATGTTTGACCACGACGGCCATAGGTTCCCTTGTGATCCCTGGTGTGGGGATCTCTCAACATACACCCGCAAGGTAGAGATTGAGGGTTCGGGGGACTGTAACTAGCGAGAGGAGTACTCGCTCGTAGATAACTCCAGAGGCAGGATATCCTTACTAGCTCAGCATAAATAATTGAAGGGACATGCGTTAACTATTAAACTAATCTGAGTTGATTTTAACAATATGCAACACATAATACTAGATCGATCGCGATTATCTGATTTAGATTGTTTTAAGGGACCTAGCATGATAATCCGATTTCCCAAAATATTATCTTTATTAGGCGTGATAGAACAATCAGATTTAATTAGTTTAACAGTTCATAAAAGGGCGAGGAAAGCAATTAAATCATGCAAAGGGGCACATTACGACGCACCCTTGAGAGGTGCGTCACGGTTCTCAGAAAACTAACCACTTTGACTTTGCTATTTCTCCTTTTATTTAATGAATCTCAAATTACGGGACAGGATACGTTCTGTTCGATTTTTGGATCGATTGCGACAGAACGCGTGATCAATTTCGCAGCGTGAGGCTTAGGCTTAGGGGTTGGAGTCAATACTTAGAATATGAATTGTGTCCTTTCACGTCGAATTTGGGGCTATATTTATAGAAAAAAGTTTATGGAAAGATAGAATTCTAGAGCTCTAATCCACAAAGAATTAGGAAAGAACACGTTCCCAGGTAATTTCAGCGCCCAGGGATGGGCGCCGAAGATTTCGGCGCCCAGAGCCAAGCGTTGAAAATAGGGTCTGGGCCGTTTTCTTTGTCAGATTTGGACTCTTAGAATCCGGAGTGTTTGAGACTTATTCGAGTCTTTTTAGCGCGTATTAACTTTATGACGGAATGCGTCTGGGCCCGTTACGAACTCTAGGCTCGTTAGGATTTTAATTAATACGTAACTCTTATTTTCGAATCATATTAGGAATAGGATTCCTCTTGTAATTTCTATCTCATTTAGGATTTATGTTGGAGTGCAACACCTAATTCTGACAGGTTTCTATCTTTTATGACTTGCCACTTTTAACAACTACCCATTACGGAAGTTACTATTTTTAGCAGGTTTCCATAAATAGCAGGTTTCTATAAATAGCAGGTTTCGGGTGTAATAAAAAGGGTGATTGAGATTCGTTATTTTATAGGAGATGCGTTGCCAAGTGGAGATTTATGTTCTCATCATCGAACCTTCCCTTTCGGGAATGGGGACAAAAGTAGGTGTCTACAGTTAGCCCCCACTTTGACTGAGTCTTGGAGTAAGACGATGGTCAAAGTATTAGACGGAGTGCGTAACACAAGCCATGGTGACCTGTTTTGCGAGGGTCTCACGAGCCCCCGAGTTATAACATTTGACTTAAGGGTCATCACTTGAAGTGTCGACATATCCCTCACGTGTCATTGGGATTTATCAACGGATGGTATAGAAACTCCCTCACTTTGTCATTGGAAGTATCTAAAGATGCGTAGAAACTCCCTCACTTTGTCAGTGTGAGTAGCTATAGATGTTTTCGAAATCATAGCTATAAAGTGTAATTGGGCCTGGCCAAGCCCAATCACGAGGTAAAAATGTTTTTAAAGATTCTCATTTTCAGGGTTAGCTAAACGAGAAAACCCCCTTGTGTTTATGGGACGTAAAACGAAGGAAAATCCAGCACATCGCTATTTTTTGGAAAAGCGGAAAACCAATCCTTTAATTTTTTGGAAAAAGGGAAAACTACTCACATCGTTCTTTTTTGGAAAAACGGAAAACCAATCCTTTAATTTTTTTGGAAAAAGGGAAAACCAGAAAAAGTTATCGCTGCAGCGACTAAAGACCTGCGCGGTTAGTGGTGCAGACCCCGCCGGCTAAAGATGGAGAGCCTGTCCGCTAAGGGTGGACACCCCGTCCTATAGAAGTGGACTAATCTGTTTTGAAATTTGAAAATAAGGACCTACGCGGTTTGTGACGTAGACCCCGCCGGCTGAAGATGGCGAGCCTGTCCGCTAAGGGTGGACACCCCGTCCGATGGAAGTGGACAAATCTATTTTGAAATTTGTTTGTGCTTTTTGAAAATAAGGACCTACGTGGTTTGTGATGTAGACCCCGCCGGCTGAAGATGGCGAGCCTGTTTCATTTTTATTTTTTGAAGATTCTATTTTTCGAAAACTGAGGACCTGCGCGGCTGAGGGTGGGCGAGCCCTGTCCGCTGAGGGCGGACGTCCCTGAATTCGTTTTTTCGATTTGGGAACTTGCGCGGTTCGTGGCGCGATCTTGCCCGATTGAGCTGGGCAAGTCCCTATTTTTTGTTCTTCGTGATTTCTTTTGAGAATTTCTTTTATTCATTCTTGCAAGAGCGAATTCTTTCGAGGGATGCTCGGATTTAGTTGTAACCTGAATGTGGGTTGACAATGGGCTTAGACGGACCTTCGTGTTGTGGTCGTCTTCTTTTGTGGTTTCGAGCTAGTCTTTACGGCTCAATTTTTTGCCACCGCTTGGTCTTTGATCAGAGGACCATGTACAAGTATCAACGGCGACCTTTTTTCTGAGGTCGGAATCCATTTTTTTCTTTTGAGATTATCCAAACATGGGACTGTGTATAGCGTAGTCCGGGAATATGATTTTAACTTCGCACACTCTTTGTTGGAGTATATATTTTCTTGTGTGCCCCCAAGCACTCGGGCCTGACGGTCATTTCTTGCCGAGAGAGGTACGTATTTTATGACGTCCTTTAATCATGTTTGGGGTCGTGCTCGTATGTGCGAGCGACCTTTATAGTGGTATGCTATTTTGGCGAAGTCGTGGAGTGCGACTTCATTTTCCGGGCGACGAAGTTTATTTTCCAATAATATCCGGTTTAGCTTGGCCCGGATTAATCTTTTGACAAACAGACATTTTTTGGGAAACCAACGACTTAACAATATTTTTTGGTGTTTCGAAGAATGACCTTGATATTTATTTTGCTCATATTTGTTTTAAAAAGTGTACACATATATTCCTTGAGACGAGTCTAAGTTTCGACCAAGTTTCAACATTCATTTTCACTATTTGGGGGCTATCGGTGCTTTTGGGCTTGATCTTGATTGCAATAGGGCCTTGTGTCTACCAACACGGTTTTAAGTCCTTTCCTGTTCCGCATTTTGTGAGATTTGGGCCTTGGGCTGCATTTTCAGCGCCCAAGGCTAGGCGTTAATCATTTCGGCGCCCAGCCATGGGCGCTGAAAGTCTTTTCCTGGCGATTTTTGGTTTTTCGGATTTCTTAACGCGTTTCCGAATGGGATCAGGATGTCACTCGATGTCTTCAGCTATATATAGGGGCTAGATACGTCCCTCTTTTCCATCACTCTCAATCTTCTTCTCTCTCGTAGTTGCTTAGTTTTAATTCCTCCTTGCTTTTGTCATGTCGATTCCTCCCTTCTCACTCCAACGAGCTGTTAGGCGTTGGTTAAGAGCCCTTACTCCTACAGAAAAGGCTTTGTTGAAAGAATACCACTTAGAGGCACTTTTAGGCTTACAACAAATTAATATTGATTATAACTTTCTATATGCAGCCCTGGCCTTTTGGGTTTCCGATCATCATGTTTTTGTCTTTCGGGGCAACGAAATATGTCCTTTGCCAGATGAATTTGTTGCGATCCTTGGTTATCCTACTAATGCTACTCCTGCCACCCCTGGCACCATTGAAGAGGGTAAAACAACCATAGGGGCTTTCCTAGGACTAGATGCTAACATACTTGCTGAGATTGTTGTAGGTGATGAGGTTAATTTGGCAAAGTTGTAAAACATCACTTTAGGCCTAGTAAAAATATGACCGAACAGAAATTGAACATTCGAGCCCATGTATTTTGCTTGTTGAATCATTATTTGCTGTCGAATAATAATGGTGAGTTCGGTGACATAAGGTTGATCCCCTTGATTAGCCAGATGGAAAGTTGCTATTCTATTATGCCGTTGGTTGTCGCTGAGACTTTGCCGAGTGCGGATGAGTTGAAGAAGAATGCCAAATCTGAATATTTTAAGGGAAGCCCCCTATTGCTGCAGGTAATCGATCTTTTCATTGCGCACATATATGTTTTTTTTGCATATTTTTTACTCGTCCTGCCTGGAGCTGAGTTTCAGCGCCCAGGGATGGGCGTTAGAATTTTCGGCGCCTGGTCCTGGGCGTTGAAACTGCGCCCCAGGTTCCGTTTTTTTTTTATTATTTTTTTTGATCGTACCCGTTTTTTGCAGATTTGGCTCATGGAACGACTTAGGCTTTTAGAAACTCCTGCCGATCCTAAACATTATCGCCCTATAGCCTTGGGTAACCGAAAGTATTTGCACCGAGGCCAGGACGAGGCCGAGTGGGCTTCCTTTTTTACTCATGGTATCTGTTCTATTAAGTGGGTGGTACCGTGGTAGGGTTTGACCACTATGACGGGGGGTTCTGATGTGTCGTGTTGGGGCTATCTCGACCCATTTATATCTTTCCTTACCGAGTCATGCGTCAATACGGCTTAAGGCAGACTATCCCCTTTTCTGATACAGTACCACCTAAAGTAGCCGCCTTTTCACAAGCACGGGTTCAAGCATGGGCTAAGTATTATGATGGTCTCCCGCGTTGGGCCGTGGCTACAAATGGCTTCGTGGGTCTTTCTGAAAACTACAAGTTGTGGATGAGTTCCGACGATAAAGCTGTGAGGACCGAGGCTCGAAATGGGGAGCCGGCTGAGCTTTTAATACCTCGTATTCGGGTTAGATATGAGGGCCGTGATTCTGCCAATCATCGCACCCATGGTATTAAGACTGTGAAAGCCCGTCCTGATCGAAAGCGAAAGGAAGTTCCTCCCCGTTCCAGTTCTAGGCCTAAGAAGATGCCTAACATGAAGGGGCCTGTCGTTGCTAAAAGAAATGCAAGGTCTCGCGGAGATCGTCGCCGGAGCAATGTATGGGTTAGGAAGGCTCAGCCGCTAGTAGAAACAGTGACTAATCCAGTTGATGTCGATAATCCTTCCCCCACCATTGTCTGTGCCCCTGAGGCTGAGCGGGCTATAGCTGTTCAAACTGAGAATGTTTCTGAAGCCTTGGCATCTTTGGAAGTAAGTGTCCAGGAGCCGGTTCTTATGGAGATTGATATAGGGGCAGCGCAGAAAACTGTGGGGGTAGACCCTGCGAACATTGCCCTCTACAAGACTTTATTTGATGATCCGGAAGAACTAGAGTAGTGTAGTTCTTGCTAGGGTGTAGGTGCCCTTTATTTATTTCAGTTGTGTTTGTTTTTTCCTTCTTAGCACTTTTGTTTTCCTTCTTATCATTTTTTAATAAAGGCGTATTTTATTTTTACTTTCTTTTTGCTTCTCCCTTTTTTTCTTTTTTTTTTTATATATTGTCTAACACTATTGCACAATGTATATATGCTTTTTAATTGATTGGACCGAATCCATAAATAGGGTTGCCTACGTATCTTTGTTAGAATCTGGTCGCGCGTAGTTCTAGCTAGAATAAATTCTAGGATGCCGAATTTTAATAGATATGCCCTGAGGTGGAAACATATTATTTAATTGGTAAAATGAGTGAAGTATTATCATTATTTTAGTCTGCCATTTTTTTTTGCCGTAAGCCGCGTATCTGTACATTAAAATAAAATTCCATGTGTTTTTTTTGTACGGCTATTTTTTCGGTACGCATGCTTGAATGTGTTGTACCCCCCAAGTGTTCGTTATTTTTCCGTTATGTGCGGATAAAATGACGAGCACTTCTGAAAAGTTTAGGCAGGCAAAGAGTTTCAACGCCCATGTTGGGGCGTCAAAGATTTCGGCGCCCAGCCCTGGGCGCTGAAAATGATTTCTAGGCGGTCGTTTTTGACGCTTTGCTTCACATGTTCTTGCATTTATTTCTTTTCTCTTTGTTTTGTGCTTTGCTTTTTACTCGTATTAAAATCAATTTTGAGGCTATTTCGGAGGCTTTTTTGACTGTTAGCGTGAGACGCATTTTTGTCCGGATTAATTTTTTCTATTTGTGACTTAAAACGGTTTTGAGAATGGGGTTAGTGTGTGGAAGATGTGAAGATCTTTGTATAGGCTTTTGAGTGGTCTGAGGCGTGGGGTGGGAATGATGGTGTTCTATTTTATGGATGTATTTTTTTTGAGCAACATTTTGAATTTGATTTCCTTTTTTGATTTCTTTGGGTTGCATGGGTTAGACCCTTATGTTGTGGCAATATGATAGTATGGCTTTGGGATTTTTTTTTTGATGAGTTTCGATGTCACGATTTTCAAGACCGAGTGGGCCTTGTTATTTGGGCCTAGAGTGGGCCGCCCCTTTGTTTTTGTATTTGCAAGTACGTTTGGTGCTCTTTTTGAAGGAAATAATGCCCTTGGTCCAAGTATGCATTCTATGATAAGTCTAATAAATGCGGTTCAGTATTAATTAACAAGTTAATAATTCAGTGAGATCAAGTGAGCTGAATGCCTAGCTAGAGGCCGCTTCAGTTCAAGTGGAAATTAATGATATTAATCCACAGCTTACTCTTGACTGAACCCGTAGGGTCACACAAATAGTACGTAAACGAATCAAGTATTTAATGGCATTAAATACTCCATCTATGGATATTCGGAATCGACGGATCTTGGTTTCAGTGGGAGCTGAGATCGTCACAGGCAAGAAATGAATACTCCGGAAACGATGATATTACCGGAAACGGAAATATGGATCGTATCGGAAATATAAATATTATCCAAGTCGTAGATGTTGCCGGAAACGGAAACATGGTACGTATCGGAAAATATTATCGGAAATGGAAATATTACCAGAATCGGAAATATTGCCGGAAACGGAAATATTGTCAGAATCGGAAATATTACCGGAATCGGAAAATAATTCCGGAAACGGAAATATTAAATATTTGTTCGAAACGGAAATTAATTCCGGAATCGGAAATGTTAAATATTGTTCGTATCGGAAATGAATTCCGGAATCGGAAATTTAATCGGAAGCGTATCGTACGAAAAAGCATCGGACGAGGCCTGCCGGACGAGGGCCCAGCACGAAGCCAGGCCATCGCCCAGCAAGCCAAGCGCGCCACACAAACAGCCACGCCAGGCCCAGCGCAAGGCCAGGCCCAGCAGGCCGTGGCAGCGCGCACAGCGCGCGCAGCGCGCGCGGGTGCTTGCGTGGGCTTGTGGCTCGCGCAGGCCTCGCTGCGTGGGCTGCTGCTCGCACGCACGCATGGGCGGCCCATCGTGGCTGCCGTGTGTGTGTGCGTAAGTGTTTGTGTTCGTGCACGTTTCCTAAAACGTGCAGAGTTCGGTTAATGATTAAATTCCTAATTCTATTTGATAAATTAATTAAATTAGAGTTCTTATAGGATTCTAGGTTTAGTTAATTTGTATCTGAATAGGATTCCAATTCCCTTTCCATAACCCTATAAATATGTGGCCTGGGTTCACAATTTATAACGAGTTTAAAAGTATTCAAAGTGAGTTTTTGAGAGAAAAATTCAGCCACACATCTTGCTCAAAAGTGCCGAAAATTCTAGTACCTTAAGGGCGATTCTAGTTGGTCAATCTTAAGGCGGATCCGGACGTGCTGTGGACTATCTACGGAGGGACGACACTTGGAGTCCTAAAGACTTGTTCTTGTTCAGTTCGGGCGCAGCTAGGGAGGGCACGCAACAAAGAGTATGCATCTAAATTATGCTATATGATTATGTGTAAATAATATGTAATCCTGGGTTAATGGTTGTTTCCGCATGATTTATGTAATATCATATGTATCATAACCTAACAGTGGTATCATGAGCCCCTTATTATTTTCATAATCTAAATTGCATGAACATGGTTAAATATTACAAATTTGCAAGAATTAAAAGGGGTGATTAATTTTCGTAATTGTTAATTAATTGCAAATTGCGTTTATTTAATTATACGTACGCAGTTTTTCGGCAGTTTCTTCGTTACTCATCCAAATCGAGTGATTTTTGTGTCAATTCCGCATGTAAAAGGCATTCCAAACCCAGAATTCTCAAATTCGAAGCCTAACTATGACTTTTCGAAGGTTTTAGTTTTTCGAATGCAAAATTTCGTAAATTTAAGATGTTAAATTAAATATTTGCAATTCTTGTTGATAAATCTTGAATTTTTGATTGACCTATTGTATATGTTTAACAAGTTTGAATGCCTAGCCTTGTTAATTATGCAATCTAATTTGTAATTATGATTAATTTGTTGAAAATTAGAATAATTTCGAATTAATTTGATTTTCATAATTAATTATAATTTAATTAGAAACCTATGATTAAAAACCACCATAAAAATTGTAAATTTATGATAAATTTTAAATTTTTATGACCTAGACTTGAATCCATAACAATCGGAAATCAATTGAATAATAAATTTTCGATTTTTTCGCCCTAAAATTATGAAATTAATATTATTTATTAATTTGTCATTAATTTTAAATATAAATTTTAAAATTTTATGCGATTCGTTCATATAACTTGCACGCACAAAGAAATGGACGCTTCGTGTTACCCTTAAGGGGTGTTGTATAATGCGGGCATGCGACGACGAGCAAGGGAGCATGTCGCCCGTGCGGCACGAATGCAATGAGCAAGGGCGTAGTGCACGAGCACAAGGCAGCAGCCCTGCCTTGTGTCGTGGGCCACGAGCAATGGACGAATGGGCATGGGCGAAAGGCAAGCCAAGGCAGTCGCGTGTGGGCAGCAAGCGAGCTGCGCCACAACGCGCGCTGCCTCGCGCAAGAGAGCGCAGCCTCGCGTGCCACGAGCGCTGCGCCCAGCGTTGCTCGCGCGCACAGCGAGCGATGGCTCGCGCGCACAGCGAGCGATGTCGCGCGCCCAGCGAGCGATGTCGCGCGCCCAGCGAGCGATGTCGCGCGCCCAGCGAGCGATGTCGCGCGCACAGCGAGCGATGGCTCGCGCGCACAGCGAGCGATGTCGCGCGCCCAGCGAGCGATGTCGCGCGCACAGCGAGCGATGTCGCGCGCCCAGCGAGCGATGTCGCGCGCCCAGCGAGCGATGGCTCGCGCGCACAGCGAGCGCTGGCGAGCGCGCACTGCGAGCGATGGCTCGCGTGCGACGAGCGCTGGCGCGCGCGCAGCAAGCACCACAGCGTGCGATGGCTTGCGATGGAGATGCAGCAGCTATGCGACGAGCGCATGGGCTGCGCGCACATGGCCAGCGATGGCTATGTGCGAGCGGCCCATGGGCGTGCAATGCGTAGGGTGTTTGCGTTACGATTAGATTGTTTTGAATGTTTAATTTGAAAATTTCAGTTCACGTAATTTTAATTAATTTTAAAATTAATAATTTAAATTATTTTCTTGGATTTTAATTTTGAATATTGTAATTATAATAAATTTTATTTATTCTAATTATTTTACTAAAATTAAAATCATGAATTAATTTAAACACGACTGAAATTAAATTAAACTTTTGGATTCAATTATAAATTCATATGAGCTTTAAATTTTAATTAAATTTGTATGTTTCCGGTTAGACTAGAAATACATTTTTATGTTTAAAATTAGTAAAGCATATGAATTTATTGGTTTAAGTGGGAGCGCTTTTTAGTCATAAACTCTTGATTAGGTCTACAAATCCTTAAGGTTAAAACAACTTGATTAGAATTAATAAGGACTGAATAATTGGTAGATTATTGGTGCCCTTGATTAATTGCTGCAAATGTTTACGTGATGCATAATGTGTTTTACTAACCAGCTATGTGGGCCATTCATGATAATGAATGGGTGAATGGTATATATTGTATATGTACTGTTTTGCAGGTTATGAAGTGACTAGTATGGCCCAAATAGGATAGAAAATATGGTCTGCGTACCATTAATTTGAATGTAATTGGTCTGAAGTACCAAAGTTATTTTTCAATTCAAATATGGTCTGCGTACCATCAAATAGTTGTAATTAGTTATAGCTTATCCTATTTGAAGAAAATGGTGCCTCCCACGGAGATTTTCAAGACGGACTTTGAAGTTAAAGCTTCAAGATGAAGTCGGGCCATACTAGATCACAAATATCTTATGCATGTTTTAAGTTATTTATTGCTTTTAAATATGTCTTAAAATGCATGAGATCAAAAGCTTGATTATGTTGCATGATTAAGGATTTTAGTTCACTTAAAATCTAACCAACATAGTAAGAGCCTTAAGTTCCAAACTTAAAAATTGAGTTAAAAGGTGCCATGCCAAAATATACACTTGCTTGGATATCCTTTACATCAATCTAGTAATAGTTTTCGCTCAGCGAGGTGTTACTTATTGGTCCTAAAGGGGCAAGGTACACAAATAATTGTGAGTACATGTTAGTTTTGGTGAAACTCAACGATATAAGTAAGGAGTCCTTTTATGTCGTGGCAAATTCGATAGGTTTACCTGATAAGTTCTTAGACGTACCTATCAACCAAGAATAGTTTCTAGACTATTAGCAAAAGGCTTTTGCTTACCTAAGATGTTCTAGGATTAAGTCGACAAACTGTGCTTAGTTCTTCAATGATTTTAGGATCTTGGAATCATTTTATTCACACCTGCCGGAACACATAATTTGAATAAAATGCTTAATAAACATTGAATTATGCATGTATGCTAGAATTTAAGTTTATTAAGAGAAACTGTGAATGGTTATTTATTTATTGTAGTTTTTAATATGGCAAACAACAATTCATTCAACATTCGATCAATTCTCGAAAAGGAGAAGTTGAACGGGAAAAACTTCCTTGACTGGCAAAGGAACTTGCAAATAGTTCTTATGCAGGAAGAAAAGGAGTATGTCCTAGATGAGGCGATGCCCGAAGCTGCAGGCGACGGGGTCACTCAGGCAGCCCTCAATCGTTGGATTGATGCCAACAAGGATGTGAAATATCTAATGCTCGCCACCATGAGTGCGGATCTGCAGAAAACGTTCATCAACTCAGATGCTTTCACAATCATCAGTGAGTTGAAGAACATGTTCCAAGATCTGGCTCGAGTCGAAAGATTCGAGACTCATAGGCAAATTCTTGAGACCAAACTTAAGAAAGGCGAGCCCGTAAGTCCACATGTTCTCAAAATGATTGGACTCATTGAGAATATGAGTCGGCTGGATCAGCAATTTTCTCAGGAAATGGCTATAGACACCATCCTCCATTCTCTTCATAGCGGGTATGATCAGTTCAAACTGAACTACAGTATGAATAGTCTGGACAAAACGCTCACTGAGCTTCACGGTATGCTGAAGACCGCTGAAAAGACGCTCAAAAGTGATAAGCAGGATGTGCTTATGGTGCGTGGGGGCAAGTTCAAGAATTCTGGAAAGAAGAGGAATGCTAAGAAAGGTGGAAACAAGGCCAGCCCAACTAAGCAAACTGGCGCCAAATCTGCAAAGAGGAAGGTCAGTCAACCCACTTCTGAATCCGAATGCTTCTACTGCAAGAAGAAGGGGCATTGGAAGAGAGATTGCTTGAAGCTAAAGGAAGATCAGAAGAACGGAACAGTCGTTCCATCTTCAGGTATTTTCGTTATAGACTGTATACTTGCTAATTCAACTTCTTGGGTATTAGATACAGGTTGTGGCTCACACTTATGTTCCAATCCACAGGGACTAAGAAGAAGTAGAAAGTTAAGCAAGGGTAAAGTCGACCTACGAGTGGGAAATGGAGCACGGATTGCTGCATTAGCTGTAGGAACTTACTATTTGTCGTTGCCCTCCGGGCTAGTTTTGGAACTGGAAGAATGTTTCCATGTTCCAAGTCTTACTAAAAACATCATTTCAGTTTCTTGCTTAGATGCTAAGGGATTTTCCTTTTTAATAAAAGACAATAGTTGTTCGTTTTATTTTAAAGAGATGTTTTATGGATCTGCTAGATTAGTCAATGGACTTTATTTATTAGATCACGACAAACAAGTATATAACATAAATACCAAAAAGGCCAAAAAGGATGATTCAGATCTCACCTATCTGTGGCATTGTCGATTAGGCCATATAAACTTGAAACGCTTAGAAAGACTTCAAAAGGAAGGAATTCTAGAGCCATTTGACTTAGAGGATTATGGTAAATGCGAATCATGTTTACTTGGCAAAATGACAAAGCAACCTTTCTCTAAAGTTGGAGAAAGAGCAAATGAACTATTGGGTTTAATCCATACAGATGTATGTGGACCAATGAGTACAAATGCTAGAGGTGGTTTCAGCTACTTTATCACTTTCACTGATGACTTCAGTAGGTATGGTTATGTCTACCTAATGAAGCATAAGTCTGAATCCTTTGACAAATTCAAGGAATTTCAGAGTGAAGTAGAGAATCAATTAGGCAAGAAGATTAAGGCACTGCGGTCTGATAGAGGCGGTGAATATCTGAGCTATGAATTTGATGACCATCTGAAAGAATGTGGAATTCTATCAGAGTTGACTCCTCCTGGAACACCACAATGGAACGGTGTGTCGGAACGGAGGAACAGAACCTTGCTAGACATGGTCAGGTCAATGATGGGTCAGGCCGAACTTCCATTAGAATTTTGGGGACATGCACTAAATACAGCTGCACTCACTATAAATAGAGCTCCGTCTAAAGCTGTCGAAAAGACTCCATACGAATTATGGTTTGGAAAGCCTCCAAATGTGTCTTTTCTTAAGATTTGGGGATGTGAAGTATACGTCAAACGATTAATTTCAGACAAACTTCATCCAAAATCTGACAAATGTATCCTTGTGGGCTATCCAAAGGAAACAAAGGGGTATTACTTCTACAATACATCTGAGAACAAAGTGTTTGTTGCTCGAGATGGTGTCTTTTTGGAGAAAGATCACATTTCCAAAATGACAAGTGGGAGAAAAATAGACCTCGAAGAAATTCGAGTCGAACAACAAACTCTAGAGAATGCTCAAGATGACATTCAGGATGAAACTCAGAGATCTTTAGAAGAATCTGGTGAGAATCATGGTCAATCTAGAAATGTTACCCCGCGTAGATCGCAAAGATATAGATCTCAACCGGAAAGGTACTTAGGTATTTTGACGAACGAGAGCTATGACGTTCTATTACTTGAAAGTGATGAACCTGCGACTTACAAACAAGCTATGACGAGCCCTAGCTCCAAGCAATGGCAAGAAGCCATGCAATCTGAATTAGACTCCATGTCTGAAAACCAAGTATGGGATTTGGTCGATTTGCCAGATGGCTATCAAGCCATTGGAAGCAAATGGGTTTTCAAACTGAAAAAGGACAAGGATGGGAAACTTGAAGTTTTCAAAGCTAGATTGGTTGCAAAAGGTTACAGGCAAGTCCACGGTGTGGATTACGATGAAACCTTTTCACCAGTTGCAATGCTAAAGTCTATTCGAATAATGTTAGCAATCGCTGCATATTACGATTACGAAATATGGCAGATGGATGTCAAAACTGCTTTCTTAAACGGCGTTTTAACAGAAACTGTGTTTATGACACAGCCTGAAGGTTTTGAGGATCCAAAGAATGCTAAGAAGGTATGCAAGCTAAAGAAATCAATCTATGGATTGAAGCAGGCATCCAGGAGCTGGAATATACGTTTTGATGAAGCAGTCAGTGACTTTGGTTTCATCAAGAACGCAGACGAATCTTGTGTATACAAGAAGGTCAGTGGGAGCAAAATTGCTTTCCTAGTATTATATGTCGACGACATATTGCTTATCGGAAATGACATTCCTATGTTGAACTCTGTCAAGATTTGGCTTGGGAAATGTTTTTCGATGAAGGATCTAGGAGAAGCACAGTACATATTGGGCATCAAGATTTACAGAGATAGATCTAAAAAGATGATTGGACTTAGTCAAAGCACTTATATCAATAAGGTGCTTGATAGGTTCAAGATGGCGGACTCCAAGCGAGGCTACCTACCCATGTCTCATGGAATGACTCTAAGCAAGACTCAGTGCCCAAAAACACTTGATGAGCGTAGACGAATGAATGAGATTCCATATGCATCATTAATTGGTTCAATAATGTATGCTATGATATGTACACGCCCGGATGTTGCGTACTCACTCAGTGCTACGAGCAGATACCAGTCAGACCCAAGAGAGGCGCATTGGACTGCTGCCAAGAGCATTCTGAAGTACCTGAAAAGGCACAAAGATGACTTCCTGGTCTATGGTGGAGATGATGAATTAATTGTTAAAGGCTATACGGACGCAAGTTTCCAAACCGATAAAGATGATTTCAGATCACAATCTGGGTTTGTCTTCTGCCTCAACGGAGGAGCAGTAAGCTGGAAAAGTGCTAAGCAAAGCACCATTGCGGATTCTACAACTGAAGCGGAGTACATTGCTGCACATGAAGCAGCAAAGAAAGCTATATGGCTAAGGAAGTTCATAGGTGAACTTGGTGTAGTCCCCTCCATTAAAGGACCAATAGCCCTGTATTGTGATAATAACGGAGCTATTGCACAGGCAAAAGAGCCTAGACACCACCAGAGAGTCAAGCATGTACTTCGTAGATTTCACCTTCTACGAGAGTTCGTTGAAAGAAAAGAAGTCGAGATAAGAAAAATTGGAACTGATGACAACATATCAGATCCATTAACTAAACCTCTGCCGCAGGCGAAGCACAACTCGCACACTACAGCTATGGGAATCAAGCATATTGGAGAATGGCTTTGATGTCTCTATTTAATGTTTTAAAGTTTAAGAGTTTAAATCTTTGTAAAACATTATTGGTTAATCATTCACAATAAATGAAAAGAATTCATTTTTCCATTTAATTTGTGGTTTATTAAATGATGAGTCCCTTCAATTTGACGATATATTCAAGATAGACTGTCAGGACCAGTCATGTGACTAAGAAATGTCTATCAAGTGAACTTGAATGTCAAAAGTTGAAAATGGTCCCTAGTCGGAGTTTTCTATAAAATTGGACGCATAGAAAACGTTAGACGATTAGAATGCAAGATGACTAGTAGTTCTGTTTCTTGAACTATGTGGACATGGCAATGTCATAATCATTTGCATAGATACTTACTTTGGGAAGACTAGTATCGGACAAGACCTATGAAACTTTACTGTAAGAGATGAAAATCTGTCATAAGTAAATTTCATTAAATTATTAGACACTAAATCCTCAATACCTGAGTGATTTGAGATTACTTGTTTGAGAACTGGTTGCTTTGACGTTGACCAACCGTCGCACCGTAAAAGGAGGCTATAAAGGCAACGCTCAGGTAATCACCTATCAAACGAAGTCTAATCTCAAGATCGCAAGATTGGGATTGTCCTCCCATAAATCGGGATGAGATGCTTAAAAGTTGTACAAGGCCACTCGGAGAGCTAGAAACTGTGAAATGCATGGCCGTGCTCGGATGAATCATAGGCTATGATTATCTGTTTATTTGATCAGTTGAACTCTAAAACCGAGGAACACCTCTGGACATAATAAGGATGACAACTCTTACCTTATGTTCAAGAGCAAGCATCGAGAGACAAAGGAATTAGGAAATGCACACTTGTCCCTAAGGACAAGTGGGAGACTGAAGGAAATAATGCCCTTGGTCCAAGTATGCATTCTATGATAAGTCTAATAAATGCGGTTCAGTATTAATTAACAAGTTAATAATTCAGTGAGATCAAGTGAGCTGAATGCCTAGCTAGAGGCCGCTTCAGTTCAAGTGGAAATTAATGATATTAATCCACAGCTTACTCTTGACTGAACCCGTAGGGTCACACAAATAGTACGTAAACGGATCAAGTATTTAATGGCATTAAATACTCCATCTATGGATATTCGGAATCGACGGATCTTGGTTTCAGTGGGAGCTGAGATCGTCACAGGCAAGAAATGAATACTCCGGAAACGATGATATTACCGGAAACGGAAATATGGATCGTATCGGAAATATAAATATTATCCAAGTCGTAGATGTTGCCGGAAACGGAAACATGGTACGTATCGGAAAATATTATCGGAAATGGAAATATTACCAGAATCGGAAATATTGCCGGAAACGGAAATATTGTCAGAATCGGAAATATTACCGGAATCGGAAAATAATTCCGGAAACGGAAATATTAAATATTTGTTCGAAACGGAAATTAATTCCGGAATCGGAAATGTTAAATATTGTTCGTATCGGAAATGAATTCCGGAATCGGAAATTTAATCGGAAGCGTATCGTACGAAAAAGCATCGGACGAGGCCTGCCGGACGAGGGCCCAGCACGAAGCCAGGCCATCGCCCAGCAAGCCAAGCGCGCCACACAAACAGCCACGCCATGCCCAGCGCAAGGCCAGGCCCAGCAGGCCGTGGCAGCGCGCACAGCGCGCGCAGCGCGCGCGGGTGCTTGCGTGGGCTTGTGGCTCGCGCAGGCCTCGCTGCGTGGGCTGCTGCTCGCACGCACGCATGGGCGGCCCATCGTGGCTGCCGTGTGTGTGTGCGGAAGTGTTTGTGTTCGTGCACGTTTCCTAAAACGTGCAGAGTTCGGTTAATGATTAAATTCCTAATTCTATTTGATAAATTAATTAAATTAGAGTTCTTGTAGGATTCTAGGTTTAATTAATTTGTATCTGAATAGGATTCCAATTCCCTTTCCATAACCCTATAAATATGTGGCCTGGGTTCACAATTTATAACGAGTTTAAAAGTATTCAAAGTGAGTTTTTGAGAGAAAAATTCAGCCACACATCTTGCTTAAAAGTGCCGAAAATTCTAGTACCTTAAGGGCGATTCTAGTTGGTCAATCTTAAGGCGGATCTGGACATGCTGTGGACTATCTACGGAGGGACGACACTTGGAGTCCTAAAGACTTGTTCTTGTTCGGTTCGGGCGCAGCTAGGGAGGGCACGCAACAAAGAGTATGCATCTAAATTATGCTATATGATTATGTGTAAATAATATGTAATCCTGGGTTAATGGTTGTTTCCGCATGATTTATGTAATATCATATGTATCATAACCTAACACTTTTAGTGTTAGAATAAAAGTTTTTTTTAGGAGAAATCTTACGCCTTTATTAATTTGGAAAGTAAGGAAAACACACTGAAATAAAATTAACCTATATTCTAAGGGGTCTTAGGACCATCTAAAGCCTTTTTTTTTTCCTATCAATCTAAAGAACTACTAGGCGCTTTTTACTAAGGTGCTCTATATGGATCAAGCCTTGGGTTTAGTCTCGTAAAACTTTGGTCCTTCACCAGTACTCATCTTGAATTCTATTCCTCTTGTGTTGACCCACTGACATGTCTTCACCCATCCATTCTCGGCCTCTTCTAGTGTTGACGCAGGAGAGATTAACCGGGTTGGATCGAAACCTTTATCTTGTAAAGCTAGGGTAGTCATCACAGTCTCGTCCTCCATAGGCCTCGATTCGTTGAACAATGTCCATAGAGCCTGGTTGTCCAATATTTCAGCTGTTTTAGTCTTGGTGAGGTGGGGTGCCTCATCCAAGGTGTGGCAGTCATGGAGAATTTCAAATCCGGGTTTTAGCAAACCATCCTGAACGAAGGGTTCAGGGAAATCACAGCATGGGTGTTCTTCTCCTTCCCGAACGAACATTCCGTTAAGGGTTCTTTGATACGGGGGAAGGAGGGTGGTTTGTTTGGCCTTGTTAAGGCGTAGCCCAGACAAGCGGTCGGCAATATCTTCCTCCGTTGGTTCATAGCCTAGGCCAAAGGGAGTAGATTTGTTGGGTAAAGGATGAAACGTGCATTCCTTCTTCCTTATGCCCAATGGGGTTCCTGGGAAATAACCTTGAGCTAACAGCATTCTAGGGATGACTCGGGATGCGTGCGGGTCTAGGAATGATGGATCATAGTCTTCGATGAACTGGATTGCTTCATCCATTTGAAACCCATAAAGGTCGTCTGCAGTTTCGGCCGTTCCAACCATAGTACAGCTGATGTCGAGAGGAGGGGCGCGGATTTCCAGAATCACTCCGTTATGGTTAAGTTTAACCATTTGGTGCAGGGTAGTAACCACACCTCCTAAGTCATGGAGCCAAGGTCGCCCCAAGAGGAGGTTGAAAGTGGGCTTGATGTCGATTATTTGAAACTCCGTGGTGCGTGCCACAGGCCCGGTTTGTATTGTAAGGTTGATCTTTCCCAACACAGGCCTTCGAGAGTTATCATAAGCTCGTACTCCTTGCGTGGAGGTTTGGAAGTCATCGTTTCCTAGCCCCAAGCAATGGGCGGTTCGCAATGGGCAAAGTTAACTGCTGAACCATTATCTACGAGCGCTAGGGGGATGTTTTGTCCCTTGCATCCAACCACTAGATAGAGGGCTTTATTGTGGGCACCCCCCTCTTTGGGCAGGTCTTTGTCAGTAAAAACTATGGCCTTTTCTCCAGCATCTCTCGTGACGTGGTTAACCAATGAGTCAGGTGTGATATCCGTAGGCACTGAGATGAGGTCAAGTGAGCGAATAAGTTTTTCGCGATGCTCCTTCGAAGTACACATGAGATCCCAGATGGTAATCTCAGCCTTAGTTTTTTTTAGTTGCTTCAAGAGAGGATTTTCAATGACTTCTGCGACGGTGGTGTGCCGTCCATTCTCAGGAGTTTGTCTGACTGGGATATCGTCCATGGGAGGGGGGCGAATATCCGGTTGGTATATCCTTCCGGATCGGGTGAGATTGTCGACTTCGGGTTCCTGAGGGGTGGTGTCAATGAGAGCATAGCCGGGCCAAGTTTCAGTAAAGAGGTCCTGTCCCGATACTTGAGATAGGTAGATATCTTCAGCATCATCATCCCACACACCGCACACTTCTCTCTCGATTCGATCCATAGGGACCACAACGAGTGGTGCTCCTTGGGGTGTAATGTACACCGTAGGGTCGAAGTTCTCATTTTTTGGTTGGTCGAGAGAGATGTGACAAGAGCCGAGTGGGCTCTTGTTGTTGTTGGGTTTGCCAACGTTAGGGAGAGGTATCACTTCATCCTCTATCATGTCCTGGATCGTGTTTTTTAGATTCCAGTAGTTTTCAGTGTCATGCCCATTTCCTTGATGGAATTTGCAGTAAGTACCTTCGACCCAATATTTGCTCTTGACAGGAGGGTCACGGGTGGGGCCTATAGGCCTCAACTTTCCTTGATTGGTTAGTCTTTCAAAGGCTTGTACCAAAGTTGACCCGAGTGGGGCAAACTTTCGATCTCGAACCCATCTTCCAGGGCTTCTTCGGGCGGGAGCCTCCTCTACGGCATGGACTTCTTGGGCTTGGGATGTGTTGCCCCTGTTGTAGGTGTTACTTTTGTATACGAGCTTGCTTTGTATTGTTTTTGCGAGATCATCCTCGATCTTTATTCCCCCATCATAAACTCTCTTGAAAGTGTCAAGTCCCAGGTACCTAAGGTGTTGTCTGTAAGCCGATCCAGGTTGTCAATGAATTTTTGGACCAATTCTGTTTCGGGAGGCCTATTGATTAGTTGGGCCGCCTGGTCCCTCCATCTAGCAAAGTAGGTTGTGAAACCTTCATTTTTCTTTTGGAAGAGGACTTCCAGCTCGCGCATGGTGACTTGGAAATCCATGTTCGACGAGTATTGCTTGATGAAGACATTGACAAAGTCTTCCCAAGTGGGGAAGAGCTTAGGGTCCTGGTGGTAGTACCATTTGAGCGGCACATGTTCCAAGGACAAAGGAAAGGCAGGTAAATACATGGACTTGTCCACGCCTTTCAAGTTCATGGCATTCACAAAGCTCAATAGATGATCACAGGGATTGTCCGTGGCTTTAAACTTTGGTAAGTCAGATGAACTAAACTTTTCTGGTAGTTTGCCAGGAAACGGTTCAGGATCGAGGGAGAAGTACTTGCTCCCCATGGTTTGCTGTAGGACCATTTTTTCAATCCTCTTCTCGTTATCGAGATCATTTTTGGCTTGCGCAGCCGCTAAGGCTTCGTTTTCCATTTTCAGTTGGCTCATAAGTTGGGTCATTTGGACCATCTGGTCTCGCAATTCTTCGATGGACATGTTTGAGGGTGCGAATCAAGGTTGGGGAAACGGAGATCCTTGAAATGAGGGATGACGGACGGAGCTTGGAGTCACTAAACCTGGTGTTGGTGATGTATCTTCGAGACGCACTAGCCTTTGATTTCCAGATCGGCACCAAGTGGCAGGACCAGTCCTATGCATGAGATAAGCTAAAGTTTAGGCCCCAAAGTTTCAAGCATTACTTAGTCTAGACTTTTGACTCCCTCTATTAGTTTTTTCGCTCTTTCTTTTGTTGGTACACTTTTGGTTTTTTTTTTTCTTTTGGTCATTCTTTGGATTTTCGAAACACTCGCCCGTGTGACATTCATAGTTATTAGCATGTTCGGTTTTGATGTCGAGCATTGTCGTCATAGGAGGCCTAACAACGACACAAAAGAGTTATTTTATTTTTTATAAGTCGCTTTTAGAATCGAGTGCTTTTTCATACGCCCTCGTAGCAATTTTTTCACGATTTTTTTTTTGCTACGTATTTTCTTCATGCGTGGGCACCGAGGCTGCTGTGCCTGACCAAGAGGCCAGGCAGCAACTTCAGCGCCCAGCGTAGGGCGTGAGAAATTTTGGCGCCCAGCCAGGGGCGTTGACAATGCGTCCCTGGCTGGTTCTCGTTTTCTGTTTGCGTCTACTTTTTGTTTATGCGACTTCGATTTTGCGTGCTTGCGTAACGTCCTTTACGCGTTGTGCAGCGTTTGTGAGATTCGTTACAGGCAATCCCGAGCGTCGCTTATTTTTGTGGCGATCGTTCGGGTTTGCGGAACACGTATTTTGGTATAACTCTTTGGCCAATTGGTTTATGAATGTTTGGGCAATTTTTAAGGTCGTTGGTTTTCTAACGTTGTTTGTCACACACAATCACATATTTCGCTACACATAACTTACATTACATCATGAGGCAATAATAATATGTCCATGTAGTTTATGATAGGCTTCTATGGGTAGTATTTGGGCCTGGCTTGGTACCGCTTCTATCGCAGATCCAACACATGCCCCGGTCGAGGTAGTGCCTTCAACAGACGAATTTCGCCCAAGAGGCCAATCACGATGTAAGCCAAGGGGGCATGCACCAATGAGAGGGACCTAATGGGCGAGCGATTAGGTTTGGGACGGGTGTACTACTAGCGAAAGTGCCGAGTGGACAACATTCGAAGCGTATGCACCCCCGGTTGGCGATGGGTATCCTTAGTCCAAACTCCCTGAGGGAGCCAAGATTCGTTATGCGGTTTTGCCCGTTCACATTAATATGCTGATTTTCAGGTCATCCCAACTTGATGGGGAAATAAACGCGAGGTAGGATCGTTTCACCCTTCGGCTATTTTGATTACCTACAAGCACGAGTATTTCCTTCACTATCCCCAGTGGAGTCGCCACTGTGAGGGGGTCGAAAAAGCACGAGGCTAATGCGTGACCTCGTCCCTCGTGGGTGTGACGTTTCTTTTTGTCAAATCAAGTGTAATTGGATTTCCTGTGAGTTTACACCCAATTGACTAGTAATATAGGAGTCGCCATTCAGTTTTTAACGACAATGAGAAAAACTGACAAAAACCGGTTATCTTGACATAAAGGGAGTGCAATTATGTTTGACCACGACGGCCATAGGTTCCCTTGTGATCCCTGGTGTGGGGATCTCTCAACATACACCCACAAGGTAGAGATTGAGGGTTCGGGGGACTGTAACTACCGAGAGGAGTACTCGCTCGTCGATAACTCCAGAGGCAGGATATCCTTACTAGCTCAGCATAAATAATTGAAGGGACATGCGTTAACTATTAAACTAATCTGAGTTGATTTTAACAATATGCAACACATAATACTAGATCGATCGCGATTATCTGATTTAGATTGTTTTAAGGGACCTAGCATGATAATCCAATTTCCCAAAATATTATCTTTATTAGGCGTGATAGAACAATCAGATTTAATTAGTTTAACAGTTCATAAAAGGGCGAGGAAAGCAATTAAATCATGCGAAGGGGCACATTACGACGCACCCTTGAGAGGTGCGTCACGGTTCTCAGAAAACTAACCACTTTGACTTTGCTATTTCTCCTTTTATTTAATGAATCTCAAATTACAGGACAGGATACGTTCTGTTCGATTTTTGGATCGATTGCGACAGAACGCGTGATCAATTTCGCAGCGTGAGGCTTAGGCTTAGGGGTTGGAGTCAATACTCAGAAT
Organism: Spinacia oleracea; assembly: GCF_020520425.1. Taxonomy (NCBI): domain Eukaryota; kingdom Viridiplantae; phylum Streptophyta; class Magnoliopsida; order Caryophyllales; family Amaranthaceae; genus Spinacia; species Spinacia oleracea. The sequence continues at coordinate 117,326,315 of NC_079489.1, read as the reverse complement.
TGTGTCCTTTCACGTCGAATGTGGGGCTATATTTATAGAAAAGAGTTTGTGGAAAGATAGAATTCTAGAGCTCTCATCCACAAAGAATTAGGAAAGAACACGTTCCAGGTAATTTCAGCGCCCAAGGCTGGGCGCCGAAGATTTCGGCGCCTAGAGCCAGGCGTTAAAAATAGGGTCTGAGCCGTTTTCTTTGTCAGATTTGGACTCTTAGAATCCGGAGTGTTTGAGACTTATTCGAGTCTTTTTAGCGCGTATTAACTTTATGACGGAATACGTCTGGGCCCGTTACGAACTCTAGGCTCGTTAGGATTTTAATTAATACGTAACTCTTATTTTCGAATCATATTAGGAATAGGATTCCTCTTATAATTTCTATCTCATTTAGGATTTATGTTGGAGTGCAACACCTAATTCTGACAGGTTTCTATCTTTTATGACTTGCCACTTTTAACAACTACCCATTACGGCAGTTACTATTTTTAGCAGGTTTCCATAAATAGTAGGTTTCTATAAATAGCAGGTTTCGGTGAAATTAAAAGGGTGATTGAGATTCGTTATTTTATAGGAGATGCGTTGCCAAGTGGAGATTTATGTTCTCATCATCGAACCTTCCCTTTCGGGAATGGGGACAAAAGTAGGTGTCTACAACAATCAATACAATCAAGAACAATTACTGCTCTGTCTTCTCTCTACTCTACTCTCTCTCTAAAAATAGACTCTTGCTTAAACATTGACTACCGAAAACCTCCAACTCTAGTCTCCCGGAAAAACCCCACAACATTTGGCGCCGTCTGTGGGGAGGATGGATGAGCAACGACAGGAACATGATGCTGGGCGGCCTATACGGGTGGAACGGCCACCGTTGGAAAGGGAAACGCCTACCGAGCAGCAGCATACGCCGTCTCCAAGAATCACTGGAGATGCCGCCCGGATTTTTGCAGCAGGGCACACACCTCGTCATGCCGCCGAGGTGGAAGTGCTCAGTGAGGAGGACGAGCAGGCGAACCGCACTCCCCCTGGTGGGCACCTAGATCCTCGGTCTCAAGCACAGTAATTGAGGAAAATCCAGACATGCCCGTGTCCGTGGGTGCCCTACGAGCTATATTGGCTGAGTTCTAGGCTGATATGGGCATGACAGTCAACGCTGAGGTGCAGAAGAGCATGTTGATCTACACCACTACCGCAGCTGGCAATCATGAGAGGCCGGCGGATAACAGGCCGTCATTGTCCCTACGTCCTCCGAACGTCTGGACCAGGCAGACAGGTGAGGACGTCAGGAGGCGGCTGCCAGCAAATCAGACCATGTCTTACCTACCACGCCGACTGCCACAACGGTTGGTCGGCGAAACGTCTCGAGGACGTGAGCAGCCACATGCAGAACAGGTACCTGATTCCGAATCTGAACTTTCTGATACCGAGTCGACTCCCGTCATGCCGAATAGACCTCTCCCTCACCAGTCCTACACGCACTTGAGACAGACGCGTCCAGGGGCCACTCGTCCTACTCTACAGACTCGCCGTCGTGAGTCTTCTCGGCGGGAACCGTACTCAAGGTACTAGGATCCTGTGTATCACATTCAGGAGGGAGTGTCCAACCCGGCTCTAGGAAATTCCACCCCTTTTGCAGATAACATCATGAGAGCACCCAGGGAACCCAAAGTTAAGCCGCCCAACATTGACGCCTATGATGGGACTACAGATCCAGACATGCATCTCTTAGTTTACCGGCATCACATGTACGTTCAAGGAACAACTGACTCAACTTGGTGTAAGTATTTTCCAGGTACACTCAAAGGATTGGCATCTAAGTGGTTTGAGAGGCTTCCAGCTGGAACCATTCGCTCTTTTTCAGAGCTCGAGTTATTGTTTTCTACCCGGTTCATGGCCCACAAGGAAGAAAAGAAGACGAGCATGCATTTGAGTAGAATTCAGCAGGGGAAAGACGAGTCTTTGAGGAGCTATGTGAAGATATTCAATTTAGAGGCCGGGCAAATTCCAGATTTGCCGGATGGTGTTGCATTTGATAACTTCATTAGAGGGCTTAAGACGGGCTCATTCAAGTTTGATCTGGTAAAGAAAAGCGTCTGAACCATGGAAGAAGTTCTAGATGAGGTCGAGGCCTTCATCCACGCAACCGAAATTTGCAGCGTCCCGAAAGATCCTAGAGGAAGTGATACCGCTGAGCCGGCAGCAAAAAAGGAAAAATTTGAGAAGAAGAACCGGCCTAACAGGACGTGGGCTATTGCAAAGGAGTCAGACAGGGCTCCCGGGGCGGCAGGCCAGAAGAGGTCCAGGACTTATGACCGGGAGCGATTTGAGTATAACACTGACATGTACACAATTCTCATGGACGTTGGGTCCAAATATGAGATTGACCGGCCATTTCCCATGAAGTCGCCACCATAAGCAGGGACCCCAAGCTGTATTGTCACTTTCATAGTGATATTGGACATGACACCAAAGAATGTAAGAGCCTAAAAAGGGCACTGGACGGCCTAGCCGCTAAGGGATTCCTAAAGAGTTATATCAGCAGAAACACGAGAGGTTCTGGAAAACCGTTCTACAAAAAGAACAAATCACCTCCCCCGGAAGAGGATGGGAACCCAGAGTTTATGGCCGTCATATCCGGTGGGTTGGCCGCTGGTGGTCCAACCATGAGGGGTCAGAAAGACTATGCCAAGCGGCTAGGGCAAGTGATGCTGTCAGGCAAGGCCACAGCCGACCCGTTTCCAAAAGTAGAAATCGGCGAGGCCGACCGTGGGAAAATAGCCACCCCGCATGACGATCCGTTGGTAATTGAGCTGAAGGTCGCCAATCTAAGGGTTAGGCGTATCTTAGTTGACAGAGGAAGCTCGTCAGATATAATTAGTCTAGAGTGCTTAAACCGGCTGCAACATGATTCCACAAAGATAGAGAAAATTCACTATCCCATTATAGGCTTCGGAGGTAGTATCATCCATCCAGTCGGTATCATTTCTCTCCCTCTGCGGATGGGAAATAAAAAAGAATCTCGTCAAATGGACGTCCGTTTTCTCATTGTGAAAGATCTGACGGCATATAACATTATCTTGGGGCGTCCTACCTTGAACAGGGCAAAGGCCGTCATTGTGACTCACTTGATGCTCCTTAAGTTTGTCTGTGATGATGGGAGCGTCAGCACCATACATGGTGACCAGCAACAGGCTAGAGACTACTATTTAATCACCTTGAGTCCGGAAGCATGGGGGCCAGGTGAAGAGAAAGACACGTTAGGAAACAAAGGAAAGTGTGGCGGCACACAATCCAAATCCCTGAAAGAGACACTAACTATCTCAGCGGTGCATATGGAAGAAAGACGACCGGAGCCTGTTGGGGCTCATTACAATGTGGTATTAAATACAGACACACCAAACAGAGTAGTGCCCATCGGAATTCCTCCCGACGACCCGATGGCGGCAGAGTTGGTCCACCTACTGAGAGAATTTGAAGATATCTTTGCTTTCACAGTTGAAGAAATGCCGGGTATTGATCCTGTTGTGGCCGTCCATAAGCTGAATGTGGACCCAAATTTTAAACTGGTTCATCAGAAGAAAAGGAACCATGGGGAAGATAGAAATCAGGCGGCAGCGGCGGAAATACAGAAGTTGATGGATGTAGGGTTTGTTCAGCCTAGTCAGTACCCCGACTGGGTTGCTAATGTGGTCCTTGTCAAGAAACCGAACGGCACCTGGAGGATGTGTGTTGATTACACTAATCTCAATAAGGCATTTCCAAAAGACAGTTTCCCATTGCCAAAGATTGACCGGCTTGTCAACTCTACGGCGGGGCATGCCATGATGAGCTTCATGGATGCATACTCAGGGTTTCATCAGATCCCCTTGTGGACTGACGACCAGGAAAAAACATCATTTGTTACGGAACAAGGCCTATCCTGCTACAAAGTAATGCCGTTTGGGTTAAAGAATGCACCGGCCACCTTTCAGCGTCTTATTAACACTGTGTCCACCAAACAGCTCGACAGAAATATTGAAGCTTACATTGATGATATGATTGTGAAGAGTAAGCTGCGGGCGGCACACATAGCTGATCTTAGGGAGACATTTGAGACTATTCGAGCTTACAACATGAGATTGAATCCTAAGAATTGTGTGTTTGGGGTAACGTCGGGCAAATTCTTAGGTTTCTTGATTGATGAAAGAGGAATTGAAGCCAACCCGGACAAGATCCAGGCAGTAATTGATATGAGCTCACCAAAGACAGTAAAAGAAGTCCAGCGGCTCACAGGTTTTCTGGCCGCCCTGGGCAGATTCCTTCCAGAGCCGGAGACAAATGTCACTACTTTTTAGGGCAATCAGAAAGAAGGCTAAGTTTGAATGGTCGGACGAAGCCGAGGCTGCGCTGGTCAGATTAAAAGAACATTTGCACACCTTACCTCGTCTTGATAGACCTTTGCAGGGAGAGACTTTTGTCAGGTTATGATACATATGAATAAACATAAATCATGCGGAAAAACCATAAAGCCAGGAAACATATTATTTACACATAATCATTTAGCATAATTCAGATGCATACACTTTTTAGCGTGCCCTCCCTAGCTGCGCCCGAACCGAACAAGAACAAGTCTTTAGGACTCCAAGTGACGTCCCTCCGTAGATAGTCCACAACACGTCCGGATCTGCCTTAAGCTTGACCAACTAGAATCGCCCTTAAGGTACTAGGATTTTCGGCTAATAGGCAAGTGTTTGTGGCTGATTTTTGCTTGAAAATCTTACCTTTGAATACTTCAATTCTCGATGTAAATATGTGACCATAGGCACCTATTTATAGAGTTATGGAAAAGGACTTGGAATCCTATTAGGATACTAATTTATTTAATTAGAATCTTATTAAAACTCTATTAAACAAATTCTATCTTTATTAGGATTAGGATTTAATCATATGAAGAATCCCTATAGCTTTAGGATTCGAGTAACACACTTCGAGTGATACGCTAGCACCGCACGCAGGCCTTGCGGCCCACGCACAGCGCCAGCCCACTTCGTCGCAGCCCCGCGCGCGCGCCAAGGCCTTTGCTGGGCCTGGCCTTGCGATGGGCCTGGCGTGGCTTGGCAGCGTGTGTTTGGTGCGCTTCGGCTTGCTGGGCGATGGCTCGGCTTCGTGCTGGGCCTTCGTCTAGCAGGCCTCGTCCGATGCTAATTCGTACGATACGCTTCCGACTAAATTCTCGATTCCGGAATTCATTTCCGATATGAACAATATTTAATATTTCCGATTCCGGAATTAATTTCCGTTTCGAACAAATATTTAATATTTCCGTTTCCGGAATTATTTTCCGATTTCGATAATATTCCTGATTCTGACAATATTTCCGTTTCCGGCAATATTTCCAATTCCAGCAATATTTCCATTTCCAATAATATTTTCCGATACGTACCATGTTTCCGTTTCCGGCAACATCTACGACTTGGATAATATTTATATTTCCGATACGGGATCCATATTTTCGTTTCCGGCAATATCATCGTTTCCGGAGTATTCACTTCTTGCCTTTGACGATCTCAGCTCCCACTGAAACCAAGATCCGTCGATTCCGAATATCCATAGATGGAGTATTTAATTCCATTAATACTTGATCCGTTTACGTACTATTTGTGTGACCCTACGGGTTCAGTCAAGAGTAAGCTGTGGATTAATATCATTAATTCCACTTGAACTGAAGCGACCTCTAGCTAGGCATTCAACTCATTTGATCTCACTGAATTATTAACTTGTTAATTAATACTGAACCGCATTTATTAGACTTAACATTAAATGCATACTTGGACCAAGGGCTTTATTTCCTTCAGTCTCCCACTTGTCCTTAGGGACAAGTGTGCATTTCCTAATTCCTTTGTCGCTCGATGCTTGCTCTTGAACATAAGATAAGAGTTGTCATCCTTATTTCGTCCAGAGGTGTTTCTCGATTTCAGAGTTCAACTGATCAAATAAACAGATAATCATAGCCTATGATTCACCCGAGCACGGCCATGCATTTTACAGTTTCTAGCTCTCCGAGTGGCCTTGTACAACTTTTAAGCATCTCATCCCGATTTATGGGAGGACAATCCCAATCTTGCGATCTTGAGATTAGACTTCGTTTGATAGGTGATTACCTGAGCGTTGCCTTTATAGCCTCCTTTTACGGTGCGACGGTTGGTCAACGTCAAAGTAACCAGTTCTCAAACAAGTAATCTCAAATCACTCAGGTATTGAGGATTTAGTGTCTAATAATTTTAATGAAATTTACTTATGACAGATTTTCATCTCTTACGGTAAAGTTTCATAGGTCTGTCTGATACTAGTCTTCCCAAAGTAAGTATCTATGCAAATGATTACGATATTGCCATGTCCACATAATTCAAGAAACAGAACTACTAGTCATCTTGCATTCTAGTCGTCTAACGTTTTCTATGCGTCCATCTTTATAGAAAACTCCGACCAGGGACCTTTTTCAACTTTTGACATTCAAGTTCACTTGATAGACATTTCTTAGTCACATGACTGGTCTTGACAGTCTATCTTGAATATATCGTCAAATTGAAGGGACTGATCATTTAATACTAAACCAAGATTAAATGGAATATGAAAATACATTTCATATATGATAAATGTTCAACCCCAATGTTTTACAACCATGGGCCTCGAACCCATCTTTAAAACAGTTCATGGAATTTCAAAGCTATGCTTGATTTCCAGTGCTACAATGTGAGTGTTGCTTCTCACTTGTTGCATAGGTTTAGTTATCATGCTTTGCCAATCTTGATATCCTTTTCTCGAATGTTCTTCGAGATATGATGATAAGATCTTTTGAGTATGTTTATTTTGTGATCTAGTCTGTCCAGCTACAAGAGTTGTTCTACGCATTTTTCAATGAAGAACCATCAAGTCAGCAGACATGTGATCTACCCAAGTTCAATGAAGAACTCTTTAACATAAACAACCCTGTTTTATTGCTTCTTAGGCAATAAGTACTTTTACTTCAATTGTATAGGTTGCCAGTGATGCTTTGTTTGGATTTACCTATCCAAGCAGTTCACGGATATGTGGAAGACTTTCCAGCTGTATCTTAGAACATAGAAATTATTATTTTAATTTCCCACGCAACAACTCATGGTCTCCAATCCATGTTGCCATTTCAAAACACGATGCTCTTTAGCTCGTCCTTGTCAATGGTTAACTCCAAAAGAATCTTGCTTTATCCTCTGCCAGTGTTTATGCGTGCAGCACCAATATTTAGCATATCTTTATTTCCTTGAATCAAGAGATACTCTTATGTACCTTTTCAAGTACCATAAGTTTTTCTTGATCTCAATCTAGTTGATCTTTACTTAGATCAATAGAGATTGGTATATGTTTGTCATGCCTAAAGCCATACGACACATTTTTGGCGATCCTCATATTATATCATACATGATAAATTCTTTTGCAGAATTATTCTCAATTGAATTCTATTCATGTAACTTTAGCTCATTCAATTTCAGCAGATATTGAATCCAGCTAAATTCTTTGACATATAATATAGGTTTAAGAATCTCATTTAGACTCTTTGATGTTTAACTTAGTAAATGCTTATACATAGTTCAAACATCCTTTACTTAGATTTATTCATATGGGTCGAATATCTCCAATGGAGTCTTTCGTGTTTGATTTAGTAAATTCCATTATTTAATCTAAAACAACATTATAAGATCTTTTTATCTAGATCTTAATACCCAATATGTACTAAGTTTCGCCATGGTCCATCATTGATGAATAATTTCAAATCTAAGTCATTAGTATTTGAATGTTATTTTACAATAGCGAGATATGTGTGATACACATAGGACCAAATAAGTTTTACGTACTCCCACTAAACTTCTTATATATCTATAAGAATCATGTACATTTTATGAAACTAAAATACTTATTAGCTTCACTAAAATACAATTCCAATTCCCAATTGCTTGCTTAAATCTATACTTAGATTTCATAAGCTAGCATTCATTTCAAGCATTATTTGGATCCACAAATCCTATGACATGCCATGTACATAATTTATTCCAACATTTGATTGAGGAACACGTTTTATCATCCAATTGCCATATGTACCAATATGCAATCATCGCTTGAATTATACACTTAAGCATTACGATTTTGCATGAGGTTTCAACACAGTCCACACCGTGAATTTGCTTGTAACCTTTAGCAACTAATCTAGCTTTGTGTGTGAACACAATTTCATGTTTGATGGTTTTTATCCTTAAAACAAACTTGTAACCAATAGGTGTGAAACTATTCTTGCATATCAACAAAATTTCAATTTTGTCATCAAAACATTGAGTATGTTTTATGGCCTTTACCCATCTAAAATATTGAGTCTATATATGGTCTCTAACCATTTTAGGGAATTTGGGTTTCTTCATAGCTTTCTTACAAGTCACAAACTCATTAATCTACGCGATAATAGTTTGACTGCAAGTTGTAGGTTTCTTCACTATCTAATAGAAGAATCTCATAGTTTCATTGACCCGAACTCTATGTTTCTTCACTATCCAATAGAAGAATATCATAGTTCCAGTGACTTGAACTCTATGCCTACTTGAGTATAGAACATCAAACAAATAGAATATCAATAGCCACTTGAAAGTCCTTTGAGTATTCTGTTCTCCTTGAAGCACTTGTAAAAGTCTTCTAAGAGATGTCTATTCTTTAAAGCCACTTCTAAAGTCCTTAAAGAATAAGTTCGGATTTTCTGAAGCACTTCGAAAAGCCTCCGGAATCTCCGTTTTATGTTTGTTGTTCGCCTCGAAGACTTTCGAGGTCTATTTTTTTTCCCACTTGTCATTTTGGAAACGAATCTCCAAAAGGACATTATTTCGAGCAAACAAACATTATGTTCTCAAAAATTCGTGATAGAAACAATACCCTTGTGTCTCATTTGAATAAATCACAATGAAACATATATCTATACTTGGGCCTTAGTTTGTTGAATAACAAACACTAAGCTCCCACTGAGTTTAGGAACTCTTTAGATATATTATGAAAATATATTCTGAAATTACTTTTCAATAGCTTTGACGAATTTGGTTTAGTTTGGTGGTAGTTGAGGATTTTGTTTTAGAAATTATAGGAAATGTCTTTATGATTCATCATTGATCGAATCAAGTACTAATTGACTTCGATCATTCCACTTAGATATGCCATATCTCATGGAGCTAGATTGTGAAATTACAACACACAATCATTGATGATCATTTTTGGTCTCAAGCAATCATTAACATGATCTATCCTAGATCTTTATGATTTCTTACCAAGTGGGATTTATACTTCTGAATCTTTGAACTAGCCAAACAGATTCAAACTTATATCACATTGAGTAAATAAACCTATATTCACTCAAATCTGTGTGAAATAATAAAGTCATAAAACCTTTTCTTTAGCTTTGAACTCTATTGTCTAGGCGTTCTAACAATAGTTCATATCTTTTGTTACTTTCAACAAGTAAGACTAGCTTGTCTTGAATTGATCTATAAATCAACCAACTTTCAAAAGTCCATCAAAATAGAGCTTTTGAATGTTAACTTGTTGATATGGTCCAAGCAACAATGCCAAAGATTAGTGGAACTCAAATCAAGGGGTTGATTTGAACCTAGTAAAGTTTTTATTGTTAAAGAGTTGTTTGTTTTTAATCAAGCATATTGACTCAACCCGTAAATGACCATTTCATTCAAATAAACAAACAAACATTGTTTTTGTTTTTCTTGAATGTGAGTCTTTCTGTGTTTGAAAACAGAAATTTAGGTATGCTGAATATGGAACAAAATAGCCATTAAGTTCCAGCCTTTTAAAGGACTTAAAACAAACTAGATGACCCTACAACTAATGTAGCATAACCACGCTTCATTACCCACTTGTAGGCCATTAGTGTAGCCTAGCTTCCATTATTTGAGTTATTACCGAAGTAAGAACCTCAAGCGGTATATGATACCAAGGAAGTTTGATTGCTAGGTCACTTCTCTTTAAACATAAATTTATAGGTAGAAACGGAATTGTAAATTCCTCTCATTTGTTCCTTGTTTTCCTATTTCTCGTACCCTTTCTTATAGTCTTAAGAATTGAATTCTTTAGTGTTGACTTTTATACATTGTTTAGACATGTCCAATGTCACTCCAACAAAGTTCTTACCATTTTAATTTATGTTGAATATTTTGTTTCAACTAGATGATCTTACCAGAAGCTTCTAAAATTCTCTAAGCATCGATCTATTCGAATGTCTAGGGACTAGACTCATTCGAGAATTAAATGGAAAAAGATTTTAGGTTGTTAACCATTGGTAAAGCTGGGCGTTTAAACTCAATGCTTTATGATCTCAAAACTACATTGTATTTTGAATCCACAAGCACCAATCGGTTCGCCATTCTATTTTGATACTCGAAAACAACCATAAAAGTCACTAAAAGAAACGTACATTTAAATTGCTCATTTTCTCTCATTTCCGTGAATCGTTCTTGGATTCACTACCAATCGAGGAAATTTACTGTTACCTTTCTAAAAGGATTTATTGCAGTGCAAGATATTTAATTATAAACAATAATTAAAACATACATTGAAGCATGCAAAGTCTAAACATTTATCATGAGTAATAACTTGAAAATTAAAGCAATCATGCAATTTGAACAAGTTATTGGCATTTTATTCGAATTTATTGTTCCGGCAGATTTGAATAAAATGATTCCAAGATCCTTAAATCATTGAAGAATTAAGCACATTATGTATTTTGACTCAATTCTAAAATATTTTAGGTAAGCAAAAGCCTTTTGCTAATAGTCTAGAGACTACTCTTGGTTGATAGGTACGTCTAAGAACTTATTAGGTAAACCTATCGAATTTGCCACGACATAAAAGGACTCCTTACTTATATCGTTGAGTTTCACCAAAACTAACATGTACTTACAATTATTTGTGTACCTTACCCCTTTAGTATCGATAAGTAACACCTCGCTATGGCGGAAACCTATTACTAAGATCGATGTAAAGGATATCCAAGTAAGTGTTATTTTGGCATGGCACCTTTTAACTCAATTTTTAAGTTTGGAACTTAAGGCTCTTACTATGTTGGTTAGATTTTAAGTGAACTAAAATCCTTAATCATGCAACATAATCAAGCCACAATCTCATGCATATTTAAGACATATTTAAAAGCAATAAATAACTTAAAGCATGCATAAGATAATTGTGATCTAGTATGGCCCGACTTCATCTTGAAGCTTCAACTTCAAAGTCCGTCTTGAAAATTGATTGGAAACTCCGTCTTGAATTTCACCGTGGGAGGCACCATTTTCTTCAAATAGGATAAGCTATAATTAAACTAATTACAACTATTTGATGGTACGCAGACCATATTTGAATTGAAAAACAAATTTGGTGCTTTAGACCAATTACATTCAAATTAATGGTACGCAGACCATATTTTCTATCCTATTTGGGCCATACTAGTCACTTCATAACCTGCAAAACAGTACATATACAATATATACCATTCACCCATTCATTATCATGAATGGCCCACTTAGCTGGTTAGTAAAACACGTTGTTTGCATCACATAAATATTTGCAGCAAATAATTAAGGGCACCAATAATCTACCAATTATCCAGTCCTTATTAATTCTAATCAGGTTGTTTAACCTTAAAGGATTTGTAGACCTAATCAAGAGTTTATGACTAAAATTGCTCCCAATTAAACCAATAAATTCATATGCTTTACTAATTTTAAACATAAAAATGTATTTCTAGTCTTACCGGAAACATACAAATTTAATTAAAATTTAAAGCTCATATAAATTTATAATTGAATCCATTTTATTTAATTTATTTTTCAGTTGAATTAAATGAATTTAAATTAATTCAAGGTTTAATTTTAGTAAAATAATTAGTATAAATAAAATTTATAATAATTATAATATTCAAAATTAAAATCCGAGAAAACAATTTAAATTATTAATTTTAAAATTAATTAAAATTATTTCCGAACTGAAATTCCTAAATTAATATCAAAACGTATCAATCGTCTCAAGACGAGGCACTTGGGCTTGCGCCCAAGCCCCGTCGAGCTACGAGGCCGCATCGCCCCGCACGACTAATCGTATGGCATACGCGAGCAGGCCACACGCAACGCAACAAGCCCAGGCCACGCTACGCGCAACCCGCTCGCTTCGACGCGTCTGGATGCTTCGCTGGGCGCTGCAGCGCGCGCTGTGGAACAGCATGCTCGCTGCACACAAGCGGCTGCTCGCCTGGCTTTGCGCCAATGCCTTCGCCCTTGCCCCTTCACCCACGCTGCACACGGCACTCGACACAAGGGCAGCGTGCTGCGCCTTGTGCTCGTCCGCCATTGCCCTTGCTCGCTGCATTGTACCGCACGGGCAACGAGCTCCCTTGCTCGTCGTCGCGTGCCCGCACTATACAACACCCCTTAAGGGTAACACGTAGCGTGCATTGCTTTGTGCGTGCAAGATTTATGGGCGTGTTATATAAAAATATAAAATTTTTAATTCAAAATTAATGACAAATTAATAAATCATATTAATTTCATAATTTTAGGGCGAAAAATCGAAAATTTGTTAATCAATTAATTTCCGATTAACATGGATTCAAATCTAGGTCATAAAAATTAAAAATTTAACATAAATTAACAATTTTTATGGTGGATTTTAATCATGGATACCTAATTAAATTATTAATTAATTATGAAAAACAAATCAATTCTAAATTATTCGAATTTCAACAAATTAATCATAATTACAAATTAGGTTGTATAATTAACAAGTCTAGGCATTCAAAGTTGTTAAACATATACTGTAGGTCAATCAAAAACTCAGGATTTATCAACAAGAATTGCAAATATTCAATTTAACATCTTAAATTTACAAACTTTTGCGTTCGAAAAACTAAAACCTCTGAAAAGTCATAGTTAGGCTTCGAATTTGGGAATTCTGGGTTCGGCCGAAAATAGTTATTTTTGTCAAAATTTTAGAATGCCTTTTACATGCGAAATTGACACAAAAATCACTCAATTTGGTTGAGTAACGAATATTCTGCCGAAAAACTGCGTACATATAATTAAATAAACGCAATTTGCAATTAATTACGAAAACTAATCACCCCTTTAATTCCTTGCAAATTTGTAAAATTTAACCATGTTCATGCAATTTAGATTATGAAAATAATAAGAGGCTCGTGATACCACTGTCAGGTTATGATACATATGAATAAACATAAATCATGCGGAAAAACCATAAAGCCAGGAAACATATTATTTACACATAATCATTTAGCATAATTCAGATGCATACACTTTGTAGCGTGCCCTCCCTAGCTGCGCCCTTACCGAACAAGAACAAGTCTTTAGGACTCCAAGTGTCGTACCTCCGTAGATAGTCCACAGCACGTCCGGATCCGCCTTAAGCTTGACCAACTAGAATCGCCCTTAAGGTACTAGGATTTTCGGCTAATAGGCAAGTGTTTGTGGCTGATTTTTTCTTGAAAATCTTACCTTTGAATACTTCAATTCTCGATGTAAATATGTGACCCTAGGCACCTATTTATAGAGTTATGGAAAAGGACTTGGAATCCTATTAAGATACTAATTTATTTAATTAGAATCTTATTAAAACTCTATTAAACAAATTCTATCTTTATTAGGATTAGGATTTAATCATATGACGAATCCTGGTAGCTTTAGGATTCGAGTAACACACTTCGAGTGATACACTAGCACCGCACGCAGGCCTTGCGGCCCACGCACAGCGCCAGCCCACTTCGTCGCAGCCCCGCGCGCGCGCGAAGGCCATTGCCGGGGTTGGCGTGGCTTGGCAGCGTGTGTTTGGTGCGCTTCGGCTTGCTGGGCGATGGCTCGGCTTCGTGCTGGGCCTTCGTCTGGCAGGCCTCGTCCGATGCTAATTCGTACGATACGCTTCCGATTAAATTCTCGATTCCGGAATTCATTTCCGATACGAACAATATTTAATATATACGATTCCGGAATTAATTTCCGTTTCGAACAAATATTTAATATTTCCGTTTCCTGAATTATTTTCCGATTTCGATAATATTTCCGATTCTGACAATATTTCCGTTTCCGGCAATATTTCCGATTCCGATAATATTTCCATTTCCAATAGTATTTTCCGATACGTACCATGTTTCCGTTTCCGGCAACATCTATGACTTGGATAATATTTATATTTCCGATACGATCCATATTTCCGTTTCCGGCAATATCATCGTTTCCGGAGTATTCATTTCTTGCCTTTGACGATCTCAGCTCCCACTGAAACCAAGATCCGTCGATTCCGAATATCCATTGATGGAGTATTTAATTCCATTAAATGCTTGATCCGTTTACGTACTATTTGTGTGACCATACGGGTTCAGTCAAGAGTAAGCTGTGGATTAATATCATTAATTCCACTTGAACTGAAGCGGCCTCTAGCTAGGCATTCAGCTCACTTGATCTCACTGATTTATTAACTTGTTAATTAATACTGAACCGCATTTATTAGACTTAACATTAAATGCATACTTGGACCAAGGGCTTTATTTCCTTCAACTTTATACATGTACCTTGCTGTATCTAAACACTCGCTGAGTGCCGTTCTACTGGCAGAGAGGGAAGGAATACAGATGCCAGTGTACTTCGTCAGTCATGTTCTTCAAAATGCTAAAATTAGATACCCTACGGTGGAAAAATTTGGTTTATCCTTGTTTATGGCTAGCAAAAAGCTCCGTCCTTACTTCTTAGCCCACAGGATAGTGGTCTACACGGATCAACCGCTCAAACTGCCTTTCACGAAGCTGGAGGCGTCAGGCCGAATGCTGAACTGGGCTATCGAGCTAAATGCCTTTAATATCACTTATGAATCTAGGAAAGCCGTCAAGGGGAAAGCTTGTGCAGACTTTATTGTTGAAATGATGAGGCCTGTCTTCGACAAGAATACAAAGATAGTGTGGACATTGTACGTAGACGGCTCGTCCGCGCAGAATGGTTGTGGAGCCGGGATAATCTGCCAATCGCCAGAAGGGGACACTTTTGAGTATGCTATGCGGTTCAACTTTTAGGCGTCCAACAATGAGGTCGAGTATGAAGCCCTGCTTTGTGGCATCAAAATGTGAAAAGCGGCCGGCGCCGAGGAGATCTTAGCACTATCTGACTCTCAACTGATTGTGAGCCAAGTCAATGGAACCTATGAGGCCAGGGAACCAACGATGGTTAAGTATATGCAGGCCGTCCACCAAGAAGTTGAACCGCTAAAAAGCTTTGAAGTAAGGCAAGTCCCTCGATCAGAAAACAACCAAGCCGATGCCTTGTCAAAATTGGCCAGTCCTGCGTCTTGTGATATCCCTCGTCACGTGTTCTGGGAAGTAAAGGAACATAAAAGCATCGAGCAAATGGAGGTAGAAACTCTGGACAGGACCTCCACATGGATGGATGACATAATTAACTTCAAAATGAATGGAGTCTTGCCAGAAGACTCGAGGCAAGCGGAAAAACTTCAAAAGAAATGCTCTTGGTTTGAAATGTGGAACGGCACTCTTTACAAACAGGCCTACTCCCGTCCTTTGTTGAGATGTGTGACACCTGAAAAGGGGCAAGAAATTCTAGAAGACCTTCATCAGGCACTGTGTAGCTCGCATATTGGGGGAAGGGCCTTGGCAGAAAAGGCACTTCGAACTGGCTATTATTGGCCGACTCTTAAGGATGATGCAATCTCATTAGTCAAGAAGTGTGATAAATGCTAGCGCTTTGCTCACCTAATACACCGATCGGCTCGAGTTCTGACACCCATCACGAGTCCAATTCCTTTTGCCAAGTGGGGAATGGATCTCCTAGGCCCGTTTACTGCCGCTCCTGGAGGGAGGCGTTATGTCATTGTTGCTGTAGATTACTTCACCAAGTGGGTGGAGGCAGAAGCACTCAAGAATATAAAAACCAATGATGTACGAGCGTTCATTTGGAAGAATGTCATGACTCATTTTGGAATCCCACGGTCTATCGTCTTTGATAATGGGCCTCAGTTTGAGACGCCTAAGCTGAAAGAATGGCCAGCGGACCATGGTATACACAGCTGTTTTTCCTCTGTTGGACGTCCCCAAGCCAATGGCCAGGTCGAGGCGTTCAACAAAATAATCTCTGAAGGGATGAAAAAGAAGCTTGACGAGGCCAAGGGTCTGTGGGCTGATGAGTTGCCAAACGTCTTATGGTCAATCCGCACCACGGCAAAGAACTCCACCGTCGAAACCCCCTTCTTATTAGCTTATGGTGCTGAGGCCGTCCTACCCATAGAGATGTGTGAGCCAACCTTGAGAGTCATGCTATACGATGAAAATGCCAACCTTGACTCTCTCTATTGGTTTTTTCGCTCTTTCTTTTGTTGGTACACTTTTGGAATGCTGACAATCTCAAAAAATATTTCTTCTAAATGTGTGCTAGCTTTGTCTTACATAGAAGGATCTGTTGCTTAAGGGGAGATCTCTAATGATCCTGATAGGGTAGTAATCACTTTTGTAACCGGCTAAATTCGCCATGCAAAGTTATAAATAATACTACTCTACTTGTTTTATATCATTTATTACTCGCACGTTGATTACCAAAGCCTAATTGAATGACGGCCTGAGAAGTGGCCCAGATTAGCACCTATACAAAACAAGCCTAATTGTTTGAAGCCTAAGAAGTGGCCTAGATTAGCACTAAGTTGTAGGCTGATCACCTATTCAACTCTCACCACAGCGGCACAACATGTCGCAGGTTAACCCATGTGCAAAAGCAAGGTAGGTTAACCAATTAGCATACATATTGATTTACTTGCGTAAACCAAATCCCTAACTCACATACGGCATAATTAGTTGCCTGCGGCAAAAAGTGTTAGGTTATGATACATATGAATAAACATAAATCATGCGGAAAAACCATAATGTCAGGAAACATATTATTTACACATAATCATATAGCATAATTTAGATGCATACACTTTGTAGAGTGCCCTCCCTAGCTGCGCCCGAACCGAACAAGAACAAGTCTTTAGGACTCCAAGTGTCGTCGTGAGGGGGTCGAAAAAGCACGAGGCTAATGCGTGACCTCGTCCCTCGTGGGTGTGACGTTTCTTTTTGTCAAATCAAGTGTAATTGGATTTCCTGTGAGTTTACACCCAATTGACTAGTAATATAGGAGTCGCCATTCAGTTTTTAACAACAGTGAGAAAAACTGACAAAACCCGGTTACCGTGACCTAAAGGGAGTGCAATTATGTTTGATCACGACGGCCGTAGGTTCCCTTGTGATCCCTGTTGTGGGGATCTCTCAACGTACACCCGCAAGGTAGAGATTGAGGGTTCGGAGGACTGTAACTACCGAGAGGAGTACTCGCTCTTCGATAACTCCAGAGGCAGGATATCCTTACTAGCTCAGCATAAATAATTGAAGGGACATGCGTTAACTATTAAACTAATCTGAATTGATTTTAGCAATATGCAACACATAATACTAGATCGATCGTGATTATCTGGTTTAGATTGATTTAAGGGACCTAGCATGATAGTTCAATTTCCCAAGATATTATCTTTATTAGGCGTGATAGAACAATAAGATTAAATAGTTTAACAGTTTGATAAAAAGGCGAGGAAAGCAATTAAATCATGCGAAGGGACACATTACGACGCACCCTTGAGAGGTGCGTCACGGTTCTCAGAAAACTAACCACTTTGGCTTTGCTATTTCTCCTTTTATTTAACGAATCTCAAGTTTCCAGGCTTAATTCTTCAGCTATAAGGGACAGGATACGTTCTGTTCGATTTTTGGATCGATTGCGACAGAACGCGTGATCAATTTCGCAGCGTGAGGCTTAGGCTTAGGGTTGGAGTCAATACTCAGAATATGAATTGTGTGTCGCTTTCACGTCGAATTTGGGGCTATATTTATAGAAAATAGTTCGTGGAAAGATAGAATTTTAGAACTCTAATCCAAGAAGAATTAGGAAAGAACACGTACCCAGGTAATTTCAGCGCCCAGGGCTGGGCGCCGAAGATTTTGGCACCCAGAGCCAGGCGTTGAAAATAGGGTCTGGGCCGTATTTCCTTGTCATATTTGGACTCGTGGAATACGGAGTCTTTGAGACTTATCCGAGTCTTTTAGCGCGTATTAACTTTATGACGGAATGCGTCTGGGCCCGTTACGAACTCTAGGCTCGTTAGGATTTTAATTAATACGTAACTCTTATTTTCGAATCATATTAGGAATAGGATTGCTCTTGCAATTTCTATCTCATTTAGGATTTATGTTGGAGTGCAACACCTAATTCTAACAGGTTTCTATCTTTTATGACTTGCCACTCTTAACAACTACCCATCACGGCAGTTACTATTTTTAGCAGGTTTCCATAAATAGCAGGTTTCTATAAATAGCATGTTTCGGGTGAAATGAAAAGGGTGATTGAGATTAGTTATTTTATAGGAGATGCGTTGCCAAGTGGAGATTTTATGTTCTCATCATCGAACCTTCCCTTTTGGGGAACGGGGACAAAAGCAGGTGTCTACAGTTAGCCCCCACTTTGACTGAGTGTCGGGATGAGACGATGGTCAAAGTACTAGACGGAGTGCGTCACACAAGCCATAGTGTATGTGACTTGTTTTGCGAGGGTCTCACGAGCCCCAGAGTGATAACATTTGACTTAAGAGTCATCACTTGAAGTGTCGACATATCCCTCACGTGTCATTGGGATTTGTCAACGGATACTATAGAAACTCCCTCACTTTGTCATTGGAAGTATCTAAAGAGGCGTAGAAACTCCATCACTTTGTCATTGGGAGTAGCTACAGATGTTTTCGAAATCAAAGCTATTAAGTGTAATTGGGCCTGGCCAAGCCCAATCACGAGGTAAAAATGTTTTTTAAAGATTCTCATTTTCAGGGTTAGCTAAACGAGAAAACCCCCTTGTTTTTTATAGGACGTAAAACGAAGGAAAATCCAGCACATCGTTCTTTTATGGAAAAACGGAAAACCAATCCTTTTAATTTTTTGGAAAAAGGGAGAACCGAAAAAAGTTATCGCTACGGCGACTAAGGACCTGCGCGGTTAGTGGCGCAGACCCCGCCGGCTATAGATGGCGAGCCTGTCCGCTGAGGGCGGACACCCCGTCCGATAGAAGTGGACGAATCTGTTTTGAAATTTGACAATAAGGACCTACGTGGTTTGTGACGTAGACCCCGCCGGCTAAAGATGGCGAGCATGTCCGCTAAGGGTGGACACCCCGTCCGATAGAAGTGGACGAATCTATTTTGAAATTTGTTTGTTGTTTTTTTGAAAATAAGGACCTACGCGGTTTGTGACGTAGACCCCGCCGGCTGAAGATGGCGAGCCTGTTTTTTTTATTTTTGAAGATTCTATTTTTCGAAAACTGAGGACCTGCGCGGCTAGTGACGCAGACCCCGCTTGCTGAGGGTGGACGAGCCCTGTCCGCTGAGGGTGGACGTCCCTGAATTCGTTTTTTCGATTTGGAACTCGCATGGTTCGTGACGCGACCTTGCCAACTGAAGATGGGCAAGTTCCTATTTTTTGTTCATCGTGATTTCTTTTGAGAATTTCCTTTATTTATTCTTGCAAGAGCGAATTCTTTCGAGGGATGCTCGGACTTAGTTGTAACCTGAATGTGGGTTGACAACGGGCTTAGACGGACCTTTGTCTTGTGGTCGTCTTCTTTTTTGGTTTTGAGCTAGTCTTTACGGCTTGATTTTTTGCCACCACTTGGTCTTTGATCAGAGGACCATGTACAAGTATCAACGACGACCTTTACTCTGAGGTCGGAATCCGTTTTTTTTTTTTTGAGATTATCCAAACATGGGACTGTGTATAGCGTAGTCCGGGAATATGATTTTAACTTCGCGCACTCTTTGTTAGAGTATATATTTTCTTTCGATCCCCCAAGCACTCGGGCATGACGGTCATTTCTTGCCAAGAGAGGTACGTATTTTATAACGTCCTTTAATCATGTTTGGGGTCGTGCTCGTATGTGCGAGCGACCTTTATAGTGGTATGCTATTTTGACGAAGTCGTGGAGTGCGACTTCATTTTCCGGGCGACAAAGTTTATTTTCCAATAATATCCGGTTTAGCTTGGCCCGGATTAATCTTTTGACAAAAAAACATTTTTTATTTGGGAAACCAACGACTTAATAAGTTTTTTTTTTTTTTTTGTGTTTCAAAGAATGACCTTGATATTTATTTTGTTTATATTCGTTTTTGAAAAATGTACACATATATTCCTTGAGACGAGTCTAAGTTTTGACCAAGTTTTGGCATTCATTTTCACTATTTTGGGGCTAAAGGTGCTTTTGGGCTTGATCTTGATTTCAATAGGGCCTCGTGTCTACCGACACGGTTTTAAGTCCTTTCCTGTTCCGCATTTTGCGAGATCCGGGCCTTGGGCTGCATTTTCGGCGCCCAAGGCTAGGCGTTAATCATTTCGACGCCCAGTCGTGGGCGCTGAAAGTATTTCCCTGGCGATTTTTGGTTTTCGGATTTCTTAGCGCGTTTCCGAATGGGATCAGGATGTCACTTGATGTCTTCAGCTATATACAGGGGTTAGATACGTCCCTCTTTTCCATCACTCTCAACCTTCTTCTATCTTGTAACTGCTTAGCTTTAATTCTTCCTTGCTTTTGTCATGTCGATTCCTCCCTTCTCACTCCAACGAGCTGTTAGGCGTTGGCTAAGAGCCCTTACTCCTACAGAAAAGGCTTTGTTGAAAGAATACAACTTAAAGGCACTTTTAGGCTTACAACAAATTGATATTGATTATAACTTTCTGTATGCAGCCCTGAGCTTTTGGGATTCCGATCATCATGTTTTTGTCTTTCGGGGCAACGAAATATGTCCTTAGCCAGATGAATTTGCTGCGATCCTTGGTTATCCTACTAATGCTACTCCTGGCACCATTGAAGAGGGTAAAACAACCATAGGGGCTTTCCTAGGACTAGATGCTAACATGCTCGCTGAGTTTGTTGTAGGTGATGAGGTTATTTTGGCAAAGCTTGTAAAACATCACTTTAGGCCTAGTAAAAATATGACCGAACAAAAATTGAACATTCGAGCCCTTGTATTTTGCTTGTTGAATCATTATTTGCTGTCGAATAACAATGGTGAGTTCGGTGACATAAGGTTGATCCCCTTGATTAGCCAGATGGAAAGTTGCTATTCGATTATGCCGTTGGTTGTTGCCGAGACTTTGCTGAGTGCGGATGAGTTGAAGAAGAATGCCAAATCTGAATATTTTAAGGGGAGCCCCCTATTGCTGCAGGTAATCGACCTTTCCTTTGCGCACATATATATATTTTGCATATTTTTTCTCGTCCTGCCTGGAGCTGAGTTTCAGCGCCCAGGGCTGGGCGTTAGAATTTTCGGCGCCTGGTCCTGGGCGTTGAAACTGCGCCCCAGGTTTCGTTTGCTTATTTATTATATTTTTTGATCTGATCGTACCCGTTTTTTTTGCAGATTTGGCTCATGGAACGACTCAGGCTTTTAGAAACTCCTGCCAATCCTAAACATTATCCCCCTATAGCCTTGGGTAACCGAAAGTATTTGCACCGAGGCCAGGACGAGGCCGAGTGGGCTTCCTTTTTTACTCATGGTATCTGTTCTATTAAGTGGGTGGTACCGTGGTGGGGTTTGACTACTATGATGGGGGGTTATGATGTGTCAATTTATGTTTCTTTGTTGGGGCTATCTCGGCCCATTTATATCTTTCCTTACCGAATCATGCGTCAATTCCGCTTAAGGCAGACTATCCCCTTTTCTGATACAGTACCACCTAAAGTAGCGGCCTTTTCACAAGCACGAGTTCAAGCATGGGCTAAGTATTATGACGGTCACCCGCGTTGGGTCGTGGCTACAAATGGATTTGTGGGTCTTTCTGAAAACTACAAGTTGTGGATGAGTTTCGATGATAAAGCTGTGAGGACCGAGGCTCGAAATGGGGAGCCGGCTGAGCTTTTGATACCTCGTATTCGGGTTAGATATGAGGGCCGTGATTCTGCCAATCCTCGCACCCATGGTATTAAGATTGTGAAAGCTCGTCCTGATCGAAAGCGAAAGGAAGTTCCTCCCCGTTCAAGTTCTAGGCCTAAGAAGATGCCTAACATGAAGGGGCCTAACGTTGCTAAAAGAAATGCAAGATCTCGCGGAGATCGTTGCCGGAACAATGTATGGGTTAGGAAAGCTCAGCCGCTAGTAGAAGCAGTGACTAATCCAGTTGATGTTGATAATCCTTCCCCCACCATTGCCTGTGCCCTTGAGGCTGAGCGGGCTATAACTGTTCAAACTGAGAATGTTTCTGAAGCCTCGGCATCTTTGGAAGTTAGTATCCAGGAGCCGGTTCTTATGGAGATTGATATAGGGGCAGTGCAGAAACCTGTGGGGGTGGACCCCGCGAACATTGCCCTCTACAAGACTTTATTTGATGATGCGGAAGAACTAGAGTAGTGTAGTTCTTGCTAGGGTGTAGGTGCCCTTTATTTATTTCAGTTGTGTTTGTTTTTATTCCCTAGCACTTTTGTTTT
This sequence comes from Spinacia oleracea, assembly GCF_020520425.1. Taxonomy (NCBI): domain Eukaryota; kingdom Viridiplantae; phylum Streptophyta; class Magnoliopsida; order Caryophyllales; family Amaranthaceae; genus Spinacia; species Spinacia oleracea. Next base: position 117,303,714 of record NC_079489.1, on the reverse strand, counting down.
CCTTCTTATCATTTTTTTAATAAAGGCGTATTTTATTTTTACTTTCATTTTTTGCTTCTCCTCTTTTTTCATTTTATGTATGTCTAACACTTTTGCACAACGTATATATGTTTTTTTACTTGATTGGACCGAATCCATAAATAGGATTTCCTACGTATCTTTGTTAAATATTTTTAACTTAGAATCAGGTCGCGCGTAGTTCTAGCTAGAATAAATTCTAGGATGCCTGAATTTTAATAGATATGCCCTGAGGTGGGAACATATTATTTAATCGGTAAAATGACTGAAGTATTATCATTATTTTAGTCTGCTGTTTTTGCCGTAAGCCGCGTATCTGTACATAATAATGAAATTCCATGTGTTTTTTGTACGGCTATTTTTTGGTACGCATATCTGAATACGTGTTGTACCCCCCAAGTGTTCGTTATTTTTCCGTTATGTGCGGATAAAATGACGAGCACTTCTGGAAAAAATTAGGCAGGCAGAGAGTTTCAACGCCTAGGCTGGGGCGTCAAAGATTTCGGCGCCCAGCCCTAGGCGCTGAAAATGATTTCTGGGCGGTCTTTTTTCGACGCTTTGCTTCACATGTTCTTGCATTTATTTCTTTTCTCTTTGTTTTGTGTTTTACTTTTTTACTCGTATTAAAATCAATTTTGACGCTATTTCGGAGGCTTTTTTGACTGTTAACGTGAGACGCATTTTTGTCCGGATTAATTTTTCCTATTCGTGACTCGAAACGGTTTTGAGAATGGGGTTAGTGTGTGGAAGATATGAAGAACTTTGTGTAGGCGTTTTAAGTGGGCCGAGGTGCGTGTCGATGAGGGGGGCGGTGTTTATTTTTTATGAGTTTTTTTTTTGAGCAACATTTGTATTGTTTGAATTTGATTTCCTTTTTGATTTCTTTGGGTTGCATGGGTTAGACCCTCATGTTGTGGCAATATGATAGTGTGGCTTATTTTGGGGATTTTTTTTGATGAGTTTTGATGTCACGATTCAAGACCGAGTGGGCCTTGTTTATTGGGCCTAGAGTGGGCCGCCTCTTTGTTTTTGTATTTGCAAGTACGTTTGGTGCTTTATTTAGTGTTAGAATAAAAGTTTTTAGGAGAAATCTTACGCCTTTATTAATTTGGAAAGTAAGGAAAACACACTGAAACAAAATTAGCCTATATTCTAAGGGGTCTTAGGACCATCTAAAGCCTTTATTTTTTTCTATCAATCTAAAGAACTACTAGGCGCTTTTTTACTAAGGTGCTCTATATTGCTCAAGCCTTGGGTTTAGTCTCGTAAAACTTTGGTCCTTCACCGGTACTCATCTTGAATTCTATTCCTTTTGTGTTGACCCACTGACATGTCTTCACCCATCCGTTCTCGGCCTCTTCTAGTGTTGATGCAGGAGAGATTAACCGGGTTGGATCGAAAATCTCATCTTGTAAAGCTAGGGTAGTCACCATACTCTCGTCCTCCATAGGCCTCGATTCGTTAAACAATGTCCATAGAGCCTGGTTGTCCAGTATTTCAGCTGTTTTGGTCTTGGTGAGGTGAAGTGCCTCATCCAAGGTGTGGCAGTCATGGAAGATTTCAAATCCGGGTTTTAGCAAGCCATCCTGAACGAAGGGTTCAGGGAAATCACAACATGGGTGTTCTTCTCCTTCCCTAACGAACATTCCGTTAAGAGTTCTTTGATACGGGGAAAGAAGGGTGGTTTGTTTGGCCTTGTTAAGGCGTAGCCCAGACAAGCGGTCAGCAATATCTTCCTCCGTTGGTTCATAGCCTAGGCCAAAGGGAGTAGATTTGTTGGGTAAAGGATGGAACGTGCATTCCTTCTTCCTTATGCCCAATGGGGTTCCTGGGAAATAACCTTGAGCTAACAGCATTCTAGGGATGACTCGGAATGCGTGCGGGTCTAGGAATGCTGGATCATAGTCTTCGATGAACTGGATGGCTTCATCCATTTGAAAACCGTAAAGGTCGTCTGCAGTTTCGGCCGTTCCAACCATGGTACAACTGATGTCGAGAGGAGGGGCGCGGATTTCAAGAATTACCCCGTTATGGTTAAGTTTAACCATTTGGTGCAAGGTAGAAGCCACACCGCCTAAGTCATGGAGCCAAGGTCGCCCCAAGAGGAGGTTGAAGGTGGGCTTGATGTCGATTATTTGAAACTCCGTGGTGCGTGCCACAAGCCCGGTTTGTATTGTAAGGTTGATTTTTCCCAACACGGGTCTTCGAGAGTTATCATAAGCTCGTACTCCTTGGGTGGAGGTTTGGAAGTCATCGTTTCCTAGCCCCAAGCAATGGGCGGTTCGCAATGGACAAACTTTAACTGCCGAACCGTTATCTACGAGCGCTAGGGGGATGTTTTGTCCTTTGCATCCAACCACTAGATAGAGGGCCTTATTGTGGGCACCCCCCTCTTTGGGCAAGTCTTTGTCAGTAAAAACTATGGCCTTTTCTCCAGCATCTCTTGTGACGTGGTTGACCAATGAGTCAGGTGTGATGTCCGTAGGCACTGAGATGAGGTCAAATGAGCGAATAAGTTTTTCGCGATGTTCTTTTGAAGTACACATGAGATCCCAGATGGTAATCTCGGCTTTAGTTCTTTTAAGTTTCTTCAAGAGAGGATTTTCAATGACTTATGCGACGGTGGTGTGCCGTCCATTCTCAGGAGTTTGTCTGACTGGGATATCGTCCATGGGAGGTGGGCGAATATCCGGTTGGTATATCCTTCCGGATCGGGTGAGATTGTCGACTTCGGGTTCCTGAGGGGTGGTGTCAATGAGAGCATACCCGTGCCAAGTTTCAGTAAAGAGGTCCTGGCCCGATACTTGAGATAGGTAGATATCTCCAGCGTCATCATCCCACACACCGCACACTTCTCTCTCGATTCAATCCATAGGGACCACAGCGAGTGGTGCACCTTGAGGTTTAATGTACACCGTAGGGTCGAAGTTCTCATTTTCTGGTTGGTCGAGAGAGATGTGACAAGAGCCGAGTGGGCTCTTGTTGTTGTTGGGTTTGCCAACGTTAGGGAGAGGTATTACTTCATCCTCTATCATGTCTTGGATCGTGTTTTTCAGTTTCCAGCAGTTTTCGGTGTCATGCCCATTTCCTTGATGGAATTTGCAGTAAGTACCTTCGACCCATTATTTACTCTTGACAGGAGGGTCACGGGTGGGGCCTATAGCCTCAAATTTCCTTGATTGGTTAGTCTTTCGAAGGCTTGTACCAAGGTTGACCCGAGTGGGGCAAACTTTCGATCTCGGACCCATCTTCCAGGGCTTCTTCGGGCGGGAGTCTCCTCTACGGCATGGACTTCTTGGGCTTGGGATGTGTTGCCCCTGTTGTAGATATTACTTTTGTATGCGGGCCTGCTTTGTATTGTTTTTGCGAGATCATCCTCGATCTTTATTCCCACATCATAAACTCTTTTGAAAGTGTCGAGTCCCAGGTACCTAAGGTGTTGTCTGTAAGCCAGGTCCAGGTTGTCAATGAATTTTTGGACCAATTCTGTTTCGGGAGGCCTATTGATCAGTTGGGCCGCCTGGTCCCTCCATCTAGCAAAGTAGGTTGTGAAACCTTCATTTTTCTTTTGCAAGAGGACTTCCAGCTCGCGCATGGTGACTTGAAAATCCATGTTTGACGAGTATTGCTTGATGAAGACATTGACAAAGTCCTCCCAAGTGGGGAAGGGCTTAGGGTCCTGGTGGTAGTACCATTTGAGCGGCACAGGTTCCAAGGACAAAGGAAAGGCAGGCAAATACATGGACTTGTCCACGCCTTTCAAGTTCATGGCACTCACGAAGCTCAATAGATGATCACGGGGATTGTCCGTGGCTTTGAACTTTGGTAAGTCAGATGAACTAAACTTTTCTGGTAGTTTGCCAGGAAAAGGTTTAAGATCGAGGGAGAAGTACTTGCTCCCCATGGTTTGCTGTAGAACCATTTTTTCAATCCTCTTCTCGTTATCGAGGCCGTTTTTGGCTTGCGCAGCTGCTAAGGCTTCGTTTTCCATTTTCAGTTGGCTCATAAGTTGGGTCATTTGGACCATCTGGTCTCGCAATTCTTCGATGGACATGTTTGAGGGTGCGAATCGAGGTTGGGGAAGCGGAGATCCTTGAAATGAGGGATGACGGGCGGAGCTTGGAGTCACTAAACCTGGTGTTGGTGATGTATCTTCGAGACGCACTAACCTTTGATTTTCAGATCGGCACCAAGTGGCAGTACCAGCCCTATGCATAAGATAAGCTAAAGTTTAGGCCCCAAAGTTTCAAGAATTACTTAGTCTAGACTTTTGACTCTCTCTATTGGTTTTTTCGCTCTTTCTTTTGTTGGTACACTTTTGGAATGCTGACAATCTCAAAAAATATTTCTTCTAAATGTGTGCTAGCTTTGTCTTACATAGAAGGATCTGTTGCTTAAGGGGCGATCTCTAATGGTCCTGATAGTGTAGTAATCACTTTTGTAACCGGCTAAATTTGCCATGCAAAGTTATAAATAATACTACTCTACTTGTTTTATATCATTTATTACTCGCACGTTGATTACCAAAGCCTAATTGAATGACGGCCTGAGAAGTGGCCCAGCTTAGCACCTATACAAAACAAGCCTAATTGTTTGAAGCCTAAGAAGTGGCCTAGATTAGCACTAAGTTGTAGGCTGATCACCTATTCAACTCTCACCACAGGGGGTTTAAAAAGCACGAGGCTAATGCGTAACCTCGTCCCTCGTGGGTGTGACGTTTCTTTTTGTCAAATCAAGTGTAATTGGATTTCCTGTGAGTTTACACCCAATTGACTAGTAATATAGGAGTCGCCATTCAGTTTTTAACGACAATGAGAAAAACTGACAAAACCCGGTTACCGTGACATAAAGGGAGTGCAATTATGTTTGACCATGACGGCCGTAGGTTCCCTTGTGATCCCTGGTGTGGGGATCTCTCAACGTACACCCGCAAGGTAGAGATTGAGGGTTCGGAGGACTGTAACTACCGAGAGGAGTACTCGCTCTTCGATAACTCCAGAGGCAGGATATCCTTACTAGCTCAGCATAAATAATTGAAGGGACATGCGTTAACTATTAAACTAATCTGAATTGATTTTAGCAATATGCAACACATAATACTAGATCGATCGTGATTATCTGGTTTAGATTGATTTAAGGGACCTAGCATGATAGTTCAATTTCCCAAGATATTATCTTTATTAGGCGTGATAGAACAATCAGATTAAATAGTTTAACAGTTTTATAAAAAGGCGAGGAAAGCAATTAAATCATGCGAAGGGACACATTACGACGCACCCTTGAGAGGTGCGTCACGGTTCTCAGAAAACTAACCACTTTGGCTTTGCTATTTCTCCTTTTATTTAACGAATCTCAAGTTTCCAGGCTTAATTCTTCAGCTACAAGGGACAGGATACGTTCTGTTCGATTTTTGGATCGATTGCGACAGAACGCGTGATCAATTTCGCAGCGTGAGGCTTAGGCTTAGGGGTTGGAGTCAATACTCAGAATATGAATTGTGTGTCGCTTTCACGTCGAATTTGGGGCTATATTTATAGAAAAGAGTTCGTGGAAAGATAGAATTTTAGAACTCTAATCCAAGAAGAATTAGGAAAGAACTCGTACCCAGGTAATTTCAGCGCCCAGAGCCAGGCGTTGAAAATAGGGTCTGGGCCGTATTTCCTTGTCAGATTTGGACTCGTGGAATACGGAGTCTTTGAGACTTATCCGAGTCTTTTAGCGCGTATTAACTTTATGACGGAATGCGTCTGGGCCCGTTCCGAACTCTAGGCTCGTTAGGATTTTAATTAATACGTAACTCTTATTTTCGAATCATATCAGGAATAGGATTCCTCTTGCGATTTCTATCTCATTTAGGATTTATGTTGGAGTGCAACACCTAATTCTGACAGGTTTCTATCTTTTATGACTTGCCACTTTAACAACTACCCATCACGGCAGTTACTATTTTTAGCAGGTTTCCATAAATAGCAGGTTTCTATAAATAGCATGTTTCGGGTGAAATAAAAAGGGTGATTGAGATTCGTTATTTTATAGGAGATGCGTTGCCAAGTGGAGATTTTATGTTCTCATCATCGAACCTTCCCTTTCGGGAACGGGGACAAAAGCAGGTGTCTACAGTCGTCCCTCCGTAGATAGTCCACAGCACCTCCGGATCCGCCTTAAGATTGACCAACTAGAATCGCCCTTAAGGTTCTTAGATTTTCGGCTATTTGGGTGCAAGTGTTTGGCTGATTTTTGCTTAAAATCTTACCTTGAATACTTCAATAATCGTCTGTTAAATATGTGACCCTAGGCCTATATTTATAGAGTTTATGGAAAGGAATTATAATCCTACTAGGATATGGATTTATTAATTAGAATCCTATTTGAACTCTAAATAATAAGTTTAATCTATTAGGATTAGGATTTAATCATTGCACGAATTTCAATAGGATTAGGATTCGTTACGAACGCAAGTGTTGCACGACTACGAGGAACGCACGCACCCGCGCAGGCCTTGCGGCCCACACGAGCAGGCGCTGCCTCGTAGCCCACGAGCATAAGCCCGCGCACGCCTTGCAAGGCCTGGCCTTGCGCTGGGCCTGGCGAGGCTGTGGCAGCTCCGTGTTTGGGCGCTAGGCTTGCTGGGCGCGGGCCTGGCTTCGTGTTGGGCCTTCGTCTCGCAAGCCTCGTCCGATGCTAATTCGTACGATGCGCTTCCGATTAAATTCCCGGTTCCGGAATTCATTTCCGATACGAACAATATTTAATATTTCCGATTCCGAAATTAATTTCTGTTTCGAACAAATATTTAATATTTACGTTTCCAGAATTATTTTCCGATTCCGATTATTTAATATTCAATAATATTTCCGGAACAAATATTTAATATTTCCGTTTCCGGAATTATTTAATATTCAATTAGACACTATTTGTGTGACCCTACTGGTTCAGTCAAGAGTAAGCTGTGGATTAATATAATTAATTCCACTTGAACTGAAGCGGCCTCTAGCTAGGCATTCAGCTCACTTGATCTCACTGAATTATTAACTTGTTAATTAATACTGAACCGCATTTATTAGACTTAATATTATATGCATACTTGGACCAAGGGCACTATTTCCTTCAGTCTCCCACTTGTCCTTAGGGACAAGTGTGCATTTCCTAATTCCTTTGTCGCTCGATGCTTGCTCTTGAACATAAGGTAAGAGTTGTCATCCTTATTATGTCCAGAGGTGTTTCTCAGTTTCAGAGTTCAAGTGATCAAATAAACAGATAATCATAGCCTATGATTCATCCGAGCACGGCCATGCATTTTACAGTTTCTAGCTCTCCGAGTGGCCTTGTACAACTTTTAAGCATCTCATCCTGATTTATGGGAGGATAATCCCAATCTTGTGATCTTGATATTAGACTTCGTTTGATAGGTGATTACCTGAGCGTTGCCTTTATAGCCTCCTTTTACGGTGCGACGGTTGGTCAACGTCAAAGTAACCAGTTCTCAAACACGTAATCTCAAATCACTCAGGTATTGAGGATTTAGTGTCTAATAATTTTAATGAAATTTTCTTATGACAGATTTTCATCTCTTACAGTAAAGTTTCATAGGTCTGTCCGATACTAGTCTTCCCAAAGTAAGTATCTATGCAAATGATTGCGACATTGCCATGTCCACATAGTTCAAGAAACAGAACTACTAGTCATCTTGCATTCTAGTCGTCTAACGTTTTCTATGCGTCCATCTTTATAGAAAACTCCGACCAGGGACCATTTTCAACTTTTGACTTTCAAGTTCACTTGATAGACATTTCTTAGTCACAGGACTGGTCCTGACAGTCTATCTTGAGTATTTCGTCAAATTGAAGGGACTCATCATTTAATACTAAACCAAGATTAAATGGAATATGAAAATACATTTCATATATGATAAATGTTCAACCCCAATGTTTTACAACCATGAGCCTCAAACCCATCTTTAAAACAGTTCATGGAATTCAAAGCTATGCTTGATTTCCAGTGCTACAACGTGAGTGTTGCTTCTTACTTATTGCATAGGTTTAGTTATCATGCTTTGCCAATCTTAATATCCTTTTCATCGAATGTTCGAGATAGATGATAAGTTCTTTTTAGTATGTTTATTTTGTGATCAAGTCTTTCTTGCTACAATAGTGGTTCTACACATTTCTCAATGAAGAACCATAAAGTTAGCAGACGTTTTTCTTGCTTCAAGAGTGGTTCTACGCATTTTTCAATGAAGAACCATCAAGCCAGCAGATAGGTGATCTACCCAAGTTCAGTGAAGAACTTTAAACAACCCTGTTTTATTGCTTCTTAGGCAATAATTACTTTTACTTCAACTGTTTAGGTTGCTAGTGATGCTTTGTTTGGATTTACTTAACCAAGCAATTCACGGATATGTGGAAGACTTTCCAGCTTTATCTTAGAACATAGAAATTAATATTTAATTTCCCACGCAACAACTCATGGTCTCCAATCCATGTTGCCATTTCAAAACACGATGCTCTTTACCTCGTCCTTGTCAATGGTTAACTCCAAAGGAATCTTGCTTGATCCTTTGCTAGTGTTTATGCGTGTAGCATCAATATTTAGCATATCTTTATTTCCTTGAATCAAGAACTATTCCTATGTACTTCTTCAAGTACCATATGTTTTTCTTGATCTCAATCTAGTTGATCTTTACTTAGATCAATAGAGATTGGTATATGTTCGTCATGCCTAAAGTCATACGATATATTTTTGGCGATCCTCATCTTATATCATACATGATAAATTCTTTTGCCGAATAATTCCCAATTGAGTTCTATTCATGTAGCTTTAGCTCATCTAGTTTTAATAGATACTAAATCCAGCTAAATTCTTTGACATATAATATAGGTTAAGAATCTTACTTAGATCCTTTGATGTTTAACTTAGTAAATGCTTATACATAGTTCAAACATCTTTTACTTAGATTTATTCATATGGGTCGAATATCTCCAATGGAGTCTTTCGTGTTTGATTTAGTAAATGCCATTACTTAATCCTGAACAATATTATAAGATCTTTGTAAATAGATCTTAATACCCAGCATGTACTAAGTTTCGCCTTGGTCCATCATTGATGAATAATTTCGAACCTAAGTCATTAGCATTTGAATGTTATTTCACAATAGAGAGATATGTGTGTGATACACATAGGACCAATTAAGTTTTTATGTACTCCCACTAAACTTCTTATATATCTATAAGAATCATGTACATTTTATGAAACTAAAATACTTATTAGCTTCACTAAAATACAATTCCAATTCCCAATTGCTTGCTTAAATCTGTACTTAGATTTCATAAGCTAGCATTCATTTCAAGCATTATTTGGATCCACAAATCCTATGACATGCCATGTACATAGTTTTCTTCCAACATTTGATTGAGGAATACGTTTTGTCATCCAATTGCCATATGTACCAATATGCAATCATTGCTTGAATTATAGACTTAAGCATTACGATTTTGCATGAGGCGTCAACACAATCCACGCCGTGAATTTGCTTGTAACCTTTAGCAACTAATCTAGCTTTGTGTGTGAACACAATTCCATGTTTGATGGTTTTTATCCTTAAAACAAACTTGCAACCAATAGGTGTGAAACTATTCTTGCAAATCAACAAAATTTCAATTTTGTCATCAAAACATTGAGTATGTTTTATGGCCTCTAACCATTTAAAACATTTGAGTCTATATATGGCCTTTAACCATTTTAGGGAATCTAGGTTTCGTCATAGCTTTCTTACAGGTCACAAACTCATTAATCTACATGATAATAGTTTGACTGCAAGTTGTAGGTTTCTTTACTATCTAATAGAAGAATCGCATAGCTTTAGTGACCTAAACTCCATGTTTCTTCACTATCTAATAGAAGAATCTCATAGTTTCAGTGACCTCAACTCTATGCCTACTTGGGTATAGAACATCAAACAATAGAATATCAATAGCCACTTGAAAGTCCTTTGAATATTCTGTTCTCCTTGAAGCACTTGTAAAGTCTTCTAAGAGATGTCTATTCTTTAAAAGCCACTTCTAAAGTCCTTAAAGAATACGTGTTGGGATTTTCTAAAGAACTTCGAAAAGTCTCCGAAATGTCCGTTTATGTTTGTTGTTCGCCTCGAAGACTTTCGAGGTCTATTTTCTCCCACTTGTCATTTTGGAAACGAATCTCCAAAAGGACATTATTTCGAGCAAACAAACATTATGTTCTCAAAAATTCGTGGTAGAAACAATACCCTTGTGTCTCATTTGAATACATCACAATGAAACATATATCTATACTTGGGCCTTAGTTTGTTGAATAACAAACACTAAGCTCCCACTGAGTTTAGCAACTCTTTAGATATATATAATTGAAAAGATATCCTGAAATTACTTTTCAATAGCTTTGACGAATTTGGTTTAGTTTGGTGGTAGTTGAGCATTTTGTTTTAGAAATTATAGGAAAAGTCTTTATGATTCATCATTGATCGAATCAAGTACTAATTGACTTCGATCATTCCACTTAGATATGCCATATCCCATGGAGCTAGATTGTGAAATTACAACACACAATCATTGATGATCATTTTTGGTCTCAAGCAATCATTAACATGATCTATCCTAGATCTTTATGATTTCTTACCAAGTGGGATTTATACTTCTGAATCTTTGAACTAGCCAAACAGATTCAAACTTATATCACATTGAGTAAATAAACCTATATTCACTCAAATCTGTGTGAAATAATAAAGTCATAAAACCTTTCTTTAGCTTTGAACTCTATTGTCTAGGCGTTCTAATTACAATAGTTCATATCTTTTGTTACTTTAAACAAGTAAGACTAGTTGTCTTAAATTGATCTAGAAATCAATGAACTTTCAAAAGTCCATCAAAATAGTGCTTTTGAATGTTAACTTGTTGATATGGTCTAAGCAACAGTGCCAAAGATTAGTGGAACTCAAATCAAGGGGTTGATTTGAACCTAGTAAAGTTTTTATTGTTAAAGAGTTGTTTGTTTATCAAGCATATTGACTCAACCCGTAATTGACCATTTCATTCAAATAAACAAACAACCATTGTTTTTGTTTTTCTTGAATGTGAGTCTTTCTGTGTTTGAAAACATAAATTTAGATATGCTGATTATGGAACAAAATAGCCATTAAGTTCCAGCCTTTGAAAGGATTTAAAACAAACTAGATGACCCTACAACTAATGTAGCATTGCCATGCTTTATTTCCCACTTGTAGGCCATTAGTGTAGCCTAGCTTCCATTGTTTGAGTTATTACCGAAGTAAGAACCTCAAGCGGAATATGATACCAAGGAAGTTTATCAGCTAGGCCACTTCTCTTTAAACATAAACTTATAGGTAGAAACAGAATCGTAAATTCCTTTCATTTGTTCCTTGTTTTCCTATTTCTTGTATTCTTTCTTATAGTCTTAAGAATTGAATTCTTTAGTGTTGACTTTTATACTTTGTTAGACATGTCCAATGTCACTCCAACAAGGTTCTTACCATTTAATTTATGTTGAATATTTTGTTTCAACTAGATGATCTTACCAGAAGCTTCTAAAGTTCTTTAAGCATCGATCTATTCGAATGTCTAGGGACTAGACTCATTCGAGAATTAAATGGACAAAGATATCAGGTTGTTAACCATTGGTAAGGCTGAGCGTTTAAACTCAATGCTTCATGATCTCAAAACTACATTGTATTTTGAATTCACAAGCACCAATCGGTTCGCCATTCGACTTTGATATTCGAAAACAACCATAAAAGTCGCTATAAGGAACGTACATTTTAAATTGCTCATTTTCTTTCATTTCCGTGAATCGTTCTTGGATTCATTACCAATCGAGGAAATTTATTGTTACCTTTCTAAAAGGATTTATTGCAGTGCAAGATATTTAATTATAAACAATAATTAAAACATACATTGAAGCATGCAAAGTCTAAACATTTATCATGAATAATAACTTGAAAATTAAAGCAATGCAATTTAAACAAGTTATTAGCATTTTATTCGAATTTATTGTTCCGGCAGGTGTGAATAAAATGATTCCAAGACCCTAAAATCATTAAAGAATTAAGCACATTATGTTTGACTCAATTCTAAAATATGTTTGGTAAGCAAAAGCCTTTTGCTAATAGTCTAGAAACTACTCTTGGTTGATAGGTACGTCTAAGAACTTATTAGGTAAGCCTGTCGATTTTGCCACGACATAAAAGGACTCCTTACTTATATCGTTGAGCTTCACCAAAACTAACATGTACTCATAATTATTTGTGTACCTTACCCCTTTAGTATCGATAAGTAACACCTCGCTATGGCGGAAACCTATTACTAAGATCGATGAAAAAAGGATATCCAAGTAAGTGTTATTTTGGCATGGCACCTTTTAACTCAATTTTTAAGTTTGGAACTTAAGGCTCTTACTATGTTGGTTAGATTTTAAGTGAACTAAAATCCTTAATCATGCAACATAGTCAAGCCACAATCTCATGCATATTTAAGACATATTTAAAAGCAATAAATAACTTAAAGCATGCATAAGATAAATGTGATCTAGTATGGCCCGACTTCATCTTGAAGCTTCAACTTCAAGGTCCGTCTTGAAAATCTCCGTGGGAGGCGCCATTTTCTTCAAATAGGATAAGCTATAATTAAACTAATTACAACTATTTGATGGTACGCAGACCATATTTGAATTGAAAAACAAATTTGGTGCTTTAGACCAATTACATTCAAATTAATGGTACGCAGACCATATTTTCTATCCTATTTGGGCCATACTAGTCACTTCATAACCTGCAAAACAGTACATATACAATATATACCATTCACCCATTCATTATCATGAATGGCCCACATAGCTGGTTAGTAAAACACGTTATGCATCACATAAATATTTGCAGCAATTAATCAAGGGCACCAATAACCTACCAATTATTCAGTCCTTATTAATTCTAATCAAGTTGTTTAACCTTAAAGGATTTGTAGACCTAATCAAGAGTTTATGACTAAAATTGCTCCCAGTTAAACCAATAAATTCATATGCTTTACTAATTTTAAACATAAAAATGTATTTCTAGTTTAACCGGAAACATACAAATTTAATTAAAATATAAAGCTCATATAAATTTATAATTGAATCCACTTATTTAATTTATTTTCAGTCGAATTTAAATTAATTCAAGGTTTTTAATTTTAGTAAAATAATTAGAATAAATTAAAATTTATAATAATTATAATATTCAAAATTAAAATCCAAGAAAAAAATTTAAATTATTAATTTTAAAATTAATTAAAATTACTTGAACTGAAAACCTCAAATTAAAATTTAAAACGCGACAATCGTAACACGACGAGCACTTGGGCTTGCGCCCAAGCCCCGTCGAGTGCACGAGGCTTAGCGCCCCTCGACTGTTCGTGTAGCAATACGCAAGCAGGCCACACGCAATGCAGCAGTGCAGGCCACGCTGCGCGCGCCCGCTCGCTCGTCGCGTCTGCTTGCTTGCTGGGCGTGGCAGCGCGCGCTGTGGCGCAGCACGCTTGCTGCCCACACGCGTCTGCCCGATGGCTTTCGCCTTGGCCCTTGGCCCTTGCCCACTCGCCCCTATGCGCACAGCACTCGACACAGGGCAGCGTGCTGCCTTGTGCTCGTGTGCCATGGCTCTTGCTCGTTGCATCGTACTGCATGGGCGACGAGCTCATTTGCTCGTCGTCGCATGCCCGCACTATACAACACCCCTTAAGGGTAACACGTAGCGTCCATTGCTTTGTGCGTGCAAGTTTATGAGCGAATTGCATAAAAATTAAAACTTTTATTTCCAAAATTAATGACAAATTAATAAATCATATTAATTTCATAATTTTAGGGCGAAAATTCGAAAATTTATTAATTAATTAATTTCCGATTAACATGGATTCAAATCTAGGTCATAAAAATTAAAAATTTAACATAAATTAACAATTTTTATGGTGGATTTTAATCATTGGTACCTAATTGAATTATTAATTAATCATGAAAATCAAATCAATTCTAAATTATTCGAATTTCAACAAATTAATCATAATTACAAATTAGGTTGTATAATTAACAAGTCTAGGCATTCATAATTGTTAAACATATACAGTAGGTCAATCAAAAACTCAAGATTTATCAACAAGAATCGCAAATACTTAATTTAACATCTTAAATTTACAAACTTTTGCGTTCGAAAAACTAAAACCTCCGAAAAGTCATAGTTAGGCTTCGAATTTGGGAATTATGCGTTCGGCCGAAAAATAATATTTTTGTCAAAAATTTATGCCTTTTACATGCGGAATTGACACAAAAATCACTCGATTTGGATGAGTAACGAAGAAACTGCCGAAAAACTGCGTACATATAATTAAATAAACGCAATTTGAAATTAATTACGAAAATTAATCACCCCTTTAATTCTTTGCAAATTTGTAAAATTTAATCATGTTCATGCAATTTAGATTATGAAAATAATAAGAGGCTCGTGATACCACTGATAGGTTATGATACATATGAATAAACATAAATCATGCGGAAAAACCATAATGCCAGGAAACATATTATTTACACATAATCATATAGCATAATTTAGATGCATACACTTTGTAGCGTGCCCTCCCTAGCTGCGCCCGAACCGAACAAGAACAAGTCTTTAGGACTCCAAGTGTCGTCCCTCCGTAGATAGTCCACAGCACGTCCGGATCCGCCTTAAGATTGACCAACTAGAATCGCCCTTAAGGTTCTTAGATTTTCGGCTATTTGGGTGCAAGTGTTTGGCTGATTTTTGCTTAAAATCTTACCTTGAATACTTCAATAATCGTCTGTTAAATATGTGACCATAGGCCTATATTTATAGAGTTTATGGAAAGGAATTATAATCCTACTAGGATATGGATTTATTAATTAGAATCCTATTTGAACTCTAAATAATAAATTTAATCTATTAGGATAAGGATTTAATCATTGCACGAATTCCGATAGGATTAGGATTCGTTACGAACACGAGTGTTGCACGACTACGAGGAACGCACGCACCCGCGCAGGCCTTGCGGCCCACACGAGCAGGCGCTGCCTCGCAGCCCACGAGCATAAGCCCGCGCGCACCTTGCTGGGCCTGGCCTTGCGCTGGGCCTGGCGAGGCTGTGGCAGCTCCGTGTTTGGGCGCTTGGCTTGCTGGGCGCGGGCCTGGCTTCGTGCTGGGCCTTCGTCTAGCAAGCCTCGTCCCATGCTAATTCGTACGATGCGCTTCCGATTAAATTCTCGGTTCCGGAATTCATTTTCGATACGAACAATATTTAATATTTCCGATTCCGGGATTAATTTCAGTTTCGAACAAATATTTAATATTTCCGTTTCCGGAATTATTTTCCGATTCCGATAATATTTCCGATTCAGACAATATTTCCGTTTCCGGCAATATTTCCGATTCCGACAATATTTCCATTTCCAATAATATTTTCCGATACGTACCATGTTTCCGTTTCCGGCAACATCTACGACTTGGATAATATTTATATTTCCGATATGATCCATATTTCCGTTTCCGGCAATATCATCGTTTCCGGAGTATTCATTTCTTGCCTGTGACGATCTCAGCTCCCACTGAAACCAAGATCCGCCAATTCCGAATATCCATAGATGGAGTATTTAATGCCATTAAATACTTGATCCGTTTACGTACTATTTGTGTGACCCTACGGGTTCAGTCAAGAGTAAGATGTGGATTAATATAATTAATTCCACTTGAACTGAAGCGGCCTCTAGCTAGGCATTCAGCTCACTTGATCTCACTGAATTATTAACTTGTTAATTAATACTGAACCGCATTTATTAGACTTAATATTATATGAATACTTGGACCAAGGGCACTATTTCCTTCAAAAAGTAACCTTGGCACGAAGGTGGTTTCAAAAGCCCTGCGGCAAGAGCAACCTTCGAACAAAGGTTGTTTGCCCAAAAGCCCTACAGAAATAATGACCTTTGAACACATGTTGTTTGCCCAAAAGCCCTGCGGCAAGAATGACCTTTGAACACAGGTTGTTTGCCCAAAAGCCCTGCGGCAAGAATGACCTTTGAACACAGGTTGTTTATGACCAATTGTTGGCCGACCACTTCACCTGTCGCGCATGTCTAGTGGAAATCATACATATTGATTTACTTGCGTAAATCAAACCTAACATTAGACATGCTCGTCAGCAAAAGTGACGACCACACAGTTTCACTTGGCCGCGGCGTGATTGGATGCCTGCGGCAAGAATGACCTTTGAACAAAGGTTGCTTGCCCAAAAGCCCTGCGGCAAGAATGACCTTTGAACATAGGTTGTTTATGACCAATTATTGGCCGACCGCTTCACCTGACGCGCATGTCTAGCGGAAATCATACATATTGATTTACTTGCGTAAATCAAACCTAACATTAGACATGCTCGTCAGCAAAAGGGACGACCACACAGTTTTACTTGGCCGCGGCGTGATTGGATGTCTGCGGCAAGAATAACCTTGGAACAAAGGTTGCTTGCCCAAAAGCCCTGCGGCAAGAATGACCTTTGAACACAGGTTGTTTATGACCAATTGTTGGCCGACCACTTCACCTGACGCGCATGTGTAGCGGCAATCATACATATTGATTTACTTGCGTAAATCAAACCTAACATTAGACATGCTCGTCAGCAAAAGTGACGACCACACATATTTAATTGGCCGCGGCGTGATTGGATGCCTACGGCAAGAATAACCTTGGAACAAAGGTTGCTTGCCCACAAGTCCAGCGGCAAGAATGACCTTTGAACACAGGTTGTTTATGACCAATTGTTGGCCGACCACTTCACCTGACGCGCACGTCTAGCGGCAATCATACATATTGATTTACTTGCGTAAATCAAACCTAACATTAGACATGCTCGTCAACAAAAGTGACGACCACACAGCTTTACTTGGCCGCGGCGTGATTGGATGCTTGCGGCAAGAATAACCTTGGAACAAAGGTGGCTTGCTCAAAAGCCCTGCGGCAAGAGCAACCTTGGAACAAAGGTTGTTTGCCCAAAAGCCCTGCGGCAAGAATGACCTTTGAACACATGTTGTTTATGACCAATTGTTGGCCGACTACTTCACCTGACGCGCATGTGTAGCGGCAATCATACATATTGATTTGCTTGCGTAAATCAAACCTAACATTAGACATGCTCGTCAGCAAAGTGACGACCACACAAGTTTTACTTGGCCGCGGCGTGATTGGATGCCTGCTGCAAGAATAAACCCTGGCACAAGGGTTGGTTGCCCACAAGTCCAGCGGCAAGAATGACCTTTGAACACACATGTCTACTTGGCTGCGGCATAGTTGGATGCCTGAGGCCAGATTGGCAGCATTGTTCTGCGCCGACCGTTCCTTGGCCGTCCACTTCACCTGCCAAGCCCGTCTTGCATCAATCAATTCCATGTTAAGACACGCTCGTCAAGGAAGTTGATGATCATACATATTGATTTACTACCCTATTGCTAGAAAAGATCCAAGTATGGAACACACCCAAACATAAGATCAGGAAGCAAAAAGCAACCCCATTCATATAGAGACGCCTAAAGTTAGGCGTGCAAAAGTAGCAAAAATAATTGTTGTGTGCTCAGCAGGCACAAATGTACACACGCCAGCGGCGCAAAACACATAAACATAAATTGTTTTTGCCCTCAGGCATGAGAACACTAAATTAAAAGACTGATATAAAAGCAAGCAGCAAATCAGGAGGCGGCGGCGTCATCTTCATCATCCGACGGCACAAACTCAGGAGGCGGCATCCCTAGACGCTCCGCAGCCAGCACAGCAGCACTATGCTCCAAGCGCCGCAGTGTAATACCTCGTATTTTATAATAT
This sequence comes from Spinacia oleracea, assembly GCF_020520425.1. Lineage (NCBI taxonomy): Eukaryota > Viridiplantae > Streptophyta > Magnoliopsida > Caryophyllales > Amaranthaceae > Spinacia > Spinacia oleracea. Next base: position 117,285,797 of record NC_079489.1, on the reverse strand, counting down.
TTATAAGTATATTTTATTATATTTATAAAGCATTTACGATTAATTACCATTTAAATAGTATTTAAATGTATTTTATTTAATGTATTTTAATTAATTAGAATATTTGTTATTTTAATTAATTACGAAACGAATTTAATTCTTGAGTCGGGAAATTAAATGGGTCGCAAATGATTTTTAAAGGCTTCGGGTTTTAAATAAAAAGTCCAATTCGTTTTATCAAACGAGCCCAATCAAAAGAATTTAATTCCAAGCTCTAATGTTAGCCCGGTCATTTATTCCTAAGCCCAACTCAAATCTCCTAAGCCTAGCCCATCAAGGGATTAGGGAGCCTATAAATAGGACTCCCCCATCATTAAATGAAGCCCTTAAATTCATAAAACCCTTTTTGGCTTGCTTGCACCCCACTCCTCTTTCCCTCTCCTCTTTTTGCTCGGCTCGTCCGCACGCCCGCACAGCCCGTGCTCGTGCCTTCGTGTTGCTGCTGCGTCATGCTGCTCTGCCTCACGCCCCAGCGCGCGCTGCCCTCGCTCTCTCCTTCGCGCACCAGCGCTGCACTCCCTCTCGCTCTCTCGCTCTCTCCTTCGAGCACAGCGCCCAGCCTCCCTCGTCCCTCTCGCGCGCCTAGCGTGCTGCTCTGCCCTGCTCCCTCGCGCCCCAGCGCGCGCGTCCCTCGCTGATCTCTTGCGCCCCAGCGCGCGCGCCCCTCTCTTGCTCGCGCCCGCTGCTGCTGCCTCGTCCCTTCGTCGCTGCGCGCACCCGCACACGAATTGTGCGTGTGTGTGTGCGTGTTCGTTCTTGTTCAATTTTTCGCCCAATCACTTTAAATTCGTGATTGTTCCGTGCTATAGGCCGGATTGGTATAATTTTCTTCTTCCTTAGCTATTCTATTTAAATTCCGTATTTTAAATTATAATATTAATATTGTTTTGAGTAATTAAAATGCTGGTAACTGGTTATGAATACCGTGGTTTGAGGATTTGCGTGTTGTGATTCATTAGGCTTGTTTTAATTATTAAAGGATGAATTTTCAGATTTGTTTATTGAATAAAGAATTGATTTTTATGATAATAAATTAGTTTTGTTGGGATTTTCAAGTTAGGGTTTTAACCTAGACCTAATGAGTCAATTGATTAGCATAATGAGGTGATGATTTTAATTATGATAATCAATTATATTTTCAGATTTGAATAAAGGCTTAAAGTGTTGATTTTTATTGATTTTAAAGGCGCAAAAAGTATGTTTTTGTACTAGGGATTGATTTTGCAAATTGAGACGATTATATTATTGAAAAACGATTGAATTCTAAAGTTTAAATGAGGTTTTAAATTTTATAAAGTTGCTGGAAATTTAATGAACATGGAAATAATTTAAGTTTCATTATTTTGATGATAGGAGGTGATTTCTAGTTGAGTGCTCGTTATTGCAAAGTGGCCCCTACGCTTAGGTATTCAAGGTACGTACAAGTCTAGGGCGACCACATCTATTGTCAATGACATTACATGATTGTTGATGATGTGAATTATATTATGTGGAATCATGTTTATTTTGGTGAACGAGCATGTGATTTGTGATGTTGGATTTATTGGATTAATTGTTGAACAAGCATGTTGGAATTATTATGAGTATGGATTTCATTGGCAATCATGTTGTTCAATATTTATGCATGTATGGTTTGTTTCACATGCAAGGGATGGATTATTTATTTGCATGCTATTGTACGGGATGTCTAGCATACTTTGAGCCAATTATTCGTACCTCGTTGTACTATTTATTTTACCACATGTGAAGGGTTAGCTCACGTAAGCCACCACACATGTAGGGTTTGGTTGGGAATGTTATGTATGAAATGAATTAGGATTTGTCGTGCAAGGGCACAACCCTCATGTTAATGTGCATGATGTGGAGTCTCACTTTGGTGAGGAGGAACATGGTAGTAATTCCACAAGTGTCTTGCTTTGATTGATCACAAGTCCTAAAGTATTAAAATAAGATAGTCTTGGTTGTTATTTATTAATTGTATGTGTGCATGTTGGTGAGTCTCGAGTTCACCCTTTAATAAAATATTAATAAACGTAAAGTGCAACCAGAACAAGCTTCAAAACTCTTGGAACGTATATACCTTGAGTATGAACAGTGGGGGGAGTCTTGCCGGAAAGCTCGTACTCCTACTAATGATACAAGACGTTGTTTCATTTGTAATATGCGCATGAATTCCGTCGGTATGGCCCGACACTCGGTATGGCCCGATTTTGTTATTTATTAATTGGTGTATGGTTGGCTCCCATCACCTTTCCTTTATGGAATATTCTTTTGGCCCGTTCGAAGCTTATTCTAATTAAATTGTGAGTCAAGAGTCGAGTCAAGAGTCGGGTCTTGTATTCATGATTTGTTTGTTAATTATTATATAGCTTTTGCATGTTGATTAGTACTTAGTGAGTGATGCATGTTTTAGTTTCATTTCACTCTATTCTTGTAAGTACTCAGCTTTTGCTGACTACGTGCTTTGTGTGTTTTGGTCATGGCCTTTGCCTTAATGACCCTATGATGATCTATCATTTGCACTTGCATTGATGGGGAGTAGAATAATATAGCAGGTTGGTAGATCTGAATCATGTGGCTTGGGAAGATCGAGAGAGTTGCATGTTTTCGTATTTTGAACTATTTAATAATACTTTAATTATGTTTGAAATGTTTGAACTATTTATGTTTTGGGGTTTTGGCCATTATGGTTCCAAATTGTAGGAGGCCTCGATGTTTCATTAATTATGTTTTTAAAAGTTAGTTGACATTAAATTCCGCTGCGTAATTCTGTTAATAGCCTTAACCGTTATCACAGTGGCGGTAATGCTTTAGTAATTCCTTTATTTTAAGTTGGAAAATGATTTTATAAAAGCAAGGAATTATTAGGGTGTTACACGCGGAAACCAAGCAAGGTCAGATGGCTCCATGTGCTTCTCCCAGGCATGCTTGACAGCATCTTTCACGGCCTGCTCTCCTTGGTCATAAGTGTCATGGAGACGTTCCTTCAAGGCGCGAATCTGGGATCTAGCGGTCTCCAGCTCCCCTTGCAGAAGCTCGGCTTGGCCAGCTGCTTCCTTGACCTGGGGATACTCCTCGAGCTGTGCTTGGAGCTCTATTATTTTTGCCCCGGCTCTCTTGCCTTCCGCCACCATCTCCGTCATATCCGTGTCCTGCTGCAAGACCTTTTTTAGCAACTCAGCCTTGTTGGACTTTAGTGTCGCCAACTCCTTCGCCTGGAGGTCTACGGTCGTCTGCATCTCAAGGCGAACTTCTTCAATGGTCTTGAAGGCATAGTCACCATGATGAACAGACTCGGCCACCTAAGCATTGAGCTCCTCGGTTGTGCGGGTTTTCCAGCTCTTGCAGAACTCCATACGGCAGAACAACTGCAGAAGATCATTATGTTAGTAAGCAGATAAAACGTGTAAATATCAAACCAATCAACATACATAAACTTACGTCAAGCAAACTGGCTTGGATGGCACCAAACTGAGCATCAGTGCGACCAGGAAGAGAAGCGACGTATTCCTGGGGGACGACCTTAAAAACCTTGCGGCAAATTGTCGCTCTGTCCCTTGAAGAATAATGAGGAGTGGAAGGGATACGCTCGTTCTCTGCGGCAGCTGCCCCCTTCCCTTTGTCAACTTTAGCTACAGGAAAAACAATGGCCTTAGGATGACGCGGAGAGGAAGAAGAACTGCCAGATGAGGCTCGATACGTATGTACGACGTTCGAGTAGAACATACCGCCCGATGATCTAGCTCGGCGGGCCACGTCTTCAGGAATTTATGAGCGAACATTAGCTGAAATGCCGGCTAAAGGATCTGCCGGCTCAGTTTGATGTCCACCCGACCTCGATTTGGACACTAAGTCCACAACCGGGGAAGGCTTGTCCACAGCCGGCTCGTCCAAATCAGGATGAGCCCCGTCGAGAGCCTGTGACTCCTCCTTCTTGGCTGGACGGCGGGGCATGGGCTGAAGCTTCTTGAATGTGCTTGGATCCCCCGAATCAGCCGGCGCCGATCTCTTCTTAAGTTACGAAAGGCCAGTTCCTTGCGCCTTTGCCGCCGCCTTGGCCGCATCCATGGCTTGCTGACAGAAACAAACCCAAAATGTCAAAAAATTAGGCAAGTAGGTCACAAACCACTCCCTAAGTAGTGGCTCGTCACCAAAAAGACGCTCGTCCTAAATTCATGACGAGGCGCTTTTAAGAAGATGACAAAGCCACTCCCTAAGTAGTGGCTCGTCACCAAAAGACGCTCGTCCTAAATTCGTGACGGGGCATACTAAAGTGATGACAAAGCCACTCCCTAAGTAGTGGCTCGTCACCAAAAAGATGCTCGTCCTAAATTTATGACGAGGCGCATTTAAGAAAATGACAAAGCCACTCCCTAAGTAGTGGCTCGTCACCCAAAAAGACGCTCGTCCTAAATTTATGACGAGGCACATTTGAGTAAATGACAATGCCACTCCCTAAGTAGTGGCTCGTCACCAAAAAGACGCCCGTCCTGAATTTAGGACGAGGAGCATTTAAGTAAATGACAATGCCACTCCCTAAGAAGTGGCTCGTCATCAAAAAGACGCCCGTCCTAAATTCGTGACGGGGCGCACTGAAGTGATGACTAAGCCACTCACTAAGGAGTCGCTCGTCACCTAAAAGGCGCCCGTCCTGAATTTATGACGAGGCGCATTGAAGTTCCATCAACACCGAGGGACGCCCGTCAAAGATAAAAGACGAGGCGCAACCTTGTGTTCACAAAGGACGTTGATGTCCCATTATGACCTCACAAAAAGAGAAAAGAATAAATTTGCTGCTTACCTTCTCCTCCAGCTCAGCCTTGGCCTTCTTCATCTTGGCCGCATAGATGTCGGCCATCCAGTCAGTTGTATCACCCTGGCCAATATCTGCCTCCGTCAGCTTGCTCATTCCTTCCTCTGCAAAAATAAAAGGACACAGGTTAAGAAAAGATCGGAACATAGTCAGACGGCGAATAATCTAACACTCTACCTTGGGACATAGAGTACCCTAGACCCACGCGACGCTTCTATAAAGGTCGTCGACCTTCGACGACTTACCCCTTTAAATAAATCTAGACAGTCGATTGATCTCAATCTAATCTAGACCGTTCACTTGATTTTATCCTTTTTATGGGTTGTTTGGCTCTAGGTAAAAAAAGTACCCAACGTATATTTAATATTAATTATTCAATATTAATGACATCATCATCCGTCCATTTCACCGCCGGTCCATCACCGCCGGCAACCATCACCGCCGGCCACCATCATCCGACCACCGCCGGCCACCATCATCCGACCACCATCACCCGACAACCGACAACCGACCACCATCATCTCGCCCACCACCATCAACTGACCACCATCATCATCGCCGGCAACCACCAACATCATCCGGCCACTAACATCACCGCCGACCACCATCACCGCCGGCCACCACTCCACATCGCCGGCCATCTAATTTTATAGTTAATTAAATAATAATATTTTTTAATTCTATAATTAATTAAATAGTAATCTTTTTTAATTTTAAGTAAATAACCGTTTAGTTTAAAATATTATTTTTATTTATCCGATATTAGCTAATTTTGACATATATTAAAAAAAAAATCAAATTTAATTTAATTATTTTTACCGATTTTTGTTTTAAAAAAATCTGATTTTATTTGATACGGTATTAGATAATTATTAATTACCGAAAGTTTTTTAAATAAAACAGATTTTATTTGATACGGTATTATATAATTATTACGGAAAATAGAATAGATTATGATATTATAGAATAATATTTATTTTTTATATATTCTTTAATTGATTTAATATCTTAATTTTTCCTAAATTGAGCCTTAGATTTCGTTATTGATTTTCCTATAAAAAATATCATATTTTATTTTATTACCAAAATAAAAATAGATTTTGATGTTTTTTGTTTAGGGATTAAATAGATTCTGATATTATATTATTTATTTTTTAGATATTCTTTTTATAAAAAAATCAGATTTTACTTGTGACTATAAAAAAAAATTAATTCTATTTGTTACGATACAGAAAATTAGATTTTATTTGTTACGATAAATCAGATTTTGTTCAGATTTTTTTTTATTTCGGTAATTAACTATTACCGTATATCTTAATTATATTAGTTAATAATTGTTACCGAAATTGTTAACAAATAAAATCTGAAAGAAATAAAATCTGAATTGTTACCGATTTTTTTAAAAAGTACCGAAATAATAAATATCAGATTTTATTTGATTACCAAAATTAAAATAGATTTTGATATCGTATATCTGAATTATATTAGTTAATAATTGTTACCGGAGTTGTTAACAAATAAATCTCATTTGTTACCGAAATTATTTTAAAAAAATTACCGAAATAAAAAAAAATCTATTTTTATTTGATTACCGAAATAAAAATAGATTTAGATATTTTATTTTTAGGGTTAAAATAGATTCAAATGTTATAGAATAATATTTACTTTTTAGATATTCTTTAATTGATTAATATGTTAATTTTCCTAAATTGATGCCTTATATTTTGTTAATAATTGTTACCGAAATTATTTTAAAGAAATCAGATTTTATTTGATTGTTACCGAAATTTTTTAAAAAATATCTTATCTTATATTATTTAATTATATATATTGTTACCGATTTTTTTAAAAAAATCTTATCTTATATTAAAAGCAAATCTTATCTTATATTGTTACCGATTTTTTTAAAAAATAATCTTATCTTATATTAAAAAAAATCTTATCTTATATTGTTACCGAGATTTTATTTGATTGTTAACAAAATTTATTTGATTGTTCCGAATTTTTTTTTTTAAAATCAGATTTTATTTATTACCGAAATTAAAATATATATTCTCTAATTGATTTAGTCTCCTATTTAGTCTCCTAATTTTCCTAAATTGATGCTTTAGATTACGTTATTGATACTAAACCATTTACAAGATATCGTTTATCTGATTTATACTAAATCAATTACGTTATTTTTTATCCTATATTTTGTAACTTTTAACGAAATAATAATTGTTTTTTTATTTGAATACCGAAATAAAAAAATCAATTTTTATTTTATCTTACATCGAATCATGAAATAGAATCATACATCGAATCATGAAAATTACCGAAATAAAAAAATCTATTTTTATTTGATTACCGAAATAAAAGTAGATTTAGATATTTTTTTTAGGGATAAAATAGATTCAAATGTTATAGAATAATATTTATTTTTTAGACATTCTTTAATTGATTAATATGTCAATTTTCCTAAATTGATGCCTTAGATTTCGTTAATAATTGTTACCGAAATTATTTTAAAAGAATCGGATTTTATTTGATTGTTACCGAAATTTTTTAAAAAATATCTTATCTTATATATTATTTAATTATATATATAATTACCGATTTTTTTTTTAAATCTTATCTTATATTAAAAACAAATCTTATCTTATATTTAAAAAAATTCTTATCTTATATTGTTACCGAGATTTTATTTGATTGTTAACGAAATTTATTTGATTGTTACCGAATTTTTTTTTTTTTAAATCATATTTTATTTATTACGGAAATTAAAATATATATTCTCTAATTGATTTGGTCTCCTATTTAGTCTCCTAATTTTTCTAAATTGCTGCCTTAGATTGCGTTATTGATACTAAACCATTTACAGGATATCGCTTATCTGATTTATAGTAAATCAATTACGTTATTTTTTATCCTATATTCTGCCACTTTGGGTCATGTTAGATAAATTAATAGGGTTTAATGTATTGAAAGAATCAAATAACGGCTAGTTCGTCACGGCATTGCTTATTTATTATGTTAGGAACTCCTAATTATTTTTTGGACTGACCAAAATACTTTTGGAATTCCACTTTATTAATTAGGAGTTACTGAATTGGGAATCATAAAGACTTAATTGACTTTGGAAGTAAGAGAATCAAGAGAGCGAGGGTTGCCAAATATCGGTAATTTCGGACACTCTATTTACTTATTTGCGTTACCGTTTTCATGAAATTATATAAGCAAACAAACCCCTTTGGGTCGTGTTAGATAAATTAACAGGGTTTAATGTATCGAACGAATCAAATACCGGCAACTTCGTCACGACATTGTTTATTTATTATTTTAAGCATTTCCTTATCTAATGCGACCCTCTATATTTATGTTAGTACCTCCTAATTATTTTTTGGAGTTACCAAATACTTTTGGAATTCCAGTTTATTAATTAGGAGTTACTGAATTGGGAATCATAAAGAATTAATTGACTTTGGAAGTAAGAGAATCAAGAGAGCGAGTGTTGCCAAATATCGGTAATTTCGGACACTCTATTTACTTATTTGCGTTACCATTTTCATGAAATTATATAAGCAAACAAACCCCTTTGGGTCGTGTTAGATAAATTAACAAGGTTAAATGTATCGAACGAATCAAATACCGGCAAGTTCGTCACGACATTGTTTATTTATTATTTTTAACAATTTCCTTATCTAATTCGACCCTTAATCTATTAAGAAATATATCTATTTATGTTAGGACCTCCTAATTATTTTTTGGAGTTACCAAATACTTTTGGAATTCGACTTTATTAATTAGAAGTTACTGATTAGGGAATATTAAAGACCTAATTAACTTTGGGTCGTGTTAGATAAATTAACAGGATTTAATGTATCGAACGAATCAAATACCGGCAAGTTCGTCACGACATTGTTTATTTATTATTTTAAGCATTTCCTTATCTAATGCGACCCTTTACTTATAAATAAATCTATATGTATTTATGTTAGGACCTCCTAATTATTTTTTGGAGTTCCCAAATGCTTTTGGAATTTCAGTTTATTAATTAGGAGTTACTGAATTGGTAATCATAAAGACTTAATTAACTTTTCAAATAAGAGAATCAAGAGAGCGAGGGTTGCCAAATATCGGTAATTTCAGACACTCTATTTACTTATTTGCGTTACCGTTTTGATGAAATTATATAAGAAAACAAACCCCTTTGGGTCGTGTTAGATAAATTAACAGGATTTAATGTATCGAACGAATCAAATACCGGCAAGTTCGTCATGACATTGTTTATATATTATTTTAAAAAATTTCCTTATCTAATGCGACCCTTAATCTATTAATAAATATATCTATTTATGTTATGACCTCCTAATTATTTTTTGGAGTTACCAAATACTTTTAGAATTCCACTTTATTAATTAGGAGTTACAGATTAGGGAATAGTAAAGACCTAATTAACTTTGGGTCGTGTTAGATAAATTAACAGGATTTAATGTATCGAACGAATCAAATACCAGCAAGTTCGTCACGACATTGTTTATTTATTATTTTAAGCATTTCCTTATCTAATGCGACCCTTTAATTATAAATAAATCTATATGTATTTATGTTAGGACCTCCTAATTATTTTTTGGAGTTACCAAATACTTTTGGAATCCAGTTTATTAATTAGGAGTTACAGAATTGGGAATCATAAACACTTAATTTCAATCTAATCAAATCCTGTTAAATAGAGTGTCCGAAATTTCGGTAACATAAGTAAATAGAGTGTCCAATATTACCCTGTTAACAAAATCAGATTTTATTTGATTGTTAACAAAATTTTAAAAAAGAATCTTATCTTATATTATTTGATTCTATATATTGTTACTTAAATTTTTTTTTAAAAATATTATCGTGTATTAAAACCAAATCTTATCTAATATTGTTACCGAAATTTTTTAAAAAGAATCTTATCTTATGTTAAAAAAAAAAACTTATCTTATATGTTACCGATATTTTATTTGATTGTTACCGAAATTTATTTGATTGTTACCGATATTATTTTTTAAAAAATCAGATTTTATTTTATTATCGAAATAAAGATATATTTTCTCTAATTTATTTAGTCTCCTATTTAGTCTCCTAATTTTCCTAAATTGATGCCTTAGATTACTTTATTGATACTAAATCATTTACAAGATATCTTTTATCTGATTTATACTAAATCAATTACGTTATTGATTTTTTTTTTTCGGGTATTCTATAATTGGTAGTAGCTGGTACTAGCTGACGACCTTTACCGTTATTGGTACTAGCTAAGTCTTTTCGTTTATTAGATTAGGTTAGATTAGAAATAATAAGTTCATATAAACCCTAAACCGAATTAATAAAATAATATTATTTTTTACTTTTATAAGTAATTAATTAAATAATAATCTTATTTAATAATTAATTAAATAATAATCTTATTTAATTACAAGTAAATAACCGTTCAGTTTTTTAAAATATTATTGTTATTTATCCGATATTATCTAATTTTTACATATATTAAAAAAAATATCAAATTTAATTCAATAAGTTTTACCGATTTTTTTTTAAAAATCAGATTTTATTTGCTACGGATATTGATGATGGTATACCGTATATATGATTTTCTCCATCGGATATTTTCCCTTATTTAATGGAGAATAATATTTATTTATTTAGATATTCTCTAAGATTTATTCTCCTATTTAGTCTCATAATTTTCCTAAATAGATACTAAATCATTGACAAGATAACGTTTATCTGATATATTTATATATTGAGACTAAATCAATTTGAATACTATTATAATTTTTTAATTTTTTTACCAAAAACTAATTCTGTACTTAAATTAAACCGAAATGTTTTAAAAAGATTCTAATTTAATTTAATCCTATACGGAGTATTCTGTAAATTTTACCGATATGAAAAAATTGCAAATTTAATTTGATCGATATTCTGTAATATGGACCGAAATTTTTAAAAACAAATTAAATTAAATTTAATCCTATATTCTATAACTTTTAAGGAAATAATAAAAAATCACATTTAATATAATCCTATTTTGGTAATTGTTACCGAAAAAAAATTTAAAAAATGGAAAAAATATATTACGGACGTGTTGGATAACCTATTTACTTTCTTGCGTTACTCTTTACATGACATAAGCAATCTCGTCCAGTTTATTCATTAGGAGTTAATAAATATGGAATAATAAAGATTTAAATAACTTTGGAAGTAATAGAATCAAGAGATTGATTGTTGCAAAAGATCGGTAATGTCGGACACTCTATTTACTTATTTGATTTACCGTTTTCATGAAATTAACTAAGCAAACCCCTTTGGGTCGCGTAAGATAATTTAACAGGGTTTAATGTATCGAATGGATCAAATATCGGCCGGTTCGTCATGGCATTGCTTATTTATTATTCTAAGCATTTCCTTAT